>NC_071395.1:15601982-16303649 GCF_022682495.2 Desmodus rotundus
GTACATAACCACTGGTCCAAACCTCCGGGGACACGCAGATCAGTGGCCCACCCCCCTGGCCAGCAGGCTGTCGTCTCCCCCAGCCTGGCCTGGCTGTGCAGGAGATGGTGGCCCTGGGTCTCTGTCAGTATTGTTGGCAAAGCAATAGTGGGGTCCCTTACAATGGACGCTTTGTGTTTACTTTTGTGCTCGAATGGGATGGATAACATTCTAAGCCTTCTGGGTTATTCTACTTAGACAGTGGCCCCTGGTCTGGAGTGGTTTCTACGCAAAGGGAAGATGAACAGTATTGTCCAATTCTGTCTCCCCTTTGGAAATGCTTCTGTTATTCTGTAGAATCAATCACAGCATTTCAAACATTTGGAAGAGAATTTCACTCTGATTAATTCGCTGTTCACTATGACTGTACATTATTGCTGGGGTATTAGGATTGTCAAATAATTTTCTTCATTCTTTATCAAAATTTATATGTACAAATTCTGGCCTATAATGCACACACACAGATGAACATAAGCATGCATAAAAATTTTCAAAATGGATAGAGAGCAAAGACAGAGGCACTGAGCTGCTCCCTTACCGACTCTGAGTGGGGGGACCCGAACCTGGAGTCAGACCCTGCACAGAATAACAATCACCACCATTTTGTTAAATAACTAAATGAGTGACAGTGTTGGATGCGTTAACCTTTTCAGGGAGGACGCTGTGTCCTGAGGGTGTCCCTTCGGAAAGCAATGTATCTCTGTCTGGATGTCCCCATGGTGCAGGGGAAAGACTTGGGAGCCAAAGATACCAGGGTTCAGTCCTAACGCCGGCACTGACAACGCACCCATGTTCCCCGGGCAAGTTGCTCAGCGCCCTGAGCCTCTCCCCCGACCTACAATGGAGGTGGCAGAGCTGGCTACAAACAGTGTCGTAGCTACTAATGAACAGCAGTGACAGTGACGACAATCACAGCAGCTAGCTTTTGTCAAACACCTGCCACAGACCCTCCCACAGCTCCCAGGAGTAGGTATTATCATCAGTCTTAGAGCAGCAGACACTGAGGGGCAGAGGAGCGATGAGCTCAAGGCCACCGGTGAGAGGGAGGCAGAGCCAGCAGGCTGGCTCGAGGGCCCACACGCTGGACCAGGGAGAGGCTGGCACCCAGACTCAACCGGGGTAGCGTGGCTGTTCTGTTTACAGGACGCTGAGGACACAGCGTGGGGTGTTCTGTCACTGGCTGTCTCTTCTTCCTGCTCATTTCCTGCTAACACCGACACCGTTGTCCAAAGGACAGAGGCCCTGTGAGTCGGAGCCCTGGGGAGGCGCCCGCGCTGTGGGTGCATCGCAACTTCTTGTGTATCGACCAGCTTCGTTTACTTGGGCTGATCATTTAGGAAATCGACGCCACAGATATCAAACCAGTAACGAGACTCCGAGCCAGGTGTGGTGGGCTCGAGACCGAGTGGGCTCCTCTGCTACTGAAATTTTATTTTTTAATGCCAAACACGCAGTTTTGCTGTGTGAAGATATTATTATGTGTCTAGAAAATTAAAAATAAAGTGGGCACCCTAATGAAAGCCAGGAGCTATCATTCTTAGAAGGGCAGCAGGTAAAATCAGGATACATGTGGGGGGTCAGGGCGGCAACAGCGGTGTGCACCCAAGGGGGGCGTGTATGTTTTGAGTGTATTTCCCACCTTTCCCCACGGCAGCCTGCCCTTCCATACGAGCCAAGGGAAAGGAGCTTTACAGACCGCATTTTAGGAATAATTGTACTTTCACAGCAATAGAAAACCTTTAACCCTCCACCCTCCTGTTCAAATTGAAATGGATCAAAGCATCCTCGTTATTGGATTTCGTCAAGAAAATATGTACTTTGAGAATGAGAATGTGCTAGCAAAAGTGAAAAGGCATGAAGAGCTGAGACGCAGAAGTAGCACTTCAATCTGATTTGGATTCAAATGAGATCTTTCCAGAGTCTCACCTTCTGCCTCGACACCATCCAGGACTTTATGGTTGGCACCAGCACGCTCCCCAGCAGGATCTGGACTGGGTGGTAGATGAGCAGCGGCACGGATATCAAAGAGAGGTGCTCGTGGCCGGCAAACACTATCTTCAGCATAGGAATTCCTGACGGACAAAGAAGAGGGAATGGAGAGGCAAATTCAGTCTGTCCTCAGATGAAACACATCCTCCATTAAGTCTGGAACTCTGGAATAGGTCCTGGCTGTATTTCCCCGTGTGCCTTCACAGAACTGAAAAGGCAAGGTCTCCCAAGAGCCATCAAATCCGTTCATCCTCTTTTCCCTGCATAAAGCTCTAAGCTCTACCTAGAACCGATTAAAGCTAAGGAGGTGGCCGGTATTTGAGGGCACCGGTAACTCACTGCAAATTAGCGGACTCTCTAACAAGGGGAGAAGAGAAGATAGTGTGGAATAAAGTTCGTTCAAGAAGACTGCGAAATACCAGAGAGGCTGAAGTTCAAAGCGAATCTTTTCTTGCTTAGTCATGAAACAGCCTGTTGGTCTTCAGCGAGGCCTGCCTGGAACCATTTCAAAGCCTGGAGGGAGTTCACTTCTGAGAGTCCGAAGGATACACGTCAGATAACGTGTGGTACATGCTGCTGTAAGTAGGGGGTGCTTCTGCCCAACGAACGTTAGTAAAGGCTTTGCGTGTTCTCATCTGGCCAAGGGCCTCAAAGTGCTGTACGCAACGTTGCAAACGGCAGCTGACCCGTACGGTCAGTGCTGAGTGTTCAAACACCACGTTGAAGTTCAGTGGAACGCGGAACGCGGGTGTACTTCTTGAGTGTGCCGCCCCACCACACCCAGGACACGGTGTGCACGCTCTGTAAGCCCAACTGTAGTGGGTACCTACTGAGCTCCCGTAACGCGATTCAGACCCTGGCAGTTTACTGTTATTACCGATTGTTTTTCTACGGCCCAGTTGTCAGAACTGCTGTGTGTGTGTCTCGGCTTTTCCAGCTAAATGGCTTTAATAGCTTAGCTTCCTTCTGGTTTCGCTGAGAACAGCCTCTGAAAAGGACCCAAGCTCCTAAACCTGCACAACAGTGGCACATAAATAACTTTTTATTATAACCCTGTGAAGGAAAGCCCTGCTTTTTCAATTATTTTTGCCTTCTAATAAATTTGAAACCTTTATGCAAAAATGGATTTCACGGCCTGTGTTCTTTTCACAGCCTCACAAGTCACGGCTGTGAACCACAACACGTTACTCTGCCCAAACAAGGGCTCTCTCACAGCTTCAAAAGCACACGCTTAGATTTTTGCACAGTTTCTGTCTTCTCACTGATATAAAAAACAAAGGAGTTTCTTTAAAAAAAAAAATCAGCATGCTTAATCCGTTCATAGCTGAGAAGCAGCACCCGATGTTCTGGTCCTGGAAAGTTGTTGTGACGAGAAAATGCGAAGACACGAACCCACTCCTCCTGTTTCTGGGGAAGACTCCTTGGTCTGAGGGGATGATGCTGAGGAGCTGGGGGGAGGAGCAGGGGGTGAAACAGAAGTGGGGCTACAGGGAGCTAATGATAGAAGTATGGAGATGCTTGTCCCTAAAACTGATCACAGCAGGGGGTTCTGACCCAAAATTCGAGGACCATGGCTGCTCAGCTGAAACACCTGCAGTTGTCCTTTCTCGGCTGAGGCTCGGGCCCTGGGCCACTCAGCTGATGTGGGCACAGAAGGGAAGCCAGGGGGGACAGTCACAGGGTTGCTGCTACAGGAAGGGAACAGGAAATCGACTGTAAGATACACAAGGTGTGTTACTGGGAGTGACATCGGAAACCCACCCGAATGCGATGAGACAGCAGTAGTAACGTCAGTGACGGCCAGTGTGCCGTGAGAGCTCACCAGATGTCACCTGCGGTCGGTCGTGCACTTTCCCATGTCAACTGAACTAAGGCCCACAATAGCCCCGGGAGGCTGGCCCACAGTCAGCTCTCAGTGGCACTTCCCCCACTACCTCCAAGCAGGCTCATCCTGGCCAAGCCATTTCCTGCTCTGTGGAAATGGTGTTGAGCACAGTGACGAGTGTTGAGCACAAACCGGATTTTGTCAAATCCCACAGGAGTTTCCCATGTGGCACAAAGACCTGCATGACCTGGCCCTGCTACCTGTGGGTCTCACCGCCCTCACCGCTTCCACCTCTGGGCTCCAGCCCAGAAGAGCACAGAGCTCCTGTCCCCACCAGCGGGGCCCACGTGCCATGCCCTTGCTCTGTCTGTGGCCTTCGTACTTGAGCTCCTTTTGCCTCGAATGCCCATCACCCACTTCTCGACCAGCTCAATCTTTGAGCCCTCAGTTCTTCAGTGGCCTCCTCTGGGAAGGCACCCTCCAGGTCGCAAGGCCTTTAGATTTTTCTACTTTGTGCTCACCTAACCCGGGGCATTCCAGCCTATGTCCCAGCGCTTGGGGTCACTGTCTGAGGCTCGTGCATTTTCCTCACTAAGCGCTACGTTTCTTAGGGTCAGAGACTATTTCTTCTTCATCTCTGGGCACTCAGTAGGTGCACAAAGGAGAGTGTTGAGTGAATGGGTTTGTGTTTTCCCGGATCTCGTCGTAAAGCTACTGTGCTACGACTCCACTTTTATGACATTCGTTAACTAGAAAAAAGGGGCAGTGATTTAAAAAAAACCAAACAAACTTACTAGAAAGAGTTTTCTTTTAAAAGTAAAATTTAAATGTAGGACTCTTTTCATCTGGCTATCACTGCAGTAATATAAACGAAGGAAATTAATTTTAATGCTCCCAGGTACCGAGTCTGTGTCACCACTGTTGACAGGAGCCGACGAGACTTTACGAGATGGCATTTGACTTTATGGAAGTGAACACCAGGCATGCATTTGCAATTTTACAGGGACTTTAAGCTGTCATGCTGAAAAATGTTTATAAAACATTAATCAAAAAATGCCTCTTTAATACAATGCATTGTCTGAAAGATGTTAGAAGGCGCATACTGTAAATGGATTCTTTTTCTGACTAAAGTAATTTCCACCGAAAGCACTTCCCCTCTGCTCTACAAGTACACTGGGCGGGCAGAGAGAGAGCACTTTCCCAGCACATTACTACCTGATCCAAACACTTGGGACATCGCTAATGTACAGCATGCCACCCTTCCATGTCACACATGCCACATTTGTCTCAAATTAGCCAACAGGGTTTGACACTGCGGCGGCTTCCATACGCACGGCTTTCAACTGACATCTGCCCGGTAGGAACTTCGAGCGCAAGCTTTCTTCTGCTAACAAACGAGTAAGGGGCTTCTTTCATCCTTTGCCTTTAGTCTTTTTTCCCAGGATGGAAAGGATAAAACAATATGTACCAGAACAGTTTTCTCCCCCCCCTTATTTTAAATACATTTATTTTATGTTCTCTAAATTAGACTATTCCCTTTGTATTGGTGACTACTTTCTAATGGAGGAACTGTTTTTTATTTTTCCTTGAGAAACAGACATTTTCCTTCCTAGATTAAATATGGACCTTTATATAATTCCCACCGAAGACTGATTTATTGTTTGCAGTATAAAAACTATTGACTTTATATGATTTCAGAGTTTATTTCACTTGTCGGTGCACGATGTTCTATCTATCCGTCCACCTGTCCATCCATTCATTCAAAAAACACTTCCCGGGGCGTTTGCTGTATGTGAGTTACTGTTCTCATGCTTCAGACATACGGAAGAGCACACAGACCAGGTCCCTGCCTGTTGGGGCCCTGACCACCTCGGCGTTCCTCCAACGAAGGGAAGAGGGCAAGCCCTTCTGCCACTGGCTTACCCAGTGTCCACAATTCAAATCCTGGGGGTCCCCTTTGACTGATCCCATTTGTTTGCCCACCTCTCTGTGAAGTCACCAGGCTCTCTAGATTCTTCCCTCCACCCACCATTCTCCTTCCCTCTCAGTTCTCACTACCGCCTTCCTAACTCAGCTCCTCGAAAATCAGGCCAAGGTTACTCTCACAGCCCCCTGACATGACCCCGTCTTCAGACTCTTCCCTTCATCAATCCTACAGACCACAGTCAGATTAATCTTCCTAAAACCGCATTAAGTACAGCCCATACCCCACTCAAGAATCACAATGACTTTCCAGGGCCCATTCACCAAATCCTCTACCTCTTCGACTTCAGTGGAAAACGACTGTTAGTCCCACCATTCTGTAGCGCTGACTGCAGGCCCAGTGCCTTGCCTGCATCATCTCATTTAATCCTTCAACGGCCCTGGGGTGGCCACTTTCCCATTTAAAGATGAGGACCCTGAGGGTTAGAGAGGTTACGTGACTTGCCTACCCTCACACATCTGGCAGGTGGTAGAGGCAGAATTAGGCCACTGTCCATTCACTTTTAGTCACTAAGCTGCGTTCACTCCATTCTACCCAACTTTTCACTTGCCAGTTGCTGCCACTGGCTCAGGCCTGGCCCTTTCCTGCCTTTGCAAAAGCTGAGCCCTGCCTGGGGCTTGTCCTGTCCCGCTAAGTGCCTAACTTCTACGGGTTCCTTTGGGGTCGCTGTACATTTTCCTCCATCGTGAAGGTGGCCCCCTATGGGTTCCTTCTGAAGAGTGAAGGCCTCTTCCCAGGTGCATTACATAATTTAGGGGTTGCTGATGTTGCCATTATTTTTCTTTTGTGCGGGTTCTGTTTTCCGCTGAACATAGGCAAAGTATTGTAGTTTTTGCTTTTCATCTCCTGCAGTATTTAAGCACAGCACTGGTACTCAAGACATAAATAACGGATTATTTAAGAACAGGTGCTAAAGTCATACTTCCTATTGAAAAAGACAGGCTGTGGAACAAATGCTAGTTGCTTTACTAGACTGTAAGAGAATTGTTCACATACCCCTCTGGGAGAGGATTGTATTTTACAGGATAAAAATATATTTGATATGGCAAGAAGGTAAGGAACTGAGCTGACCTTGGGATACGAGACTTGAAATGATGATGGAACTGTGGCGTAGGAGAGGAGATATATTGAAAAACAGCCTTTGTGTCTCCTGGAGTCCCGTGTTGCACTTACTTCTCACTTGGCTAAGGGAGAGTATACGCCAATCACCTGGACCATTTCCCGTCTCTCGAAGATTCATGCGCCTGACTGCACATGACTTGTTTCCCACTTAGCTGCTCTCAGCTGCTCTCTCCGCCTTTTCACTGAGTCCTGGAGAGAGAGCTGCTGGTGAATCTGGGACCCAGTTGCTTCTCTCATTAGTTGTCATGGCGATTTCCCGCTTTTGTTCAGTTTGTTCTTAGTGAGAAACATCCATAACTTCACTATCCAAATGTCCTACACGGTGTTCTTTGAATTCTCTCTCGTCGTCATTAGCGAACCTCTCAGAAAAGCCCGTGTTTGCCTGTAAAAGTCCTTGGGGTAGATGGTCTCCCCAGTCACAGTGTAACCCAGGAAGGCAGTCTGTGTCTGAGAAACACAGCCACTCTTTCCTGGTGTCACTAAATGCCAATCTGTGTGTCCTTTTCCCCATCTCTCTCTCTCTCTCTCTCTCTCTCTCACACACACACACACACACACACACACACACACACACACACACACACACAGAGTCTTTCTCTCAGGGACAGTCACAGAAAGTCAAATTCACTGGCACTGATTTATCTCAATTACTGAACAAAGGGGCAATTAGAGGCCATTTCCAGAGCCCGAAGTGATGCCATGAGAGGGTCCAACAACAGTTTTGGCATTTGGTTAGGAAAGGCTTTCAGTTAGGGTTTCCCAGCAGCTAATTTTCAGCAGCACAGCTGTCGTTTTGTGCAGCGGTCGGGAATCCATCAGAGCCAGTTGCCTACACGGGGCAGCACGGCCCAGCAGAAGAGGCTGGCGTCTGAGTCAGAGGGCCCTGGGCTGGCATCCCACATGCACCCACTCACCTCTTCACAGGGCAAGTTACTCAGCCTCAGTTTCCCTATCTGTAAAATACACATATTTTGTAGGATTTTTTTTTTAAATAACTGAAATAATATACAATGTCATGTGTGTGTATGTAAGTAGTAAGACTTTATCCCTCTGTGCCGTGGCTGCTGGTGCCGTGAACGAACAGGCAAGCCCCCCGTCTGCATGGAGCTTGTGCTCTCAGTCGTTTAGCAGGAGAGGAGACAGAGAGCACCGAGCCGAAGCCAGGCACACAGCAAATCCCAGCACCACAAAACTGTGGCATAGGGCAGAGAGGGAGAAGACACGGCGCTGCCACCTAGGAAGAAGTCACTGGGCAACACGGATTCGACAAACCCTTGTGCTGTCCTAATTCTTCGAGTGGGTGCAGAGAAAGGCCACCTGCTTCCAGGCCGGTGGCATGGCCTGGCGTGCTGGCCTGCTCGATCAGTGCGGAGCTGCCCACGCTGCGGCCTTTGAGGCAGGTAGTATTTAGTCTGCACAGCCCCCAAAGTGCATCCTGCTTGTCCCCTGGCTGTTCCAGGACTTCCCCAAACCCATTCTGGAAAGTTCCAAAGGCTGACAAGTCAATTTCCTGTAGATTCCCTCGGGAAGGGGGACAGGGTGTCATAGACCAGGTGACCTGCTCTCATTCACACCCATCTAAATGATGGGCCTTTTGCTCCCATTCTGCCCTCCCCATTGCCTTACACCGATCTGCCGTCCACTCACTCCCCTGCTTCTTTCGTGTCTTTCCATCTGTAACTGAAAACTGCTGCCGTATTACCTTCAGTATGACTCCCCCACAGCATCAGAACCTCCGTGACTGCTTCATGAGACACAGAAACCATTTTTGTCCTTTTTAAACAAAGAATCATACAGGATGAGGTATGACCAAACCATATACGCAAACAGGAGCTCTCCTGCAGCTTCCTCAGCGTTCCAGGGATGGTGGGTTCCGGGACCCGCACAGACCTAGAGCATTTCCAAATGGTGAACAGAGGCAATGGCAGCAGCTCCCAGTGTCTAACGACCCCTAGGCTAGACCTCAGGCGAACAAATAAGATAATCTGTTATTTATCCTGAACAGATCTGTTCAAATGGAATTTTAATTTCCAACCTCTGGAGCCTGAAAAATGTCCCATTATCGCCTCCGTCAATAGCACAGGAGAGAGAGAGAAAGCTTCAAAAGCCACATGCGGGATGTCAGTGGCCGTGCTGTCCAAACTGGACATTCTCTCTGCTGTCCCCCAAGGGCTCGCGTGCCCCTCCCCTCTTAGGTGGGAAGGTTTTAAAGCTTGATTTCTTTTCTGGGGTAGTCAGAAGCTTTTTAGTTATGTGAAGATGTTTACGTAAAACTTCCTTGAAAGATGTATCCTTTTTTCATATTTCAGAACCAGAATTCGAAAATGTTCCTTTACCTAAAAGGGAGATTTAGGCCTGGAAGAGCAGGAAAACGAACAAATACAAGGTTCTCAGGCCGTTATTAAGAAAAACCAGTGATCTTCCCTGTTGATCGTGAGCTTTAGATAATGGAAAGCAGCCCTCCAGCCCGGGCCTCTGGGCAGTCACACCCACACAGGGCTTCAGAAGCCTTGGCTGGAGCTCAGGGGCACCTGACTTGGCTTGTATGTTGGTGAGGCAGACAGGCCACAGAAAATAGTTACATGGGGCTTCCTCGGTGCCAGGCACCGTTCCGAGAGTGCGCAAATGTCCACTCATTCACTCATATCTACAATGTGAATAAAGCTACCATGCTTCTCTCCATTTTTCAGATAAGGAAACCGAGGCAGTGGATGATGAAAATCGTCCCCAAGGCCCCGTGCAGCTAGGGACAGGCTGTAAAGGCAGGGAGGCTGGCTCTGTGCTACGCTGTGCACCTGCAATGCCTGAGTGACATTTTGCCCAAGTCCTTGGAGGCCCTAGAGAGGAGATGCTTTGTAACACTAACATGGAATAACAGAGGGTGAAAACCTAAGAATGATACTATTTACTTAAGAAAGGTTGGACAGGAAGAGAGGCGCTCCTCTCAACAAAGGTGCCTATCTGACCTTTGATGCGCTTGGAACAGAAGTTGGTTGACGACCATTTTCAGCCCGTTAAGAAAATTAAGGACTGTGTGCTTGCCTTCAGTCACCTGAGCTGTAATCCCTCCACTTGGCTGAAAGTTTTCTGCAAATAAAGATGCACGACAGACCAAAACGAGCAGCTGGTGTTACTTCTGTTTTGAAAGAGGCGTGTTCTGATTGGAAAAGATGTTTAATGAATGGCCTGAGCAGGCTCACCAGATGCTGAAATGAAACATTTAACTCTACCAATTGAAGGTTTCCGCCTGGGAAGATTAGGTCCACCCTCACCTGTCTGGAAGCATTGTAGGAGTAATTAGCAAGCAGGGAATTCGGGAATGAATCAAAGACAGAGCCACGGAGCCTTCATGCGAATGCTGCTGTGTCTTCCAGGGGGAGTCGCCATAGTTAGGGAGACAAGCTGGGCAGCAAGTACGGTGAGAGTACTTGTTTTTACTTCTCTAGGCTGTGAATGAAGAGTTGTTTGGCTCCTTAAAGAGAAAATTTTTGGATTCTCTTCACACTCGAGGATGTGAGAACATCAAAAATAGGAACGAGAATTTCATAGGACAAAATAAAGCAGTCACCAGAACGTGCAGAGCGTGGCCATCGCCACAGAACCGGCCCCTCTGCCTGGCTCCGCAAAGCCTCGCTTATTGTTACAGAATTTCTTCCGTGTGTTTTACCACAAATGAAGGAAAGCACTTGACCGTGAGTCTGAGTCAAAGAGCTGCTGATGGGTGACAGGCACGCTCCCTGATTCCGACACCGCCCTGAGGTTCTGCAACCATAATCCTCTTAACAGTGGGCAGCGGGACTCGCAAGAGTCTTTAGCGGTAAATGTGAGTCAGCTGTGGCCCAAATGAACATTAATTATTTTTAATACACATTTTTTTCGTTGTTTCAGCAACATGGCCAGTAATCACCCTCTGGCTGGAATTCTCTTCTTGATGGCTCCATATTTATGATGAACACGAACCTCAGAAAAGATGCCTTCTGAGGTAAAAGAACAAGGAAGTTTTGATTTGGGGATTAGAAATCAGTTATTTATCCTTAAATCCGTCTCCCTGGAGAGGCCGACTCAGGTTTCTGAGGTGTAACTTGACTGGATGATGTCCAGCTGACCCGCTCCTGCCCTTTACTTATTCTCAATGTACAAAAATCGGGAAGTTAAGAACCTCACGTAGAAGACTTTTAGGCAGAGGAAGAAATTAAGAAAACCCTGGGGGCGAATTCTGGAAATAATAAGTTTTCCTAATTTCCTCAGTTCTCCTTAACCTTTGAATACCTAACATATCCAATCATAACAGAGAATTGTGTTCCCCAAATCAGTGCAAACAAATGGCCAATTTGTACTGATAAGTAGGCCAAATAAGTAGGTATAGTCCTCCCTTGAGTTTTTGTTGGAACGCAGTAGAACAGAAATGCGTGCACAGAAAGTAGTTTAACACAGTGATTGTCAGCCCAGCTGCACGTCAGAGTCACCTGGGTGGCTTTTTAAAAGCCAGGACACCTGCGTCTGTCCTTAGAGGCCCTGAGTTAATGGGGTGGCGAGGGGCCCCAGACCACCATTGTTGGACAGCTCCTGGGCCACTCTAATGTGGGCCAGGTCGAGAAGCTGAGTTTGGTAATAAGGGGAGCAAGATGGCACTGGAAGATTCTGGAATGAGACAGATGAGCCACTGTGTGCCAGCCGTTTACTCACTACGAAAACAGGGGCGGGTCCTTGGGCCTCCCCGGGCTTGGTTTTCCAGTTTGGACAACATGATCAATGACGGCCATTGTGCAGGGTTGCTGTGAGGAGTAACTGAGGTGACAAGGCAATTCATGGGCCTTGTGCAGTGCCCAGCATGTAGCAGGCACCAAGCGAATGCCAGAGCCTTCCGTCTTTAATGTGCCGAAGCGTTCTTATATCCACTCTCTGATTTAATGTTCCCCTCAACCTTGTGAGACAGGAGAGAAACATAGGCTTGCCAGTTTGGGTGTCTCTGTGTCTGACTGGTTTAGAGTTCCACATCATTTTATTACCAAATAACTTCATACCCTCTCTCACCGCTAGAATGCCTCAGGGCTCCTTCTCGGAGCTCCTTCCCCCCATCTTCCCACTCTTTGATGATATCATCCAGTCTGAGAGCTTCAGATAACATCGATATGCTGAAAACTCCAGCCTGGACCGGATTCTAAACTTACAAAGCCAACTCTCCCACTGGATGTTGAAAAGACATCCCAAACCTAACATGTTCTAAACAGACCTCATGGTCTGCCCCCACATCCCGAACCTGCTCCTCTGCAATCTTCCCCGGTCCAGTGAAGGGCCACTCTGTCCTTCTAGCCCCTCGGGCCAAATGCCTAGGAATGCCTTCAGTTCTTTCTCTTACACACACCTCTAGTTCGTCAGTAAGTCCTATCAGCTCTGCGATAAAAATATATCCAGAATCCAGCATGTTTCACCATGCCATCAAGATGGCTTTTGTCCAGATTAAAGCTTCTTAGTGGGCCTGTTTCTCACTGCAGCACGCTTTCACCCACCCAAACCGTCTTTATTTAGCACAGCAACTTTGAAAGGAGATCCTTTCAAAGTGGAAGCTGCATCTTGTTGCTTGTCTACTCCAAACCCCCAATGGCCTCCCCTCTCCACGGTCAATCAGTCTCACACAATGTTGCTCGCTCCCTCTTCTGTTATTTTTTACCATGTATCCTATAACTCTCTTCCTCCCTCATCTTGCCCCCTGCACAGCGGTCCCTTCCTCTCCCCTCACCTTGCCAAGCACACTGTTGCCCCTTGCCCCTACTCTTCCCTTTGGTTGGAATCTGCTTCCCAGAAATATCCACATGGCTTGCTCCCTCTTTGCTTCAGGTCTTGGATCCAATGTCACCTTTAAGCCTGAAACTGTCTCACCTCCACCCTGGCACTCCTTACTCTCCTTCCTGCTTTTATTTTTTTTCCATAACATTTACCACCATCTGAAGTACCATATATGTAGGTGTTTGTCTGTTTAACCTCACTAAAAATGGAAGCAAGATAAGGGGGGAACTTTTTTGTGTTTTGTTCATTTCTGTACCCTGTAGGGTCAAAATAGGGCCTGACACATAGTAGGCACTAAACAAACACTTGTTGAATGAATGAATGAATCAAGTAGATTAGTTTTTTAAGCACCTTTTCATTGACATCACTGTTTCCTGCACATTCCTGCACTTGCTCTCAGGTGCAGAGGGGTTTGTCTTTTATGAATTAAGTTTTAGGAAGTTTGCTCCAGCAGTACCCGAGCACAGTGCCAGAGTGGAATAGTACGGCAGCACTAGTGCACAGAGGAAACTTGTGGCAAAGGCAGCTTTGGAAAGTGCCACTACTACAGTTTCCTCTATGTGCTCAGCTTTAGGACAGGTGACATTCCAGAGGAGCTGGCTTCCCGCTACCCAGGAAATCTTTGAGTTTTGCCCAGTTTTACATCTCCTCCTATGCCCAGGGTAGTTTTCCAAAACCTAATGAGCACCCCACACCTTTAAACATTGGGCGGCTGACTTTAGTTTCTGGCTGGAGTTGTTCGAGTGGCTGCAGATGGGAACAAGGAGGTGGTGGTGTCACCCTCATTTTGCAGCCACAAGTTCATCTATTCATTTAATATTCATTCATACATGCAAACTGGCTTACAGTGTCTGCTTCCATTATGGGAACTTCTGGGAAGAGACACAAGTGAATAAAGAATTGGCGCAATGTGCTCTCAAATGACAGTTGTCATTTGTCCTTCTCTGCTGGTGACCTCCTGGGCGAGATCCCTCACTTCACTCGCAGTAAACACCTGTTGTTCTCTGATGCACATTTTAGTGCCGTTGGAGGCCCATGTTCCAATGTGAATTGTGATCATGAAAACCGAAGCCCTCTGCAACTGACAGCCAGGGCAGAGACGGACAGGAAGTACTGGGAGAGGGCTGCCGTGGTCTCCTGCATGTGGCGCAGGCCTCACTGGAAAGGACAGGCCCCGGAACGACAGAACGGGATACCCTCACTTCCTGTGGCATTTCCCTTTCGGAAGCATGATCATTAATATGTAAAATTAATCTCTTTGGAGCTACTTCTAACTATGACAAGGTGGTTTTTACTCTGAAGCCAACACAAAACCATGGAATTAAAAGCACGCACACTAAGGTCTGTCAGTAGGAAGCCATCGGGATGAAGACGCGGTCTGCAATGTGAGGTGCCACTGAACACCGAGCAGGGTGTTCCTGTCTCTTTGCCGGTGGGCTGCAGGGGAACCACCGCGAGGCGGGCTTGGCTGCCGTGAAGCGGATGCACGTGGCCCCTCCCTCCTGCTGAGTCTCTGAGACCAAGCGAGCAGCACACGGATGGCACACCCCTCCTAGGTATTGCTAGAGGACTGCAGGTGTGATGGGAAGGACCTTGAATCTGACACCAGAAACCTAGGTTTAAACCCCGATTGTGCCACTTACCAGCTATGGGATTGGGCGATCTGACCCAAGTATGCTCGGTTTCCAACCTTTGCTGAAGCTGAGGCTGCAAAGACCATTTCAGACAGTGGTTGGGGGTTTCAGGGAGACTGTGTGTATGAAGTACCTAGTACAGTGCCAGGCCTAGAGTCAGTGCCCCCCAAATGACAGCTATGATTATTATTATTAGAAAGAATATTATGAACCATTGGGACCATGCGGTCCAAATGCAGTAGCCTACAGGACAGGCAGGGAAAGGGCTGGTCACCGACATCTCCCTGGAACTTCTGAGAATGGTGACAGCTGCGGACGGCCACGGACACTGCAACTTCCCACTGGGCAGCGCCCAGACCTCCGCTGGCCCCCACCTGTCCATGGCTTGCTGACGAGGGCTTATGCATCTACTGGGTTTGCTGGCTTCTGGAAAGCAGTGATTCTGTCTTGGTTCCTTTCCTTATCTTTCCACCTTATCAATTACGCTGTGAGATTTTTTAAAAGTCATATATCTTTCCTTTCATAAAAGGATTTACAAAGGGATGACTCTCAAATAGCAGGCCTTGTGAAATTATTTTGTATACACAGACACACACACATTTTTGACCCTCAGCCTGCCAGGAAGACATGGTCTTAGAGGAACCGAGCCTCCCTTCTGGGGTGCTGGGCATGATGGGCTCTGAACAGATGGTTTTCTTGTCCTCAGGTCCTACTTTGTAAACGCCGGCATCCTTACACATCCAAGTCTCTGGCTTAACCAGACGGACACAAAAAGAATGCAAGGGGACACTTGAAATTCAGGCAAAACGGTGGGAACTGCAGCTACAGATTAGACAACAGGAGCAGGTATTGGTCCCTCCTAGACTTGACCACAGAGCCACGGAACAAGGGCGTGTGTGATTCCCAGGCACCAGTGCCCAGGCCTCCAGAGTTGTTTTTTAAAAATTTTATTGTGTATTTAACTTCTTTATCGTACTCAGGTGTGTGTCATGAGAATATCTGTGACCTAAGTATCCTTCAGCTAATGATGAGGTAAGAATATCTGAAAGTGGGGTGCACCATGGCCAGGCTAATGTTAAAAAACCCCAAACTAACAACCCAGGTTGACCCAAACTGGTTCCCCCATCAACAAAGTGCACCTACACCACCCGGACCGAATGTTCTGCTGGGTCAAAAGCCGCTCTGAGAACCTGGGCTCGTGGGCCAGCATCCCTGGAAGCTGGAGGTGACCGTGGGTGCGTGTGATGCGGTGGCTCTCAAACTTTCATGTGCACAATACTCTCTTTTCAAGTGTGTGACAAAAAGCAGTCCCCAGGGTCTTATTCTTAAACATTCTGAGTCAGTGGGCCTCAGGCGAGGCCCGGTAATCTAAGTTTTTTTTAGGAAGCAATGTGCTAGAATTCTGGGGGCCACCCTTTGAGAAATGCTCATCCTAGGGTGTCCCTCTGAATGATTCTGAAGCAAACGCTTAAGTCTTTCAAAGTCAGAGAGCCACTGAATGTTAGGACCGGAAGGGCCCCAGAGATTGTCCAGTCTGAACCTGCCATAGTTAGGGGACCAAGGGACGGACACCAGCTGCTGGGTCGCAGCCCAGGACCTTGGGCAGGGCTCTCATCACAGCTCAGCGTGGAATCTCCCACTTGAGCATCTGTCTGTCCCTGGTGCTGAAGTCTGAACAACCCAGTACAATCATACACTGTCAATGCAAAAGTATTTTCAGGGAAATTACTTTGTATAACAAGCACTTAAAACAGTGTTTGCCTATTAAGTACTCAGTTAATGTCAGTTGTTATTATTCCTACTATTGAAAACATAATGAACAGAGAATTTTAAAAATAAATCAATAAAAGATATAGAAACTCTGTTATAGAAGCTGAATTAATAAAGTCTAAATGTAGGTGATCTTTCCCTGCAAATCAAGAATTATTCTGAGTCTTAATTTATCTCTGGTTCTTACATGGTATCGGAAATCTGGGCTTGAGTTCAGGGAAAAGGCAGCAGCAGGGGCCCAGGCCCACATGGTAACTGTTTGAGAAGAGGATACAATCTGGCCTAGGAAACGAGGGTGAGGAGAGGTGCAGGGCGCTGGGCCGCCGGGCGTCCAGGCGAGCATCTGTGATACATCGCTGAAGTGCTTGGCACTCGAGGGTCGGCCTGGGGACTCCCCATGGAGGTGGCGTTCTCTTTGATTGCATACTTGCTGCCTGGAACCGGAGACTTCCTAAAGCTTGATCACAAGTCTAGACGTACTAGCAGTGATTTTCAGACAGCAAACTCAGAGTCAGAACTTCAAAACAAAATAGTCCGGAAACCTCAGAGGAGCGTTAAGTGTATCACTGCGTTAGAGAACTCACACTTCTCTCTTTCTGTGGATCAGAAAACAGCACCGACCCATGGGCCCCGCCCGCTGTTCCTGAGCATGGTGTCAAAATCTGCTGCATCGTTCATTTCAGGGGCATCTTTAAATCTGTCAGAAATCTGTCAAAATCTGTAGGGCCCCCAGACGGCCATGCCCTACAGAACTGTAACCCCAGGGCCGAACTTCAGGACAGAAAGAGGCACGGCTCTGTCCCAAAGACAAACTCCTGTCTGCTGCGTTTACTCTGTACTTCTGCTTGCACTTGAACTGTTTATTGTCAGGCAGCCTGTGGCTCTTAGTTTGCAGGAAGGGGCGCACACAGTGTGGCCTCACAAAGGGTAAGGGCTGGCTCATCAAGGCTCACAGTAAAGAGCATACCGCTTTTTGCTAATAAAGAAAGCAAAAGGAATGGGTGCCAGTGTGTGGTTGGGCCACATGGAAATCTGTGCTGATAGGAACAATGATAGAATTAAGTACTTTCAAACCACGTTATCACCAGCATGCAATCAGCAAAACCATCTTATAACCAGCAACACAATCAGAAGTAATTTTCTTTTTTAAACAATTGATAAAACAATCAAAACACATGCGGAGACTGCACAATTACCATAGCTGGAATCAGTAGAACACTTTCTGGTCTTCTAAGTGCTTTTGTATCCTATTATCCAATGCAGTGCTGGATGCTTGCGAGCCCAGAATCTATTCTCTACACGATCTGGGATAAGTTTCCATGCTCTCATTTCTCTGTATGCAAAATAAGATAATCACTGACTTGATATATTCTACCTGGTCCAGGTCACAGGACTTAATGGGTTAAGTGCTGTTAAAAAGTGCTTCCCTTGGTAGGCAGAGTGGTTTTATTAAGATACCAGTCTTCTTGTGCCAAGTGGCATCACAGATAAAGTTTAGGAAAAAAGAAAAACAGGATGGCAACCTTTTGTATTTCAATTCCATTGCCTTTTGAGAAAATAACATAGATGGTATTAAGGGCAGGTAGTCACTTAGTGTCCTTGAAAAGCTTCCAAGTACAATCGAACATGGGAGCCTCTTCAGATTTTGTTTCTCTGTGAAAATCCGTGGAGCGTGTCACGATATGTTTTTAATCTCTTTAGGAGGAAGCAACAGCCCTGTTTCCTTTCCTGTGATATTGTACCATTATTTACAGAACCGTTCCTTTCAAGAACTTGTTTCCTCCCCATGCGTAGCAGGGAGGCTGCTGTCGCCTTACAGAGGAGATGTCAGCCCCCGGGCACAGAAACTTACAGCTGGAGGGGCCTGCAGCCCCGAGCGGTCCATCGCTCATTTCCCAGCTGAGGAAATCAAGGCCACAGCAGTTCAGTGAGGTGGTCCACCTTCTGGGGAGAGAACTGGAACTTGAATCCTGACTAGAATCAGGTCTGTGTTCTTTCTACTCTACTCAGAACCCGATGGCCATGAAAAAGCTATATTCTTTTTGCACAATGCATAGTTTCTTGTCACAGTTCAGCCACAGATGGCAATGAAGGATAAAGGTTGTGAGGAGTGGCTGTGTGGTTTGCATTTGTGCAAGGGTCTGAGTGGTAAGACAGAGTGGACTTTTAACAGATGTCGACCATGACACTCGATGTAAAATTTAGATAGCATTCCTTCAACTGAGAAGTGCTTTTGGAAATGAGAAACAAGCGGGAATCGCACCAGTGACCTCCCAACAGTCAGTGGACGTGTTCTCAGGGCACACGCTTCCACTGTGCTGTCTAAAAACATCGAAAACTGATGCAGACACTTAACTTAGGGGTCCCAAACATCCCGCAACATTCTCTTTCTAGGTGGAGAAAGAGAGTTTTCTACTTCTATTAGAACTCTAGACAAGAAAAGCGATTTGAATACTCAAGAGAAAAAGATAAATAAAATAGAACACTAATTCCACAAGGTGTCTTGGATCGAATTTCTTTCTTGATGAGATCTATTGACCCACTGTGCACTGAGCCATCGCTAACTAGCGTACGGGCTGTTCTCCCATCGCTGCTATGTGAACACCTTCTCATTACCGTACAAATATCAGCATCAAGCTAGAGATTACTTTGGGGGAGTTCCTGGCTTTTATGGCACCCCACAGCAAGGGACGCTATCTTCACAAATACACAATTCTCTCCAGCCCTGAGCTGCAGCTATGGAGGCGCGGCAGACGAGCCTGGCTGTATTGTTTTAGATGCGGCCCAGCGACAGCTCCGCCCTTCCTGCAGGCCTCCCCTTTCTTCCCAGACAAACTCTAGGGAAGGGCGTCATGTCAGGCTTTCCAGATGGATTATGTGAAGCCATAGCTCAATGTCATTTTCAATAGGAAGCCTCATAATTAAAGGTCAAATAGTCACTTCATCTGCAATCAATCAATAGAAAAAGTACTAATACGAAGAACTAATCAATCAATGGCAAATGCACTAATAAAAGCAATGAATCAAATTCAGCCTGTGTGTAGGTGCACGTACATGGAAGAGATTGAGACAGGGCAAAAGCAAGAACAATAAAAGAAATCGAGCGTGCATGTACAGGAGAATGGTCAGAAGGCTCCTCCCGCAAGAGCTTGCATCTTCGGTTCTGTGGGTACGTGGGTACCACTTGGCCTGCCGTGTGTGTTCTTAAATCCAAATACTGGATGCGATAGTGAATGGTATTTCTCAGGTATTCTATGTGCGATGCTGTGTGTGTGTGTGCACATGTAGACCCACTGGAAGATACTATGACAGTGGTTGCAAAAGGGATAGATATATCTTCTAAATTCCAAGTAGGTACAATCTGTAGTGTTTCATCTGTGTGTGAGAGGTGAGAGAAAGTATAACTCCAGGTGAAATTATCTGAATTTCCCCCCTCCTCTCTGAAATATGTATTCATCACACTTAGTGTGATGTTCTTTCATCTCTGTGCAGATGAGAAGTTGCACTAGGATAACTCTTACCCATGCAGACAAGAAGTTGCATTAGGTCAGTGAGTGATGTAGCCTCTGTACCAGTGGTGCCAGGCCACCAGGGGACAGAAGCATGTATTGGACTTGTGAAAACTGATAGAGTGACCTTACAGGCTTCACAAGGCCATTCCAGCAATCAGATCGCAGCAGCCCTGGCTCTGTGTGAAAGTAAGGGGGCTCCTGGGACAGGGGCCCTCATGCCCCCCTCTGAGATAGGGGCAGCAGCAACGGGGCTGTTTCTATCTAGACATGCTATGGCCAGGAGACTGCAGGAGGGAAGCCAGGGGTGACCAAGGCATGATAAAATAGTTGAGTCGGAACTAAAGGTCCCTAATCTAAGAGCTATAGAAACAAGGCCTGGGGAGGTATCAGAGGAAGAGTCAGGATGAGTATTTAGGTTTCATAGTTTCAAGAGAGATTAGGTCTAACCTGTTCCAGAAGTGACTAAGGATTTACACTACCTGGTTACTTAGATAACTACGCTAGTATCATATGAGAGAATGCTCTAAAGGCAAACAAAATCCAAACTGACCCAACCCTTTTTAACAAAACAGCTATTGGTTCTCAAGCACCTGTTTGTCTGAAACTTAGCTTTCAGAAAGCCTCAAGAACAGAAGAGTATGGCTTTGGGATTAAGAAGAAAGAAGAGACAAAAAGATAGCATGAGTAACTGATTTGCTTAGAGAAAAGACGAGACTACTGAGAGTGGAGGACTACGCTTCTGGGTAGAGCTTTTTGTTCAACATAGCTAGCTCCAGCACACACCATCATGGAGAAACCCAAAAAATCCATTTCGGCTTTCCTGACGAAAGTGACCCCAGGGGTGGGTAGGGTTCAAAGGCCCACAGCACAGATGCTCAAGGGCACTGGCTGTGGTCATGGCTCAGCACCTGCCTAAGGACTTGGGCTCATTGGATCCCCGAGTCGGGACATCTGAGGCGTCTGGTGACATCTGCCTCTGGAATCACTACCTTTATAACAGCTCCTTACTTTTTAGGAGACCAGGAAGGACATCCTGACATCACATCGCAATAACCACATGGGGAAAAACAGTGTAAGATGATTTCTTGGAGGTGAGCGATTAAACCACACCTGTTAAATGAAAATCTGCAAAACGGGAGACTGGAACCCTGGAAATGGTAACAGAATCATAAATACTCTAGTGAGAAAACAACTGGGCACAACAGCTCCTGCTGAAAGAGTGTCTGCTGTGTGCCCGGCGGCACGCCCAGCTCTTTCGGTGGGTCACCTCATTCAGTCCACAGCAATTCACACACATTCCGGTGTGGACTGCCTACCAACCGTGACTGCCAACTACCAAGTACTGTGCTAGGTACTTAACACATTTATTCTTAATCTTTACAATCCCCTTACAAAGTGAGGATTATACTCCCCATTTTATGGATGAGAAAGCTAAGGTTCAGGGAAGTTAAGTGATTTGACTAAGATCTCAAAATCAGGATTGGAATGTGGCTTTGAAAGCTCCTTGAACTTCAATTTGATGACAATTATAAGGAAAACCTACCAAACATACAGCCATGTATGAACAGCACACACACATATGTATATGTACGTATACATGTGTATACACATATGTGAGTATATACATAGATAATTTGTTCAAATAAGCTAGAGCCCTAGGTAGCAATTGTTCCTTTAAGAGTTTATCCGATTTCTAAATTATTTTCCTCGCCTGGTGAGACTGACAACAGACTGGAGCAGACAAATGCGTGTGGGGTTAGTAAACATCACGGAACGTCTCTGCTTTCCGGTTTGGGCGAACTCATTGCTGCGCGCAGACTTACAGCGATGTCACGGTTCCTCGTTCCCTTCAGTGAGTCACGCGCCAAAGCGTGAAGGAGCTCCCACGACATGTTTCTACCGCAGCGTGCCTCCCAGCCCAAGGAGTTGTGAAGGACACGTGTTTCAGTAACGTTTCTCATTACTTATGACTTTTAATGACTGGAACACGGGTTCTGGATGTCCAGACACGTTATTGGGATAACGTCACTAAATGGGATAAAACTAAGTTGAAAACGGCTTCTTTCTTCTCGACCTACTTTTTGTCCATTAAATAAACACTTCACTTTAGGTGCTAATCAGATTGAGTTAATAATAATGATACTGTGTTCTTTATACAAGTAACATTCTGAAATAAACTTCAAACTAATGTAAATATCAAATTAGAGAAATAACATGATTTCCACCTTGCTCCAAGCTTTCAGAAAATAAGGTAACATTTCCCAGGGGCAACTCTAGAGCCTTGCAAAGCCAAGTTTTTGCCCATTCTGCCCCCAGCCCCAGCCTTTAACACTGACATTCTACATCAAAAACCTTTTATGAGAATCGAAAAGATTTTTCAGGCCCTCGAAAATTGATCCAATCATAGAAGGGTATCTCAAAGCAATGATCCGTTCTCACTTTGCTAGCATTCTTTAACAGAGTGGACAATACCCCATTGCATTTAATTTGAAGAGTTGCGTGAATTTCACAATTACTAGATGTAACTATCTGAGGGTAATATTAAGTTAGTTTGTAAGTCTGTGACGCACTTACCCAGTGTGAGGGACTTGTGTGTAGAGCAGAAAATGATAGCGACAGTGTCTGCAGGTGTGAAGCCTGAATTATTCCTACGGGCAAAAAAAAAAGAAAGTGCTTTACAAATACTTTTATGAAAAGCCTATTTAACATACCCTAATTCACATGTAGTACTTACCTTCATATTAACATCCCTTTAATCAGTCCTGGTGACAGAAGGAATTCTATGCCCAAATGTACAGAAGTGTCTGAATTTCTTTATTGGGAATCATTTCTGAGTCATTTATTCTTGAAAAGGAGACAGTTTTAAAATTGTGTGGTAGGGGTCTCCTAAGATCACACTTGTCATCAACTCATGGCACAGGACTTCACGACAATCACGCAGCAAGGACTCGGCTAGCTAAAGCCCCGGCTATCACTGGACATCACCCTCGTGGCTTGAAAGGGTCCATGCATCTGCAAACCTGCTCAGGCAAGGAGCAACACGTCCCAGCAGCAAACAGACCCATCCGAGAACAATACATGGCGTGAACAAAGATTCGACATCTTGTGCTTTAGTAAAAGAAACTTATCATTTTCAGCAGTTACCATATAGCAAGTACTCTGCGTGTTAAAATTACAATTCCATAAGATGGGCATCTGATGGCACAGGCATCCCTCCTCAGAGCTGAGAAAACTGAAGCACATAGAAGCTGCATAAGTTACCCAGGGCCCCAGAGGTAGTAAGTGGTAAGGCCAGGAATTCAATCAAGTCTGGCTCCTGTGCCTACACTCTTAACTGCTATTTCCACTATTACTATATCATATGATCAGTATGAAGAAAACCGCAATCAAAAGCTGTTAAATGTTACAGGGTCACGGTGCACGTCATACTCAGATTTCCTGGTTTAGGTGACAAAGATTTAAAGAACCAGGACAAAGGTTAGAAATGTAGTTATTGTTATTGTGTCCTTGGTCTGTTAGAAACGATTCCTTCCTGCGGCATCAGGGTTTGGAGACACAGCGAGCCTATTCACTCCCTGCCCTGGACTCAGGCAGGAGTCGGCAAACGGAGAAATGCTCTGGAACCTGACTGCCGTGTGTACCTGCAGACGTAACAACCTATCCCACCTCTGAGGACCTCTACAGGGAGAGATCCCACCAACCCCTTAGTGACCTGAGCCTCACACGTAACTTTTGTCGGGAGACAATCTTCTCTAAACAGGGCCCCGCATACTGTTTTCTTTGTTATATACTCACTGCGGGGCAGAAGGGCCCCCTCCTCTGCCTCCTCCTCACCCCTGGACATATGGTAACAGAGAGGTAATTGTCCTTTGGTCTCCCCTGAAAAGTCGCATAGGCTCACGCTTCCTAAACAGTCCCACCGCCAGCTCATGTTTTGATAACAACTTTCCAAACTGCATTTCTGGTGTCTGACCTCAGTTGAGAATTCTCCGTGGATATATATCACTTGAGTATAACAAGACTGCCTTACTGTTCCCCCATTCCATTCTCTCATTTATATTGTGATACCACTCTTATAGTTTAAACATCGTATGACATGGCCGACGCATTCCCCGACCCCTTTATTCATCATGTGATGGAGGCCTGATGTGAAAGGAACTCTGTGAGGTTCTGTAAACACAGAGCAAAGGAAGACAGACATGTACCTGTAAAAGAGAGAGACTGAGGACAAGAGAGGGGAAGGAGAGTGAGCGCGTTTTGGCCCTGAAAAGGATTATCTCCAGCTGGGCAGGGGACTGGGGGATGATGACGGAGCACACAGAGAACCTCTTGAAGGCGATGACAATTGATCCGGCCTTGAAAGACCAGGTTTAGACACGTGCAGACGTGTCCTTCAGGTCAGGAATAGTGAAACTGAAGTATGGGAGTGCGGGGGCGGTGGGCAGACAGCAATTCTTCAGGCTGACTTGTGTGTGGGGACAGTGGCTTGTGACAGGGAGTGTGGCCTTGATAAGATGGGACAAGGAGGTTAAAGAGGAGACGCACACGGCGCAGTAAATGCCTGAGGATGATGAGACGAGGCAGGGAGAATCACGGTGAGGGCAGGGGATGGCAGTGAGAGACACGAAGACAGAATTAAAAGAACTTGTCAAGTGTTGGCCTCCGTGAAATACGTGTTCCCTCCTGACAGCTTAAGAGCACAGGCTTTTGGGGCAAATGCACCAAAATTTAAACCCAGACCACCTTTCTGCCTGGCTCTGAAGGTCACTGTCAGGATAAATGCCCATGTTTGTTAAGAATCGGGCACACTGCAAAGGTTTAACACATGCTAGTTATTTTACTGCTAGGGTTGCTCTGTCCAAGGAGGTGGGAGTGTAGGGAAATTGGAAGCTTTGAGCACATAGGTCTGCACACAGCATCGCGGCCTTACTAGAAACAGGGAAAGGAAGAGGCCTGGTGCGGAGGCCTAGGAGCTGCAATCAAGGGTACAGGACTGGTCGTCGTGAGAGGGAACAGTGTTTTCAAGAAATCCGGGGAAGAGAAGAAAAGGCTCATGCCAGATTTGACATGATTATCTCGACAGAGTGAAGATGCAGCAGGCAGAAACAATGGTGAAGCCTGGTCCTCTCAGAGGCCCTAGAGGGAAGACTGGGGTGGAGAGGTCAGTCTAGGAAGGGGTGTCTCCTCTCGCCTGTGAGCTGTGAACAAGAGAAGACAAGGTGTATGAAAAGTACAGAAAATTTCCAGGTAGAGAGTAGGAAAGTGGAGGCAATTTTTATATTAGGGATTTTTACTTTCTTTCGGAGCTAATGCTGAGGCCTGGGAACCTAAGAAATTAGCAAAGCTTGCAGTAGGCAGATTGGGGACTAGGATATACAGTCAATTCACAGTGAGTACAAAACTCGAACAGGAGAGAATGCCCACCCGAGACTGTTCAGCACGCAGCATGACTGCCTGGGCTAGTTCTGGGCTGTTCTGCAGCAGGGCCTGTGGTGGCCACAACACGAAGAAGGCGTATATTCACATGTATTGCTTTCTAGTTTCCCGCTGCCCTACTTTATAACCAATGGTGGCTGCATCTGGATTCGTGCAGCTGGGTTTTCTCCCAAGAGAGTCTGGCAATACACGTCCCCTTCAGTGAACTTTGTTCTGCTTCATATTTATTCTTTTCCAGATTACAGCACATTTCCAATGTGCCAACATCTCTCTGGTCAAGAAGGCTCTGATTTCACCGGCTGCCAGCTGCCGCTGGTTAGAGCAGCACGTAGCGTGGCTGGAGCGGGTATCTGCGGACATGCCTAACTGTCCTCTGTTTCAGGTAAGGAGACCAAAGCTAGGCCCACCTGGGTGGCTGTTGGCCCCACAGTTCTGCTGACATAGTCTGCCAGTCGGGAGCAAGGACCAGCAAATGAAAATGGAATGTTTAAGGTTAAAAACAATATTCTCCTTAAAGAGAGCTGACTCATACTCTGTTTACAAAGTAACAGACCACTTCACGTCATGGACCTTGGGGAAACCCACAGAGTGGCAGACGCTCACTTAGCCCTCTGTTCACGAAGAGGATGATGAGGATGGGGCTGGATAACCACAGCAGGAAACACCGCCTGTTTTCTAAGCCCTTTGCTGCCCGTACTTCTTCCTTCCCTGCACGGTCCCGTTGCCCTGCTTTTGCCACAGAGGGAACTCGAAGCACAGGGGCGTTAAACGACTTCCTTCGAGTCTCACAACTAGTAAGTAGGCTGCCCCAAACCTCGGAGATAAGGTTGCCTCCGAGGAGAAAATTATTTCAAACAAAACCCCACCAAAACCAAAAAACCACCACAAAATTTAGTGGATAAAAGCAGCTATCGAGTTCAGCGCCCTTCCCTCAGCCACACGCTCGAGGAAGGGCTTCATGGCAGAAAGACACAGAAAACCGAGGAGTGCTGTGCGTTGTACTGAAATAGTAACGACTATAATTATCTTCAGTGATTAGCACCTCTATTGTGTCTGCTCACATTTTCGAAAGGAATCACATTACTATTTATTTTCTAATTCTACTTTATCTCTTTTTAATACTGATTTTCTTTTTATCCTGTTTTTATAATTCTTTTGATCACTTTGGCATCCCCTGAGATGTTTATTTCCTTTCCTTCCCAGCTGGTCTTTTTATTCTCTCTTACAAAGCTTTCAATCAGTGTTTTCCACATGATATTTATTTTGTCTTCCCTTGCGATACCCACAAAGGAAAACATGTCAGAAGGTTTTACTGGCAGAACCTCAGAATGGGGGGTAGGAAAGCCCCTCTGAGAGATTCCGTCTGAGCCCGCTGTGCTGAGAGGAGGAAGCTTCCATGGGAAGCGCTTTCCCTTGTTAACCCTTGGACCTGGTGCGTTTTGTCTTTGCTCATTTTAGGAGAGGACCTCCTGTGTCATTAGCTGAGGGGCATTCAAAAAAGTGCCCTTCCCGTTAGCAGCAATGTCGGCTTCCTCCTCTCCCTCCCCTCCTTTCCCTCCCAGGGCTGTGGTGAGGGGCCCGGGAGACAGCGGAGTGAAAGCGTACTGATCAGGATTAAAAGGCCTACGCAAATATTTGAATATTTGTTTTCTTCCTTTTCCCTTGTTAATGGTTTCTTTCGTCACTCTAGTGACATTCTAGGTTTCTACTACTCTGTTATCTGCTTATCAAACTGTCTTTTACATATTTTTAAAAGGCTCCCAATGACTGCTTTCTTTTTCTAAGCTTTTTCAACATTTCTTGTTAACTTTGACAGCTTCTCAAAGTTGTAGAAAAGCTTCGGTCACTGTGGACGGCCGACTCTTGGTTTGATGAATCAACTCTCATTTCCTAGCAACTGTGACAAAGAAACGTCAAAAAGAATGTTTTACAAAGTTGGAAATGCTAATAGGTACGACCACTGTCTCCATTTTATAAATGAGGAAAGTGACAGAAGTTACAGAGTTATTAAACAGGTCTGAAACTCAAGTCCGTTGGGCTCCAGAGGTGGAATTTATAACCTGAAACTGCTCTACAGCTAGAGCTGTGAGAACACAGAATAATAACCCGCAAATGTATTTTAAATACTCAGAGCAGAAGAAGTCCACATGCCAGACACTGGAATGACAAGATGCCAGCCAGTCAACCTAAGAAATGTTAGCCAGGTAAGCAGAGCGTTGCCGGAGAGTGGAGTTTTCTAGGCGGGGTCTCTCCTGGGTGGTGCTAAATGTCCGTCACGGGAGGTCAGCGGGCTGCACAGAAAGGACGGGTTTCCATGCTGTGATTTCGTGTCTTAATATTTGGATTAAAATTTTTTGTCTTAATATCTGGCTTACTGTACCGCTCAGGTTTTACATTTACTGAATTGGTAACACAAAGATGAAAGAAGCCTACAGGCCAATTTCACCAATTTTAAACAGGAAGGAACAAAAAGTAGGGCAAGAAAATTGAATTAAACAGCATATAAACCAATGGGTCCTTGTTCCAACTCTTGGTATCTCTGATTAATTTTTGTGTTTCTCTGTGAACTTGAAGAATCCACTTAAACATTCTCTATAAATTCCCTAAGCAAAACAAGCATGAATTTTAAAGGTAATCGAGGTAGTTTCGTGCAGCAGGAAAATCATGGGTCCGCACTTTGGGAAATAGCAAGTGGGAGCGGATTGCAATTCCAGGTGTACTATTTGCCATCTGACTTGGGGTAAGTTACTAAACTACTGAAATCTGACTTTAGGCAGGTTACTAAACTCGACTGCTCTAAGCGTGGGTCCTCACCTGCATAATTGCAACATGTGTAGTATCGCAGACTTTGCTGCCAGACTGACCAGACACAGCACGTGCAGGCACCCCACACAACGCGGCACGGGGCAGGTTCAGTAAGTACTGGCCATTTCACTCCTCCCACAGAATCCTGAGGTGCTGTAAGGTCTCTCAGCGTGCAAACAAAGAGAGTGCCGTCTTCCAAATGTTGTCCAGTTGAAAGATCCCCCACTGTTAACGGACTATCTTGTGGCCACACACCCGTCAGCAAGGGGCAGGATGACGGCCACTCCATATTCCGGTGTTTATGGAAGAATGTGCACGTCTAACATTGGGCCGGGCACGTTCGAAGCGCAACAGAGCTTCGGCGAGGGCAGAGTAAGGTAGAGCAAAAGGGTCTCGAAACCACGAGGCCCCATGAAAGTCCAGTCTACTTCAGGCTGGAGTCCTCAATTTTAATTCAGCCGGCTGTGACACCGCCATCTCTCCTTCAGCAATCCCGACAGTGGCCACTCTGGGAGTGTCAAGAATTTTTCCATCACTGACAGGATACTGCAGCTGACCTCGTGTGACAGGACAGGAGGAGGGGACAGGCCGGGAGGAGGGGCCATGAGGACCAGTAAACAAACAGCCGGTGAAAGGCAAACCATCATTTCCAAGGTGACCTAACAAGCCATTTACCAAAAAAGCCTTTAAAATAGCTCCTACTCTAAGATTTACCAAAATAAGTCACATTTTCTCTGTAACTCAGTGGCTCTAGGCTTTACTCTTACTCAAAAATCACGGCCACAGGTGTGGTAAAAATGCTTCAAATTACAGAGGTCAATGAGTTTTTACTGATCAGGCTCCTGCTCTACCGAGTGCCGTAAGGGCCAACCACCACAGGTGAGGCCCAGGCCCTCGCTGCCCGGGCAGCATCAGGCCTCATAAATGCCCAGGCGTTGCCGTCACTCCGCGTCCAAGGGCCTGGAAGCTGATCCCAAGCTCCCCTTTCCAGGTCCTTCCTCCACGAACCCCTTCTGTGCCTCTCTGTTTGTGGAATCGGCCATCTTCAGGACTCATGTGAAACCCCATCTCTGCCGGGAAGTCTTGCTCTACCACTTTCTTTGGAAGTGCTTCCCCCTTTGAACCCACAGCAGGCTGGCTTACTGTACCGCTCAGAGGACACTTAGTTATTGATGTGTGTGTACATCTAGTCTATAAGCTCATGCAGGACTGGAATTACCTTGTATTTCTGACATTCGCCATGGTGCCTTTCTCATACCAAAGGCTCCAGTAATGTCTGTTGAGTATATAACACCGGTGGAAGAAGTTGTGTTAGAGGTGAGTCTTTAAGACTAGGAAAGATGAAGTAGGATGTGGAGACCAATTTTGACATGGGGATAGCCTTAGAGAAGGACAGAAATGAGAACGTGGGTTCTTTTAGGGGACGGCAAAGATTTTATCTCAACCAAAAGCTTAGACGGTGTGATTGCCAGTGATGGTTCATGAGGGTGATGTTGCCCTTCGCCCCCAAAATGAACTTCACCCTAAAGATACTGGATACCAGGGCAGATCTCCACACAAGAGCACTAACTACCCTTGGAACTTCGTTATTGGAAGCAGCATAAAATGCATAAACAAGTTTGGCTCAGAAGTGAAAATACCAGTAAGACATCCATCACAATAGTCTTGAGCAAGACAAGGCTTTGGAAGCACAAAAAATATTACAAATGTAGGGTAGAGAGATTTTTAAAAATGAATGATGTGAAGGATGCCAGTCTGAGTATCTCTATGGATGTTGGTTCCATTAACAGTAAGCAAACGAGAGAAAGAAGGTGTTGGGGAAAAAGACTAATTCTGTTCTGAGTACCTTGAGTGCGGGGTCTGATTAAGACGGTCAGGTGAAGATACCTAAGTGGTGAGTGCTACAGTAGTACATCATGTGGGAACTCAGGGCCGGGCTTGCCAAGCACCAGCGGACAGCCGACAGCTCGAGCCAGCAGAATGCAGAGGCTGCCTAAGCACACGATGCACCTACGTGAGACAAGGGCCAAGGACAGACCCTTTCAGAATGTCTCCGACTCGAGGGTGGCAGGAGCAAGAAGGGAAGGTCAGGCAGACCGGAGAAAGACGAGAGCAGTGTGGTGGCAGAGAGGTCAAGTCACCAGCACACGTCCTTATTTAGAAAACCAGTCACAGAAAGAAATACCAAACCACTTACCGTGTGGAAAAGATGAAGGTTAAAAGCATAAAACTCAGCTGAATAGAAAATACTGGAAAAAAAAAAGATTGAATCTAAATTAGGCCTATAAAAGCAGTATCTGTAGCATATTCACTGGTATGCTTAGTTTGATCTGAAATTTATGAGAACTCAAATAGAAAAACAAATGAATAAATAAGCATAAATTGCTAGAATGACAAAATCATTGAAATTAGTGGGACTCAACCTGTTCTTATTGACAATATCCTCCGATAAATTCTATGAGGTCTACTACTCACAACAAATCTAAAACCCTCTTTGATTTAAGATTTGGTTATTTAATTTGCTCAGTTTAGAGAGGGCTGGTTTATACTGAGTATTTACAGCAAACAGCATAAATACAGTAGGCTATAGTAAATATTTTGGAATAACTCATTTTGATTTTAATAACATAAGGTTATTTGATGGGGCAATTACCAAAAGTTGTCTTTGGTAGTACAAGATAAATAGAATAAAAGATTTCTTTTCTCATTTTCTTTTTTTTTTTGTTAACAACCAGGGTTTTAATTACTTATTACATTTAAAAATATTGTTCTGAGCTCTGCCTGCAGCTTGACAGAGGCTGAGAAGCCAGGACTGAATGACTTACACACCCAGACTGACCTCTTCTGTGGTTGCTGCTGTCTGCCAGGGACACCCCTCTTCCCTTGCTGTCTCTACTCTGGAGCAGAAGTCAGCAAAGTTTACTTAAAGGGCCACGTAAAACGTATTTCGGGCTTGAGGGCCATATGGCCTCTATGGCAACTCTTCAGCTCTGCCTTCTAATCGAAAGCAGCTGTAGATGATACATTAACCAACTCTTGAGCCGGCACTTGCGTTTTATAGTCTGCTACTTCTTACAATAAAATTATATTACTTTGAGTATAGACAGATGATGTAAATATTCACACTTTAACCAACTGTTATTAAAAAGTAGTATCATATGGTAGAAATCCTACTTTTCATTTATGATAAAGAATAAGATTAGTTACAGTGATATAAATTGGCAAAAAAGTGCTCAATCTAACATTTGAATTTGACAGACATTATGGCTTCCTTCAGCTGGCACCAACCATTGTAAATCAGACGTAAAAAGACGAAGGCCATTACTGAGGCCTTTTTGAGAAACAGGTGCATGTGCTAAAGCCGCTGAGTACATACAAGCCTATGAAACAAGTCTCCTTTTCTAACCAAATTAACATTCGAAATGAATTTAGGAAACACAAGTGGCTACACTTTGCTGCTGAGGAGGCTGAGGGGACGGCGACTTACTTATGAACAGTATGACGACGAGGCTGAGTTTATCCAGGTCGATGTTCGGGTTAGAGAACGTGCCGCAGAACGTCGTGTAGATGATCAGGAGGAGCACGCTGCTGCTGACAGCGCCGAACGGAGGCTTCGTTCTTTCAAGCCAGTCCTTGATGTACCTTCGGACAATCTGAAATACAGAGTCAACAGGTGGCCCCTTTTCAGAGACGCAGGGATGGAATGGGCAGCTCAAAGCGATTCTGACAGCAGGAAGATGTAAAGGGAAGGGAATGATTTGCATGGTGGCCACAGTGGATTTCAAAGCTTCTCTGCCACGCCACTCTCCTGGGGAATTTCACATCTGTAATGCCACTTCCACTGGTGTCCATAATGAGGGTGTATTTTCAACTGCATTCAAATCCATCCTTAATCTTCCCGAATGCTCTTTGCTGGCTGTCACCGAGACATGCCCATTAAGCGTCCCCAAAGTTTATCTCCTCTGCTCATCCTAATGGATGTGCGTAATTACCACAGTCCCCTTTGCCTCAACAGACAATTCCAAGAGTAACTTTGGGAATCTTAAAGATCTGACAGCTTCAAGAATTTCACGACAGTAGATAATCGGAAGTGATCCATGGAACATATTAATATTTAAAATGCTAGCAATGCACCAGAAGTTTTTAATTAAATTATAACTCATGCTTGAAAAGCAAAAGTGCATGTGTTGTGGGAGCTTGAATAATTCACACTCTGAATATCGAGAGTTTTTGTGAATAAAAAGACAAATGCCATTTGCATGCTTTTAGAATTCCAGAATTAACAATTAAAAATGAATCAACCTGTCCTAATTTTCCTACACAGGGATCAGTGAAATATAAAGTTATATAGCAATCCTCTCAGATTTAAAAACCAAATCAGATATTTAAAATCAGGACAGTCTAAATATTGGGGATAACTTTTATTTGGATGTAAGACTGAGCCACTCTATTTAAAACCTTTCACTTTTAAAGAAGCTAAACAGGCCCTGTAATAGGGACTACAGTTGAGACATATTAAGTTTTGAGCCACTCATTATCCTGCATAATTGAACATGAGATTTCACAACAGGCTGAATTACCATGATCCATTAACAATAATGAGGTCAGGGAACTTCTGACAAGGCTGATGGGGTTCTGTCATCTTCTACTCTGTCACTAAAAAGCCTTAATTTGCAAGCAGCATAACTTCACAGACACTCCAGAACAAAATAAACTACTCTCAAGAGTACCTTTGAACAAATGGCTGTTGAATCAACTTCATCCATTCTGAAAGACTGAATAAGTAAAATAACTGTCAGTAAAAAGAGTCCTGGCAGAAAGCTGACCAGTTGGAACAAGGAGATATAGGGACAATGCTTTGAAGCTCAGGTGGGGTAGGATGAAGGGGAAAGAGTGTCATATATGCACAGATAAAGAGTGATTAATTTTTTTTAAGTAGATCTTGTAATTAAAGTTACAGTTGACTGTGGCTGGTGTGGCTCCGTGGATTGAGTGCTGGCCTGCAAACCAAAGGGTCTCTGGTTCGACTCCCAGTCAGGGCACGTGCCTGGGTTGCAGGCCAGGTCCCCAGTAGGGGGCGTGCGAGAGACAACCACTCATTGATGTTTCTTTCCTTCTTTCTCCTTCCCTTCCCCCCTCTCTAAAAATAAATAAAATCTTAAAAAAAATAAAGTTACGGTTGAATTTATAAAAAATTATGGCTTTTTTTGGAGAAGTGATTCCAAACCATTGTAATTTATCTATAGTGCTCATTTCTTTCTTTAAAGTTAAAATGTAGTGAAGTACAGAGAAATAAGAGCAGCCTTTTACACAGCATTATGCACTGATGTATTAGAACATTGTAAGGTTTGGACAGCGGCACTCTAGGACAGGGATGCCCATGTTCACATATGTCACGGTGGGGTAGCTGCTTACTAGAAGGCTACAGAGGGACTTCATGGAAAAGGTCATTTGGTAATCTATTGTGCTTGGTAGCATGAACCTGGCAGTTACCCAAATTTAATGCAACTCAACTCATTTAGGAAGTATAACAAACTAAATGGAAATTACATGAGTTATTGAAATCGATGTGGTCTTCCTGTAAAATTGTTAAAAACACAAAGATCTTCTCTCTGCAACAGGTTACAGAATGTATGATTCTAATTCCACAAGTAAGTGTCTTTCTCTCCCCCCTCCACCCTCCCCTCTGACCAAATAAACAAGTACATGTAAACGAGGTATAACATGTACATCAACACCATTTTCAAAACCCAGGCAAATCTCTGATCAGCAACTGACTTGGTTAACCTAATCATCTCTTTCTTCACGACAAATACCCAGAGGCTCATAGTACACAGGGCTCTTTTAACTCGGCGAGTACAGGGAGCTCCTGAGTCCTGCATCCTCCTAGCTAAAATGTGTTCCTTCTAAACACATCAATGCCTTAATCTGGACACTTAATCTCGATAAAGAAAATGACTAGAAAGTTGGGAATTGGATAGACTGACAAGTGAAACAATAACCCTAGAGGAAAAGAGATTGTCTTTCACTGTTTTTAGTCTTACAGTGATATTTATCTGTGTTTTCTAAGTAAATCATTTTATACCTTGCCAGGTTCTACAGAGCTTTTCCATCTTCCTTTAAAATTAAATTCACAAAGCAGCTGTGTTTGCACTGTGTAGCTAGAAAAGTGTTCAAGTGTTTCATAAACGACTGGGGGAAGCAGAGTTGATATGCCTCAAAGATGTGCTTCAGATATCAACCCCAGGAAGCCTCATCTTTTCTTAGTTCAGCCACTTACACTGTTCACACAATCATTCTCCATTTGTCAAGCATCCATGCCATTTTTTTAATGCCCCAAGCTTCTTGGCCTTATAGAAATGTTTAAACTCTTATAGAAAACAAGATCCTTTTCGAGATACATCAACACAACCAGATTGATGCCTCAGAATTCCCTGGTGGGGAAAAATAAAGAGTCAAGACGAGGGGGGACAGACACATTCCGGTGAGGTGGCCAGTGTGTCTGCCTTCAGAGTCCACACTCCTTCATTTGCTCTCATAGCTCAGAGAAACTCAGGCATTCCAAATTAAGTGACAAATTCTCGTTTACTTGTTAGCTTTTTCCTATGGAGACAGGAAAAATCTCCTACAGCTTTTTATTTTATTGTCTCACCTTCTACATTTTGATTTTCTTTATTTTAAATTGAGCATCGGTAAAGGTTAAAGGGAGACTTGAAACCAATCCGTGTGCTTCTAACAAGCGGAGCCACATATCAATTACTGCATGACCTGCAAGGCGGAGATTTGGAAAACGAACACACCTTAGATGACGAAAGTCCACATACTGAGATAACTAAGACATGTAACATCTATCATTTTAGTTTCCATTTTTTTCGGGGTATTTAAATGATTTTTGAGTGGGGATATATGATAATTTTTCATGTTAAGTCTGAATTTTAAAATTTATTTGTTTTCAAGGTGGCTTTGTTTCTTCAGATTTTATCCACTATTCTGTCGAATCTATAAATTTTCATAAGGTGTTTTGTTTCTTCATTAAAATTCTGTGCAAATGTATAGTCAGGGATATAAAATAAAATCCAATTTATAAAACATTTTTTCTTTTAAAATATTTTTGTGTTAAATATTGAATAGATTCAAAATGATACAGTGTACTTTGTAAAAAAGTATAAACAACCATAATGAATGAACATAACAGGCGCCCATCATCTACTTGACACTCTGAACATCCTTTCGCACTGTCACTCCATCTCATTCTCGGGAGAAACGTCATGCAGGTGTGATTCTCCTGCACCGGCTAAAGCTGACAACACAGGCACGCAGAGCCCGCACAAGTCACGTGAAAGGTCAAAATGCTGCTTTAGCTGGATGAGCAGGAATTGGACTCCTACTTCCTGGGGGGTCCTTGGTCTCCTGGAGCTCACCTTCTAGGAGAGGACAGAAGTAAAAAGCAAGAACAACAAACAAACAAAAAGCAGATAATGATCCTATCAAGCAGCAGCTTAAACTGGACAGGGTGATGGTGTGCCTCCTGGAGGCGGGTGAGGAGGGGGAGGTGAGGAGTGTCCCAAGCACAGGGACCCACCGGTGCACAGTGTCTCAGGCAGGGGCAAGGCCAGCACATTTGAGAGGCAGAGCAGAGCCAGTGAGCCCAGAATGTAATGGCAGGCTGGAGAGGGCTGGGGACGTGAGAGGGACCTTACAGGGAGAAATAACCCCATAAGGCAGGAGAGTGAGATTTCTGGGAAGTGTGATACAACATTTCACATTTGGGCTCCTGAATTTAAAATGAGGTGAGACTCGTTACACATTTCTCTCCAGCAAAGCTGGAGATCCTGGGAAACGGCTGCTGGGGGCTCCATGACAGTGAATTCAGAGTTTTCTTCAGCAAATCTTATACAGCTCATTCCCTATGGTGGAGTTTGCTGGTGACTACACTTATTACAATGTAATAGAGTCTGCTTCTAGGAAGCTCGCAGATAAATTATAGTCTCCCCTGAATGAGGGGCCTGGTGGGGCAGGCAGTGGGGTGCAGACAGCAGAGCAGGTCAGGAGCCTACAGGAAGGGTGGTGGGGTGACAGTGGAGAGGCAGTTTGGGGCCAAATGATGAAGGGCTTTGTGGGCCACACAGGGATGGGCAACAGGGAGCCAAGGAGGGCATTTTTAAGGAGAGCCTGGTTTGTTTCTTAGGATGACCCTGGGGCAGTAAAGCCACTAGACAGGAATGGGAAGAGGCTCACAGCAGAGAGGCAGGTTTGAGAGCTGCAATAATTTAGACAAACGACGGTGACAGTGTGGCATCGTCTCTGGCAGTGTGACCTGAAGATGCCAGGTATGTACGATTTCTGGGGCAGAAGTGGCGGTGGTTGCTGACTCCCCACCTACAAGGAACGAGGTGAGGGGAGGGAGGCGGCAAGGCGGTTTCTACAGGAGGACACTGGGCTGTGACTGGTAATTCCTACCCCGGACTATAAGGTGGTGGGGTGGTAGATGTAAATATATAGGTTTCCTCTTTGAAAAAACCCATTAAAGCAGTCTGGTACCTAGAGTACTTTGAAAAAAATCACTTATACTACTTTTTGGCGACCTTTACTACTTTAATACTTTATAATACTTTACCGCTGGGCCTGTAAAGGATAAGCAATTGAACAATTCATAATTCTTCTGGATGAATATTCTTAATTATATAACTTACATAGCCCTATACCTTAAAAAATCCTATTGAATGACTGAGACAAAGATCTTTTCTTTGTCCATATGTTTTAAGCCAAACACTTATCATTAATAGACACATTTCCAAGACCCACTAAGAAAAAAAATGTATGAGCCTTGGCTAGTACATGAAATTATTTTCAGATCCAAGAAAATAAGTATGGGTTTAAACTAATACTACCCACAGCATAAGCCGTCTAGAGCTGGGAAGGGCAGGTGGGTATTATGTCTCTTTAAGATGCAACATTTCCCTCACGGATCATAGAACTCTCACTCATTCACTCCTCCCGCCATTCATTCATCCATTCATTCATTCAACACACATTTATTGGGGGCCTGTGCTCTGGGTATGGTAAGCAAAACTAATGTGGTTCCTATACTCCTTACCGTCTGAAGGGGGAGACAAACAGTTAACAAGGGAACCAATGGTATGTAATAATGGAAAAGGACAAAAAAGGAATCAAAAAGGCACTGCAATAAAGATAACCGGGAATCTTTAGACAGGCGGGCGCTTCAAAGAAGACAGGAATTGCAGTGTCAAATGAGCCAGGAGCTGGGGTGGGAGGGTGGGGCAGGAAGACACTAATCTAACCAAAGAAGTTAAGCAGGAATCAAGAGAAAGCCAGGGAGGCTAGAGAGTAGGAAGTGTGGCAGAGAGGGTAGAGAGGTGCGGGTGGGAGAGCATAATACTTATTCAGAATACCTGTTCTGTGATTAGCACTGTGGAAGAAGTCTTTTTTCAGGCATGAATCTACATTTAATTAAATGGCATCCGTTGAGTGCTTTAAAATCCTTCCTCCTTGTCCTAAATTCAGTCCCTTCTCCAAGTACAAAGTGGAAGTAAAATAAAGAGAGCAGTGCATGTGTAGCAGATGCGGGGGGGCCACCACGGACCATCCCTCCAGGAGCGTGGTGCTGCTCCCACATCTGCGGGCTGTGCGGGTTTGACGGGAAGATCGCAGCTGCGTTTCTGTGGGAGCTGCAGCGGATCCAGCGGATCCAGCCGAGGTCACCCGTCTCATGGGAGTGGGAGGGAGGCAGGAGGATGAGGACAGGCACTCTTGCCTTGGGCAGGACAAGTCTGAGGGGTGCCCCCGCGCCAGGCCCCGCCCTGGGGTGCGTGGAGGCCAGCGCACCACTGCATCACCCTCACCTCCTCCCTCATCCCCGTGGTCCTTTCTTCAATCTCCCGAACATGAGGAGCCCAAGGGTACTTCCGGCAGGGAGACCTCGGTGTCAGAGTGCATTTCCCGGGGACCCCAACCTAAGACCGCATGTCAATATGACCTGTCTACACATACACCATTTTTATAGTTAATACTCCAAAGAGTGGCCTTCCGTTCAGTGTTTGTAGGGAGTTTGATAATGGTGGTGTGACTGCCTGCGTCAGGCCCTATGATGACAAAACCTTCCTACGCATCCATATTTCCTTTAGTCCTCACACCCACCCTTTAACATGGGCATTGTTATTATTATATGGTTTAATAACTTATGAAACTAGAGCTAAGGAGACCAAATGATTTGCCAAAGGTCACACAGCAAACACAAGGTAGGACTAAGTCTAGAGTCTAGATGCTCTTAAACCCAGGTCTACGCTCTTAATCACCCAAGTATACTGTTCCTAAGACTCGCTCATTTGGTGGCAAATTAAATTCTTTACTTCTTTACTGTGGCTACCTATGAGTTAAAAAAACAACGACAACCTTGCTTTAACATTTGTATGCTGATAATTAAACTACATGCTTATTATTACTTTGTTAAAAGAAGTTGAAATATAAGAATTTATTCCATTATCTAATTCAACAAGAACGATAAAGGAAACTAAATTTTCTAAGATCCAATTTAAGAGCTAACAGAATTAAATGTTTATTTTATCAATTACAGGATCACAGATCTGATAACTGATGTTGGAGGTGTCTAGGAAGCAGCCAGCCAGGGACAGACTGCTCGTTCCCAGCAATGGCCCTAAACACTGAGAACGCATCGGAAGTCACAGAGTAAGGTAATGGCTTGCTACATGTTCCCAAGCTATAGCTGCACAGCTATAAAGAAGGGATAATAAGTGTAAAAAAATCAAGATTCTGTGCAGGTGTCCCTACATGTAGCTACCTTTAAAGCATATAGTTATTAACTAAAAAAAAAGAAGAGAGAGAGACTGTTGTGATTGGTACAACCTGTGTTTCATTCAACTGTCTCTTCCTCTATCTCTTAACTGTCCTGACATTTCATAAGAATTTACAATTTGATCTGTAAAGAAACGAGCAGACAGAGTTAGAGACCTTACCTGTCCGATAACCAGAGGAACCACAACAGTCATAAAAAGCTGAGAAAAAATAGATGTAAAAGGCACAGAAGAGGACGAACCAAGCTGTAAAACAAGAACATAAGGAGTTAGAGTTACTTGGAGTCAGTTAGCAAACATTGCTGTTAATTAAATCATGCAACAAATGACTCTCTCACATGCACCAAAAATTTGGTAGCTGTACACAAAAAGCGAGTGATTTTTAATTTTCTGAACTTAACATAAAAAACTTGTGAAGTAGTTTAATATACAGTTTTGATTGGGACAATAAGATTGAAGAAAATGATAACTATATTGTTTTGTAATTAGCCTGCTTATTATTAAATCCATGATAGTTCACCTATCGTCATGGTTTATGTGATTGTTATTTCACCTATCACCTACCTAAAACAAACAAGTAAATTTTATTATTTTTTCATCAAGAGGCAAACGAAATAGTTTCTAACTTTCCTACTTTTTGAAAACAAAGGCAATGAATTTCATACTCTTTAAATTATTTTTATACAACATCTAGCAAATGGGAAATCCTAAAGCATGACTTACTACTAAAATTTCAATACACCTCTCCTAAGTGTGTATGTCTTAACACTGTTCGTAAGTCCTGTTTGGTTCGTTCTTTTTGCTGATCACTGCAGTCTGGGCTGCGTAAAGTTTTGACTGGCAGCAGCACACGACCGTGTTTGTCTACGAACATAGCTGTACACTCGCATTAGCTGCAGCCACCAGGAACTGCTATCTTCCTATGACATTCAAGGGTTTTCCTTTGAACTTGAATGCTGTCTTTCCTTTGAACTCCTGGTTTTCAAACCTGGCAAACACTAGCCCATTCTATAGGAGTTTCTCTTTTTTATGACTCCCTTTGGCAACCAGGCTCTCTCAAACTATCATCAGTGAGCTCCCTTGTACTTACTTTCACCCTCTCCTGCAGGCCAAACCTCAATCTTCATATTTCCTTAAGTTTAGTTAAACCTGCAAATACCTTTGGGAAAATAATTTTTGGATAATACATTGAGGTAGTGATGACTGAGGGCATGGAATGTTAAAAAAAAACCCATCAAATATTTAGATAAATGAAGTCAAGAGCTCAGGATGAAATGATTTGGGATCAACGTCTTCACTGATTTCTGCGTGAACTGGCTTACCGAAATCTTTTCTACACCCTGGGGCGTTTTATAAAATTCTGTGCCCTAGCCTCAGCCCCAGTCTAGAGGCACTCAGAATGAAGAACGTGTGTCCTGCCCACCAGGGGCCCGCATGCGTTCAAGGCCACCTTCAGCACGGACTGCCGGCTGTCAGTGTAACCCACACACACAGCCGTAGCCTTTCCCTCCAGGACCAAGACATTCTAGAGAATGAAGAGAGTGAAGCAGGAAACGTGGAGCTGGTGAGGAACAGGTAGATCCCTGGCGCACTAAACGCTATATGGCTGTAAGGTGTTTCTTTTTATGCAAAGCCAAAGTAGTAAAAACTAATAATTTCAGCCTATTTTAGAGCAACGATATCCTTGAGGCATAAGGTACTTAATAGATATATTCTCTTCACAAATATTAATTCCAAGGATGTCCCTGGGGCAAGGACCGAAATAAAGAAGAATGTATTTTACAGGAAACTGAAGCACTGGGTGAACAGAAAAAAAGTTTAAAGAACAAAAAGTTTTCAGGTTCAAAAACAACCAGCTCCATGCTCTACCCACAAGGTTTACACTGTGTTGGGGAGAGGCAGCAGGGTTCCGGGTAAAGACCCTCTGTTAAAAAGGGACAATTCTTGTCTGGAGTCTCATGGATGATCTTACATAGCCCTGTTCCTCTTTCTATTTCAAGTTCACTAAGTTAGTTACTGTTTTTAAGACATTTAAGTGATAACTGTATCCCCAGCTACAGTCCCTCTGTCATCCCAGTGCTTACTTAACCCAGGAACTGGCACAGAGAGGACGTTCACAGATGAATAAACCTGTGCAGGATGAACAAACGGAGGAGTTTGTACATGAGGTGTTAAAGAGTGACAAGCGTGTGGCATATAAAAATTACATGGTATTATTTTCGTCTCTGCTTGTTTACCACCAGTAACACTATTCGTTCTAACGTGCGCCTAGAAACAAAGGGCATCTAGTTGTGACAGGAACCGTGCGAAGAAAGGATGAGAATGTGCGTGTGTCTGTGTGACTGCGAGTCTTTATGAACGTGTGTCTCTGTGAGTGTGTGTGTGAGTGTGCAGAGCAGAGCCAGGGTGTCCGGTGCCTGTTCTCCGCCCTCAGCTCTCCCTCCCTGCCCCCCAACCCCCCCCTTGATCCTTACTGCCGCTCGGCAGGGGAAGACCTAACACTGCTGGAACCTTAACCCTGGAAGAGACTCAGAGTCCCATTCCACTCCCTCCTTTTCAAGATGAACTGAGGTCCAGAAAGAAGCGATTTGCAATTAACATCCCTACTACCTCCGTTATGATATGAAATTGGCTATGCTTCTAAAATGCATTCGAGCCACCCTTCAGCCAGACCCGCGCTGAGATAATAGCTCACCTACACTGGGAAGCCCGGGCTGCTGACTTGTACAGTATCACTGCAGAGCAGTGAACCCAGAGATCAAATGGAGAGAAAAGTTAAAATGGCTTCAGCTACTAAGTTAATTTTGGGGGTTATTTTCAATCTTGATTCTACCTAGAAGATCAAATTTGGTAAGAGAAGTAAAGGCAAATCCACTTCAACTTTGGTTTTAAGATTATGTATTTTAGTCCCCATCCATCCATCATTTGCATGGTTGGTGTTTGGAAGCCTCGTGTTCCTAGAAGACAGTGGACAGGGCTGTGGGGTGAGGGGGAAGCTGCCCATGGTCTCCACGGCCCCTTTTCCTCTGAAATGCCTGTGATCTTTGCTCCACTAGATGAGGAACACGGGTTAGAGCAGCCCTCCTCGGAGACTTCGTCAGATCAGAGGCCAGAGCGAGCGAGCCTGGGATGTAATTAACTGGGTTACGGAGCCAGACTGGGCACGGCGGGGAAGCTGGGAGGAAGTCCCACAGGACGCTCCCTTAGAAGTGGCTCTGAAAGCAGGGAAACCTCAGCACTGGGGTCTAATTTGGCAGACGTCCTTTCTTTTGAATTGGCCCCCAGGCCTGTTGCGGGGGTCAGTGTGAAGATGCAGAGGTTCCCTGGGGGAAGTCTCTGGCCCTGTGAAGCCTGCCCTGGCATCCAGAAGAAAGAAGAACGAGCATCTGGTGTAGGGCGGCCTCTGAGCACAGGACGAGGGGAGTCCGAGACGCAGGCATTCTGTATGCAGGGTCGGTCTCAACTAAAGCAGGAGGAAATACGCTGTCTGACACATTTGGTTCTTCACACTTTAATAAGGAACCTGCCATGGTTTCTACTATAAAGGCCAATGTGGTTTTGAAGCATCCATAGCTTGCACATTTGGATAAACTTGCAGGTGCAGGAAAACCTTGTAGCAAGCAAGTGCTCTGGGCCTCACTGAGCTACCCGGCTAGATTAGTGGTAACATGGCCCCTACTGCCAATCTGAGGGCACAGCCCTTCAACAGTCCAGGCATCAGCTAATTTCCTCCAGGAGTACGGTGCTGTAAAGCAGACAACTCACAAGTAGGTTTGTTTGTTTTACATCTTATGCTGAAAAGAAGTGATTCAGTGAAAATTAAGTATGTGGGAATGTAGGGCCTTTGTCCAATCATTCCAATAGTTACTGGAGACTCCCGTGGGCCAGAGCATGCTTACACAGGGGTCCAACGGTGAACTACACACAAGCCCTTCCTCTCCAGGACTTGGATTTCAAGAGTCGAGTTCTGCGTGCAGGTCTGCCCAGCGCCGGGACACACATGCTCCTTCCTGTTAGTATCTTCTCCCTCCCCACTTGGAGCTAGAAGAGTTCCAGTCTTTCTCTATGACTCAGTGAGAGTGCTGCTTCTTTAGGAAGCCTTTCCAACCCTCCTCCCAGAGTGCAGACCTGGCCACCCCTTCTTCGTGGCTCTGTGTCTCCACTGTACCTCTCAGAACACTTGGTCGCCCACGTCCACAAATCTGTCTCTCCCAGTAGTATCCCTGTTCCTGTAGGGCAGGGACAGGATCTCATTCAAGTTCCCCGGGGACCAGCAGGGACCATGTTTTCTATCTCGGGCAGAGGCTCTTACACTTCAGTTCATCAGAAGCTCCTGAGGGTTTGTTAAAACACACATTGCTTGGCGCCCCCCTCGGAGTTTCTGATTCAGAACATCCGGGGAGAAGGATGAAAGGGGAGGGGGATGGTAAGAATCTGCATTTCTAAAAACGTCCAGCAGATGCTGGTGCTGCAGAGCTGGGGGTCACACTTTGAGAACCACCAATCGGGTACATAGTAGGTGCTCAACAAACATGGGTTCAGTTCATGAACGACCACAATACGTAGGGAGGAAAAGAGGCCTGATGATGGTTTCTTTCCCTTCTTCCAACATGGGATGAGTTACAAAGCCCTAGTCAATTCACAGACCCAAGAAAGCATCAGTAGCCTGGCCTCCCACACAATTGTCTCATAATCATATGAATGGCAACATTTATTGTGCAGTTTCTTTGTGCCAGACACTGCTCTAAATGCTTAATGTGTATTGAATAACTTAATACAGCAGCCCCTTGAGGGAGGTCTTACCAGTATCCCGATTTTCATATGAGGTAAGAGTGGCATAGAACAGTCCAACTACTTGGTCAAGATCACTGCAGCTAGAAAGTGACAGAGCCGGTATCTAAGCCCAGAAGTGTTGCTCCATAGTCCTTATACTTTGGCCTCACACTCTGCTGCGTATTAATTATAGGAGCTGTGAAATGGGGAAGGGGTCAGGGGTGGGCTCCCTGTTCTTGCCCCCAGGAGAGAAGGAGGGGAGGTGCCTTTGCCTGTGGGGGATGGGGATGGAGCTGCATGGAGAGGGGCACTGAGGGCAGGCAGAGGCAAGGAGAGGAGGAAAAGAACTGTGAGTGGCGGGACTGGATCAGCAGTGGCTAATGGTACAGCCTTTTGCAACTGGGGTTCTGGATTGTACAAAACTAGTTCCGGGGTAGATTCATCAGGGGTTAATCCAGTACACACACAATGGATGCTCTAGGGCATTAGGACTCAATTCTCTAACTTGGCAGAAAAAGGCTGAGTGGAAGCAGGGTTGAGTGCTATCAATCCATTCAATTTAGAACCAATTTGATTCGGAAAGAATCTGGGGGTCCAGTCCGTAAAATATGACGGGGCCAAACTAACAAGACTCAGAAAGACACATAGGCCCCAGTTTTTGACAAAGGGGCACTGACTGTCTGTAAAAATCACAGTTACCGACCCACACGCAGTTAGAAAACAGATGGTGCGTTTTAAATCACTCCTGTAAGTGAGCTGACCTGTAAATTGTCATTAATGCACCAGGTCCTCCCTGGCTCTGCTGTGTAATCAGCCTTTTATCTCCTACCAGGGAAATCCATTAGCCACAGGCATCTTCACTATTTGTGTCTCTTCTCAGCTATTAAAACATTATTGTATTAAATAATTCACCCTTGATGATTGGTCTTCGCTTTCATTAGCACCATGTTCAGGGAAAATAAGAACAGATATTTACAGTTTATACTGTAGAATGGCGAATGTGAGATCTCTTTTGCCAGAAAATCAGACGCAGGATTTGCTCACTTCTTGCTCAGTTTCCACCCTTGCCCATCCCTCGCTAGGAGCCCCGCCTGGGGGAAGGGAGAGAAGGAAGGAACTGTCTCCTATTGCATTGCACTTTCTAGCACCCACAGACGCTCTCTTACACACCTATCTCCTTCCCTTCATACAGAGGAGCACTCAAAAGGAGGGTGTCCCCATCTCCACACCCTTCGACATCTCATCTCTGCTCAGAAGCTCCAGGTGAGCCTCATCCCTGCTGCTCCTTCTCAAGCAGGGAAGCGTGGAAACCACACTGTGTCCTTACATGGCCTTGGTGAGGTAAGTGTGTGCCAGCTGACAGGCTCAGTGCAAAAATGCCTGTGATTCTTATCCAAATCAAGAATATGATTGTGCCATACTGGTTCAGATGCAGGTGTCAAACTAAAACTGGGCTGTATGTGGAAAGTATATATTTAGTAGAGGAAGGGACCCTTTTTCTATCTAGACGCATGGTGTGTTTCCTTCTTTGAGAAGTAAAGAGCAAAACAGGCTTCAAGTGATTTTTGAAGATAAAAAAATAAATATGTAAAACATTTCTTTGTGTTATATGCTAATTTAAAACCTAAGATGAGAAGATTACATTCCAATAACTGATGGAACTATGTTCATCTGTAAGTTCTGGTTATTCAAACTACTCAGAAATTTTAGTAAAATATGCCTCAATGAATGGTAAACTGGCTTAACACACAGAAGAAAGTTGTGAGGAGGCGGGCTTTCAGGACATGGAGGGCTGAAGGCAGAGACACTCAGAATCATCTAGAAAAAAACCTGGCTTCTAATCCCCTGACCACAGGATTTGGTTTTGTCAATAAGAGTTTGGATCAGGAACCAAAGCACTTACTGCTGCTGACTAAACAGTCCCTTCAGCAGAGCAAACGGGTAAGCTCCTCCAAAAGAGTGCTCTAAACTCGGGGACCAACAGGCAAGGGCAGTACGAGGAAGCAGTGACCTTCTCTCCCTGTTCAGCCCCACCTGCTCAGGGAGCAGCAGCAGCAGCTGGTGTTGGCAGGGAGCCCAGGGGCGAGGGCAAAGCCTGTGAGAGCGGGCGCCTGAGCTCGCCCAGTGTCACCGCCCCCTGGGTTAGGTCCCAGCAGTCCCAGACCAGCAGCAGAGTTGGCCTCCCTGGTCCGAGGTCCTTAAAGCAGAAGGGAGTTTATGAATGTCACCTCCAGAGCACTTGGAAATGGTGTACCAGGTGCTCCCCCTAGCCCTTTATGGTTCAAATGGTTTTGGGGGAGCCCCGATATGGGCATTTACCAAAGATTCCAGATTTTCCTGCTTCGCCAAGCTCCCTCGGTGTGAGAACCACCTCTGTGTGATTTACACACACAGGCGGGAGACAGGCTACTCTCAGGTGCAAGAGAAGCTTGTTGTTCACTTGAGTTACAGACAAATACTCCTCGGCACAAGGCGGGAGACCAGTCCAGTGTGAGACAGGTGGGGCCGTCAAATGGACAGCCGCGCTTTCCGTGTCGTCTTATCATTTTGTGCCTCGCACGTGCGGCCAACAGCTATTGGGAACACGACAAAAACAGAGAACTGTGTATGACAGTAGTGGCTGTGTGCACCGCTCTTGTTCACCCTGGTGGCATCAAACGCTGGTGAATTTCATCACACGTAGCCAACTGCTAGGAAAACTAGTAATGACTGTAGCCTCCAAGGCCTCAGGGATCTCTCTCCTTGACCTTGACTTCTCTCTTCAATGAACTCCTATGGAACTCACTCTGAAGAACATAGTTGGGCAGTTACTTTTACCTCTAAATCTCTTCACTATTCTTTATTCTTATTTACCCAAATAAGCTTGAAGTTTCTTGAAGGCACTAATTATACCGTATTCTTTTTTGTCTTTCCTATGTTACCCAGGATATAAACATTCAAGAAGTAGTAACTGAGTGCTGATAATATGTTTTAAAACCAACTGTCTCCTAGGAGGCAGGCTTTGGAAGCATAACCTGGAAGGAACCCTCGAGGGGAGGCAGATCCTGGCTGAACGTGAACGTGCCCGGTGTTCCTTACTAGGAGCGTGGTCGTCTCAGATGAGTTACGGAAACTCTTTGAACCTAAGTTCTCTCGTATAATGTGAGGGTAACACCCACCCCTAAATGTAGTCATGCTCTTCACATGGGATTATGTAATAAGCATGCATTATATCTACTCAATAAAAATCATTCTACATCTCCCCTCCCATTACTATGAACTCTCTGTGCTCAGGAGGCCACATGCTCCCGTTATGAACTAGAACACCCCCTTTCTCCTACTCAAGGACACGGGTCCATGAATTTCTGTATCAGTTTTTCCTTCTCTAACTGTATTAATCCATCAATACAAATATGCTAATAATTTTCCCAACTTGGTTGCTGCCTCATTTTCTGCTCTCTTTAGAGCAAAATCCTTCAAAAGGGTTATCAACAACCACTGTCTTTAGCTCTTCTTTCTTCCTTCATTCTTGAACCAGCTTCAATCAGCTTTCACCCCCACAACGCTGCTGAAATAGCTCTTGTGAAGGGTCCAGCGGCCTCCATCCTGTGAAAACCAGTGGTCACTTTCAGACTTCATGGCATCTGAACTATTACCAGCATTTAAAGTATTGACCACTCTCCTCTTTGTGAAATGCATTCTGTGCGAGTCTTCTAGCTCGCCGAGTTCTCTGGCTCTGCCTCCTAAGCACAGTGCACATCCCTTGGTCTTCCTGTCAACCACGGCGCCTTTCCTTCTCTAGTCTCACTCTCTGGGTGAGCTCATCTGGTCTAACTTAAAGTCGATTTCTCGGCCGCACAATTAGGAATCTCCACTCCAGACCTCTCCCCTGAACTGCACTCACACAGTCCACTGCTTACTGGACGTCTTTACTTGAATGTCTAACAGGCATCTTAACCCAGACATGTCCCATGCCAAAATCTTTATGAGTCCCTTCAACCTGCTCTACCCCACAGTCTTCTGTATGTTAGTAAATGCCAACACCCTCCTCCCTGTCGCACAGGCTTGGAGTCGTTCTCAACTCCGATCTTTCCCTCACAACCTTCACTCAGTCTCTCAGGTCTTCCAAATTCTACATCAACTGCTTCCCACCAGACTCACTCAACCACCCTGCCAGGCTAACAGCGGCTCTTGCCATGACATTGCACTGGCTTCCTAACAGGTCTTCCTGTTTCCAACATGATCCCCTTACAATCAACACTCAGCCCGGCGTCCAGAATCAACCTTTTAAAAAATGTGTCGGAACATGCCATTTCCTTGATTGAAACTCTTTACATGGTTTCCTGTGTCTCTCAAATTAAAATTCAAAGTCCTTATAAAGGCCTTCAAGGTCCTACCTCATTTTCCCCAACCTCATCTCCATCTGTTTCTCCCCTTGCTCACTCCATTCCAGGCACGCTTGCTGTTCCTCAGCAATACCAGGCACACTCTGAGGACCTTTGCACTTGCCGTTCCTTCCACCCGGAACACTCTCCACCTCCAGAAGGTTCACAGCTTTATCTCCTCCAGGCCTTTGCTCCAATGTAATTTTCTAGTAAGTCCAACCTTGGCCTCCTTATTTAAAATAGCAATCTCCCGCTCTGGCTCTTCTTGTTCACCCTCCCGATTTTATTTTTCCTTTTAGCACATGTCACACACTATAGTGAGCATCTTACACACTATATTGTTACTTATTTGTTGCTTGGTTTTTTTTCTCCACTAGCAGATAACCTCCATTAGAGCAAAGATGTTTCTGTGTTGCTTGTTGCTATAACCTTGGCACCCAGGAAAGGGCTTGGGAGAAAGAAGTCAACACATATTACTGAATGAGTGATGAGTAGGTTTCAAACAACTTTTTGAGGAATTCTGCTAGAAAACAGAGTACAGAAATGGAGTGTGGGTAGGATAAGGTGAGGTTTAATTTTTAAGATATGTAATATTACAGAATACTTATGTGCCAATAGAAACGGTCCAGTAGGGATAGGAAATTTGATTAGAGACAGGGAATATAGGAGAAAGAGGGAAATCTGTGTGACTCACATTGTTAAATAAGAAATAAGACACGACATCACTGGAAGGGCTGGCCTTAGATGGGAGTAAAGACAATTTATAGATAGAAACAGGAGGACGTGAAGAATATAAACCCAGGAAGGTGGGATTTTGTAAAATTTCTCTGACTGATCCTAATTTCCTTATTACCTAAATTCCTTTCTGCATCAGCTGAGATGAAAGAAGAGAAGAAGCACTGGAGAACTGAGAGGCAAGAAGGTGTGAAGTAATTTTCTAGAAAGTGGGAATGTGAATTAATTGGGGGAAAGCAGTAGGACTGTCTGGCCCACTTCCAGTTAGTTGTGAAGAATTTCAGATGAGACTGGGATAGGGTATGCCCCGGCGTGTTCAGGTACATATAGAAAGTTGTGGAGTTGGATTTAAGCAGGCTTGGAATTTTGCAGGCAAATATGAAGCAGTAAGAGATGAGGAGGTTGCTTGTTGATGGTGTATGCAATGAAGTGATTGTAATGATGGACCATGAGATCTAGCCTAGGTAGGATGGGATGGGAGGGTACGAAGGGGGTGAAGGTAGGGTGGGTTAGAGGCATTGTTAAGGTGATAAGGTAAGTAAATTGGCCATTCTAGCAAGTTGAAAGAATTTTAATTTGGGGAATAAGTCACAAAGATCAAAGCTACTGGTAAGAGAACACATTTGAAAACAGAATTGTAGAAGGATGCAGTCACTGGCAGTAACAAGGTCAAGGGTCTGACAATGGTGGTATTGGCCGAAGTGCATTGTAAGGCAATCTTATTGGAGAAGAAGTCAAGAAGTCAGAGGCCAGGCCACCAGGAGGATCAACTGTGTGAACACTGAGAATATTGAGAATCAGGGGACTGTGGAGAAGAAGACAATGGGTGCTCACATTTTCTCAACTCCTAGAGAGTGACCTAGGGTTCTTCTGATAATTACGCAAGGAGCAGTGGCAGGGAGTGCAGGAGTATTGGCGATAACCTTCAAAGGAATCAGAGGACTGTATGGAGAAGTCATGGAAAATGATCTGAAATTGGTAATGAGGTGCAAGACAGACACCCTCACTCTATTTAAAGGCTCAGTGATAGGAAAGTCGCCTGCAGTAGAAACATGAATCAGAAGATGGGTTTCAGTTGGACCAAGACAGAAAAGGGGACATTCTGAGCAGAGGTTAATAATACAGGGAACGAAGATTCCGTCAACGAAAGTGGCCTTTACTAGCTATCGCAACTGAATATCCAAGCATTTCCATTTTCAAAATATGATTTAAAAAAAGACCATTCAATTTTCAGGTGTTGTTTTAGAGTCTTTGCCTCCTGTAATATTATAACACCACAAACGCAGTGGCTTAAAACAGGGGAAGTATATTGTTTCACAGTTCTGGAAGCTATTAAGTCTGCAATCAATAAGGCCATGCTCCCTGTGAGATCTGCAGGGGAGAATCCTTCCTCATCTGGTCTAGCTTCTGAAGTGTGCCAGCCACCCTTGGCGTTCCTCGACTTAGAGACACATCACTCTCTTCTCTGCTCCCACCACGACATGCCATTCTCCCTGTGTGTCTCTGAGTTCTCTTCTCGAAAGGACACCAGTCATATTGGAGTAAGGGCCCACTCTACATCAGTATGACCTCATCTTAACTAATTACCTCTGCAATGACCCTATTTTCAAATAAGGTCACATTCTGGGGTACTTGGGGTTAGATCTTCTACTTATCTTTTTGAGGGACACAACTTGACCCATAACAGGGTGTTGATAAAAAAAAAAACCCTGTATCTTTTATGATATGTGTTCATATTTCAAGTTGCTTGGGTTTTTGCCCTGCTTAGTAAATGAGGCTGGTAACCTAAGTATTTCAGCAAAGCCCATTGTTTGTAAAATAGATAACAACATAAAGAGGCAAAACCTGCTATACACTGTGCATGTCATTTAAAGTCATTTTCTCATGGGAGAAAACCTAGGCTGTACAGCCACGTACACTTTCTAGGTCCCTGGCTCTATCTGGTCCTCTGACCCACTGCAGTGGGGACCTCAGCCTGGCCCACACCCTGTGTGTGTAGAGCACTGCTCCCGGGAAACTGTGAACCCAGGTCTCGGAAACAAGACCCAGGGACAATCCCAGTTCCTTGCGTCTAGTAAGCAGTGAGGTATATGCCAAGCCTAGCATTTCAAACAAATGCAAATCAATATTCACTTTAGTTTCAAGCAGATTCACTGCAAATTCTGAATTGGTGAAGTCCAGATGAATGACGTTTGTCATGTTGAGGGAAATCATCTGATTGCTTGACTCTTGTTCCCTTGTCAGAATGAAGCTAGCATTTCAGGAGGGGAAGAAAGGCTGGGGCTTCGTCCTTAAAGGTAATGTCTTTCATGAATGATGCAGAACCCAACTGTTTAGTAGTACATCCCTCCCTCTCCACTTCCTACACAGCTTGTAAGAAATGAAGTCCCTCACTCTGCTACTCTAATTGAATTCCAGCTTGGGTAATTACACCATAATTAAATAAATTTCCCCCATAGTTTTAACTCACTGACAAATAGTGCTACTTAAACAGCTACATTTCACTCCCAGAAACGCATCCCCACTCCATTTCAATGATGGGTGCAGTGATTTATATCTGGGTGATGTGTATGAAAAATGCACAGTTCACAACGTATTTTAGGTATCACTCATGGTTACATATGCTTTTCTCAGCATGGGATAACATTAATTTCTATTATAATTTTTCATCTAATTTCTCATATGCTTAGTACCCAGAGAAATAAGACAGTTAATTAGCACTCTTATTTTCTGAACAATTTTTTGTTTAGTTAACAGGTAGCCTGTATCTTATATTTCAAAAGCACATTTCATTATCCCTGGGAGGCAGATTGGGGTAGGTGGTACTGTTTCCCATTCTCCAGATGAAAAAAGTGAGGCAGTTTTCACCAAAGTGAGGAAGCCAGTGATTATCAGCCTTGGGACATAAGTTTCCTCTGGTTCCCAGGTCCAAGGCTCTTTCTATCAAATACTGGGTCACTTGCAATCACTTTAGTTTTACTAACGAGAAAATAAAGAGCTGCACATTTGTGACCTATGTCCCAGGTCACTAATTTGTAACAATAATGGTTTAGCCGGCAGCTGGAGGCTTCATGACTGGGTCCTGTTGCTGGCCTTGGACCATGAGATGACAGAGATCCTTTGGGCCCACATGGTATCACTAGGTACAGCTCAACTAGAAGAACAGTTCAAAATGGGACGCAAAGGCATGCAAAGGATTCAAATTTCAATTTTATCTCAGCGGCCCTTTCTTCAAGGGTTGTAGAGGGCTTTTAATAAAAGATATGAGAGACGATGTGAAAATACTCACAAACAGCAGCAGAAGCAGGGGTGTTACAATGATGCCCTGAAAGAAATAAAGGAGATGAAGGTCATTTATCAGCATGGAAATCAGGACACTTGCTTTGCCATTTTAAACTCTGATGCATGGAAATGCTTATCCTTTGCACTTGCGTTTAATAAAACTTGGGAGATAAAGAAGAGGGAGCCCCAATCTTGGCTCCCCCCACCATAACGCCTTAGCACCTCTATTACAGTTATTCATATGCGGCAGCTTTAAAACTACAACCACCAATCTTCCTTAAACTCTCCTTCCCTTTGTGAAACTTAAGTTGCCTTCCATGTTGCATATGTATCACTAGGGTGGGAGCTGGCAAGCTTTCTTACTCCAAGGCTTTCCACTCGAACTTGGATAAAGTGCCTCTTTTCAAGGGAAGACAGGTGGTTCAGTCCCAGTTGGGGTCCTCTCCTGAGCAAAGACCACATCAGTTGTGATGAATGAGATGTCGTGATTTTTTAATGCGAACCAATCTCCCCTAGGAAATGAGCTGGGATCTCAAAACTCATTTCACTTGATTAGACTCCATGTCTCCATGGTGGAAGGCAAGCCTTTCATCTAATTCGGTCACATAGGACCACCTCAGTCCCTCTGCCTCCCCTAGGCAGGAAGGAGCAAAAGATTTGTTTTCTGAGATGACAAGGAACAGTTTGAGGCTGTTGTTGATGAGGCAGGAAACAAACTTTTAGGTTTCTTGGAGGTAAATCTTTTAAAGTGGGTGCCTGAGTTGGGAGTTGACAGGTTTCGGTGTAGAGCAGGAGACGATGATTTGCCCTTCAGTTCTTCCTTTTTCTTGCCACACTCCATTATGATTTATACAAGAAAAAGTATTTCCTGTTTTTATTAATGAATTATATGAGGAATTTTACAATTGCAAAGAGTCTGTGTGCGTGTGTATGTGAGAGAGAATAAGACAGACAGACAGACAGACAGCGTGGACTCTTGCCAGGATCTATGTACAGTATCACACTTCATTACTTTCGGGAAAAGGTCCTTTAGGAAGTCCTTTATCATTACAGTTACTAAATTCATTTGGATGTGGCCCAAGAGGGACTGGCTTACTTTATATGTGAACATTGCTCTTATGAGTTTCTTGGGAATATACTCATGTGAATATTCACACACAGGCTTGTTTTGTTGTTAAATAATAGAATAAATGCTTCTTTGTTATGCAAACTTTTGCAATGGACAACAGGAATATAACACGTTAATTTGTGCCATATTTTTAATCTATTTATTAAAACATGCATTGTGGCTTTTCAACTCCATTGGTGTCTATGAAACAGGTTCTCATCAGCACATTTAGGGGAGCTAAATGTGCAAAATGCCAAAATAACTTATAAGAGTTATTGTCTCTTAATGACATGGGATATATTTAGACCTTAGCAGGAACCCCAAACTTTACAAGGCCACGTGGAAACAAAAATATCTGGCTGTTTCAGTCTATGTGGGAGCCACCTGATTTCAAGTCAATTTGTTTAAACGTTTATTGAACATCCACTTATATGCCAGGCACTGTTCCATGAATTACATGAATCAGTGGAAACTGAACCAGCAGAAAGGGGATAAGGCTATTCTAGGAAGAGGGAAGGGCATCCACAAAAGTATAAAAGTTGGGTAGCATGGGAAGTCAAGTATAAAACGAGGAATCAGAGAGCAGATCACCAGAGGCTTTGCAGGCCAGGACAGGGGGTTTGGAGTTGAGCTCTCAGCGATGGCAGGCTGCTGAAGAACTTAACGCGAGGGTATAACAAGCTGGTCAACAATTTGGTGTATGGAAAATGGATTTGACTTAGTTCACTACCTAACCAGTTTCACCTTTGTTATCTATCAAGTCACATAAATTCAGATTAACAAAATAGAAACTGACTTTAATGTTAACTTTGGAATCTCAATAACACTAATAATGTATATTATCTGTGAAAGGGTAAGGATTTTCACCCAGGAAGAAGGCTGAGCCTCATCACCACTCTGGGGACATCTGTCTTGTATTTGAGGAATGAAGTCACACAGGTTTCACATATAGTACATAGGATCCCATGTTCTTCCCAGTCCCCACTTATTCTCCCTAGCGAGGGCGGCGTAGTATTAATGATAGTAGCAATGCCAACACTACCAGTGGTATTTTGTTTCAGCACTTTTATGCATATTTTAAAATTTGACCCTCCCCTCTTGAAGGAGTTAAGTTATAAATAAGCCACATTTTACAGATGAGGAAACGGGGGTTCAGAAAAGCCAACCAGCCTGCCCGAAGTCACCTCGAGTATAAATAGCAAAGCCTGGACTCGAGCCTGCTTTGTATGACTGCAAATCCAGAACCGACTCCAGTAAACCCCTCGTCCTGGGTAGCAGATCTCGGTGCAGCCTTCTAGAGTTCTGCTCAGGCACATATGTAGTGATTAGCTGCTGTATGACCTTGGTCTCAAGTTGACAACCAATCCTTAAAGAGGACCTTATGCTTGAAGGAGGAACTCTGGGAGCTGCAGGTTTTCCTGCCTGAATATTTCAAGTGTATAGTCACCAACGCACAGCAGTCTCTTTGCAGTTCTTCCAAGGACTTGCGATATTTGTTCCTAAAATGGTAAAAATTTCCTAGCCAATAGGATGCATTTTCTAACTCTGGATTCAAGATTCTTCATTATTTTCTCAAAAATGGCTATTCAAGTTCATTAACTAAGAATGAATTGTTACATAATGCCGAGACTTGCTTTGCAGTTGTATTAGGACATGAGTCAGCCCCAATGCCATTAATCCCGACAAGATCTCCATAATTATGTTTCGGTGAAGTCATTAGAGTTAATACTAAAATAGTAACAGCTAACACTTACTGCATACTTATGTCAGATGATGTGCTGAGGACCGAATGCATGTTACCTTACATAATCTTCACAACAACCCCATGAGCCAGGTACTAGTATTTCTCCAGCCATTAGGGAAGGAAACTGGGACTCAGAGACACTGAGTGAAATAAAAGAGACAGTGCTGGAAATCCAATCTCTAGCTTCCCGACTCCGGAGCCTGGGGTCCTGAATGGTATAAATAACATCTCTGCAATCTTATTCTGTTTCCTCAGGGTTACATTTAAGAGTGAACCATAGAGGAGCTTTAAACTCAGTACATCTTTTTGACGACATGGCACAAATTGAGAAATAAGCCTTTGCATGGCATGGCTGATACATTTTTTTAAAATCAGGTTTTTGCAAATATCAGTGATAAAAAAGGTGGCCTAAAAATTTAAACTGTAACAGCAACAATCATTGGAAGGTGGAAAGTCAAATAAACATATGATTCTCTCTCAGGCTCTAAAGGTTCAATTTGATTCCTTCTTCCTCGCTTCCCGAAGCAAATTCTATACAAATGGCTAAAACCAACAGGTCGTGGATGAGCACTTCTAGTAAAAGATACTACCCCCCTCCTTGCGGATTCAAGGTCAAGACGTAGTTTTAGCATCCTTGCGGCTGGGATGGCGCGGTAAGCTTTCGGACTGCGACACCTGAAGACGTCATGTCACAAAGTGATGGGCTTTGATCGCCTCTTAGAAAACCTTCAGAAAATCCATTTACACCTCTGATGTGAATGACTGGGTGAATATATTCCAATGACTTTAGTGGAGAGGGAGAAGTGTCAGATCTGAGATGCTGGGACTTGGTCACATTAAAACACCCACCAAACCCTTCCCCCCAAATAACAAGAACAACAACAGAACTGTGAATGCACTTCTCTCAACAGCAGGAATTGTAAACAAAGGCAAAACTGAAGTGAATCGTAACTTTCTGTTTGGTAGAAAATGTTATCAAGAGGTTCTGCTGCAGCGGCCATGGCGATGACACAGAACGAAAACCGACTCCTCAGGCCTTCTCTCCCGGGCATTGAAAGTTATGCCTTGGGAGGGGGGCTCTGCAGTTTTTCATGAACTCCACTTTTGCAGAGTGACAGAACCTCAGTAGTGCAAGGGATCTCAGACCTACCCTGGTCCAGCCCTCACGTGACGTGTGATGCCCTTTGCCTGTGTCCCTCCCTTGCTCTGTGTGGGTGTGACGGCTGTCCCATTGCAGAGATCTCCAGGGGAAGACCGTGTTTTTTGATCGTCAGGCAGCACACACTGCTCTCCTGGCTGACGCTCTTTGACGAGGAGGAAGCTCTTTCTTCTACTGATGCCAAACCCCTTCCCCTGCTGCCCTGTCTCCTCCTCCAAGCCACACAGGGCTGTCTTACTCTCTCCTTCCCTGTGATGGCCTTTCTTTTAAAATTTTATTTTTCAATTGCAGTTGACTTTCAATATAATTTTATATTAGTTTCAGGTGTTCGGCATAGCGCCACGACAACCATATAATATACAAAGGGACCTCCCTGCTCATTCAAGTACCCACCTGGCACCACGCATAGTTTTACATAGGAAAACTATCAGTTTGTACTTCTTGATCCCCTCTCCTCAGCACCAGCCCCCTCTCTGGCAACAGTCTGATCTCTGTATCTGTGAGTCTGTTTCTGTTTTGTTTTTTCTTTTTTTTTTTTTTGGTTCTTTAGATAGTCCTTTAAATGCTGCTTTTCAATGGTGTAAATAAAATCTCTGCACTCTAAAACTGTACTGTATTTTTCAGGGCTACGTTTAAGAATAACGGTGCAGTGAGCCTTTGGGTGCCCACACTAAGTCTTCTCCAGGCTGAAAGTCCCGGCCCTCCCACCGTTCCTCCTGGGGAGGGCGCTGAGCCTTCTCTTAGACATTAGCTCATCCAGCACTCGCTTAATAAAAACTGACCAAAACTTGGAAATAAGGCCAAAACAGGACTGCAAGCCCTTTCATTGTCATCCTGGAGCATGGTCTAAGAGGCCAGGCCAAGGATTATTTACCGCATTTTGCTGTGTATAACGAGCAATTTTTTTGCCCAAATTTTTGAAGGAAAAATAAGGATGCACATTATACACTGGTAGTGCCTGAAATACCTTGTATCTGTTCTTGTGTTTTGTAATTATGTGTTACATAAAATTTCTTGTACCATAATATGTTTGAAAATAAATGCTGTTTCCTTTATAATACAAAAAACAAGTATCTAAATATAAACAAAGAAAATATTGAATTAAAAAATTAAAACAAAAGATTTTTTTCCTGTAAGTTTGGGCCAAAAATGTGGGTACACATTATACATGGCAAAATACAGTAATTACCTAGAGGGATATACATTTCTTTGACTTGTATTTACTATTGATTAGGGCCCAGACTGTGAAATTTCATGTTAATGTACAAAGTTTTGCCGTGTTAGGATAGAAATGATTTCTGTTTAGTAGCAGAAGCAACCACAGAAGTCTCTGTAGGCCACACTGACCTGGTGTGCCCTTCTGGTGGACTAGGTGACCCATTTCTACCATCCCCTTGAAACCGGCTTCACTTGGCCATCCTGCTGGTCCCGCCACTATTCAGTTAAACGAATGTTGGACATGTGTTCATTCTGTATTTGTGAGAAAGCCATGTTTCCAACTTTTGAAAGTTATACTTTGACAATTCCTTTACTCTGAACCTTGTATTTACATTCAGTGCTAAGATCTGGTTGAATGAGAAGATTAATGCTAACCAAAACCCCAGGTTGTCTTTGCATTTTGTCCTGTGGTCAGTGTATAATGGTATCTTAAAAAGTTGGAGAAAAGTTTTTCCTCAAGATTGAAATCATGTCAAACCAGTATGTAATGAGTGAGATCATCCACACAGCCTAAGCCATAAATTAGGAAGGGTGGTATAGGGTCTTTTGGAGACCCCTAAAATGAAACAGAACGATCAGGGTATATGGGCTTCGGAGAACATGCCCTGATAAACATGGACGCCAAAATATATCAAGTAAACTTCATGGAAGAAAGAAGGACCCTAGGGAAGGGTAGTTGGGAAGAAAGTGGTGGGTGATTGCAGGGTGAGGGCCTCTTCCCCTTCCTCTGTCTGTATTTTCCTCTTCAAAACTGGGCCCTCACAGAGTGAGTCCCGGACATCCCCAAATTGAGCGTTTGTCAGCACAAATACGGCTCTGCCAGGCACAGAGGAGCTGACCGAGTTTCTGCTTATGTACCAGGCGCCGTGCACGGCAGTAAAGACAGCTGCCTCAGACTGCTGGAGCTAGGTAACACCCGCCCCCGAAAACATCCCGTCAATTCTCTCTAGTCTTGGTCTGTGCTTGCCATGAAAACGCTGAATGATACTTTTGTTTTCCAAGGTGGATTTCCGATAGGCAGAGGATGCCCTGAGCAGCTCACACCATTTCCCAGGACAGAACCGGAGGGGTGTGCTAATGATATGGGTCCCTGAGCCTACAAAGCTGGGACTCTCTTCCCAGACTTTGGGGGCCCCACTGCAGTCATGGAAGCTGGCCTCTCTCGGTGACATACATTGAATCAAACAAGCATTTACTGAGTGCTAACTATGTGTCAGACATCACAGGTGCTCAGGGGAAAGAATTCTAAGGTCTCCTAAGCACACAAAACTTCAGAAAAGTTTCTGTGAAGTCCTGGGGTTGTCTCTGAAAACTGTATTGTTGTTTGTTTGCTTTGTTTTAAAAGGAGAACCTTGAGGATTGTAAAGATTCATAGAGAGGAGCCAAGAGGGGGCAGGACAATAGAGATTTAGGGAAGGGACTGTACCTAGTACACCTGAGGAGGCAGCGGGAAGCAGTTCTAGTGCACGGCTGAGGGTCTGGCACTTCTTCGTTGAACAAGGAGAGAAAAGGATAGATTAGGCAGAGATGAAGATAGACGTGTATGCTTGATGCAGGAAAGTAGGAGGTACGTTCATGTAAGAGCTTCTATTTCCTATAGTAAGTACAAAGTGAAGCGTTTTACTAAAACGAGGGGCTGACAGTTTCAGAGAGAGTGGAAAGCCAGCGACTGGAAGCCTCTGCTGTGACGAGAGTGGGAGCGTCTCTAAAGCTGTGAAGGTGCTGAGGCGTTACCATGGGAGCTGGGAGCAGACATGAGGCCCCCAGGTCTGGGCCAAAGGACTTTACGACTCACAGCAGAGCCAGCAGCCTCAGCGTGATGTGGGTCTCGGGTGGCCTGGCCCTGGGCGGGCTGGTGCAGATGGGCTCAGAGAGAGGCCTGCACATATGGCGGGCTGCATCGCAGGAAGGGAATATGGAGCTTAGGGAACCCAAATCTTTTATGATGGGCAGGAAGTATGCCTGCCCTTTGCTCTGGAGGGAGATGCTATTTCTATCTTTCAAGGCTGTTCACTATATAAACATCCTTGAAAAAGTGTTTGGGAACCATGGACAGTCAGTGCCTGCTCACAAGATGTACAGACATGTGAGACACATGGAGAGTTGTCTTCTAACTGAGGAAATGTCCAGCAGATGGACCCTGTTAAAACTGGTCATCAAACATTTGAGTTAATCAAGCTCGTCATTAGTCCCTTCAAATATCATCACTGAGCCAATGTGCTTATACAAGAAAATGATAATTAGATAATCATTTTTAAATGACCCAGAAAATCTTTCTCCAAGGTGACAATGGTCCTCTAACACTCCTCGGATACTGTGGTTCAAATAAGAGTCTAACCAATTAAACTGACTTCCCACTCATAATTCTCTCTCTCATGTACACATGTCCTTTTGAAATCCAGACCCTCGCTGGGCTGAACTGTGGTTGCAGACCAGCAGCGCAGGCCGCACTTGGAAGCTTGTCGGGAGCTGCTGGGTCTCAGACCCCGCCCAGACCTACTGCATCATCATCTACACTTTCAACAAGATTTCCAGGTAATCTGCAGACTCATTAAAATCCCAAAAGGACTGATTCAGAGCCTAGAGCAGGAGCAGGCAAATGTGTTCTGTGAGGGCCGGTAATCATCCCAGGCTTTGCTGGCTACACTGCCCTTCGCAATTACTCACCTCTGCTGGCAGGAAAGCAGCCCAAGACCAGACGTAAACAAATGCTCTTAGTCAAATTTGGCCCGGGGGCTGTGGTTCAGACCTGGCTCTGAAGTATTGTTTTGGATTAGCAATTATATTTAAATAAGAAATGTTAGTTTAACAAACTTTTATTTGTAGTGACTTGGTTTCTAGTGAATGCCTGCTGGCTTCTAAACATCAATCTGTTCCTTTGTAACTGCTTATAACACCACTTCTTAGTTACCCATTCTTCAATTTTTCTCTGACCGAAAACAAATTACCAGTTAATAGTGTGTAAAATCTGCTTTCTTCCTCTTGTTGATAACTTGCAGTAACATTTGCACATGCCCAGCTGCTGATTCTACTCCTTTTCTTTAAGAATTGTTGGAGACAGCCATTCAGCAATCTCAAAGGTGAGTTTTCTCGGGACCCTACGAGGTGATTTGTCTGGGCCAGTGGATGGAGTCTGCTTATCTTGAGTCTCCTTTCCTTTTGCCGATATTGACTATTTCTAGTCTGAAGATGGTTCTCTCTGCCAAAGATGATGGAAGCAAAGGGAAGCATCCGTGGGGAGGGGACATTAAGGTTGCTGAGGAGCGGGCAGAATGTAGGGAATTCAGGCAACTGATACCCAAAGCCCTGTGAGAGAAAAAGGGTAAATGCAAGACCATGGAAGAGGAATAGTGTGTATGTTACTAACCAGAGCTAATACACCAACACGTTACAGCAGAAAAGCAGGGTTGAAACTCGTGATTGCTCTTACTACTTTTTAACTGAGAAAGTGAATCTTTTCAGACTATGTAAGCCCATAGACCTGCATTAAAACTATTAACAATTGTTTTTTCTATCCAGATTAAGCGTGATAAGAGCAATTTGAAACTTGATGAAAGCCCAAAGCAAGACTGATACGGGATTTTTCTGTATTTTCTAAGAATCTTTCACATAAATATCTTCTAAGTTTATAGATTGAACATGCAGTAAATAATTTTCCAAAGAAGCTTCTTAAGAATGTTTATCTGTAGAGTACTTATGAGACCAGAGAGGCAGCGAAAGGAATTAAGGCAAAATTTCTTTTTTGGTGACATAGCTCTTATGGCTGAGGAAATATTTCCCAGGGTTCATTTCTGCCCCCAGGTCTCCACTGTGGGCACATGGCTACAAGCCAATATGTTGCCATTTTCTTTTCCCTGGGAATACACGTGGCAGGCTATCAAGGATCGTTAGTAGTACAACAAACATCATACACAGGAAGCAAGGCTCTCTTAAAATGTCAGGAGAGTGGTTCCACACAACCCAACCCAATGGCCAGCCAAGGTTCCCAGCGCATGAATCTTGTACACAGAAGCTTGTAGTGTTTCTTGCTTCACAATCATTGCTTCAGTGATACCAAACACCACAGCCCTAACGATAGCCCATATTTACTAAGGTGTATTATATACCAGGAACTGTACTACATGCTTTGCACACATTATCTAGTTTAAAATTCCAATAAGCCAGGTTATCCCAATTTCATAGTTGAGAAAAGAGAGGCTTAGAGCCCTTGGCTAAGCTGCAGGAGTGCCAGGAGCAGAACCCTGGCCAAAGGAACAAAAACAAAAATTGAGAGGTCAAGAGATGGTCCAAGGGGAAGAAAAGTTGTTAGGGAAAAAAAAAAAAAGAGAGAGAGCAAAGGAGGAAGTAGGAAACTTAAAAAGACATTCAGGAAATGGATTGTAGGAAATCAATACAAAACACGTAATATAAATTTAAAGCAGGGTCAAAGATCACAAGACAATCTGCCAGTGGTGTAGGAATGCATGAAAAGGATGCACCAAGTAACTCGCTCAGGCCACTGGGTTATTATTACTGCGTATGTGTTACCGGCTGGCCGAAAGATTTGATGCGTGTCTGACATTTTTCTCATTGATGCCTGTAACAGATTGGCTCCTGGCACACAGTAGGCACTCACTAAATGTTCTGCTGCACAGATGAATGCATGAAGCTGTGCCCACAGATATCTCCCTCGGGGAGCAGCACAGGCTTTGATGAGAAACGCACATTTTCGGAAATGCTTTAAAACCCTTACGTCTGTAATAATGATGAGACGAGCTGGCATTTACTGAATGCCTTCTCTGTTGTGGCTCAGGGATTGTCCTGTGCTCTTCATCCTTTCGGCACGCTTGGGAGAAAGGTGCCATTGTGATTCCCACTTCACAGAGGAGAAAACTGAGGGGTGCGGTCAGAAGAATTACACAAAATCCCTGCGCGCCCAGCGGCAGAACGCGAAGCAGGCCGCGCAGCCTGGCTCGGAGTCCCTGGTCTCCTCACCAGCGAGTGTGTGCGCAGAAGGGACGAGCTCTTTGCGGATTCAGACACACCAGAGAATTCCAGCCGAACGGGATTTAGGGATAATTTGTCACCTCGCTTTACAAACCGCCACGCTGAGGCCCGAGGAAGAGGCCTCTCGCACAGCTGCCAGGCAGTGCAGACGCGAAGACGCGCACAGTGTCTCCAATTCCCAGCCCGGCTCCTCATTTCTGACCCCGCCCTGCCTCGCGTGAACCGGAGGAGTAGAGCAAAACTCACACATGAAGACCTGAAAGCTATTACTTAGCACTGTAACTTGTCATATGGATAAAGCAAAAAGAAAAAAAAATGACATAGATAATAAAATTAGAACAGACTATAGAAGTGTTTTTTTGTGTGACTTTTTAAGAAAATCAAATCATGAAACAGGTGCTCCCTTCCCCACAAAAAGGCTCCTGAATTGTCAGCAAGGCCACGGGGGAAAGTGGTGCAAACCTCGCAGAAGCAGGGCAGAGCTGCGCGAGAGCGAGGGGGGCGGAGGGGGTCGCGGAGGAGACAGAAGGGCAGCGAGGGAAGGAGGTTTGCGGGAGATTAGGGGCCGGGGTGTTTCATGTAGGCCTCTAGATGTCAAATAAACTTCTGGAAAATTGTAAAATGATTTTCTTGTAGATAAGACATTCAAAGCAATGCTTTAATCAAAGCCAGTGTTCAAACTGCTAACAGACCCTTACCATACACAAGCAACAAAGGAAAACACGCAGACTCGCACACACTGGACGCGGCGAAGGCTGGCACGGCGAAGGGCTCCTGCACGGGCGCACCTGGCACCCATCCCCTCGGGCCTGTCTAGATGGCAGCGCTCACCGCTGGGAGACCTCGCCGCCACGATCAATACCCAGGGCCAAGACGGACGAAATGAATGGGGACAGCTGCACTCCACTTGCCTCGTCTCATATATCAGCGGTCTGAGTTGCCCTGGTGTTAATAACATCCCTTAGCCAGAGCCATTCCTACAGCTCAGAAAACGCGCCCTGAACTTGGTGACTCACAGAGCTTTCGGTGGGGTTAGAAGGACATGGATCCTGAGGGACGTCCGCTCCTCGGGGGACACACGGGTCCACATTCGGCTCACGTCACCCAGGGGCAGGGGCCTCGGGAGTCTCGTGGTCAGGCCCCGTTTGTGAGCCTGCCTTCCTGACCTCCCCCCCACCACCGCCATCAATGTCTATTTTAAACTATGTCTCCTGAATAAGCTACTTGTTTTTATCAAGTATCCGTGGGCCTCTCTAGGGCAGGGCTACCCGAAGCCCGACAATGCCTGGAGGCAGGAGGACGAGCATTCACGAGGTGAGGAGGAACAATGTCTACCAGTTTATTAGAACTGGTGAACAGACCCTGCTAGTTTATAACCATGTGATTTTTTGGTGTAAAAAGTTCAATAATTAATACAAGTAAACTATTTCTACCAACTTTACCTGGAGGCCCCGAAAAAGTTGAAGGAGCTAGCTAAAATAATTGTTAGTACTTGGACTTTTATTCCAAAATTCCCACGATGAATTTCTGAACACAGTCCTGACTCATTTTTGGTTGTATACTTACAGACAGCAAATTCCCCTTAATATTTCAGCAAAGACTCTTTCCTACACAATTACTTCAGGTTCTACACTATCGGGTGTTGTGGCTAAGGAGTTTTTCAGAAGGAACAGCCAACGTTTCCACTCAGAAATGGCTGCAGATATAGTCACATGAGATGTTTATTTTTCAATGTGCTCTGCTGACCCCCTCCATATGTTTGGAAGTTAAAAGTGCCAGAGAGCAAGAAGGGATCACCTGGCAAATCACATCAATAAATGTTACACAGAGTCTTTAAGGAAACTGAGAATCTACGCCAGCATAATTTTCTAGTTCCCCAGCAGAGGGCAACTTCTACACACTTTGACAGTTGAAGAAATAAACCTAGGCATACCACATCAGTAAGAACCACTGTGTGTTTAAAATAAAACAACACAGTTTATGCCTGTAAATGACTTTCACTAACAGGCAGTCAGTGAAAATGTCATGAAATTTTAAATATGTAATTAGGAATTGAGTATATTTAATAACGAGTAATTAGCATTTTATGATTAATAGAAGTGACTGCAGGAACTTTACAGTAGCCACTGTTTAGGCCACTATGCCAGAATTAGCAGTAACGGAAACATAAAAGGTAAACGGTGACAGTACTGACCGTTAGTAACCATTTGCCCTGCGCTGCGCTATGGTCAGTTTCCAAATGTAGCTAACGTGAAGGCATAAAGTCTTACTAAGGACAGGCCAGAAAAGGGGGTGGGGATCATAACACAAACATCTCAAAGTATAATTAAACATCCGTGTTATCATAACTTTGAAATAATACTTATCAGTGCTCATGTTTTAAATGACATCACATATAAGAATGTAAATGCATATACAAACAGAGTAAAACTCTACCGTAATGCATTTCATTACTACACAGATCTGGACACAATGCATTCTGTTCTTATTCATTCACCCATTAAACAGTTTTTATTTTTAGAGCATCAATTAGGCACCAGATACTATTCTCTAAGTCAAGAATACAGTGTGACAAATCCGACAAAATTCTGTGCCTTCTCAGAGCTTACATACTCCAAAATTTAAAATAATGTATCATAAAGTCTTCTGAAAGGATAAGCCTATAAAATAGATGCTTACCATGTTTCATAATGCTAGCTTCTATTTTATTTAAAAAATTAGGCTTTGTTTTTAATACAGAGAAATACTACAAGGAAAAGTGAAATAGCTCATAATCTTAATACTCAAAGAATGCTTGTTGACTTTAAACAAAGTAATCCATAATTTGATCACAAAAATTTTAATTGTATAGAAGAGTAAAAATGAAGAGTGATATTTTCTAGCACCCCACTGTCTCCAGAGACATAAGTGGTTCTCTGTGACTCCTTCCAGAAGAGAACATAATATACCAGTATCCATCCATCCCTCTACCCACCTGCCCATCCTTCTAGTCTTCTTAAATTATTCAGATTCACACAGCTTCCTTAAGACAATCATAATATACACAGTAATTCTGCACATGGCTTTATTTTTTCTCACTTCACTATATTTCTTGGAGCACTTTTCATAAAAAATACATAAGTGCACCCTCATTCTTTTATTTGACTCATTTTATTTTTAACATATAAGTATGTTATAACATTCCATCTCCAAATACCTTAAAATTTTAGTGTTAGAAGTGGTTATGCAATTTTATCTGACATTTATGAGAGCTGTGGTATGTGGTGTTAATAAGTGTAGTTTAATTGATAAAGACTGGAAATTCATGGACTTCAAAAAGAAGTCTGGAAAAACGACATTTAATTTTAAAGCAGCAAATAAAAAAGTAAAAGAATGAGCATCTGTTTTGCATTAAAAAACTTACCAAAACTTCATTAGATCACATACAATGCAACTATCTTCTAAAGAGTATCTGGTTGTGAATTAGAAATATTAGTAGTTTTTTATTAGTAAATTTTTATAATTGACATTTTTCGAGCTCCACTTATAATTTTCAATTACACTTGTAAAAATTACTTTATCTCATTCTACTGATATTTATAATACTGCTTAAACCATCTATTTCAGTGCCACGTTTGATATCAAAATGTGGTCAGAATGTTTTAATTTACAAAAATACTATGCAGAATAAAATGCAGGTCACTAGGTGGCGCTGTGGGACCTTACACATAAACCAAGGTGGGAAAGTTCTGTACTTGATGAATTAGCCATGTGGCTGATTCCATATATTTAAATGTATAGTAAATATTTCTTTCTAGATAAACCACTGCCTTGTTAATAATAAAAGTAACAGCGCAAAAGCAAAGTGTTTATAGATGACCTCCTTCAGGAAGACATGGCCTCCTCTCATAACTGCCCACCCTAATTCCTGTGGTAAGCTATTAAAAACATCTTTATATAATGAATGCTATTGGAGGCATGCTTCTCAATAAAGTGTTATTTTTTCTCATCTTTGAGGTTATTTTTCATATGTCTGAGAATGAAAAGAATCACCAATTATATATTGTTGTCAAGTAATTTCTGATTAGGTAATTTCTTATGTCACAGTGTGCAGTATAATCATCTCGGACTCTGTTTTCTATTTTTCTCTCCTCCCATGATGTAGAGCTGTTAGTTCAAATGCTGCCAGTGGCCAAACCAACAAGGCAGAGGTACACATCAGGTCACGTGTAAGGATAATAGGGAGCAGGGCTACCTAGAAAAAACCTAGAGTGTCTGCATTCAAATGCAGATAAAAAACAAAACCTAAACACACACACGTGCACACACACACCTCCGTGGGCCCAAGAAAACACATCTGTGGCCTGTGGGCCACTCACTTGTGACCTCTGACCAAGCCCAGCATGTTCCGAACCATTTATGATGAGTGGCACATGTTAAAAGAAACCCAAGAACTTCAGCTCAAATGACGAAATGCAAGTGGCAGCTCAGCTGTCCTTTCAGAACTTTTTTCTATCACATGTGTGTGTCCCTCCCTAAGACAGAAATTACTAATGACTCAGGAGATGGATGGCAGTGGCCAACAGCATTAATTCTCCATGATGAGGCACCGGTCTGAAGAAAAGCATAAATTTAGCTGCTTTTTACCATCTTCACGGTCTTTCTCTCCCTGCAGGTACTTTTATGATTGTAGGGGGTGGGGATGAAGTTTGTAATAGGGAATGGACAGAAATACATGATTAACATAAACGAAGAAAGGGCAGAATTTATTCTCACTGATAGTAATGGGGAAACGTACATTATAGGTACAAGGTGTGCTGAAAATGAACTTCTGAAAATGCAACAAAACTCATCTAAAGGAATATTGTCCTTCAAGCCTGTCATTGAAAGAAGACAAATTCATTTTTTTTCCTTATCTGAGGAGAGGAAGGGAGGGAGAGAGAAAGGGAGAAAGACATCATTGTGAAAGAGAAACATTTATCAGCTATGTCTCAGCTATCTCTCTACGCGCCCTGATAGGGGACCAAACCCACAACCCAGGTATATGCCCTGACTGGGAGTAAAACCCACGACCTTTTGGTTCACAGGACAATGATCCAAGCAACCAAGCCACATGGATCAGGGAAAGGAAAGCCAAACTCGTTTTTAAATGATGCATCATTCCAAAATTTTTTAGCTGTCTTCAGAAAGAGCTTGTGTGCCACATAAGAAAATAATATAAAATCATGTCATTTCTGAACGGGAGAGACCACAGAGGTGAATAAGCCTGTTGTTACTTTAGCTACACCTCACAAAACAGTTTTTGCTGAAAGATAAGCATGGTGAAGCCCCAGTCTCTAGACGAGGCTGGGTCACAGAAGCTAAGAGACCTGACGCTCACAGGAACCCATGAGAGAATCATCACTTTCTTTGAATGAAGAATGAGCCTTACACCAGTGCCCATGGTAAAAATATCATGTTTCAGAAATTTTAAATATTGTCTAAACACCCACAAGAGTCTCTGCTAACACTAAAAGTTATATAGGACTTTTTAGAGAATTCAATGGGTTCAAACACAGACATATGGAAGAAGTGATGAAAAGCAGAAATAGACTAGAACTGCCTGAATTCTCCCCGCCTCTTACACTGCCTGGAAGAGCACCTTTCAGGGGAGTTTTTTGACTTAATAGGCATCTTGTATTTTAAGTTGCACATCATCTTTGAGAGCAGCAGTTCTCACAGTGTGGCCTGGGGATCCAGGGGGTCCCTAAGACTGTTTGGGGGGCTGGCAAGATAAAAACTACTTTTTTGATAACACTAAGACATTATTTGCCTTTTTCACCCTCATTCTCTCACAACTGAGCAGTGGAGTTTTCCAGAGGCCACATCAGATGTGATCCTGAAAGAATTAACCAGGAACGGATACGAGGCCCCAGCCACTGTTAGGCCAGACATTACAGAGACTTGCAAAAGGTGGGATGAGGACACTCTTCTCACTAGGTTTTAGAAAATACAGTTATTTTCCACAAAATCATGTATGTTTACATAACATGAGTTTTTATTATTTTTAAGAGAATAAATACTTTCCCAGCATTAATTTCAAATATGCTAAATAGAGATATAACATATAAATTAACGCTTTTTGTGGTCCTCAACAAATTTTAAGAATGTAATGGGGCCCCAAAAGTTCGAGAGCACTGTCTCAAGGTGAGCCGCTCACATCTCAGTCTACATGGACTCTCTCAGGGTGCTTGAGGAGAATCTGAAGCCTCCATCAGCACGAGAACGAGACTTTGCTGGAAACGGTTGGGGGCAGGAAGCACTTACGTGGACTAGGTGGGCCAGACCCCCTAGGTACAGAGGGGTGCACGGTGGTGTGGGAGACACAGGCTTTGGTGAAGTGACCCAGGTTGGAGACGCAATAGAGAGGGAGCCAAGAGTGGACAGTGGCAAGTAGTTTGATTAAAAAATTTAGCCTGGGAGCAATGTGATATCTACGCAGGGACCTTTTTCTCTTACCTTTTGCATTGTGGGAGACTCAACCCACCCTCCGCACTGAAATGCAATCCTCCCTTGGTTTCTCACTAGTCTTGAAAGAGCAATTGCAGCCTATACTGTCCTGCAGGGTGTGCTCCTGTCTACCTCCCCGGCTCCGTCTCTCCTCGCTCTCCATCAGGCCTCCCAGGCTCCAGCCTCGGGGCCCAGGTCCATTTCCTGGACTGGGCTATGTTCCCTTCTACCTGCAGATGTTAGTTTCCTTCAAGTCACAAGGAAGCCTTCCTGTCAACATCAATTTCCCCTGGATATGCACTCTCAGGACACCACAGATCGCCTTTGTGGCACGTATCACAGTTGCAACTTTACATGTACTTGGGTGATTTTTAATGAATACCCTTGTCTCCTCCACGGGTCTAGAAGCTTTACGAAGAAGGGACCATGCTTACCTTTACTCCATCGCATATTCCTTGTACCTAGTAAACTGGCTGGGGCACAGTAGGGGCTCAATTCATATTTTTGAATGAAGGACTAAATGATTTCTTGCTTCTAGGACTGTTTAATAATTATAACAATAACAGGCAGTATTTATTAACCACACCTGCCAGACACTATTCTATGTACTTTGCAAGTGAAATATAATTCTGAAAACAAACCCATGGAGAAGTACAGTTATTGTATCTCCTTGTAGATGAAGAAATCAAGGCACATGGAGATTAGCTAATTAGCCCAACGTCAAACAGTCATCTTTGAGGTTAGGATACGAACACAAACAGTTTGATTGCACAGCTCATAACATGATACTGGAGTGTGTGGGCCTATTTCAGAATTACGTCCATGGAAATCAACAATTGATTTACAAACTTTAGAAAGCTAATCTGCAAACTGATGAGTAACTCTAATGGAAAACTGGAATGTCTTCTGAAATTTGAAAATATCAAATATACACCCAGAGCCACTTTTCCATTAGAATCTGAGTACCTTTCTGTGTTCCATCTGTGCATTCTGTTTTCTGAAAGTGTAAGGGCAGTTCGAGAAATAATGGCAAAAGTGAGGTACTCTTTCAGATATCAAGAAGGACAGAGCACATGTTAGGACTCAGAAAAAAATATAGTTCCCCTTTGAGAAATTATATTTTTTAAAAAGGAAGTGAATCAAAATAAAGCAATGAGCTTAAACTCTTAGGATTAAATAAATATGTACGTCCCCCTCCCCAATTTAGCTTAATATGAATTAAAAATTTTCAGCTACGTTTATTTCTTAACACAGGTTTTATTTATATTAACCTGCTCATTTGAAATCACAAATTAGTCTCATGAGTCTTTAAATGCAAATTATAATTGTAATCCAAATCTATTTTTTCTGTTATCACAGCATTCTTAAGAACATATGTCACTATAAAAAAAAAACAAAATAAAAATCTAAGAATACCACAAATTCTAACAATTTACCATCGAAAATCTAAAAATTCATATAATCATGTTTTAGTTTGATTTGATATTATTAGTATCTCTGTAGGTTTTTTTTTTAAGATTTTACTTATTTATTTTTAGACAGAGGGGAAGGGATGGAGAAAGAGAGGGAGAGAAACATCAATGTGTGGTTGCCTCTCATGCACCCCCCACGGGGGGGGCCCAGCCAGCAACCCAGGCATGTACCCTGACTGGGATTCGAACCAGCAACCCCTTGGTTCACAGGCCAGCAGTGTTCAATCCACTGAGCCATACCAGCCAGGGAATCTTTGTAGTTTCATTCAATGAATAATTATGGGACACCCACTCTACGGTCAGGAATACCCTCGAGGTTGGGAAATGATGACAAAGGTGGTTGGGTTGCTGCCTTAACAGATATTACTGCCTAGTTGGGGCAAAGTAAAAAGGCAAAGGCCACATAATGGAGTGAGGAAAGGCTACTGACCCCACCTAACTGAGAGAGGGATTCCTGAGGAGGTGGCATCTAAACTGAGGCCAGAGTGATGAGTAGAAATGGGTGGAGGTGAAGGGCACCTAAGAGGGTCTGCAGAGGAGGAAAATGGGATGGACAAAGGCCCGAAGGCGAGAAAGTGTGCTTGCGGAGAACAGGAAGACAGGTGCAGTAAATGGGACAAAACAGATGCTCCCCCGCGGCAGGAGTCTCACAAATTCCTCCTGGAAAGATAACCAGTTATATTTACTAGGCTGCTCATCTTCTAGTAAATCAAAGAAATAGGAGGGGAAATCAGATTAAGGAATAACTCAAAACATACCTTTTGGAATTTAACTTTCCTCAGCACTAAACTTTAAAAATATATATTATTACCAAAATGTCAGCAAAACCAAACATTGCCCGCGCTGCTCAGCTGAGAGATGGTGGGAGTGGAGGACAGGGTAATAAAGTTAGGGTCTTAGGACTGTCTGCATCTTCCATCCTGGTGAATGCTTTGTTCTCTGAAGGATATTTATTGCTATAGTAAACTTACTCCTTCTGGAATTTTTGTTATTTAGCAAGGAGTTATTTCCATTCAGAAATGGGGAACTCGGAGACCTAAACGCCCTGACTGCATGGAAATCTATCCGGCCTGTGAGCCGGTGCTGTCCGCGGGGCCCAGGCCATCAATTATGTATAGAACTGCGCGGCTCCGGCCGTCGCCAGGGCCGTGGGCCTGGCAGGGGCTTCTTAAGAGGAACAAAAACATGTGCTTGTGTCTTCTTTCAGAGAACACAGATGAGGTGAAAAGAGGAAGCTCTTTAAAAGGAAAAATGGGTGATCCTCCATACGTATATTTGACTTCTTGCAATAAGTGAAAAATGAATTTGTTAAAAAAGAACTTAAAATGAAACCAGGAATATAACTAAGGAAAATAGCCACAGAAATAGATATGAGGAAGGCTGACTTCAGGTCATCAAAACCACACACTTTCGAATACAAATTCACTTCTTATATATTTGAGGAAAAATAACTAATGGGGATCACCAAGCTCCAACCTCTCCGAGCCAAATTCAGTCCGTTCAGTGTTTACAACACGGAGTAATCACATTATGTGAAATAAAATGTCTTGTAATCCCCAAACCCGGCCGGCTTCTGAGGTGTGAGTGTTCCTTCTAAATGAATGAAGCATGTTCACAGACTGAGCGGGGAGCACACGCACGCTGAGAGATTACCATGAAGAAATGCAATCTAAGGTATCTTATGGAATTTGCCCTATTATACCAAACACAACAAAAGCTTTCACTGGGATTTCAATAAATTTAGTTTTGCACGTTGCTGCAGAAATTTAGTTATTCTCCCTTTCTCCAGTGGATAGCTGGGGCAGCAGCTGGTGTGTTTTGTATTTAAAATGGGAAAAAGAACTCTCATTCCCGCTCAGTACCTACATAAGTGCGCTTGAGAAAATTTGGAAAAATGATTTACTTTAAGTAAAATGACTTTATTTCCTTTCCTGTAAGGTATTTGGTACACTTTTCTTTTTTTAAGACTAAGAGTCATGTTTTTGAAAAGCATACAGATTTCTTTGGGAAGAAACCTAAGTGCATAAAAGCATATCATTTAAATTTATGTAAATTTAAACACACATGCTTCGAAGTATACCCTCATTCTTCAACACTTTCTGGGAAGAATTGTTAATGCCTTGTTTTCATAAAATAATTTAGGTGACACATAAACACTGGGAAGTAGCCACACAAAGATATCATAACTTCATGTTGCGTTTAACGACTGCGTAGCAGTCTCATTCTGTCATTTCCACACAGGTTGGATCACGTATCATATTATTCAGCCAAATTCTGTAAAATTGAAAGCATATTTAAAAAATCAGTGTTAAAACATTAGGTAATGCCTAAGACTGATGAAAGCCAAATCAATGTCCTTCTTACTTAGATTTAAAGTGAAAATAATTTTCTGATCATTCATAGAAACTGTAATTTAGCAAAATAGATCCCTATGAATGCTGAAATATTTGATTTTCTCAGTTCCTATTTTTTAGATGAATGATTTCTGCCAGTTAGAATGTGACAAATTCCAACATACCTAAACATGTTGCACTTCACATGACACAAAAACATGACACACAATTCACATCACACAACACACAACACACAGCAAATTAGCTACCTGTGACTGATACAGTCTGTTAAAAGAGACAGAGCCACAGTCCCACAGCTATTATAGTGTCACTTACTGACTTGCGTGTTTTGGCTTACATGCACTGTTAATTGAACACTTTGCAAACACAGTGAGAAACTGAATTGTGACCAGTTGAGATTATTTTCACTATGAGTTTTAAATTCACATTTGATTACACACATGAAATGTGACGGAAATCTGCAGTCACCTGTCCACTATGTGATAGGTGCTTTACATAAATAATCTGACTTACTCCTGAGAAACAGATCATTGACTATTGCCCCAAGAAGGTAAATAACTCATGCACGGGTCACGTGTCTACTCAAAGCTCCTCATGTTACCCCATCACCAACCGCATGTGATTTCCTCCTTGAAACAGTTTATTCCTTTGGCTTCTGGAATATTACAAACTTGTCTTTTATCTTCTTCTCCTAGATCTTCCCTCTCACTAAATTCAGGTCTCCTATAAGATCTTCCCTGACCACCCTCCTCTCCATAAAACACACACACACACACACACACACACACATACACACACACCCTATCTCCCCTCCTCAGCCACTTTCTAGTCCTTATTGTTGCATTATTTTTGTTCACAGAACTTACCACCACTGACATTGTATTTAGTTATGTGCTTATTGTCTGCCTTCCCTGCTGTTTGCCCACCCCTACTCCAACAAAACCACACAAGGTTGGGATCCATGAGGTGGGGTCTTGTTTGTCTCTTTCCTCCTTAGTCTCAGTAACTGCAACATAGCCTGGCACAGATAAGCCCTCAACACATGTGTTCAGTAAATGAATGGCTGGAAGTTGTGGAGCTGGGATTTGAACTCAGGTCTTTCTAACTCTAGGCCTATGCCTACTCTACCACATCTGGTTTAATATCAAGAATAGTGCACCTTTATTAAAAGTTTCCAAATAGTAAGTTCACATTCTTTAAAATGAACCCTAGAGCCTTGCGCTCTCTTCTCTACCCAAAACCTGTAACTGAAGAAGGCTGCTTTACAAAAACAAAGGGAGTGGTCAGGAAGTACCCAGCCCAGGAAGAAAGAAGAGCTAACATTTATTGTGTGCTTACTTTGTTCTGAGTAATATGTGTACAATATACATATGTATAGGCACATATGTATATTTGCATGTGTCTGTTTCTGTATATGAATAATTCCTTTCTCTTTTATGCTCATGGCAATAATATAGAGCAGGTAAAATTTATCTCTTACTTCTAGGTATGGACACAGAGGTTCCCGGAGGTGTTCGCAGTCACCCAGGAAGTCCCAATAATCTTTGCACACGGGAATATGTGTGTACATGATAAAACTTGTATTTATGAAATAAGCCTTTTCCACCTGAAGTAGGTTTTTCAGAATGCTAAAAAACAGAAACAGTTGCACAGTATTTAATACTCCAGAATGGTTCTTTTCATTCATAAAACCCTCAAGTAACTAGCAAAGAAGGTGAAGCAGATAAAATGATTACCTTTCAGGGCAGGAACCATTCGTTTGCCCTCTGGCTGAAAACAATAACTGTGCTCGACCAGAGAGAGGTGCATCACGCACTTTCATGCTACGCATGACAGGCAGAAGCCACATCTGGTAGAAGGAGCTTCTCTGGGGAGAGGTGTCCATCTGCTCCCCTCTTCAAGATGGTTCCCACCCAAGGTCAGTGAGGGGAGCATCAGAACCACTTGGAGAGTGTGTCCCCTGCAGTTTGGGTGATGGGGAAAGGGACGCCAGTGAGTGGGGCCCGGTTCCCTCCCAGAGAAGCTTGAAGCTGAGAGGCTGGAAAGGGAGAGGGGCCCCAAGGGGAGCAAACTGCAAGTTCTCCGCTGGCCGGGCAAAGATGTGCCAGTTCTCCTATGGGCCACGTGATCCACGGGAGCGAACTGAACTTGAGTCTTTCTGACAAGCAGACAGCTAAAAGTCAAAAGCTGTGGCTGGAGTCGTACGAGGATCCTTGTCCCTGTCAGGCAATGTTGTGTCTGAATGCTCCTAGTGAAGCAGAACCAGCAAAACACTCACAGATATGGTGACGGAAGAAGATACGACTTTGGGTGGCTGGCACACAATGCAATACACAGATGATGTGTCATAGAAATGTACACTGAAACCTATATAATCTTATTAACCAATATCAGCCTAAGAAGTTTAATTTAAAAAAACACAGAAGGCCCTGGCGGTGTGGCTCAGATGGTAGGAACATCATCACGTAACCGAAAGGTTGCGGTTTTGATTCCTGGTCAGGGCATATGCCTATGTTTCAGGTGCAATCCTTGGTCCTGGCACATATGATCCCCAGTCCGGGCACGTACAGGAGGCAACCAATCGATGCTTCCCTCTCATACTGATGTTTCTCTCCCTTCCTCTCTCTCTGAAAGCAATGGGAAAGAACCCCACAGAAGCACCCCACAAAGCGCCAGCCTCCCTTGGCAAATGTGGCACACTGGCTGTGGCACACTGTGTTCACAGCCAGATTACCACCCGAGACACAGCAGCCCTTGTCCATGTCCACAGTGTGCCCGATCCTAGCAGAGGCCACAGCGGAGGCTCAGAACGGGAAAGGGGGTGCACCAAGCATGAGAAGGGACCTGCCACAAGTCGCCCTTCCCTACTGCAGACTACTGATCATGAGTTCCCTGGGCGGGGGGGGGGGGTGCAAAACGGGTGGGGAAAGCTTTCAATTGCATAAGGCTGAAGTTTGCAGTTAGACTAAACTAAGCTTCTTCCTTGTTTACAGAAGTATAACCAAGAGCATACGTTTTATATACACCTTATGTGTGTGTGTGTATATATACATACATACATATACAAACATACCTGGGTAACCACCACACAGACCCAAATATAAAACATTTCTGTTAATCTGGAAGGATCCCTCATGCTTCCCCCATTTGACACCCATCCTGCCAAAGTCACCACTGTGGGTTAATTCTTCTTATCTTGAACTTCATGTACATTTCACTCATAAATATGAGCTCATTTGTGTCTGGCTCATTTGCTCAATATTAGGTCCGTGAGAGTCAACCATGTTTTGGGGGGGAGGATAGCTCATCCTTCCATTCATGTTTTGTGTTCTCTTGTATGACTACATCACAGCTTACTCATCCATTCTCCTTACGATGGACGTTTGAATTTTTTCCATTTTGGCTTGTTAAAGAAGTTGCTATAACCCTTCCTAAACACGTCTTCTGGTGGACCTATGCACTCATTTCTGATGGACATACATGTGAGAGTGGAACTGCTAAGTCACGGTTCAGGTGTATGTGTAGCATTAGTAGGAATTGCCTAACGGTTTCCCAAAGCACTTGAACCATTTTCTGCTCCCACCAACTACACATGAGAACCTCAGTCACTACACATCTGCACCAATACTCGACACTGACAGTCTCTAAAACCATTCTGAGGCATGTGTGGTGGTATCTCACTGTGGCTCTAATTTGCATTTTTCTGATCACTAAGGATGTTGAACCTTTTTTTATATGTGTATTGAAGATTTGTATATCATCTTTTATGAAATCTTGCATTTAAATCTTTACCCATTTTTAATTCTGTCACCTCGATATTCTTTATTTGTATAAGCTATTTACGTAGTTTGAGTACATGTCTTTTGTTGGATATGTAACAAATGTTATGTGTATTCTAAATATCTTCCCTGACTCCGTAGTTTGCCTTTTACTCTCCTAAAGTTGGCTTCTGTTTGAACAGATGTTTTAATTTTAATGCAGCCCAACTGATCAATAATTTCACATATGGTTGTTTTTGTGACTTAGGAAGACGCTCTCTTGTGCTTTTTTCTAGTGGATTGAACTTTTTAATACATGAAAGTGAACAGAAAAACTATGGGTTCCTCCTGAATTTTCACCCAAAAAGGGGAAAGAAGGGTTTCACAGAGCGAGTGTGAAAGGGTGTGAATGAGCGACAGCAGCATTGCTCTCTGCTTGCCTGGATAGAGCCTGCCTAGCTCCTTTCATAAGTCAGTTATATTTGGCTTGACTGGGAAGATTCATTTGAGAAGTATATCATGTCTTTGTTTTAATGGACAATCCTCCTGGTGAGTGTATGAGACACTCCTGATTTATTAGCTAAGTTTATTATGGATATGACATAGTTATACAGAATCAGAAGACTTTCCATCACTGAATATATATCAAGTGCCCTGGGGCGGTCCACATAGAGATGTGCTTCTCTTATAATTTGATCTTCTCAGAAATGATGTTTGCTATTGGAGTTTGTGTGATGTACTGAAAAGATACTGGGCAGGAATTTAGAAGCATTTCTGCCCTGGCTGGTGTGCCTCAGTGGATTGGGTGCTGGCCTGCAAACTAAAGGATCACTGGTTCAATTCCCAGTCTGGACACATGCCTGGGTTGCAGGCCAGGTCCCCAGTAGGGGGAGCGAGAGAGGCAACCACACATTGATGTTTCTCTCTCCCTCTTTCTCTCTCCCTTCCTCTCTTTCTAAAAATAAATAAGTAAAGTCTTAAAAAGAAGTGTCTCTAGCCTACTTGGCTGTTGACTGCCTAGCAATAGCTTATCCATACCCATAATTGATTTTTCATAACGTTACAAGGTTGGATTTGGATTTCAAATCTGTCTTTCTGTACCCACCCAATGGTCCAAAGCTAGGAAACACCCTTAATTCCTCTTCTCACCTGCTACAATGACACTCACTGAGGACTCTATTCTACATCTCAAGTAACTTTCTATACACATTTGCTTCTCAACATTCCCACTGTCATTCCTCTACTTCTCCAGGTCAATGATCTTTTCCCGTTGAATCACCACCGTAGCAGCCCCCTAATCAGTCTCCACACCGCTAGTGAAACCCTGCTCCAATCCATTTTCCACCCGCAATGAAGCGGGCCCCTCTAATTAATAATGACTAAGTTTTTACAGCACTTCCTCGGTGCTTGGTATTTCACAATCATGATCTCATTTAATATTTACAACAACCTTCAGAGGGTGGTACTATATTTCTCTTTCTTTTTCCATGGGGCCACTGAAGCTTAAAGAGGAAAAGTAACTTGGCCAAGGTCATTGAGGAAGGAAACAGCCCACAAATCTGATCAGATCAGTCACCCCACTTCCCCAGAAGTTTATCAAATGAACCAGGTTTTCTCTGTGCTGCTCCCTCTGCCTGGAACATTTTTTCCCACTCCACTCACCACTCCTCCCTTCCCCTAGCTGACACCACACCTTTCAGGCATCAGCACTCCTGAGGCCCCCAGAATGGGTTCAAGTCTTTACCATGTACTCCCATAGCTCCCTATCTTCTCCTATAATAGCCTCCATCACATTTTATTTTAATACACGTTTAATGCTCTTCTCCACCAGATGCAAATTTTGTGGGGGGTAGGGAGTTCTATCTCAGTTATTACTGTTCCTATGGCACTCACAAAATGCCTGACTTTTAGTAAGCACTCAGTAAATATTAGTTTAAAAAGATGTTGGCAAAATATTTTGTGACTTGTTAGCTGTGCAATGAGAAACCGAATCAGTACCTTGCCCTGTTGCTGTCCAGTGCAGCTCTGCCCAACGGGACTTCCTGTAACTAGGGAGATGGCCCACAGTGGGCCCTGTCCAACACAATAGCTACGAGTCACATGGAGCTATGAAGCACTTGAAATGTGGATAAGGACCTACATTTTTAATTTTATTTAATTTTCTAATTAATTTAAATTTAAATTCAATTAGCCACACGTGGTTAGTTACTAATGTATCAGTGCAGGTCCACAAAACTCTGATAGTTTATGCAGTCCTTTTCAACAGAGACACTGAAGGCCACTTCTATTTTAAAATTATTTGTAATGCTATCCATGTGATGAAATCTGGGAGCTCTTTCCTACAATATGACTTGAAAAGCATCACTGACGATCCAATTGCCGGAGCCTCTGTGAATGGCACTTTCTGGTTCATTGCGCTACACTGGTGGTAGCTGGCTAAGAATTCATTGCTTCACCCCACATCTGTGCTTATCTGCACCCTCTCGTTCTTTAGACGGTTCTATCCACCCTCCGTTGCCCATTGTGTCTCATAAATAAATACCCCCGAAGTGGCTGCAGGCAGAGAAACATTAAAAACAAAACAAAACAAGCAACTAAACAACACACAGTCAATAACAAATGAGCCTTCAATCAAAGAACGGTGGCAAGTGACGAAAGACAATTAAAAATCTATCGGGGTTAAAAAAAAAAACCCTTTAAATTCTACCTTGGTACACTCACACCACTGTTCAGTATTAAAATCTTTACCCAATGTTTGGAAGCACCCAGAACGCTCCATTTCAGCGTTCGTTATACTGCGGCTCACAATTAACACTGTCAGCCTGCTTTCTAATCAGTTCATCTCTGATGCCTAGCATCTCTTTGGAGCCCCTACCTCAACATCACAATGCTTGAAGACATGACACACGCCTGTGTACCTTTCAGAATAAAAGGCAGACTTTGAGCGGGTTTCAACACTGAATGAGAACAAGGGCCAGAGAAGAGAGATCAACCCTTGTAGTAAAAGCTGAGTTTCCGGGGAGCTGCAGGCAGTGCGCAGCGTGAGGCACGGTGGCTCCGGAAAGTGCCCAAGTGTTGACAGCTGACTAAGAGTTTGAAGGCTTACGGTGCAAATGTTCTGTCGATGGTACTGTTACAGAGCACTTCACTTACCCAGAACTGCCAAAAATCTCCGAAGCTGTTGACAACCAATGATGTGAAGTTAATTCTCTCTAGGCTTTGACATCCAATTAGCAAGTTACTATTTTTACATAGGTAGGGACCCTGCACTGACTGGACTGGCTGAGGATGAAGAGGATCGTTTTGTCCAGCCTGAAGGAGCAAGACTTAAAAGACCATCAAGGAATACAAGTTGTGCCCCTTCCTTCCTTCTCGAGTAATTATGTCCACTAGATAATAAATTGGTATTGTGTAACATTTTACAAAATGTAAATTAAATTTATGACACAGGCAAGAGATCCACAAACAGGAAGGATCCTCCAAAATATGAATATTCAAAATAATCTGGGAGTAAATTAGAATCAGTAAGAGAGAACACCCACCAGTATGTAGAATCAAATGCAAAAATAAAGATACTCCAGTCTGTGAAATTACTTCCAGAATTAACCTCGGTGTGTTAGAATTTTAAAGCTTTTCCTAGGAATCTCAGTTTTAAGTTACTTTGAAAGCTGCCCAACATATACTGTCCTGGGTCTTTTCTTGAAAACCTGCAGCATCTATCAGGAGGCACTCACTCTGCTACTTAGTAGTCTGCCTTTTATAAGACTTTACCCAACTTTTGGAAAAAAAATTGTATCGCAGAAGTGTGAACCAAGCCACCTTGGGCAGGGACTACATCGCTCGCATATATATCCCTCCAGCAGGTACGTTCTATTAGTGAGAGCACGGGCCCTGGGTACAGACATGCTGGGCTCAAATCCTGCTCTGTCACTTAACTGTGTGACCTCATGCAAGTTATCCAACTTCTCTGGGCCTCAGCTTCCTCAGTGAAAGAGGTAACCACAGTACTGAGGTACATTAGTGTTACGGTGAGGATTACCATAGTTTTTGGACTATATGATGCCCCGGACCATAAGATGCACCTAGGTTTTAGAGGAGGAAAATAGAAAAAAAAATTTTGAAGCAAAAAATGTGGTCCTACTCCTGCCTCCTGTGACCCCGCTCCACTGCTGTCCCCCTTCCCCCCACACACACAGCGAGCAAGGTAAGCTACATTTGGACTCTAAGATGTACCTCCATCTTCCTCCCAAATTTGGGGGGAAATGTGCATCTTATAGTCTGAAAAATACGGTAAATAAATTCATACATGCTAAATGCATAGTATAGTTCCTAGAACTTAGTAAGCATTCAAAAACTACTGGTTAACCAAATTATCATTATTAGTTTTTAAAAATAAATATAGTTTAAAAATTTCAAAAACCAGCTTCAGAGAGAAACCTCAGATACCAAGGTAAACAGAAGAAGGCTAGTAAAGAAAGTGAGGCTATCCTCTTTTGAATACACCTTGGCTGGTCCTATTGACAAGTAAATTCTACTCTCATACACTGTTTTAGGACTATTCACCCTGTGATTTGTCAAAGATGAGGGCTCTACCGCACACAGATGAGGCTTATTCCTAAGGCCTGATTACCGGGAGGACACAAAATGAGTGATGTTTGAGGCTTTATCTTCGTTACTACAGCGAATGATTTATGCTATAACACAGCTCAGAAACCCCAATATTAACGTACCTCGCAGCAATCAATCATATTCAATTGTGACTTTCAAATCTTTTTGAAGCACCAATGATACCGCTAAGCACGCGGCTTAATTGTATAGACTGCTGACGTCGACAGCAGCACCATTAGTGGGCCCAGGAGCTGCCTCAGCAGGGTCAAGTCTGAAACTAGAAGAGGCTAAATTCTGAAGAAAAATAGTTAACCCACTAATTTGAACAAGATTAAAACACTGAAAATAACTTGCAAAACAATTTCCCTCATGCATTTAATAAACAGGGATCAGAATAAACAAATCATAGAAGCCTAAAGTAAAAAAAAAAAAAATCAATTAAAATAAAGTCACAGGGCATGGTAGAGAATTATTTCTGGCAGTTATTTGATATAACGTGGTTAATATTTCTAGTCAGCCAAATTAACACAGTTTTGCTATTTTAGATGTACAGACATAAAAGGCACACTTCCAAGAGACTTGTTGCAAGAATCTGGGTCAAACAGTTCTTTTAGGCATAGGACAGCGTGGCTATTTTCTTCCGAACGTGGTCAGGAAAGGGAAGCCATCCCTTAGAGAAAAACATAACTTTGCTACACAGTCACATTTGGGCATCTTTTTCCCTGCTTGATTTCCCCTTCAAAGTCCTCGGATAGAAACCAGTCCACTTATCGCTCCATTTATGCCAACAGATAGGCTTTTATTTCTTATCGGTCTGCCTGTTCGTATCATGTGCACCCTGCCACGTTATTGATGGAAAGACGCCCAGGCAAGGCGGTGTCGGCTTAGATTCCTAAAGGGAGGCCCCTCAGCAGACTGGTGAGGCACTTGAGATCAAGTCAGAATTGTCTGTTTCCGTGTTACAACTGCAGGGCATAAGGAGAAGACGATGGAGGAGAAGAACGCAGAGTTCTCGAGCATGAGAAACAAATTTCAACATTCAACCTTTCCCGTTCTTATCTCCCCGCCCCTCAGGGATCAGAGGTACTTTTTATGGAAAAAAAAAACTTGGCTCTGTAAATAAAAAAATATTTTAAACCATTCTTCTTCCTTTTCATGCTTTCTTCTTCCTTTCTTTCATCTTTATGTATTTTGTCCAATGGCTACTTCAAAAATAGGGAAATTATAAGACAAATAAAGCCACTAAATCACAGCATGGCCAGAGAAATAGGACCTAGAAACCCCCCTAAGAGATTAATTTGGCATGTTCCTGATGGCTAGTGAAGTAGTCTGCATACTTTGAAGAAGGAGAAAGCAAAATTAAGCACATTTGCCAACTTTTATGCTTAGCACCTGAAAAGTTCCCCAGATATGCTGTATTGGAAGACCCTCAAACTCCACTTGTCAGATACTTTCCAGAGCACATATTATACACACAGTACCTCTTCTGGAACTAGGGTCTCAAAGATGGATATAATACGCTTGTCCTCTGGGAATTCACAGTTTGCTATATGGCAGTGTGGTACGTGCTGTGATATGACATGAACAACATGTCAAAGGACAGAACAACACGTTGTGTGTGGCACAGAGAGTGTGGGAGTTAGACCGGGGTTCAAATCTGTCTTCCTCCACACGTAGGTGATTTTTCGAGATGGTGCCCATATTCTGGAACTTCATTCCACTTGCATCTAACACAGACATAGTTTTCTAACACAGTGCCCTTGGGAGGCAGTTAATAAATATTAGTTTCCTTTTCTCCTTGTATACAAAGTCGAGAACAATTCATTTGGTGTAAAGGCAGTGCAGATGACAAGAGAAAAAGCCAAAGAAAGAGCCAAGTTGAGACTGGGCTTTGTAGAACAAGCAGGATTTCAACAGAGAAGTTAGGAAATAGGGGATCCTTAGTAAAGGGAGCATCTTGAAGAAAAAAATGGAGTAGTACGATGTACATGGTTTTAAAAAATCGCATGTCCATTTAGAGGCAGCAGAGCAGAGTGGTTAAGCTATGGGGTCACTTGGGGGCATTTTGCTTACTTGGGGTGCTCTAGGGTAAGTAACTTGCCTGTTCAGCTCTCCACTTTCCTCAGGCTTTGCCCACATAATAACAGCACCTAAGTCATAGGGTAATTCAGAATTCAATGGGCCTCGTGTATAGTACATGTTACTGCTCCTTTCTGGGGCTGTTATTACTAGACCCCTGAAGTCTGACAGCTGAAGTCTGACGGTGGGGAGGGCTCAAAGGTCAGGACAATGGGAAGAGGGGCAGGTTATCGAGTGGTATTGCCCATTCTGCCTTTTGACTCCCAGGCAAAAAAACTGACTGCTTATACTCTTAAAGCAGTATTTTACCTCAAATGGGTGGATGGGTTACTTCTTCCCATTGCCAAATCTACTGGTTCAGTGGTTCCTGATCCTGGCTGTGCATCCGAATCCTCTGGGCCCTGATACAAAACAGAGGCTCTTGGGTCTAGACCTGAAGATTTTTTTCAGTAAATTTAAGGTGGAGCCGAGAATGCGTCATGTTTTAAAAACCTCCCTTGGTGATTCTGATGAACAGCCAAGTCTGGAGACTTTCACTGCAGTCTGCTCAGAGGCCAGGTCAATATGTTTTGCTTTTATTGCCCCCTGAATAAAGTAACATCTAGTTTATCTAACAGAAACATTCATAGAAGCACTAGCTTCCGTTTTATTTTTAATCTTACAAAAATACTCTGATTCATTTCAAGAAGGCGTTAATAAGATTATAACTTCTTTCTTAGTCGGTTACTGAAGCATTCTGCAAGGATGACATAAAAGAACAAGGAATGAGAGTGAGGCAAGTTAACTTAAAAAAGTTTTTTTTTTCTCAGACTAAATATGATGAAACTGCCAAAAGTAGTTGTTTCACCATGATTTACTCCATCTCAGTTACATTTAGCAATGCAAATTATGAAATGAGAAAACCAAGGCACCCACCCTGGTGTCAACATCGTTACTGGGAAGATGGGAATTCCGGTGTGCCAGTCTGGCTGCTCTTCCAGCGGGTCTGCAATACCACCAACCAGCCCCATCGCAGTCCTAACTGCTTCTCAGAGTACTTGTTCACTAAAGTCACTCAGCGTGTCCCAGTGCGCCTACATCCCTGACACTATAACGTGAAAACAAATTCGTGTGATTTATGAATGAGTTCAGGGCAGGGCAAGATACGAGGCCTGGCAAGGTAAGCCCAGGGCCCAGGCCAAGAAGTGCCATACTACAAGTCTGGATTTTATCCTGAGAGGAAGGAGGAGCTACTCAGGAATTTTAACAGTAAACTTTACATTAAAAAGGGGTCAAATATAGTAGCTCTCGGCCCTGAATACATATTAAAATCACCCTGGAACTTAAAAAAAGAAAGTATCAATGTCTAATACCCCTACACCAGGGTCCTAATTTAGTCGGTTTAGAGTGGAGCCCACACGACAGTAATTTTTTCAAAGCCATCCACGTTATTTGATTGAACAGCCAGGACTGAGAAGTGCTGCTCGGACGCAAGTCAAGAGGCCCGCGGGGCTGGGCAAGATGCTGCTGCACTGGGACCGGTGGCAGAGGTGGGGCAACGTGAGTCAGCTTGACAGACACTCAGTTACAGAAGCGGCGGGATTTTATAGCAGCAGGATGAGAAGTGAGGGAAACACAGGAAGCAGACACTGTCACCAGGTCTGTCCTGGGAAAACTGGCAAATTGCAGTGCTGCTCATTGGCCTTGAATTCTAACGGACCTGGGTTTGGATCTGGATTCTGCGCTTTCTATGTTGAGTCTTTGGGTAAATTACATAATTTCTCTGAACGCTACACAAAATGGGGACAATAATAACACCTACTTCAAAGAAGTATTACAGAGGTCATGTGAGATAACATTTATAAGGGACCTCGTACGTTACCTGTCACATAATAGGGGCTCACACATTTTTTTTCTGTCCATCTTATTACAACACAGCCACTCCAGGTGTGGCTATTATGAAAAGTAAGACGTGCTCACTTAAATTGCTAAGAGAGCTAAATTTGTCTCAGTACGTAAAATTATTTTGACATAGTATTTAACAAATACTATGATTTCTACTTCTCAGAAGATGCAAGCCATTTTTAAAGGACGTCTTGCAGGTTGGAAAATAGTGCACTGTCATTTCTGGAAACACAGGTACAAGGAGAGAAACCATCCGCTTCTAATATTGTTATTTCAAAAACAAACAGGACAGGCAGGAGCTTGAGAATGAAAGACTGATCTTAGGAAAAGCATTCTAGTTTCAGTTATGCAAACAGGGACACTGAATACGTGGCAGGATGCTGTCACCTTAGCGCCTCTGCACTGGCCGTTCCCTTTGCCTGGGATGTTCTTCTCCAGAAATCTTCACGACTGAACCCTCTGTGACTCTCAAGCTTTTGCTCCTCCCAAACGAGGCCAAGCTGATCACCTGCTTAAACGGCAACTTCCCCACCCTGCCCCAGCACTTCCGGCCCCCTTTAACCAATCTAACTCATGGTTTTATTTTTTTTTCCCTTAGCATTTCTTTTTTTAACAAACTGTGTAATTTACTTATTTATTTTTTATCATCTGTCTCTTCCCATTAACATGTCCACTCTATGAGGACAGAGGTCTAAGACTGTTTTATTAATTTGTTGTTTTATGTCAAGTTCCTAGAACAGTGCCTAGCACACAGTCGGTATGAAATGAATAACTGTCGAATAAGAAAAGATTTTAAAACTGCAGGCAAAATTCAAAATTCATAGGTAAGTGTACTACTTCAGTATACTGTAAGTAAGTAAGCATGCTATGAATACAAACCAAGACGTCAAAACTAACTTTTAAAAAAGGAGAGGTGTTCACTGTTATCAATCAATGTCCGCGCTGTTCTTAGAGCGCCTGTGCAAGGACTGAAGGCTGTGTGTTTCAGGGGGAAAGGCTGGCTCTGGAAGCCATACTCTGGGTGTGGGAATGAAGACTAGGATGTAAGAGTCTGCCCTTTTGCTTCCAAGCATGCAGGGAAGCTTTCTGATAGCAAAGAAGGGCATGCAAAGCCTAATCAACAATATATCACGGATACTACCTGCCTAACCATAGAGAAGATTGTAATAATTTATTTCTGGCCAACATCATCTGTGATAGTTTTCTCCCCCCCTCCCTCCTTCTGTCTGTCCATTTCTCTCTTTGTTTCAGAAAACATGGGAGCATGATGATAATTTTCTGGCCTTTGATAGAAATATAATTCACAATCCCGCTTGATTTGCTAATCCACAGAAACTGTGACTGTCAGAGATAAACCAATCTTTCTTTTGACTGAACCACAGCTGCCTTGAGGGGCACAATCAAGAAAGATGACCAGGGCAGCACGGACAGCCTGGGCTGGAATGACTTCATGAATTTCCAGAGAAGAAATTAAATTACATTGTAATGCTATACCTACATTATAGAGAACACGGAAAAGGAAAAGGTATTTTAGTAACTCCATTTTTCATGATCTGTTTTTTCTAGTCTAAAGATTTCTAGGAGATAAGAGTAAAATAAATGGGGTTTAGGCAACTCTAGAGAATACAGATTAAGATCGAGAAAATGCCGAACCGAATAAGCCTGAAGTCATTTAACAAAGCAGTGCCTGTTGCCTGACTCGCAGGTGGCTCCGTAATGGGACTGCACACAGAGCCCGCTGTGCCTAACTTCCCACACTCCACACTCAGCCCGTCCTCCACAACTGAAAGCCCGATGGGAAGGCTGATGATAGAAGATCAGATAATCTGCAAAACAGATAATCGGCTTCTTACAATTGAGTATTAGAACAGTGTAGTAGGCCACCTGAGCCCCCATAATATACCCTTTCTCGGCCCACAAACAGAGCCTTTCGGGTTACTGACCCGAGCCCAGAGGCATCATGGAGGCTCCCAATTAAAAGGCTTTGACCCAACTTTTGACCTCAATGTCTGCTTCCTGTGGAGAGTGTCTGAACTGGCCTAACAGAACTGCAGGCTTAGGAAGCTGCCCAAATTACTCTCATTCTACCTTCTGGCTCCCAGTAGCACTAGGGTCCTGTTTGTTCAGACATATGCCAGACCAACAGCTCCAAACAGTCTCTGTTACACAGATGGCTACGGTGTTCTCAACAATTACTTATCCCTCACTCGTATCGGAAGTGACAATCCTTACTTTAACATGTGTGTTTGCAGCTTCAGCTACATGTTTTAATCGATGAATACAGCATCTTTTATTGATGCAGATTTATCGGGAGCTTCAGCAAGATCATCAACACAAGGCATTGGGAAGCATGACCTCCAATGAAAGTTACTGGTCACCTGAATATTGTAATTGCTGTCGCTGGTAGAATAAATGTATAGTCAAAACTAAGACAGCTGGTCTAAAATGAAACAAATATTTTATCTCATTTAATTGCCGGTGAAACTGCCTGAACCATTGAGAAGATCAGAAAAGTGATAAACAAGCATCTTCAGAAATAAAAACCCTAACACTGAGAAGTCCTTAGTCATAAGAAAAAAATTTAAAATTTTAATATGCAAGGGTTCTTTGTTCGAAATCAATGTATTCCTTTCTATAGTTTTTATTCCTTCCAAGGAGCATGGGAGTAAGAGACTACTTTTTCGCTGGGTATTTCTAGAATGTCCCACCAGTGAGTATTCAGTCAGATATGTTACTCCTAGTGGAGAGAGAGAAAATCCCTGATTGCTTGAAGAATGGCTCGGGCTCTTGGCGAATTATTCAGTTCAGAGTTCATTCAGTGATTCATACGATACAAATACCTGCTGTCCAAATAACTACCTGTGTGTATGTGTTGTGTGTATGTATACAAGAAAAGGGGTGTGTTAGGAATACACCCATTTCCCGTGTCTTAGAAAGCAATGGGAGCAAAAGCTGATACTCATTGGGAGGAAAACTATTCAAAGGATGTAAGTTTCAGACACAAATATATAACTGGTCAAATAAAACTTCGTCTAAACCCATGTATACTACATCGATTATAGTTCCTCCAGGTCAATCTTGCAACCTTATCAAAACCAGGACAACAAAATCCACAACAATAATGAAAAGTAAGAAAAAAGCCCCCAGGTCTTTCAAGCACATGTGAATTTTCAGGCAAGGCATATGGAAGGCCTGAGGTAACCACGTACTCACTAACCAAGTTACACTGATGCGCCAGGGTTGTATACTCTGTTCCTGTACTTGCCAAAGAATGATTATGTCGTTTCGTGGAAAGTAGAGAGTGTTGCTCTGCAAAAGTTACTTGCTATCAATGTGCAAACCACTATAGGGCTAAAGTTATGTCTTATTTTGTTTCAATCCAGACAGATTCTGCTGGCATTTCTTTTTTGTTTTAAAGCAATTCAATTCAACAAATAAAGTATATTTTGACTACCTACTACGTATGGGGCACTAAATTAAGTAGGTAGTGCTGACGGTCCAAAGTTGAATTTCAGCACAACTCAGAATATAGGAAATCTGTGAGTGTTTTTAAAACTAATCCATTTAAGTCTTTTCTATGATTATTGCACCAGTGCACAGATATATATTTGTATACCGTTATATTATTATATCACACACTTTATTCTAGTTTTCCTTTTTTAACATTACTAACACTATATTTAGAAAATAATCACTGTAACTCACGAAAACAAGTAATTAGTTACTGCCTTGCTCATCTCACTTCCCAGAATTTCAAAACCAAAATAATTTAGAGGAAGCAGATAGAGATCTAAGCATTTATTAAATTTAAACAGTTTCAGAATCCCTGAGGAGTGAAGAAATGCTGACCTTCATTTTGGAGAACTTTTCAACCTATGCCAGACCACCCATTTACACAAACTGAAATTTTATTGGCAGGGAGAGATCCATGTTTTGTGGGACCTGAAGCCTATACAATTTGGGGGCTCTTCTTTAAGAACGGAATATGCAAAATTAGTTCCATGGATTAGAAGAGGCCCATGCAAGTGAAAGGCTGAAAAGTTGGAGTTTTCATGAGCTTCTGAGCAAATCCATCTCTGGTTTTCAGCCATCAATAATGACCCTTCATTAATGACATGATGTAAAACAGAGCAACAAGTGTCTGAGATTAAAGTTGGGGCGGAAACATATTTCCCTGAAATGTAATTATGGGAGCGATGTGGACTTCTGTGGAAATGAGCTCCTAAGGCACCCCCAGAAACCTGCTCGAACATAGCCATGCACAGCGTCAGGAGGAGGCTGGAGGTTAATCACTCATTTCCCCTTTCAATCTGTCTCAATTACTGTTAGGGGATGCTTCAATTAGTCATTCCCACTGTCTCCAGGGAGAGGGAGAGACTGCAGATAACTCATGCCAAATAGACTTTACAACGTGAATCCCTCCACCCTGCAAAAGAAAAATCCTCACTCGAGACAAGTGAGATTTGCGATCATCCACCCTGTAGTCCGTCAATGCCGCTCTCGCGTCGGACAAAGAGAAGGCGGAAGTCTTCTGGGATGAAAGGCCTTCTTTTCCCTCCCCCCAAAGGAGCAAGTTCTGTTGCGACCACACACTCAGCCCAAGACAGCCTTAGGCAATTGTTCTTAAAACTATCCTTGCACGGACCTTTCCAGAAGTTAGCCTCTGAGACAGGCGGCCGGATTATCAATCACCTAGACAGCACTTACACCTTTTTCTCTGCCTGCTCTCCACGTGCCATAAGAAGACTGCTTAGCCCTGGAGTCTCAAATCTGCAAAAGGAGACACTAATGACTCTTTTAGAAGCATGTATGGTACCATGTATAGCTTACAGAAGACTACATAGGAAAATAATGATTTCTAACCCCAGAAAGAGTAATGCCTCCCACCACAGAAGGCATTCAATCTCTCTAAATTCACAGGAGGAGATAAAATTCTAACTCAAAAAAAGGCTTTGTTGCAAAGGTTGCATTTTTACCTCTGCCAAATATCTAAGTAGTCTGAGTTCTGTTATCACGATGCGGAGATGACATCCCTCTCCAATTACAGCATTAGTATAAAATAACACCTGTGAGTGGATAAAGGTTTCTAACATCTTGGCGCTTTGGCGTTGTTTATGCCCCTGTAGAAGAATTAAACTGGCCCAAGCCCTGTGTGTAGGGCTCTGTGTCTGACCAGTCACCCCCCCTGTGCATTCACTGGGGTTAGGCCATCCTGCAGCAATTGCTTGTTCTCATGACTGGTTACCCAGCAGACTGTAAACCCCCAGGGGCGGGCGTGGGAGGGGGCGCACAGGGGCTGTTTTCAGCTCCATAAATTTAGTGGGGAGTAGAGGGCCGACCCACAGTAGGCTCTCAATGGGCGAACTTACTGAAGGAGAGTCATAGACTGGGTAATATTACGTGGTGAGATCTATATTTTTAAAAATTGACTTTCACTTGTGCTCAGTTAAATGTGAACGGCAGGGAGCTCAATATTTCAGGAATTAACATGGCATATTGAAAACCAAATAATAAAGCCACTTTATAAATAGCTGGAAAAAAAGATGTTCTCAATGGAGCCAAGCGGCCCTAAGGAAGGAGCAATTTTTAATATATAGCAATGTCTCCTTCCAGAAAAAAACATTTCAAAACCAAGAGATGAAATATATTCCAGATGTGCTTAAAATTGTATCATTTATTTCAAATTTTCTATGATTCTCATCTTATGTCCTCACTTTCATTTTCACAATCTTGCTATTTTTGTACATGAGAAAAATACAAAACTCAGTCTTGACTTATGAAGCTTTCCTCTATTACGAACCCAGGCTATCTCAAGACAAAATTATACCAGTGTTGGGGGGAGAAAAAGAGGAGGATCAAATCTAATAAATATTAATAAAAGTTTCCTTGGTGCCTGCTGAGGTCCCCTGGCACCCCCGCCCCGTGGCACAGCCCCTGGGTCTCTTTTTGCACGCAGACCTCCGGAACCAGGGACCACTCCATCGTCCCTCACTTGCTGTGCTCTAAGCCCACATCTAACAGGCAGGTGAGCAGTGGAGACTGTTTCAGTGAGGGCTTTAGAGTGAATTTACAATCTTGAATCCGGTCATCCAGACGGGAATGAGAAGCAACTAGACGAGATGAACTGGCTCAAGCTGATAAGAGTCTGAGTGGTTCTATAACAGTAACAGTAAATGTTTGCATAATGATCATGTTGATACAGACACTGCTCCAAGTGCTTTGTATATTGAATTAAGAACATTGTAACAATAGCCACAGGGGAGTGGGGAGGGGATAGTGGGGAGAGGGGTCTATAGGAGCTACTACTATAAAGGACGCAAGGACAAAATCAAGGGGGAGGGAGGTGGGACTGGCTGAGGTGTGGTGGAGGGAAGGGGAGAAAATGCAGACAATTGTAACTGAATAAAAATAAATAAATAAATTTAAAAAATAAAATAAAAATAAAACCAAAACAAAACAAAACTATTCCTCTCAACTCCTTACAAGATGGGTTCTGTTACTGTCCCCCCGTATAGCTGAGAAACCTGAGGCTTAGAAAGCATAACAGCTGACTGCTAACGCCACTGAGATTCAATCTCAGTCTGGCTCCAGAACCTGTGTTCTCTGTGAATAACGATGGCAACGAAGTTACTGATGACAACAGCACAGTAGCAACAGCGAATGCTTGAGGGAGCGGTTTCCAGGGCCGGGCGGGTTCTAAGGAGTTTATGTGTATTCTCCCGTTGATTGCAATTAAACTTCTCTGACTCCTAATCGACTGAACATATTTTTATTTATGTATTGACTATTTTTATATTCTCCTTTAGCATTTCCAGTCATACGTTTTGCACATTTTTTAAACTAGATAAGTCTGTCCTTTGTTTGTTGATTATAAGAGGTTCTTATATATTTTTATTTGCACCTTGCCCCCCACCCCCCACTCTCCCTCCAAATGCTCCCTTACTTGTAGACTTCAGGATGCTGTGACACTTCTCATCTCAATACTCCAGCATGCATCTATGCCTCTCAACGCTGCCTGCTGTCCTGACTCTTCAGAGTCTTTCTCTAGCATGATTGCTCACCACCTTGTGTCTTATGCATTTACTGTTCCCTTTCCTTGGAATATGCCTCTGAGGTTTTCCATGTATACACATCTCATCTGTACTTCAGGGCCCCCACTCAGATGCCCTTTACATCAGGAAGCCTTTCCTTCTCCATTCTCCTTCTGTGGTCTGTGCCTGTTTTAATACCACTATTGCTTTCCTCCTGGCACCACAGTTATTTATAGGTGAGACACATGCAAAATTAAAGGCTTTTTTCTTTTAGGGTTCTGATGATGGGCTAGGTGATTTTAGTTCTGCTTTCATAACTGGCAATCACACCAAAATCCCTCAGATGGGAATCTGTGAACTCTCCATTAAATGCTTTACATTGCCTTGGGAAAAGCTCAGGCCAGCAGTACAGTGTCAGAGCCTTTGTTATAGAACGGGGATCTGGCTCCTGGCTCTCACAGGGCTGAGAGTCGGTGGGCCAAGCACGGCCTTCCTGGCTGACCAGGACTGTGGGACCTGACGTAATTGAGCTATCATTTCAGATCCCTTGAAATCTGATGCCTAAGTCACTGATAGGCTTTGCTCTTAAATGAAAACAGAAGAAAAGTGAGTTCATAGAATAATATTAATCAAAGTTCATCTCCCTGAATTATATAAACATTCTCCCAATCCACTGCTGTGTTTTAGTTTTGAACACATACTATTAACTCTTTTAAAAGCAGCGTGTAGTGCCAAGATAAGTAGTAACCGCACCCGCCCCCCCCCCATGAAAGACTTCAGTCTCCATGGCCCAATCTCAGTGTCTTTATGGCCAAGGCTGGGGAAATCAGATTCTGATATAATAGGGGGGACAGTGGGGGGCGGGTAGTGGAGGGGGCTGTTGTGTAGATACAAACTCCAGATTTGAAATTAGGAGGCCTGGTGGGTTGTGGGTTAGCCTCTTGGCCCTGCAACCCTGGGAAATCACTCCCTTAGCACCTGTGATCCTCGGTGATCCTCGGTGTCCTCGGCTATGAAATGCAGATGACCATTCCTCCATAGGCAGCTGTGAGACCTTGACAGCTAATGGATGTGAAAGCACTTAGCACAGTTACCTACCTTTATAAATGCAATAAATGTTAGCTGAATGCAGCCTATGGGAACTCAAAACATATTCTTTAGGGCTAATGAAAATGAAAGTGTAATAGTACATGACATTACTAAGTGTCTCTGAGTTGCAATCTTTTTTTTTTTTAATCCTCACCTGAGGACATTTTTTCATTGCTTTGAGAGAGAGAGAAAGAAACATCTACGTTGAGACACATCAACTGGTTGCCTTCTCATAAGCACCTGACAGCGGATTGAACGAGCAAGCTGGGTATGTGCCCTGTTGGGAATCAAACCCACACACCTTCAGTCTACCCTTAGGGGAGGATACTCCAACCAGCTGAGCCACACCAGCAAGGGCAAGTTGTAATCTTTTAGTAGTGAAATTTGTTGAAGACATCCTAGACTCTATTCTGAAGTATTATTGTTACTCATATTCTATACTTTCCCCAGAAGGATCCATCTACAAATGTGTGTGTTCATTGACTGAATAAATGAGTACATGACTGAAAATGGGATTTTTGGTTATAAACATAACCGTTCACAAGAAACTGTACTGAAATTGGCAAAGGCAATTTCAGTGTTTTATGGTTTCAATTACCGGTTGTAGTACTCCTAGAGCTAATAGTTATTAAGGACTTAAAGTATGCTAGACATTGGGGACTTGTGGGAGAAAGATACAGAATACATAAGACAGTCACTTAAATCAGAATCCTAGAACTGGGAAGATTCTGGGCAGGAATGAAGAAAATATGAACTATTTCCTACTTACTAGTTATATTACTTGTAAGTTATTGAAATTTACTGAGTTTAAACTTGCCTGCATTGCAAGTACTTTTTGTTTTAAATTCTAACTACAGATTTAGCACACACAAAGAGAGAAAATTCAAAATGGAAATAACGAGTTGTAAAGAGAGAGAATATGAAAGCAAGGGGGGCTTTAGGAGACACTAATGCTCAGAGCAACTTGAAAGGGAAAAAAAAGAAAAATAAACAAAGCTTGATTTATTTTACTGATCTATTTCAGCAGAGAGAGAGATACTGAGGCTAGAAAGGCGCGATCATCCTGCTCCTTAAATGTTGATGTGTTGTGTCATGGAAAGTTCTCACTGTTTACACAGGACGACACATGCATAATATGTCAACTGGCCTCCAAGACAACTGTGCTTTTCTTGTTAAAGGGCATATAGACCATATAAACTCATGCCCTTGGTACAATGTTAGAAATTCTCTTTTTTTAACCTTTACTAATAAAGTATATTTTATTGTCAAAGTATGCCAGAGCTTTTAAATGTTGCCCTCCCTCCGCCAAGTCCAAACATTGCAAACGTGTTAAGAGGAAAACAATGTTGGGTATCCATTTGTGATGCTGCAAATCAATGTCTCTGAGAAGAGCGGTCTGGACTATGGGTTATTCTTGTTACCAAAAAGAAAAACAGCCTATGTGACCGTCACCCAGGACAAGAAAAACATAGAGTAAAAACACTGCTAAAAGCAAACAGAACCGTTGAACTCTTTGACCTAATTTGAGTTGAGAAATAAAGTGTACCCAAGCCCCTTGGTTCCCACTCCACTCAAATATGGGGGGCCACAGAGCTGGATTTCATTGAGTAGCCAGTCAGTAGTGACGGACCAAGCTACACAGGAGGTGGATGCAGTCCTCTCTCCTGAAAGTCAAGGGCCTCAGTAGGTGAAGTGAGTGTAATCAGAGCACCCTGCCCTCACAGGGCGAACTGCACCGAGAAGGCTGCACGGGCTCATAAATCAGTGCCAATTCACTCTCCCTCCACCTACCCGGCATTCTGCTGTGAGAGAGAAAAACCCTATTGATACGCATTATGGCAAAAGCCCACTGGCCCCTACAAAATTAGCCTACACACACTAACAGTGGTTATTTGAGGGACTCTCTATTTCCTATGTGTCTTGGAAATAGAAGAGAGAAAGTTTGCTGCCATCCATAACTCTGAATATATCTGCTGAATCCCGCAGATTCCGAGACATTAATAATTCAAAACCTTGTGGGAATTTTGTCGTGGTGGAGATATGACTTGTCTGCAAACGGGGCTCGGGGGATGCTCAGTGTGATTTATCCTTGTATACACACGTAACTGCTGCATTCATCACGACAACGACAACACGGGATTCTGTTCTATCTCTACAACTTCTGAAATTCTGGAATCTCTATTATAAAGTCCTTATGCATAGCACAACACATTTCCAGTCTCACATGAAGAGTAATCATCTCGATACGTCATTATACCTTATAGATTAAAGACATCGGTAAATCTATGTTCTTTCCCTCATCTCTTAACCATAGATGCTGTTACTCGGAAAACACTGATATTGAATGGTCAGAGGCAGAAAGTGGGAGGGAAAAACTTGCTGAGCTCTCTCGCTACTGGGAGACAGAATGTGAGTGTGTGTACGTATGTGCATATGCATATATACACGTGTGGCTATTTATATATGTACGTGCACATGTACACACAGACAAATACACTCACAGTGTTTATATATTTGCGCACATATGCATAGCTGTACGTACACACGCACTCACTCATGTACTTATGATCCACAGATCACCGAAGAACTGGGAATTGACAATGTCAGTTATGTCACTGACTGTTTTTCTAGGGACCGACACCCAAGAAGGTGATATTAGCAAACATATCCCTTAGTGTTTTCCCCAAAAGGCCCCTTTAGAGACCTCATTCTTGATGAAAGACTTTGAATCCTTCTCAATAGTAAAGCCAGGACAATCTGTGTAAAACTGAAATCTAATTCCGTCATTCCCTTGTGGAAATTCTTCCTTTTGCCCTTAGAATAAAGCCCTAAATCCTCCTTAACAAGGCCCCAGAGACCCTGGCTATCTAACGACCCAGGCCAGGCTCGCCTCATCGAAAGCCATCCTCCTCTCCGTTTTCTGAGCTCCAGGCACAGCGGCCTTTTTTGAAAATATCAGGAGTAATCCTGCCTTAGGGCCTTTGAACATGCTGTTCCCTCTTATAAGATGTCTCCACTTAGCAAATTTCTACCATGTTTCAGATCTCAGCTTATAAATCAATTGCTCAGAGAAGCCTTCCCTGACTCTCCACCCCCTCACCCCTGCAAAAAACCTAATATATAATAATTACTAAATATTATTATAAGTTAGGTACTGTGCCCAACTTTGTATATGCATTTTTTTTCATTGTTTCACACCAGACCCATAAAGTTAGTGCTCTTATCTCCATTTAAAGATATGAAAATGAGTCCCAGAAAGATTAAGAAATATATGTAAGATGACAAAGCTTGCAAATGATGGACAAGGAACTCACTGAGATGATACCCTGAAGTACTCTCTCCACTCCCTGTACTCTTTGGTTAGCACCACATAATCCGTTGCTTAATATTTGCTTTCCGCACTGGAATGTAACCTCCATAAAGGCAGAGAGCGTGTCTACCTTGTTCACTGAGGTACCGCGCTGGTGATGGGAACAGAGGTGAACCAGCGCTGAATGAATGAGTGCCTGACACACGGAGGCATTTCTAACACAAAGAGAAAGGCTAACTAAAAATACTCATGATGTGTTGCTGCCTATTGAATTCAAGTGCTGGATTTGGAAAGGTGAAATAAGCATAACTTGTTATAAGCTACTCTATGAAGTCCAGTTGAGTCGGTAGTAAATCTAATCTGAACACGAAATATAGGGAACATGTCTTTAGGGAAAAGCAATATAGCGTGTACCACTAACTCTATACCGAAACCCATTAGTACGAGCAATTTACTCAGGGCACTTTTTGAAAATTCAGCTCTCTCCAGCATTCAGAGTATGCTTGACAGCTCTGGACTCCAATTTCAAAGTATAAACACATCGGAAATTACGTATAATTAAGGAAAAATTGTTTCAAAGACTCATAGAAGATGGGTCTAACTCCTGCATCTGAATGGGCAATATTACTCTGTGTTATGTTGGGAAATCTAATGGAGTGATTGTTAAATTGTCTTGAACCTAATAAGTAAGGCCAGTTCCACTGACTCTGGGACAGGTCAAGGTCAGGCCTAAATTTTAAATTCTCACAATCCATGGTTATAACATGAGTGAAAACCTTATTTAAGTCTTTATTTCAACACCCTACTCCATTAGATCTTTTATGCTGCAACTGAAGAACAAAATACGTAGGTCTCGTTCCAGTTTCCCTTTCTACCTTTCTACCACAAAGTGGTAAGTGAGTAGGGACAAGGCCAAAGGCGTGCGGCAGCTTGTCTTGCCAAATTTTCAAGGAGTGCAAATACCATACTTTAAGTCACACACTGTAAAGGCCAATCATTCCAGACCAGCATTTATGTGAGGACACCGAGACAGAAGTCTGCAGCCTGATCTGTAGCAAAGTATCTATTAGATGGCTTACAGAGTCCGCCGTGTGCACACTCAGTAAATACGAAGCACGTGGACACGTGGAAATGTGGAAGACCTGGGACAGATTCAAAGAAACCTTCCTTCTGAGTCTCTTTTCTTACCCATGGGATCATATTCTTCCACATTCTTATTCATGAGAGTATAAAATGAATACATTTTTCAAAACCCATGCCTTACCAGACACACGTGGACTTGGTTCAGCTACCAGAAATGTTAAAAGGGGGTCTGTAAGCTACATCTCTTCTTCTGCAAAGCCTTTGCTCGCATTTCCATCTCCCCGCTCAATCACCAGGCTCTCACTCCATGTTGCCATGTCAGCTGTCTCTCTGTTACATGCTTCCCTGTGGAAGCACAAAGTTTCTACCAACTTATAGTTAATATATTTATATATGCATGCCTCCCTTTTAAAGTAGAAGCTCATTCAGGGCAGGTTCTTCATCTGATTAAATTCTGCCTCCCATCCCAGCACTTTTTATAATGGATGATCATAACAGATAGAACAATTCACTTCATGAATAAATACACATGGCTGTCTGTGAGTGGAGTAGAGCCAGGGGCTAATATATATGTGCTCCTAACAATATACTAGCATCAGACATACTCTTCAGTACTAAAATGTAATAACTTAAGTGAAAAACAAAACAAGCATATTGACATTGCACAGCATGAATATCTTGCTAGAGGAGCGTTAATACTTTGGTTATTCAATATTTCAATGTATTTTTTTCTCTCCCGAGGTCCCCAGCCCCACCCTGTACTGGAAGATAACCATATATGTCATTTGTTTTGCTTTGCTCAGTTAGGACTATTATAGAACTTGCCATTCATAAAACTCATTAAGATGTGTTCATATAAGTACGCCAAGTTGGCTCTTGAATGTGAGACACTGATCAAATGAGTTTCTCTTTGCTGTGCATTGTGGATGGTTCTCATTATAGGTCAACCCACGGAGTTTTCACCCTCCACATGCTTTCAATATTAATTTATTTCTTCTTTTTTCTGACCCAGATCAACTATCCAACAGGTTGCTTATTCATGTCTGCCTAAAGAGAACTGATAAGGAAACTGGACTGACATCATTGGCAACTTTGTTCCCCAGTTTAATCATCCTGCTTTGTCCAGTTCTTGACCACAAAGGGGGATCATTATGCTGATGTCTAAAAAAGAGGTAACTAATTAAATGAAGCTAATTCAAAGGGCTTACAATATTAAAACACACATAGACTCTAGCAGAAAAGCTTATTTCAATGGAAGGAGCATATTTAAATAAAATGTTCCCTCCAGTGATGGACATTTATTTTACCAAAAGCTTTAAATAAAACCTATTATTTCATGCATTTTAGTAGGAAAGTCAAAAACTCATGAAAGTAGAAAAGGTTGATAGTTGTAGATTGCATTACTCTAAATAAAGAAAGAATTGTTGCTGACATCATCTTAAATATACTGCACATTGATATGTGTTTGAAGGAATTACAGTTGTTGGCATAAGTCAAAATCAAATTTAGTTCAATCAGCTGCAGCATAGTTTTAAAAAATACAAATGTATTAGGATATGAATATGTGAAAAGGTCTTTATCAACCTTGCTCTTTATGCACCACATTTTAAAATCACTACTTATTTGCAAGCAAAAACTATGTACATTGGTGAAATTGCAGGATTATGTATATATGCATTTTGCACACACACATACAAATTCCTGTGCACTACCTACCTCCTCAAAAGTTCACTGAAAAAAGCAGGGAGGGACCTGCCCCTTTAGAAATTCAGTCCTAAATGTTTAAACCTGTAAAAAGCCAAGTCACCAAGATTTAAACATAAATAACAAGAAGAAAAAGAGGAAACGCAACAAGAGAATTAAGTCAAACACTCTATAAACTGAATTCAGACTTTGGGTTTTACAGGGCATTAATCGAATATATGCCAAATTAGATTTTCAAATTCCATAAGATTCGATTTCTTTTCTAAAATTGATTTACTCTCAATCCCAGAAGTTTTTCTTTCAAAGATAAACTACAGTTCTAAGTGAGATTTCTATTCAACTAGGAGCTCTGTTATTGTTCTTTTAAGTATTTATGAATCATATTTATGATTTTTACCCTCCCTAAACATTACTTTTGACTTTAATAAAGTTAAGACTGATGTAAGAACTAAAAGATGGTTTAATGTGGAATGAATAATACTCATTTAAAAACAGAGCCACTTACACGCTATTTGTCAACTAAAATAATGTCAGAAAAATGTTCAGACATCTGGGACCTACTTCTAACTTAACAACTACAAGCAACACCAAAGTCACCCAGGAATTTCGGGATAAGATAGGTCTGGTTTTGAAACAGAACTCCAAAAACATGTACAGTTAATCCCAGGAAACTTGACTGTCCTAGCTGCGGGGCCACAACTGGTAGCCAGTCAAGGCCACGGCTACGTACGCACCAGGAAGAATTTTCTCAGCAGCCTGGGATCTTCGGTAATTACCTTGACCTTTCCTTCACAGTCTGCTTAATGGGGCTTCTCATAACACCACTCCTGGACTTCAGGCCTCAGAGTGAGATCATCCAACAGAAGTTCCTCAGTAAGGCCAGCCCACTCATGCTGAAGCGGTGCTGAAATACAAGTCGGTGGGTTGATCAAGAGCAAATGAAGGACAGCAGCTGGAAACCTGCGGATGCGGTCGTTGTAACAGTAGGTCTGAGGCAGCTTCAAGACGGGAGAACAGAGGAAACACCTTTAGGAATCCTCTGGAGTCTGATTTAACAATATAAAACAGAGTGGAAACTAATGCAGAAATCCACGCCCCCCCGGCCCCCACCAGGATAAAACAATAACAAAAGAAGTTATTCGTTTTGGGCAGAGAGTCGGGGGGCTGGGTTTAAGAGGTGGATTTGTGAAGCCCTGTCAGCTCCTCAGGCAGTGCAGATGGGTATAATGTCGCAGACGTTCACAGTGTTACCCATGGAGCGCTGGTGTTTTCTGCAACGTCACGTAAGCAGAACACACAGAGATGTCTGGAAGCATGTGAATACGTGTGCGCATGAGTAAATGCTGGTGAATGAGCAGAACCCCTTTTTTGCTGGACTCTCCCAATTAAAAATAGATTCTATTCTGCACTGAAAAAATAGATAAATTTCTTTATATAAATGAGTATCCTATAATTTGATATTTGTTTTGGCAATGAAACATCAATTAGGATATAATGAAAAACCATGTGAATATGGTAATAGTTATATACAGTTATACACAGACACACTGAATATGTGGCATGCACTAAAGCTTAAACATGTGGTTATCTTTCCGGTTAAAGCTATAGTCATCTATATAGATATAGTAAGAGAAGAAGTACCAAAAAGATTCATCATGAAAGAGGTCAGAGAAGACGAATGAAGGTCAAGAGAACCAGAACCTCCGAAGGAGAAGCTGTCCGAGGTGACAGCGTCAGAACAGCAGTGGGACATTCGGTGTAAGCAGAAAGCCTTGGACCCGTGATCAGGCAGTCCTTCAATTTGATATAATAAGAAACAGCTTTATCGGCCGCAGCATGCTGGCATTACTTGCCTTCACAAAATAATCCCTGGGTGATGTCAAAAGCCAAGAAGGAGGAAATGTAGCTTCGTAAAGGCTGTTTACAGATGGAAACAAAAGGCAAGTCCATCCTGAAGAAGGAGAAAAGAACAGAGAGAACAGCCAAGACGGAAAGAGTGCAAGCTTGCACGTGAATGCCTATCACAGACCACTTACTGATCAGACTCACAAATCCGCAGGCCTTTGGTCTGCCGAGTCCTGGAAAATGGCTCATTTATTCTACAGCCCTTGAGCACATGTTCCAGGTGCCAGGTAAGCTGCAGGGACACTGGAGTGAAAAAGGTAGATGAGGACCCTGCTCTCACAGAGCTTACACTCAGTGGGTACTGACACACAACAGATAAATGAACAAGATATTTTATAGTGATTTATAAAGACATTGATGATGATAATGGGCTTTGAGTAAAATAAAACAGGTTGATGTAGTAGAAAGTACTGGGTTGGGGGGCGTTGCTCAGGAAAGGCCATTGAGGCAGTGCCATTTGAGCTGACATCTGAGTGACAAGCAGCTGATCCAATGAACACCTGAGGAAAAGATGTTCCAGAAAGAGGTGATGGCTCATGCAAAGGCCCTGAGGTAAAAACAGGCTTGGTGTATCTGTGTTGCTGAAGGGTGTTGAGTGTGGGGTCTGGTGTTAAATGGACCCAAGGCGGGAGGCCGGGCTAGATAACTGGAACTTACTGGTTGGGATAGAGAATCTAGAATTTTATCTTAAGGGCAACAAAAGACACCAGAGGTGTGAAAACGGGAGAGGAGAGAGAGTGTGATACCATGTGAGGTGTATATTTTAAAAAGATAACCTTAGCTGATGTGTGAAGTTAGGATTTTAGGGGGATCAGAGAAGCGGGGAAGCCAGTTGGGAAGAACTGTGGCATAACAGTCAAGAGTGGATGGCACCTTGCATTTGGGTAGTGACTGAAGATGAAGAGAAATTGGTGATCTCAAGATACATTTTGAAGGTAGATCCAAAAGGTTTTGACCATGAGTTAGATACGGGGAGGGGAGACAGTGGAAAGATAAATCAAGACACATCCTTAAATTCAAATACTAGGCAGAGCCATTCACTCTGAGAAAGACTGAGGGAGAAGCAGTTTGAGGATGGAGGGATCAAGATTCTGTTTTGCACACGGTAAGCTTGAGATGACTCCAGAGATCCAACAGGAGACAGCAAGTGGGCATTTTGATATATGAGTCATGAATTTGGGGGAGAAGTTAGAATTGAAGATATCAATTAGTAGCAGACACATTTTGATGCTCATAAAACCATTGGGTTGGATGAACTTTTCTAGGGAATTATTGTGGACAGAGAAAAGACCAGCTCCCGTGACCCAGCCCTGAGACGCTCTAACATTTAGAAGTTGAGCAGAGCACCCACACAGGAAATTGAGAAGGAGCAGCTGGTGAAGTAGATGGAAACCCCAGGAGGAGGAGGTATAGAGGAAATGAAGAGGAAAACATGTTTCAAGGAGAGAGAAACCAATTATGTCTAGGACTGCTCAGTGTCCGTGTGAGACACGGACAGAGAATCCACCACTAGCTTTGGCAAGAGCTGAAGGTCACTGGTGACCTTGGTAAAAGCAGAGTGAAGTTCTCCATAGAGTGCTGGGTGGCTGGATTAAAGGCTCACATTCAACCCTATTCTAGGCTTTAGTATAAATATCTGGGATAGAAAGCAGGGTCTTCTGTTACTTAGTGAGTCACTGACACAATAAACACTTATTGAAACATTTATTGCAATAGAACTAAAGATATTGGCTCAAAATTTCAGCACTTCAGCTCTTCCTAAGGGGGCAGAACCCTAATCCTAGACATGGGGGAATTCATCCAAGAAAAGTGGGCTAAGCTTTGGGTCCCACTGGACTTCCTGTAGCTCACAGGTAATGACAGACAGATGAATGGACAGACGATCGATAGAGCTCCTACTCTCCACACACATAAGATGCCTGTGGGTCTGGCCTTGCAGATATGTAAAGAAGAAGATGAAGAAGAAGAAGACAAAGAAGAAGAAGGAGGAGCAGTAGGAGAAGAGGAAAGAAGAGGAGGAAGGAAGAGGAGACAAAAGAAATAGAAATGAACTAACATGTAATAAAGATTGTGTAACATGTGTGTTGACATTTAGAGACTATATACTTACATATAAAAGTGTAAAGAAAGTTAGCAATAAGAAAAGTACCCAAAATATTAATAGAGCAAGGAAAAAAATCAAGCTATCAATGAGAGGAAGGAAATTGCAAACCCTGAATGACCCCAAGACTCAGAACAGCTACAGTTTGCCTGCTGAGTAAGGAGTCAGAGAGGAGCATCCGAGTCATTCAGCCACAGTGAGTGTTTTTCTTAGGGAGCGTGAGCTACTTTAACAGCCCACAGTAATTGCCTCCAGGTTGGAAAGACCTACTCTATCCCACCCTCCTGACTTCACACTGGCTGCTGGTCCCTAGTAACCCTCGGCGCTCTGGCAATCCTTGTATCCCTCTGTGCTCCAAGCCATCCTCCCTCCAAATTATGATCACCGTCTAGCTTGGTTTGTCTAGATGATGATGGATGACTTAATTACAGGATAAAGGTGAGACTCGGATACAGGGGATACAGGAGAGAGGCCAAATCTGAACAAAAGGCCAGGGACACAGCCCTTTTCCTGTGGTCCTGAAAGGAATTCACCCAAAGCTTTAAAAAATTACTTTTCTTTCCCGATTAAGTAGCTCTACTTTCTATTTTTCAAGAGAGTTTCAAGAGTGCCCTTTCATTTTTCTGTTTCCAGATCTACCACCTCAGTGGATGCTTCCCTTACCCGCACCGTTCGTGATTTGATAGATTTCTGCTTTCCAGGCCAAAGAGGCCTAATCTTTCACTTTGTCCTCATGTGTCAATTCCTCTTCCCTCCCTCCTACTCCTCTGATCATTTTATAATGAATTGGTAACCACAATAATGAAATTTACTGAGAAAACTAAATTTGGAGATGCTGCCATAAATAATGAAGTCAGGGCAATGATGAAAAGGGCTTTAATGAGGTCTGAGATCTGGTTGGGATATTACAGATAGAAAATCAATTTGAAAAATGCTGTCAGCTTCATCCGCAGGGGGAAAATTATGTAAACACGCACATCTGAAGGAAGGAGTAACTCTGAAGGCAATGAAGAACTGAGAATTGTTTTGTAATAGAGAAAAATAGTTCTTTTGATCTACCTATATCACTATGTCTATCACTATTTTGCTATGATTAAAAGTTTGACTGGGTAAATATCCACATACCTTGGGTATTCAAATTCTGGGTGGGCTAGTAAATATTAAGCATGACTACCCTGGATGCCAGACTCTTGACAATGTGACATACGAGAAGCCAAACTACCACCGATCTGCTCGATGCCTGACTTCTAGGATCCTTCCTTATGAGTTTACTATGCATTTCTGGTCTCTCATATATGAACCAGTTCACTCTGGTGACGGGTCATTTCCTGCCACTGCTTCTCCCCTTTACAAACTACCAGGTAACTCAACGTATGCAGGAGTCAGACTGCCGCAAGTGAGGATGCAAGTGCACCTGGAAGAAGAAATCCACTCTTCATTTCTAAGCCTATTTCATGGTATATAACAGTTTCATTATTAAGGGGGGAAAAAGTGACTTCTGAGAATTTATTCAAATCCAAATACAGCACATTTCAAGACCAAATATAATTTACTAAACAGCTACTGTACTAGATTCTGTTAATTGCCTATCTATCAGCCATTCTCATTTTCTCATACGCTAACAGAACCCTGTTTTCTTTCAGGCAACAATGTGTCCAATCTATGCTATGACTCCTGACCAGTCTAAACTAGTCATTTCCAACAGACATGAATCTCACATATACCATAGAAAGTCAAGATATTGACGCCCCGGAGCCCTCTGGGCAGGGCCTGGAGCAGCAGGAGCATTCTGTTTCACCCGGGATGTACAACAATTGTTAGCATTTCCTGTCCGAGCCACAGGAAGAAGGGAAGAAGCATGGTCCTAACCCTAAGTCTGTTTGTTCCCTTTGATACAGAGGCTTTCAAAGCGTACTCAACTCTCCTTTCCTTACAGCCAGCAGTAACCCTGGGATTGAGTTCTAGCCAATAAAATATCAGAGCAAGTCTGCTGAGAGCCTCTTGGGAATTCTTGTTCTTACTTACTGAGAGGAAAGCTTTCTAGTAATGCCTCTCCCCTTTCAGCCTACCTTGAACAAGGACACACTGCCTGAAGCCGCAGCAGCCATGCTATTACCACGTGGCAACATACCATGAGGATAAAAGGAACATGTATAAAGGGCACATGGACAAAGCCAAAGGGGGTAGGATGGAGGGTGGGAGGTGGGGATGGCTGGGGTGGGGGGAGGAGTAGAGGGAAAATGGAGACAACTGTACTTGAACAATAATAAAAAAAAATTAGAAAAAAGAAAATGAAAATAAACAACCTTGTATTAATTGTAAAAACAAAACTTCAGAGTCTATGCAAATTTAATCATTGTCTAAAAAATTAGAAAGAATTAAACATGCTCTAAAAGTACTGTATAAAGAACTCATGGACATGGACAGCAGTGTGGTGATTGCTGGGGGGAGGGGGTATAAAAAGGGACTAAATAGTAATGGAAAAGTATAATAAAGTTATACATATTTTTAAAAAAGTTACACATATACAAGAAAAGGAAATCTGGAAGGATACAGCAAAACATTGAAAACGGTGATTCTAGGTGGTGAGATTTTGTGTGTTTTTTACTTTTCTCTTTGTAACTTTCTATTTTGATTCCATTTTAAAAATAAGGACCATATACTATTTTTTGAAATAAAGTTCTCATTAAAAAATAAAATATTGTCAAAAAAACCTCCAACCCAGCAGTGAAGTAGAGCAGAGAGATGGAAAGAGCCTTGGACTTGGCTGCATTGTGGGACATCAGAACCAAGAGCAGCAACTGTCTACTTCCAATCTTCTTACCAATGGGAATTTAGAATGTCCATATTGCTTAAAGTTGGCTCATGCACACTAGTGAATGAGAGACTTTTAAGTCAATTTTTTTCCTGAAGCATCCTATAGTTCTCAGCTTTGTAGGAATATCAGCCCTCTTGATCCTCTCAGCGTATCTAATGCCTTATTATCTCTTAATGGCTTCACCACTTGGAGCCTTATTACTAGGGGGGGTCTCAGCTTTAATGCTATTCATTTCTATTGCATGCTTCATAGCTCAGAACTCAAAGTGTACTAGAAATTTTAATACATTATGGAGGTACTGTGTAATTCTGCAGCTGTGTGGAAATTACTATAGCCTGACAAGTTCTTACGTTTTGGGTGAATTAGTACACTCAAGCTGGCATAACAAAATGAACAACAGAAGTTTATTTCCTACATTTTGGAGACGAGAAGGCTGAGATCAATTGAGCAGCACAGTTGGTTCCTGCAGCGGCCTCCCTCCTGGGGTTGCAGAGAGCTGCCTTCTCTCTGTGTCCTCACACGGCCTTTCCTCTGGGTGCACATGCCCCCCCAACCCCCCCTCTCCCCCCTCACAGAAGGACACCAGTCCTATAGGATCAGGGCCCCACCCTCATGACCTCATTTAACCTAAATGATCTCCTTAAAGGCCCCATCTCCAAATACAGTCACACCAGGGATTAAGACTTGAGCATAGAATTTTGGGAGTGGGAAAACAATTCATTCCAGAACACTGGGCTAGGGTTACATTATTAAAAAGAAAAATTAAGAAATGAAAAATCCCTCAACTGACAACTTTGAAGAAAATATATTTTCATACATTCTGAGAGATAAATTAATAATTTTTAAAAAATATATGTGCAGAGAGAGGAACTTTTAAATGGGTATGTCCCAGCAAAGACTTGGGAATATTTAGGTCAACCTGTCTATAGGTACGAGATGAAATATTAACCAGACTTTCCCAATAAATGAAAAGCACACTCCAAAAATGGAATTCCAGGAATCTCTTTCAAAAAATAAGTACAATAACATTTTTGTTTCCAAATAGAAAAACAATGGTGTTTAAAAATGGTACGTGGACAAAAATGCCACATTTGTCCAATTCAACGCACTACATAATATATAATTCAATGTATGCAGTGTTCTGGAAAAGTCAGAATTACAGGGACAGAAAAAGCAGTTGCCAGGTGCTGGGCGGGCGGTGGAAGCGACACCTCCAAAGGAGCACAAGGAAACTTCAGGCCCCCTGTTTCATATTTAATCTTACGACAATCCCCAGGAGTAGCATTACTATTATCCCCATTTTACACTTCAAGAATTTGAATCAAAAGATGTTGATTTAGCTGCCAGAGTCACGCTACTTATGAGGGATGGATGTAAGAAAGGTTCTAATCCAGGGCTGTTGGAGCCTGAAGCCCTTTGTCTTAGGAGCCAAAAGAAAGATGGTGGAAACCTACACATTCGCAAAGACTGAGTCAAAACTTCAGTAGTTCCAAAACTTTGAATCCCAACAAATAAGTAATAAGTAAGCAAGCAAATATATTAAATGAATGAATGAATCTTGTTCACAGCTTCTTCACCATAAAATGAGGGTTAGGTGTTTATGTTTTCCTCCTAGACATATGTAGAACCTCTCTGGGTATCCTGAAATGATGACCCAAGTCCACCAAAGCAGGTGTTTCTTTCGATCCTCGTGCCAACCTGCAAGTACCAGTGCAGTGCCCTGTAGCAAGGTCAGCCAGCCCTTGAGACCAGAAAGCAAAATGAACCAAAATAACAATAGAAATAATTCCAAGAATTGTGACATGTCTCTTAAAAGGTAACTCTACTTTAACATTACATGTGAGCCCTGGCTGGTGTGTCTCAGTGGGTTAAGCGCCGGCCTGTGAATCAAAGAGTCGCCGGTTTGATTCCCAGTCAGGGCACATTCCTGGGTTGCAGGCCAGGTCCCCGGTGAGGGGCATGTGAGAGGCAACCACACATCGATGTTTCTCTCCCTCTCTTTCTCCCTCCCTTCCCCTCTCTCTAAAAATAAATAAATAAAATCTTTAAAATAATAAAAATAAAATTGCATATGAAATGTTTAAAAAAATCTCAGTATTACCTTTAAAAAATTAGAACTCTTAATTATAAGATTATGGAAGGAATGACTTATTTTTTTTAATCTTCTTACCCAGCACAAAATAATGCACATACAGGCCCTTGAGAAATATTTCCTGATGAGGCTGGTGGTGATGATGATCAGACAGTTCCCTTCCCATTTATTTGTCTTTAGTGACTTTCATCATTAACAAGAGTGAGGAAGAAAAATCACTTCTAGTTTCTACTGCTTTATAGTGTCACTTAAACCTGTGAGTTATCTGTTCCTAGATGCAATTTTTTCTTACAGAGATGAAAGTCATTCACTTGCTGGAATAAAACTTACAAAATGAAGTTTGCTTTGCTTGTCAAGTACAGATAAGAGGAAGAAGGGGAAGAAGCAGTTTAAATGCAAAGGACACCTTTCCGTGAACTCCTGAACTAGTTCACACAATAGAATGAATGATTGAACTCCCTGAAACTCCCTATGTGCAGAGCGCTGCATGCAGACCAGTGGCACTCTCACTTCAAATCTGTGTAGTCTTTAGTCATACGCCTCATCTGCACTTCTAGCACCCGCTTCAGTCAGCTGTGAAGTAGGCTCATATCTCTATGGTTGTCTTTTATCTGTACTCTGTCCATCTAACAACAACAACAAAAATGTGTTGTACAATGTATGACTTGGCCTAAAAGAGATAGGGAGTAATTCACATGATCTTCCAAATGGTATTTTCCTTTATCTTATCAACAGGCAATTTAAAAATGAGTTCCTAATTAACATTGTCATTCATTACTGTATTATCTCCTGCAAACGTTAATATTAATTTTGTACAGCAAAAATAACAGCACCTACACTTCTCTGCCCTGAGCATCTGCTTTAGGTACACAGGAAAGTAAAATTACATGCGATGATTGACACCATATGTAAAGTATACCAATATCTCCTCTAAGCTTGCTATTATGATGCTGTTATTTAAAAGATGTTCATCTAGCTTAGACCCCTAACGTGACCTCTGTTAAAGTGTTCTGCACATCAGCGTAAACATCACCCTGGTTTTGCCTGCTGGCCAATCCGCTTTCTGTCAATGACCCCCATGGCTTGTCCAGTGCCAAACAACTTCATTAAGGGGATCGAAGCAAAACACTTAAAGGCTGAGGTTCTCTGATAAATTATCCTAGGAGAGGTGGAAACATGGGGAGTAGCAGGGAAAAGAACTAGAATAAAACTGCATAATTTCTGGTTGTCATCACCTCCTCCCTGACGTTTAATTATAATGTAATGATAGCACCTGTTGCCCACCTCCCTGTTTGAACGGAAACTCCATCTGGGCCAGGGTCGTGCCTGGGTTCTTCACACTCTACTCCTCTCATCTAGCTGAGTTCCAGGCACGTAGCGAACAATCCGTACATATTTTTTAACCACACGAATTTAAAAAATTTCTACCAGATTGAATTGCAAGGCATTCTGAAGAACCACTTAAACTTCTTTATTTCCTTAAAATACATCTGCAAGAAAACAACCCTGATTTATCCAGGATCATTATAGAACAACATTTTCTACACAAGCCAATTTTCTCAGCTAGCTAGAGATGATCATTTTAAGATACCAAGACATTGTACTTCCAAATATTTTAATTGTGAGTCATTCAAGCATATATCATTATTTTTCTACCTTGTATTTTTTAAAAAGTAGCTCTCACAAATCTTAATCATTTCTCAATGGCTTATAATAAAATTATATATTAAAATTCTTTGCCATATAATATAGTGGCTCCCTCAGATATTAGTGAGGTAGGTAAGGCTATGTGTCTTTAAAAAGGGGGACTCTAGCCCTGGCTGATATAGCTCAGTGGACTGAGCATGGGCCTGCAAACCAAAGAGTCACCGGTTCGATTCCCAGTCAGCGCACATGCCTGGGTTGTGGGCCAGGTTCCCAGTTGGGGGCACGTGGGGGGCAAGCACACATTGATGTTCCTCTCCCTCTCTTTCTCCTTCCCTTCCCCTTTCTCTAAAAAATAAATAAAATCTTTAAGAAAAGGGAGGGGGGACTCTTAATCTGCAATAAGAATTTAAAGACTTTAAAAAAATCTTTTTCTTTCTCAAGACACTGAGAATCTCTTTCAAGATTCTTGTCTCTACAAACTCAAACAAACCTAACTTGACTGTCAAAACCAAATAACAACTTTAATGCTATGAACTACGTTAACCCTGTTCTGGGTGATAAGCACAACACTGCCCAAGGTCAACGTTGCCATTCCCAGGAACCAGAGGCACTGTGAGGGATACAAACCCAGGCTGTCTGACTCCAGAACTAGTCTCATTGGAAACCTGAGGCTCACAGTATTGTCTGGGCCTGCCTTACAGGAGCGGGTGTGGGGCTTGCCTGAGAAGTCTATAAAAGAGCTTTGGAACCAATAAAATGCTGTACACACAGAAGCAATCCAGGGAACAGCCTGTGGGCTGCCCCAGGCAGGAATGAGCTTGGCTCAGTCAGTAGCTACTAGAGCCCATATTGCCTCCTGGCTGAACTAGTGGAACCACACCCTAAACTGTCTCCCTGATCCCGCCCTTAATCCCACAGGCCATTGTCAACAGAGTGGTCATCAAGTGAGAGCAGGTTACTGCTCGGCTCAAATGTCTTCTCAAATGTCTTCGAGTCTTCTGTGGACTGAATCCCCAAAATTCACACATTGGAGCTCAGCTCCCACCATGACTGTGTGTAGAGACAGGGCCTTTAGTGGGTAATAGGATTAAATGAGGTCATAAGGATGGGGCCCTAATCCAAAGAGCTGGTGCCTTATCATAGAAGAGGAAGAGACAGGTATCTTCTCTGTCCTCCCATTTCCCAATTTCTCTCCCAGGTAAGGACACAGCAAGAAGGACACTGTCAACAAGGAAAAGATCTCTCACCAGGATCTGAGTCAGCTGGTACCTTGAAGTTGGACTTTTCAGCCTCCAGAGCAAGGAGGAATAACTTTCTGTGTTTAATCCACCCAGCCTGTGGCATTTTGTTATGACAGCTCAAGCTGGATAATACAGCCTGTCATTCAGTTTTATCCCAAAGGACTTTCAGTGGTTGACGAGGCCCTGACTATACAATCTGGCCCCGTGATACACACCTGAATTTATCTTTCAGACGCAGCCTGTTCTGGCCCTTCTGCTCCAGTACTTGGCGCTTTGGGTTCTCTTCACAGTGAACACGATTTCCCCAGACATCCTCATGGCTGTTCCCTTGCCTGCTTCAAGTCTCTGTTCACACATTCCAAGGGAGATTGTCACCTACCACCTTTCTAAAAATCGCGACCCCTCTAGCTGCCTTCCCAGCTTCTGCCCTTTCCTGCTTCATTTTTCTCCATTTCTCTATCTGGTACATGTATTTGATACATGCTACATACATTTTAACTAGAAATCTAAACATTTTAGTTGTTATATCCCCTCACAAGAATGGAAGCTCCATGAGTTTTTGTCTGTCTCATACATTTCTGTGGGAGCTCAGTGAGGTACCTGTTGAATGAACGAATGAACTGGAGAAGCTGCAAGTGTACTGACGTGGCAACTGCCTTGTGGGCGACGAGGCAGGTGGCATGGGCTGCAGCTGGACAGGAAGGCAAGGGGTAGGCCGTGCAGGACCATACAGGCCATCCACAAGGGATTTTGGTATTTACCCCAAAGACATTCAAGTATTTTAATTATGAAAATGACATGATCGATTTACACCTTGCAAGATCTCACTGTTAAAAGGGGAATGGACTAGAATGGGCCAAAAAAGAGATGAAGAAATCCAGGGCAACTTCCACCCCTGGGGTTAAGGTAAGTTTTGGTGTCTCTCAGTGTAACGACTGTACAACATACCCCGACGTAAAATAGGCCATTGCTCACTTTACCACAGTTCTGCTTGTTCCCAATACTCTCTCTCAGAATTGAAATGTTTCTTTTCTAAATCTTTTCCTTCTGAATACGCCCTGAAATGAAAATGTACCTACAAAATTACCTTCAGCAAATTCTAATTACTTAGATCCCAGTATACAAGCTGTGTCCAGAAAAAGTCCAGCCATATTAATATAACGAGGATGGTTTGCATGGCATTGTGGTAACTTGGCAGCCAAGGAGAGTGGACTGGAATGCATGTGCGTGAACAATGATGATTTCACTGCACTAGTCACTGGGGGCGGTAGACGATGTTGAGTGAGCATGTGTACTGTGTGGCCGCCACATTCAAAATGAGTGAGTGAGTAGCATAATGAATCTGCATTACATTTTGTGTTGTTTGAACATTCCTCCACGGAAGCTATTCGGCTGATTCAGAAGGCCACAGCTATGAGCAACTGGTGATGGGCAGCTTCATCACAACAACATGCCAACGCATGCATCACGTCTCATGCAGAGTTTTTTGGCAAAACATCAAATCACCCAGGTAACTCAGCCCCCCTATAGCCCAGATTTGGTGCCTTGCGACTTCCGGCTTTTTCCAAAATTAAAATCACCTTTGAAAGGGAAGAGATTTCAAACTTTCCATGAGATTCAGGAAAATACGATGGGGCAGCTGATGGTGACTGGGAAAACTGTGTGAGGTCCGAAGGTGCCTCCTTTGAAGGGGACTGAGGTATCATTGTCCTATGTACAATGTTTCTTGTATCTTCTGCAATAAATGTCTCTGTTTTCCATAGTACATGGCTGGATACCTTCTGGATGGGCCTCCTATAACGTAGTCAGTACTTTGAGCTTGCACAAAACATATCTTTGAACAAGGTCCACAAAGGTTATGAGTAGCCTCATTTTCTGAGATCCTTTTTGCTATAAATTTGGCTAAGAGCTTTGGTAGTATGGGAAAGAAGATAAGTGAGAGAAACACTAGTGATTTAACCTCCAGTGTTCCCTTAAGGACAAACATTTGTCACCTTGACAGCAAGGTGAAAGGTTTGCAGCGAGTGTGCTTATAACAGGACTCTTCCCCCCTCTCTCCTCCCTGGGGACCTGTGATTTCTGAAAAGGCATTATCTGAACAGATGATGATGATGACGATGAGCTACAGAAAGGGCTAGGGGAGGGAAAGAGGTTGAGACCCACATAACTCAGAGTCTCAAACTGAAATGCAGCTCCAGGGACCGTCACAAAGATTTACCATTTGCTACTCTCCTTCCTAAGGTTCCACTTGAGGCTGGAGTAATCAACCCTATAAATTATCACAAAACATTCAAACAGTGCCCCGTGTTAACAGGATGGATCTCACTGCTAATAATTATGAGTGCCTCATAAAACTGAAGTAGCTCCTAGCCATACTTATCTCCACTTTTTAAACAAATCTCTAATTTTTTAGGGTTTATAATTGTAATGTGAAGGTCTGCCGGAGGCTTAAACCAGGTGCTAAAATGAGCTTGAATTTTGTGCTTGATGAATACGCATAACCCAAATTAGCATTAATGTGATGACACCCACACATCAGGAAGAACGCTAGGGTCTCTGTTGGGACCTAGAAGCTAAATTGTTTATACTTTTATCAAAAGTGAAATGGGCAGGGATAGTTTGAAAGCTATGAATTTTTGGTTGTGTTTTAATTTTAGGAATCAGTAGCATTTATGTATATGCTCCTTTGATAAATGGAACTTCATCTATGATACTACTTATAGAATGATATACTCCTTGAAAACTCTTCGGTAATGCCTTTTTTTGGGGGGGGGGCATCAAGTTCAAGTTAAGCCTCCCATTCAAGGCTGTTTGTAATAATGTCTCGCATAATTTCCACAAACTAACAAGAATTGGCTTACTCTAGTAAACATCCCTCTTTTCACTGCCTCTTGCCTGTAGCTGCCCATTCATTCATTTAGTCATCATATATTGATCATCTACTATGTTCCAGGCACTGTATTTGCCGTTACATCTCCATATACTGAGAGATGATAGTGAGCATCACAGGCATGGTCCCTGCCCTTGTTGGGCCATATCCACTCCCAAACTGACTTTCTCCACTTGGGTTGTTCTCAGTTTTCAGGATCTCACACTTAACATCCTCCAGGAATCCTTTTCTGGATGCTTTATTCTGCTTTGTTCTTCCTTTCTCAATGACGTTACCACACATTTAAGTACTTGATTATAATTGTTCCTGTTTTTTCCCCAAGTGTTTTATTTATGCATAACTTACATCGTCAATTACACTAAGTATCTAAGACAGAAATTGTGTCCTATATTTCCCTTCATCATTCAACTTAATGTAACTCAATTGAATGCAATGATATGTATGCAGCATGTCCTTAACTAACTTCCGGTGTTGAAAAGAGTTTTAGAATACTAAGTAAAACAAGCAATAGACCTAGGTCTAATTTATCTTTGAAAATAGAGATACAAAAATCTCTAGGGAAGGCATAGGTATACAAAAGATAAAGTCACATAAATGGAAAGAGAACAGGGAACAAAAAGGAAAATGTCTCCTGTATGGTATAAATGTCTCCCAATCAGGTATATCATACTTTAGAAGTTCTGTAAAACATCAGCATCTTTCTTTAATTCTTATATTTGGCAGAACATAATTCAGAGACTATACCATAGGCCAAATTTAATAGGGCTCTGCTAAGATGTCAATACTATTGATAAAAGTAAATGAAATCTTTACTTAGTTAACTTTTAAAAAGAAAAATTATTTTTCACCAGGCACAGAGATTAATTATATATATATATATATATATATATATATATATATATATATATATACACACACACACACACACACACACATACACCCCCCCATATTTTTTACATCTACCTAAAAAAATTACTATAGTTTAATCATCTGTAAAAATGTAACCAAAGAGTCTAAAAATGAATTGGTAGGCTTTTCACAGTAAGTATTAGACCAGGCCTCCTGCTACGTAGGACTTGTCCTTTTTGGATTATTACTTTGGGTTATATCAGATCTTGTTTACAAGACACTAACATTATAACTCCTCATAAACTAAGCCTTTAGCATAATCGGTAATGGTAAGATTCTCCCTTAGCCTCAGTCTAGAATAAGCATTGCTATTTTCCCAAATTCTACCCGTACTATAGCCCTTTTCGTACACGTACTTTTGTGTGTATTTAATAACGACCGTGGGAGCTCTGCGAGCTGAGCAGGATCTGTGCCGGGAGCCACCTTTGCATTCCTCTCAGCAGCTACACTGAACCCATTACTCAATAAAAAGGGACCTTTTCTAATGATAAGAAGGTTTGCAAGTAAGAATATGGATGAATAAATATATACCTGAGTATATATATATAAATACACTCCAAGGGGTTCTTTCACAAGTCTACCCAGGATATAAAAATTCTGCAAGTAAAATTAAGTACATATATTTTTTTAAACATTACCTTAAAAAACATATTTTTCTAAACAACATATTTTTTTCTGAAAATTCTAAGTTCCTGACAAATAAATTATATAATCCAAATATTTTCCAAATAGACTTTTCTTTGAAAGTGAATTCTTAGGTCTATTTAACAAGTTATTTTGTCTTTATTCCTTTGTTTTTAAGCTTCCTCCAGTTCTGAGAGAAATATCCATTTTTTCCTAGCCCCTACAGAGTATAACTTGGACAAACTTAAGAGTATGAATTAGAGAAATGAAAATTTAGTTAACAGCTGGCATGGTTAAGACTGCTGATTAATATTTTGATAAATTACCAAATGTTCTCTCTGGCTCAACTGTATCACAGGATTTTCTTGAACGGAGACCATCTTTGACTAATGAATAGCATACACTCTAAACCAAAATTACAGTTCACGCCACCAAACAGAGTTGAGGGAAGGTCAACGAAGAAGGAGAACTCAACAAGCAGAAGTTGGTAATTTCAACAGTGAAGAGCTTGGCCTTGGGGGTGTCAAAAGCAGGAAAATATGGGAAAAATAAGAACAATGTAGTATGACTATCATAAAGCTAAATTTATTCAAGTATATCTGAAATACACCCTTTTGGGTTTCACAAAATGATGATAATACATGGTAGGTCTTACTAAGCAAAGTAAAAACTTTAAAAACATTCGAAACTCCCCAAAACTTCTTTTCAAATTTTACTGCTCAGTGAAATCCAAATGTTAGAAAATCACTGACCTAGTCGAATTCCCATGTAAGAAAGACCAGATTTACTGAAAATCTCATCTTCCAAGTGTGAAGGGGATGGAAGCAGATTAAAAAGAAAATAATAGTCCCATGAGAACAGTTGTTAAAGCCAGAAGAAGGCACTCAAGTTAAAAATAAAATCATACTGAGACTCTGACAATGAACTGACTTTCAGGCACTTCCAGCTAGAACACTGTCCTGTTTTCCAAAGAACATCTCTTATGTATCCGCAGCTGCATTTATTTTCCTGGCACTGCCAGCATTTCTGAAGGAGTGTTGTTAATTTATCAAAATAGCACAGTGTCAGGAAAAAAAGAGAAATCTACCCTTATGAGAAGTCAAAATTATGAAAATTATAATAAAACCATTAAAAAATGTTGTGGCTGTATACTAGAGTTTTTTCTAGTACTCCAATGTGAGTAAAGAGTCCTCTCAGAATTGCAAATGAAATTTATGAGTACTTTGTAAGAAGCAAAATGCTTACGTGGCGGATACCTAACCAACTAGTATTTTAACAACAATGAAATTCCTGCCCAGCTGAGCATATGTACATGACTGACTTCCAATTCACCAGAGAAGACTGCAATAGTAAGTCAGCCTATTACCTGAAATATACAAAAATCAAGACATATAAAAATGGTAGACACTAAATTATATTAAAGTAGATACTTGCAAAATAGTTTGTCAATTAAACATCTTTCTTCAGGGACGTCCAATAGAATTTTCTGCGATGATGAAAATGTTCAACATTTTGCACTGTGGTTATTGAATAACTGAAATGTGGTTAGGGTGACTGAGGAACTGTTTAATCATATTTGATTTTAATTAATTAAAATTTAAATAGCCACATGTGGCTTGTGGCTACCACATTGGCCAGATCAGCTATATAATACAAAATAAAATACCAATATATCCCCACTATCTCTGAGCTTGGAAATCAAGGAAATGCAAAATCACTTTCAAACATTAGAAAGGTTGCAATGTCAGCACAACTTCTCTCTCGGGTGTGGCGGTCAATAAAAGGGAAAACCAGCCAGTGGCAGATGCAGTGAGAAAGTACCTAAGAGCAAGTATTAAGAACACCTATCTGATCATCTAAGAAAGAAGCTCTCAGGTCTAAATGATGGACTTGTCTGTTTCCAAGGGCAACATACCCTTGTTGTGGAGCCAGACACCTTCACTTACAATACCTGATAGCATCAAACCTGGAAATTACCTCTCTACCTCTCTTTCCTCTAATTCCATTCCCAAAAAATAAACTTGTTATTCAAATGTCTTCTCATGCAAATTTAAGTATGAGAAGAGAATGCATCAACACAAGTGTCTAAGAGTTACTCATAATTATTTCCTATCAATTAAAAAATTGACAATTGCTTTATGTATCATTAGCTATGAGTATGATTAATATTTCTGAAACAGCAACTAGTAAATTTACAGAGTATATGCCACCTATGTCATTGTCAACGAGGAGTTTGATATCTTAAAAATGGATGGTTCAAGCAGACAAAGAAAAAAAGAAGTAATATTACTAGAAATGACTTGCCAAGGAAAGAGGTCTCAGATCTTTGAGATATCAAGAGTGATTTTCATCAGAGAAAGAAAAACTTCATGAAAAACTATGTGACACCCAACATCTACTTTAAGAAAAGAAACTTGCCATTCTACTTCGTATTTTACAAACACATATCAAATCACATACTTCAGGGGACTGACTCCTTACAGCTCCCATACAGAAATGAAAGGTTACCGACATCTAGGAGAACTAATATAGAGATGCACAATGCTTTTTGAGATTTTCATTAGTTTATGACATTTTCGTCACTAGAAAACCATTAGTGTTTATGGCACCAGGTTATAGAATCTGAAAAAAGAAAGCAGACAAAGCAGACATGACTGAAGACTCGTTTCAAGACTAAGATTGTCGGTCAAGGTGGAGGCACAGGTAAGTACAGATCACCTCCTTGCACAACCAGAGCAAAAATTACAACTAAACTACAAAACAACTATATTACCCAGAATTGCCAGAAAATTGGGGTGTATGGAAGTCCAACAACCAAGGAATTAAAGAAGTCACATTCATGCAGATGGGTAGAAGGGGTGGAGATGTGAGGAGACTTGGAATGGGCGGTCCCACACCCACATGTGGTAGATAAAAATCAGGAGGGATACTTTGGGAATGAGGGATCCCAGCCCCACACCAGACCACCCAGCCCAGGGTTCCATTGCCAGGAAGATAAGTCCCCATAACTTCCGGCTGTAAAAAACAGTGGGGGTTGGGCAGTGGAAGAAACTGTGGGATTCTCAAGCATCACATCTTAAAGGGCCTGCAACAGACTTAGGACTTATGTAGACTAACTCCCTCTGGGCTCTAGTACTGGGGCAGCAGCTGGAAGGGCACCAGTGGTATATGAGGAGAAACTGAAGTATCTGGCAGTAGGGTGAGTGCTGGGGACAGCTTCCTTCTGGACAAAACTCCAGAAGAAAGGCAGTGGCATTGTCCCTTTTCTGAGCCCTCCCCCACACAGAGCCAGAGAGCAGTGATACCATATTGGAGACTCCACCAACCTGGTACATGGGTTGCCCTGCCCTGACAATTGCCTAAGACTCCACCCCATTGAACTTCCCAGTGCACTTTTCTACAATAGGCCACACTACTAAGACACAGAGTCAAAGCATCTCTATCTAATATACAGAAATAAACACAGGGAGGCTGCCAAAATGAGGAGACAATGAAAATGGCCCAAATGAAAAAAAAGAACAAAACTCCAGAAAAAGAATTAAGCAAAATGGAGATAAGCAATCTATCAGATGCAGAGTTCAAAGCACTGGTTGTTAGGATGCTTAAGGAACTCACTGGGTACTTTAACGGCATAAAAAAGACCCAGGCAGAAATGAAGGTTACACTAAGTGAAATAAAGAAAAATTGACAGGGAACCAACAATGGAGTGGATGAAGCCAAGGATCAAATCAATGATATAGAACATAAGGAAGAAAAAACATTCAATAAGAACAACAAGAAGAAAAAAAATTCCAAAAGAAACAAGGGGAGACCAAGGAGCCCCTGGGAAAACTTAAAATGTACCAACATTCAAATCATAGGGGTGACAGAAGGAGAAGAGAAAGAGCAAGGAATTGAAAACTTATTTGAAAAAACAGTGAAAGAAAACTCCCCTAATTTGGTGAAGGAAATAGACATACAAGTGCAGGAAGCACAGAGTCCCAAACAAGATGGACACAAAGAGAACCATACCAAGGCACATCATAATTACAATGCCAAAAGTTAAAGATAAGGAGAGGATCTTAAGAGCAGCAAGACAAAAGGGAGTTACCTACAAAGGAGTTCCCAGAAGACTGTTAGATGATTTCTCAAAAGAAACTTTACAGGCTAGAAGGGACTGGCAAGAAGTATTCAAAGTGAGGAAAAGGAAGAACCTGCAACCTAGATTACTCTATCCAGCAAAGCTATCATTTAGTATGCAAGGGCAGATAAAAAGCTTCCCAGACAAGGTAAAGCTAAAGGTGTTCATCATCAGGAAGCCATACTTTTATGAAATGTTAAAGGGACTTATTTCAGAAAAAGAAGACCAAAACTATGAACCTTAAAATGGCAATAAATTCACAACTACCAACATTTGAATCTAAAAAACAAACTAAGCAAACAAGCAGAACAGAAACAGAATCACAGACATGGAGATCATTTGAAAGTTTATCAGTTGGGAGGGGGACGAAGAGAATGGGAGAAAAGATGTGGGGATGAAGAAGTACAAATTTCTAGGTACAGGTTAGTCAGGGGGGTGTTAAGAGCAGTAAAGGAAATGGAGAAGCCAGAGAACTTGCATGTATGACCCGTGGACATGAATTAAGGGGGGGTTTCCAGAGGAATGGGCATCCTGGTTGGAGGGGGGCAAAGGGGGAAAAATTGTGACAACTGTAATAGCATAAGCAATAAAATATATTTAAAAAATACTAAGGATTGTTTGTTGAGGTTGCTCCTATGGAGATCTTGATGCTCTTTTTCAAATGTATCTTGAAAATTCATACAAAAGAGCAATTGCATTCTGTTATAAGAGTAAGTATTTTTCCTAATCTCAATTATTTTCTACTGGTACAAACTTAAAGCTTTTTTTAACCACTTGTCTGCATTAGAGGAAGCTTCCTTTCAATTTTTTTTTTAGAGATGAACATTTAACATTTGGAATTCAATAATTGTTTGGCTTAAAACTACATTAGATAAGGATCCAAAATTCTAAAGACATTTAATGATATAGAATCAGGATTCAACTACCTTTGAGGGAAAATGCCTGTGAATTAGTAAAAGATAGGAATCCCATATATATTGCTAATGTTTTTATGATCATTATTCATTTTTTTCCTCTTGAGGTTAAACAGGTAGAAGTAAATGAATAAAAGAGAAAGAGTAACATGTAAATCTACTTTTGGCGGTTAAGCAAGAAATAACCTTTCCTATTGCTGTTTTAATTATTAAAAAGATTGAAAAGCTGTTCTGCTCCTAATGTATATATGTCAGCAGCTACTGCTCAGGATTTCTGAATGGCTTATTAAGTTGCTATGACAAATAGAGACAGCACAGATGTATTTTTTAGGTTATCATAAGAAAATAGAACCAACTTTCCATTAAGAAATCATATCTGATTACACATCTCTTCTTTTAGTATCTTAACATTCTGTCTCTTCTTTTCTCCACTATTTGGGGATATATGTCATTCTCCAAAGTCCTGTAGCCCAGGTTACACCTTTATTATTTTCTATATCTCATTTAACAAATTTTAACCTTTGAGAAGATGATCAGACCCAAATCAAAGCGATATTGTGAATTATAAACCAGCAAACTCAAGCGCAGAGGGCTGTAACATGATGCTTCTGAAGAAGGAACTGTGTAGCTTTCACTTGCTGTCATATCATATTGCAAGTTCAAGTTACCTGCTTCCTCATTATCACCTTGGCTTTTTTTTCCTCTCATTTTTTCTTTCTCTTTCTTTTTTGGTCATTTCTATAGGTCCTTACAATGCCTCCCAGATATTAATTTGAACTATTTTTATACATCACTGAATTGGTTCTTCTATTTTTCAGACTTGTATTTTTTATCTCTTCTCTAAGATATGGTACAATTTCTTTTTCACCATTGCCTAGATTTCAGTTCTTACTTGTCAATTTAATTATATCATGTACTTCACAAGTTGTTAGAGGATAAACTTTAATGATAAAATATCTTTCTTTAATACCAACAGTGCAACAATTCTCTACAATGCCATATAATGGCGATCATTTATATGTTCTTATTTAAAAATTCTCAGCCCTTCAAATATATGTACAAATCACACATGGAGTAATTTTTCATGGAAAACCTTCTGGTATACAAAGTCAGTTATTTCAAAGATAACAGCATATGGGTGATAACCTATTACGTAGGGATAATCTGCCCTATTCTACATAGGGTTATTATAACAAGAAAAGCCTTACAGGTCACCCGATATTAGGGTTAGCCGTGAGAATGAGTGTCCAATGCATTCTAAAGCTACACTGTGACTACAAAGCAATATAAATTTCTTATGGCTGCAGCACGTGTTTTACTGAGAGTAAAAACTTACAGTCTGAAATCACTTTAACACTAGCAAGAAAAACTTGGTGGATAATCATGAAAGTGACACTGCAATTGTGAAACTAACTCAACATATGATTGTAATAATTAGCATTCACTTTAAAAGCATATTACATACATGACATTTTATAGTGACATTCATTGAATGAATTCTATTTATTCATTTAACAAATATATTTTGGGTGCTTACCATGTGCTGGATAAAATAGGTGCTGTGAACCAAACCAAACCAACAAATATTTGCCTTCTTGCAGCTTGCATTTAAATAGGGGGAAACAGACAATAAACATAATAAATAAATAAATAAATAAATAAATAAATAAAATGTCAGAAGACAAGTATCTTAGGGAAAAAAACAGAGCAAGATGACAGGCAGGGCTGGACATGGGAGAGAAGGTCAGAATTTTAAACTAGTTAAAATCTACACTAACCAGTTACAATCTAGATGGAAAGTCATCGCAAGGGCCAAACCATCATAAAAGAAAAGCTAGAAAAATTGCTTCCAGGGGCAGACAGGCTTGTGAGAAATGGACAGAATGAGGAAAGGGTGAGAATAGTTCCAGCAAAGAGGTGGGAGCAAGAAAGTGCTCCAGGGCTGGAGGAGGAGAAGAGTGGACCCGCAGTGAATATGGGCATGAAAGAACAGCGCGCAGAGACAGAGGACGGGGTTGCTCTGGGACGGTGCCCCGCACGGCCCATTAGGCGGTGGGCAACTAAGAGGCACTGAAGACAGTGGGCATGGGAGTGATGTACAGAAAAAGTAGGTGAAGATCATTTATCTCACACCGATGTACAGGACACTGGGAAAGAAGGCAGGATGCATTGCCTTGGCTCTTGGAAATTACCAAAGGCAAAATAATGCTTACAAACATTATCCCTCCTAAATGAATGGATAAAAAGAATAACATAAGCATTCAAGTGAGAACCTAGAAACATTTTAGAAAATAACTACTTAGAATTGCCTGAGTGATTAAAAAAAAAAACAAGCCACAAATATTGACCACTAGACCCAGTCCTCTATTATCTGGAACTCTGTTATTAAGAGAGCTATTCACCTTGCTCCAAAATCCTCAAAATTGACACATCTTACTACTAATTTGTATGAATACTTGTAAATTAAATGGATAGAGATCAAATGATGTTTCTATAATTTTCTATCACTATTCCATGTACATCTCCATTTTAAACTTCAAACAAATAATTTTATCTTAAGTAATTGTATTAATGTCATGTGTAATATCCTAAGACAGAGAAACAATTTTTAACAGCCATGAATACTGATCTAATTATTTTCGGGAGCAAGCATATATGTCACTATGCAGATATAAGAGTAACACTACACAGCTGGACTTACAGGAGGGAAACAAAAACCCCAGCAGGGACAGCGACAACAGAAATTGACTTCTTTACAGCTGATATCAGAATCAGGTGAAGTGCTTTCAAACTGTGATTTGTATTCACTGAATCCCCATATAATAGGCTTTGCTTTTAAAAAATATATTAGATATGCATTTTAACTATAAAACTAAAAGACAGTATACGTGAAATTTTATCTGACATTGTGACAGGGAAGGACTTTCTAAGTATAAAGCCTGTGGGGAAAATCCGTAGGAAAAAGGTGGATACACGTGGCAGACGTAAAACTTAACGATTTTACAACAATATGTGAAGCAATGAATGCTGCAGAGCACCATATGCAAATGAACTCAAAAAAGATGGCGGACCTTAACTTAAAAACAAAACTATGAAACTTCCAGAAGAAAGCAGAGAAGAGCAATCTTTGTTACTTCGTGTTAAATGAGGTTTGCTTAGGACAAAAAAACCATGAACCATACAAGAAAAAAAGATAAATGAGTAAAAATTTCAAACTTCTGCTCTTTGAAAGACACTATTAAGAAAGTGAGAGGAAAACTTACAAAATACATATCTGATAAATGACTGGTATCTAAAACATACTTAAAAAATCAGACTTCAACTGTAAGAAAACCCAGTTTTAAAAAATGGGCAAGAGATTTGAACAGACACTCCCACCAGAAGATTGACAAATTGGCAAGTAAGCACATAAAAAAATGTCCAACATCATTAGACATTTACAGGAATATAAATGAAAACTGTGATGACATACCTATTGAAACTACTAGAATAAAAAGGACTGCTGAAACCAAGGGCTGGCCAGGCTTAGGAGCAACTGAATTTCTCAGACATGCCTGGTGGGAGTGTAAAATGGTACAACCACCTTGGAAAATGGTTTGGTGGTTTTGGATACTGTTAAACATACTTAGGTTTGACCCAGAAATCCCACTCCTGGGTATTTCCCCAAGAGAATGAAAACATGTCTACACAAAACTTACACACAAAACTCATAGGGCTTTGATTCATAATCACCAAACACAGGAAACAACCCAAAGTTCATCAACTGGTAAACTGGCAGTGTAGCACTATTTAGCAGTTGTAAGGAATGAGCTACTGATAGGTACATACAACACTGGTGAATCATAAAAACATACACTGCATGAACTAATCCAGACTCAAAAGGCTACATACTGTGGATTCCACTCTTATGACCTTCTGGAAAAGGCAAAAGTACGAGAGCAGAAAACAAAACCCCTCAGTGGTTGCCAAGGGCTTGAGGTGGGGGAGGGGACTGACTACAAAAGGGCAAGAAAGCACTTTCTGAGGTGATGGGGACATTCTTTATCTTGAGTGAGGCAGTGCTTAGGTGACTGTATACATTTGTCAACTCATAGAACTGCACCACTGGAGTTGGTGAATTTTTCTGCATATAATTGTATCTCAGTAAATCTGCTTGAGGAAATTTTAATGTTCTGTCAATCAAAAATCATCCCCTCTCACACACACTCAAAATTTAAAAGGTTAAAGATGAACAGGGAAAACTATTTGCAGTATATGTAATAGAGTATTTGTATATTCAATACATAAAGATCCCTTTGAAACCCAAATCAGCATCCTAATAAGAAAAATAAGCAAAACATATGAACAAATTATTTATAAGAAGAACCTCAAATGATCAATAACCTAATAACAAAAGATCAACTTCTCAATCAAAAAATTATAATTAAGATAAAATATCAGTTTGTTAAAATGTTTAAAAAAAACAGTAGTCAGTTGGTGGAAAGAAAGGAAATAAATATGTCTGTACACTCTTGTTAGAATGATAATTTGGCTCAGTATTCCAGGAGGGCAATTCAGCAATATCAAGGATCTTTTAAAAGTTTGTAGAATTTGCCCAATTATCCCTCTTTTAGTAATTTTTCCTAAAAAAGATAAATAAAGGAGAGAAGCACAGATATTTATGCACAAAAATGTTGTGGTAGCTTTTTAAAAAACAATACCAAACCAATATAAACAACCCGCTGTCTACCAATGGGGAAATAACTAAAGGCACTTTCATAAGTCAGCTTTTGATAAACTAAAAAATTAAATCGGGTATATGATAAACAGCTCTCTAAAAACATCTAGGTTGGCAGACACACAAACTTAAAAAAAATCCAGTTTTCTTTGGAGGTAATAAAAATAGGAGAGTTTTTCTTTTTTTAATAAATTGGAGATGATAATCTACTATTTTACTTGAAGTTTTACAGTTAAAATAATTAGTCCTCAAACTATGTTGGACCAAATCATCCTCTATCATCACTGAAAGGAAATTAAGAATCAGTTTGTCTGGTGAATCACACTGTGAAAAATGCTATTTAAATCCAGGATGCTAAGAATCACTTATTATTCTTTTGTTTGTTTGTTTTAGTTCTAGAATGGAGCAGAAGTCCACAAATGTTTCATTAATGAAATTGATATAAGGTCAAACTCCAATATGCAGTGAATCAGAGCTGAAGATTAGCTTGATGTTTGGCTTTTTAGGTCAAACTACAGCCTGCCATTGGCAACAGCACCGACCGTTGCTTTCAGAAGTGCTAAAGGTTTCCCCGAAAACCCGAGTCCACAGCGGGGCCTGGATGTCTAGCATTGCTCTCACCATAAAGACCAGAAATTAAAGGAAAGGCTCTTTTTGGTTGGTGGAATCCACAAGTTTACACAATTTATGCATCTCGGATGCCTTCCTGCTTCTTTCCACATGTCCAGATTAATTGGAATGGCAGTGAGGCCTGAATCAATGAGGTGAATACATTAGTAGTGGGGAAATTATTACCTCCTCCCCCACTGCACCCCCAGCCATATGACTTGATGTTCTCACCTTAAGAATTGGTAAGGACACATGGACAAAACCAAGGGGGAGGGAGGTGGGTTCACCTGGGGTGGGGTGGAGGGATGGGGAGAAAAGGCATACAACTGTAATTGAATAACAATAAAAATTAAAATTAAAAAAAAAGAAAGAAAATTTTATCCTACTGAAAAAAAAAATAAAAAGTAAAAAATAAAAACAAAACAAAACAAAACAAAATTAAAAAAAAAAGAATTGGTAATGCAGATGACAACAGGAAACTTCATTGTTCGTCTCACCATACTACTATCCCCAGACCCCCCAAATATTAGCTCAATAAATAGATGAATCATGATAAGTTTTTGGTTTGGAGAAACAGAAGCAGGGAAACGAGAACTACCTGCCACATTATCATCGGTTGGCAGTTGTTGGGTATCTCCTACTGCAGGCCACTCACTAAGCAGTGCTGTAGCACATTGGATTCAGATTAAGGAAATGCAGTCTTGGTTTTAACCAACTACTATGACCATGTTTCTTAGGAGGCCCTTTACAAAGATCTTGTGTCCCCTCCCCCACTCCATTTATATATATATATTTTTTCATTACCATTCAGTCCCCTTATTCCCCCCCCCCCCCCCGCAATCACCACACTGTTGTCCAGGTCCATGAGTTCTTTTTCCTGGTACCTAAATGGGTCCAGGAGCAAGCACTTTTCCAGTTTGAGAATGATGACATTTAAAAATTGATAAAAATGAAAATGAAAGTACATGGCATTTGTTAAAGGGTAATAGAATAACTTCAGTCAATTGGCTAGTTCTAAACCAGTAGATTTCTTTAAATAGTAATGAAATCACTGCTTTTAAAAAAAATCCATCATTATTAAAATTAAAAAAAAAAAGTTGCCTCAGCCTCCACCAAAATTAGATTTGTAAGTTGCTGGTCATTCCTATAATTAAATCTATGTCACAAATTTGCAAGAAAAATGGTCACTGTGACTAATGCATTTACTTGCTACACAAGTCCTGTCAGACAGCAGAGAGCATTATGCTGCTAAAATGGAGTAGGTAAGGATTCTATACATTTTTATTAAGTCACAAAGACCATTTTTTATTTACGACGACTGTACTTTAGATAAGAGTTTGTTTTAGGAGCAAACCCAAATGTAGATATCTCAGGGTTTTTCTCACACAAGGATTACAGCAGCATATTTTTAACTCCACGGGCACGTGGGGCACACAGGCATACTGCTTTCAAGGAGCAGTGCTTTGCAGAAAATGCTGTAGGGAAAGAAACACAAACGTGTTCTGGTTGCCAGAGTCCTTGGTTCTGGGGGTTCCTCCCCTGAGCTCTCCAAACAGATCTGATTCTCCCTTTGGAGGAAGGGACTGAGAATGATGTCTGAGAACAGGGCTGCCCCTGTGCGAGGCAGAGCAAGGCGACTTAGAGGATGCAGGGACAAAGCATTGGAGACTAAATTTACTTCTTTTCAAGCAAACTCAGACTGCAGGAGGGAACAGTTCTTGGTTTCAGACTTGTTCTAGCTCCACTTTTTATCAGAAGGAGGATAGGCTCAGACCCAGAGCCTTGCAGAGGCAGCGGAGTTTAGCTATAAATTAATACTAGCTTTTTTCCACTGGCTTTAATTTCAGTAACCTTCTATTCACGACAAGATTGCTATTTTTAATTTACAGTGTTGACAAAGTTTTGCATGAAAATAAATTTAAATTTAAAAGGTGAGTTTTGTTTAATGGAGCAATCCAAATATTATAGCGGCAAGGCAAAAGTATTAAAGGTGCCTGAAATTTGGAAGACATTGCTTTAAAGGCAGTTCCTGTCTTCTCTCTTTCTTAAATCCTTTATTGTTATTTATTTTTTCATGTATCTATGCCTTGTGTATTTGCTTCAGTATCTAGAAAAGTGCCTTGAATCTGATAGACTCAGTACTTGTATGTTAATTTTATATCCTATTTTCCTATTCTGTGCCACAGTGCTAATGAAGCCAATTGTATTTTTAAAGAGAAAGCAGTCTTTTCTCAGCAATCTAACTTTTATGCTGTTCATTTGCCCAAAGAGGTGAGGACATGAAATGCACAGCTTATGGTGGGTCCCATTTTACAAGGGTGGAAACCAGCTTCCTATGGTCTGAACACAGTTGAGAAGATATCTTGAAGCCTAAGATAGGTTATTTTACATCCTGGTTTTACTGAGTCCTTAACAGTAAAAAGGATGAACTTGAAATAACATTCTACAAGGGAGTATAGTACTGAATACTGCTTAAAGATTCATTTGTTTGTTTGTTCTGGCATTTAAGCTTCGTGAAAATAAAAAGCTGTTTTCTGAACAAACCATGAACTTTTGGGAAATCAAGATCTCAAGTGAATAATTTGGGTTGGTTGAGCTTTTAAGCAAATTAAGAGAAAATATCAGCACAGTTTTCAGTATTGCCCAAAATGGATATTTCATAAACAAGCTAAATTAAAAAATTGACATCCTAGATTTAGGTGAAAGGAAAAATCAAATTAATAATTGAGTCATATCTGGTGCCATCCTTAATTGTCTATGCTAATCACTGAGCTTCTTGCTCTGATTTTTAGAAAGCAATGCTGCCCGGCCATCAAGGAGTAACCAAGTAAATGCACTTCCTCTGACCATTCTCAGTGTGGTTGAGCATACTTTTTGTACAAGAAAGGAAGAATAGAAGAAGATACATCCCAGGTTATTAAAAAATGCCATTTGTGTTTGGGATTTCTTTCTTTCGGCAGCTACAATAGGATAAGTCAACTCTTCAAATCTTTCTACAAAGCTGGGGAGATGGGCGGCCCAGCCAAAGCAAAGAGGAAAGACAGAAGGACAGTCAGTTCTTCAGCTCAAGGCAAGGAGTTCCTTGAACAACTGGTCTCACATGAAAAGAAACAAAATTATTAATCTCAGAAGATAATAGCTTCTTCTGGTTGCAGGAATTACTATTTTAAGAGAAGACTTACATAAAGAAAAAACCCATTTCATAATACTTTAAATGAAGAGAGGTAGAAAGAGCTCTCGTAAGTACTCTCTACATCTCTTTCTACATCTCCAGTGACTCTTACAGATGTTTTTTAGACTCAGCATTACTACATTCACTACGATGACTTAACTGCATTTATAATTCTTTGGGGCTCTTTCGGAAATCCTTACATTTATGTTGCCATGAATCACTATGATGTTGTATAACATAGTTATTGGAAACTCACTTCGGCATGATCAACTTTGTCACTCACTAGGGTTTTCCTCCCAGATCATGAGTTATAAAACCAGCCCACTAGCTGAGGAGTCTAAAAGAAAAAGTTCTACCTTTACCTTTTACATTTTAACCTATAATCTTGAAGCCATGGAAATACCAAGTTCAGCCTCCAAACCAAAAATGCCACAGATCTAACAAATCACATGTGACTGAAGTTTTTTTCAGTACAGTTGAATGTTTTCAAATTAAAGAATTTTTCAGTTGGAATTTTTTAAAAAGTTGCTAATATCTATTTTTAAAAATCTTCCCTTTGATGAGGAAGCAACACATGAGGTATCTGGATGTGAAATACATGCTTCTACATAGAAAAATACATATAATTTTAATGGTATTTTAGTTATTCTGGATGGTTGACTATCAAACTGTATTAAAATCTCATCAAGGGAAATCTCAAAATACTTATTATGCTCCGCAATTATTGTTAACCAAACAATTTAAATAAGAGGAGGAGATAATGACATTAACTTCTTAACTTAAAGCAATCCTCTGTGGCATGATTTTAAAATATTCTCTTGGTCTGAAATTTATGTAAATTGAATTCATCTATCATTGGTTATTACCAGCCTAGCTCCATTTAAAAAAAACAACAGTTTTCTGTAACAATTAGCTCTTTAAAACACTGTTTTAATTATACCTGGGACATCATTAAACTAGCTATAAATAATATGTACACTATTTTATTTGGTATATCCAGAAGTCTGAAAATCAACAAGAATGCCCTCAGAGTTCTTCCTTGAAAAATTCTTCTAATAAAAGCCTTTCATTCAAAGTTCTCAGATTCCAATACGTAATGACAAAGGAACCGGTCACTCATAACCAGACAACACTCATTGACTCGGTGTATTTTACACTCCAGGAGTAAAGTCAGAGAGAACCAGTTCAGCTGTGTGTGTGTGTGTGTGTGTGTGTGTCCATGGCCACACACACATCATGGCAGAGCTTGGGCCAAACCTAGCCCACTTATTGCCGCCACACAACACAAGCACCTCATCTATTTTAACCCTCACACGACTGCACAGCGTAGGCACCATCGTTACCTCATCTTACATACATGGGAGGTTGTGTGGTGAGGCCCGTGTTCAGCCAGGTAAGGACAAGAACCCAGACAAGTCTGACACCAGAAACCATACTACTACCCATAATCCTAAATTTTAAGAATAGAGAGTCATTGAAATTAAGAACAATCTGACAGTAACCAGAGGGGAGGTGGGAGGGGATAATGGGGAAAAGAGGGGGAAGGGTTTTCAGGAACAACTATAAAGGACCCATGGACAAAACCAAGGGGGGAGGGAATCAGGGGAGGGAGGTGGGGATGGCTGGGGTGGGGGGGAATGGCAGGGGGAAATGCAGACAACTGTATTGAACAATAAAATATTAAGAAAAGAAGAATAGGGAGATATTTTCCATTTATAAAGAAAACTCCCCCAACCCCCTAACAAGTACCACCCTTTAAGAATAACAAAATATAACCTGAAGTTTCTGATTCAGAATTAAAATAAGTCCTTTTCCCAAGCCCAGTTCAGGCCCCAACTACTCCCTGAAGATTTCTCATATCATTCCACTGCGATGCATCTCTTTCTTCGACCTCCTGACCACGCTGTACGGTGTTCATGTGCAGAAAGTGCCAGCTGCCTGCTGCAGCCCACTCTCCTCTTCCGCAGTAACAGAAAGCCAAATGTCAGCTCTTCGCAAATGGGCAGATGTCGCAGCCCCTCCAGTGGCTAGGTATGATCACATGACTAAGTTCTACAATAAAACATTACTAAGTGTGGTGCTGAAATTCTAGGAATGCTGTTTTTAACAAGCAGACTTAGCTTTCAGGGGAGCTCTTCTGTCCTCTTTCACTGTGCCTTGCTGTCCAGGCATCTCTCTGGCTGGAGTGACAGCAGCTATCTTGGGTCACGAGGCAACCTTGGGGAAGGAAGCTCATGCTGTGGAGGGTGGAGGAGGAAGAGCGGCATTTCAGTCCACAGTGAGACCGTGAGGCCACTGTATCATCCTTGCACAGCCTCCTCCAGATTTGACCTAATAGAGAAATAACCCTTTACCTTGTATAAGCTGCTTTTATTATTTTGTTAAGTAAGCTGAACCCAATTCTAACTCATTTCGTTCAGACTCATACACATTTCATAACCCAAGGTTTATTGTAACTATGATAGAGAAGGGAGAAAAAAGAAATAGAATTATTTCTTTTATAACACTTCAGCAAAACATCTCCAATCAGAATTTTCATTCTCAAACCCTTTCTGGTAATTTTCAACTTTGGGAAAGAGAAAGCAGGGGCATGAAATGGAAAGAAAAATGAAAAAAACAAACCCACACTGGCGCCTCTCTGGCACTGCTCTGCCACCTCCTCTCCTCTCTTCTCAACAAGCGAAGCCCTAACACACTCTGAGTTCCAGCTCAGAGAAGCTGCTTCTGTCCCGCCTTCGAATTCGGAGTGCACATTCCTCCCTCGGCCATTTGAAAGTAACATACCATACAGTAACGTCTTTTGTTTGGCTTCTTTACTTTTATATTGTATTTCTTTTTGCATGTGTCAATTTCACAACCTAGAGGGACCCATACCATATTTCTCTGCACCCCCCTAGAGCTACCAGAAAGGGAATTCTGTGTGGCAGGACATCAATAAATACTGTTGATTAATTGAACTAAGATAAGATAGAAGACAGAGGGAAAAAAGCAGAAGACTAAGAAGTGAGAATGCACAAATTTTTAGAAGTGAAAAAGCATAATAAAACCCCAGAGGATTCCCCAGGACAAGTTTTACTCCGCTGGACCTTATCAAAGAATTAGACCTTGCAGAACAAATGCCATGATATGTTCGTTGTTCAGAGTCGGTGCAAAGCAGCAACTATACCCAGTGAGCTTGTTTTCCAAATACGGACGATGCACTTCGCTTTAGTTACTCAGACAATTGTCTCAACCTATTTTCTTAGTGACCTCAGACGGTTAAAAGAGTAGAGATCCAGCTTAGGAAACCATGCTTTGATAGCAATGTATATGATTCCAAACCACACACAAAAAAATTGGCTTCCAACAAGATCATATTTAACATATTATTCTGTCAATTGTGACAATGTACAGAAAATAATACTTGCACACATGTAATAATGACTTAAAATATTACTGAGTCTAACATAAGTAGGTCAAGAGATCATTTTCATTAAAGAGACTCTATTATCTCTCTTCAGAAACCCAGTAACAATACAGCTTCAGGAACAACATTACTACTTTAAAAACAAGATATGTCCCAAACATATTTTGTAGAAGTTACGTAAGTAAAAGCTCTGTAACACTGAAACATTAAAATCTGTATAGAAGCATATAGAATTAATACTCTGTAATAAATACATTTAAAATCTTTAACTACATTTAAATACATACAATAACAAGTAACATCTAGAACACTTTATACAGAGGCAATTGATATTTTGCCTGGACACATGAACCAGTTTATACTCCATTGATTCTACTCTCAATTATTTGTACTACATATCTGCTAATAGGTTATGTACCTAAAAGTACAGCATTCTAATTTAAATTTAGCAAAGTTTTAGGGAGGATATAAATAAAAATATTCAATTAACAGAAAATTCAGCTTCTTTCTCGAATGAATAATACAAATAATACAAACCACATTTTTTGTTATACCATCTATTTTAAAAATGATTAAAAATGCTAAAATAGTATTATCCTTTAATTATAATATATTGTAATTATATGTATGAAAGTTGAACTATTTTTAATCTTTTTACATTCAATTTATAGTTTGCCTATCAAAAATGCTGCATTTTCTTGCAAATATTCATTAGTTATTTCCTCATTTCAAATTTTTTTCACATAGATTTCTCAGAAGAAACCAAGACAGTAGCTTCTTTGACAATGAAATGTACAAAATAAATGACATGTCAACAAGTAAATTAGCATCCCCTTTCTGAGCAGCTGGGTCATGTTTCCTTCTCAAAATCCTTAGTCCCATGATACAAAATAATAATAATCTAAAAGACCTCATTAAATGATCAATATATTGACATAACCTCTATAAAGAGACACACAGTGTTTTAACTGATTCCATGAATCCATTAAATGGAATATTAAACCCAAGTCTACAAATTATATTGTAAAAGAAAAATTATTTTAATTTATTAACTATTTTTCTCCAGGTTATGGATAATGGATCATAAAAGATACAAAAACTCTTATATTTAACCATATAGTAAAAGAAGTCCAATATCACTACATCTTTCATACAAACAATATCACAACAAAAGTTATAATAGACAAGTTAAACCATGTTTACTTACCAAAAAACTTCCAAAGGCTGAATTAAATATTGCTGCTGCCTATAGAGAAAATAAATGGGGGGAAAACTCGCTGAAGGTGAATAGGAAAAGAAAAACCAAAGGTTATCATTGTCCCATCCCCACTATTCAAAAATCTGAAAACATTGACGCTATAAAGCAAAGTTAGTCACTGCCTACAGAAATTGCCAGCGGCCTACAGTTCACCGAGACAGATGAGCCGCAGCTTCGAGACTCATAAGTAACGGGGGTCCAAAGCCAGTGGAGACGGCTCGCCATGCACGCTCCGAACCTCTGCGTTAGCACCATAGAACTGCGACCGACTGCAAACTGAAGCCTTATTGTTACTGATTCTGCTGCCAAAGTTAAGACAATCAGAGGGTGATCTATTCATAAAAAAAAATTCATATTACTGGGAAAGGAAACCCAGAATTGTAAAGAAAACATTAACTACTCTCTGTCAGGGAGCCCAAGTCCTAGGAGATCCCCACAGGGTGAGACCAGTGGTTTCCATACAGCACTCATTAAAATTAGGAACAATGTTTTCAGACCGTGGAAGTTATTGCTACTCCATTCGTTCTACAGTAGAAACAAGCAAGGAAAACTTCTATTGGGTGTTCAAAGTTCAGAGAAGAATATTCGACTTTGCTTACCTAAATATCCAGGGAATACACAGTAGAAGTAATACAGCTCTTAACTTTAAATCAATGTCTGTATTCCATGAAGCTACACTTGAGTCCTAAAAGCATCTCGCATTATTCAAAAAGGATAGGAACTTGTGTAACATCCCATTTGATGAAAGAAAGGAGTAAGAAAGAAAAGAAAAAACAATAAAAGGCAAAAGGAGGGGTCGAGAAACCCTATTGACATCACCTGCATATCCAGAGCAGAATTAAGTTAATTATCGTGGACATTAGCAGCCACATCGTAGTAAGAAGACGATGTCAGTTCAGCGAGTTTGAACCAAGTCCAAAGCCAAGCTAAGAGCTGTAGCTGAAAATGCCTTCTGCTCCAGAAGAGGATGCAATGAGAGTGCATGGGTAATGAGATCCTTGGCTCCAGAGAGCTTAGCTCTCCTGTTCAAGTTCATAATTAATTCAAAGCTTTGATAATTTCATTAGATTTCTCCTTTGCTGGCCCCATCAATAAAAGATGGCACTGGACCACACCTCCTCTGTGGCATAAATACAGGCACAGACCAGGGAAACCTTTGCTTCCTGACAGGGGTAACGGCATATGGTGTTCCATGTTGTGCAGGGAGCAGTGAAAAAAAAAAAAGATTTGGCTAAATAAAACATTGCAGATGACAACTGCAAGCTAGAGCAACATAAACATATCTTCCTGGAATTCCGATATGGATGATTCAGGAAAAAAGTTTTATGTGGGGAGAAAAGTAAGTAAAACAGTATACATAAATGAGCTGTGCTGAGATCAACAAGGAATGCCACCTTCCTTTCTACAGAAATGCACCTTCCCCACAGACAGCGTTCATTTCCCGATCCTGTTTTGTGCTGCAAGCAGACTGATCTCTAAAGGAAGGAAGTCTTCCCCTTTGAGCTCCTCTCTTCCTAATTTGCTTCTTGCCAGTGCCTTTCACCAACCTTATACTAGATCAATAACAGTTTTGCTTAACATTTAAAAAATGATTAGAAATAAAAAGGCTTAGAAGCCAAGTAAAATAAATATCAATTGCTACTCATCAGACCAAATCAGCACACTTGCACTCCCTCCAGTTCTCTTTTTACACCCAAACACAAGACATATGTTCCATATGGTTGGCTGTGTTTCTGCATTTTATAAAATGACAGTGACAGCTTAGGTGCCCAAAGACGCTGCAGGCCACCTTATTCTAAGTTGTTTTTCTGACAGAGGTGATGGATTTGAACTTGCTCACCTACGCTACACTCAGTCCTTCCATGCAGTGAGATCAGGCAATCATCGGTGAAAGCTTGGGTACTCCACAGAATCATGTAAAATCAGACACTACACCAAGAATCTAGGGCTCAATATCAGATAATTAAGCTCATAGTTGGCTCACTCCTACACTTGTAGCAGAGGAAGGAATTATGTTTTCCCAAGTTCCCATGAGTGATGATATTCAGAGAGTATTTAACTGATACACAAGGGACAGGGGTGTCTTCCGACTTAGTGAGGAATTTCCAACTCCTTGGCATGACATACAAGGCTCTCCATACATGGGTCTCTGTCTGGAGAGAGATCTCATTTCCTGCCTCAAATTTTATATTCTGACAATTCTCCAAACTCACCACGCTGCTTCTTACCCCTTTCTTCCATGACCTGGAGTGCCCTTCTCTACCACTGATCTCGGCAACTCCGCTTAGGCACTGTTCTTCCAAGAAGATTTCAATCGCCTCCTCCACACACATGCTGACACTGCGAGGTAGACTCAGTGTCCCCACACCTGCTGCCCCAGCACCCCGAACACACCTTGGCCATGGCACTGGCCACACTACAGAAATGACCTGTCTGCGTGGCTACCTGTCCCACTGCAGACCAAAGCCTTCTAAGGAAGAAATCTGATGAAGCCCACCCTAAGTGCCTGCATGTTTGTTATGGATTGCTGAAATAAGTAGAGCCTCCAGAAATGTTCAAAGCCTACCTCGCCTACTCAGTTACTCCATGTGTCCGGCAGAATCCAGGGACTGGAAGACACAGAGGACTGGGCCTGCCCAAGCCAAACTGAGCAATAGCAATGACAGATTTAGACTTCAGTCTCCCAGCCGATAGAAGCATCTCTGACATCTTGTTTTACTTCCCATAACCTCTCGGTTATGACCTAGTGGCATAAATATGCTTAACACAAATGTTTTAAAAGTTACCACTGCCATAAAGCAATTGAGTTAGTTAAGTAAAATCTAGAAGTACCAAGGAATACGATGCAGCCATTAAAAAGAGGATGATTTGCCCATACTGATAGGAAAGCACGCTGATCTCTCAAGTGAAAAAGCAAGTTTCAAACCACTGTGTATAATCCCTTCCATGTGTTGTTTTCCACAATAAGCAGTTCTCAGGCACCCGCTGGGTGTGCTACAATTCAGCTCAATTTTGCCACTATCTGCCTGAAACAAGTGTCAGAGCCCACTAGTTAAGGGCTCAGTCCCACAAGACTGTCCGCATTTCAGATGCCAATCATAAGTCCAAGTTGTCTCCTGTGTTCCTGGCCAACTGGCTATAAATCACAGGTTCCCACAAACCCATCCTGAGTTTGATTCATTTGCTACAGTGGCTCACAGGACTCAGGATACCAGTTTACTCACTCGATTACTGCTGTATTGTGAAAGGACATAACCCAGGAGCAGCCAGGTGAAAGAGACGCACAGGGCAAGGCATCACAGGGAAAGGGGACAGAGCTCTCTGCCCTCTCCAAGTGCACCAAATTCATGTTTCTTACTATAAATCACAGTACCGCATTCTGATTATGTTAGTATTTACACACATACATATATACAGGTACACATAAGAAAACAGTAACACTATTTTTTCTAAAAGGGATCACAAAAAGAACTCTTAACTATGGTTAAATTTGTTGAATGGGATTGGGTGAGGGTCATTTTTATTTTTCATTTTGTTCTCTGTCCTGTTTGGCTTTTGTTTTTAACATGTTACTTTTCTGTATTTCATAAGAGTTATCTGGCCAGGGAGATGTTCAGCTACTTACTGTCTGCATTTTAAATTCCTTTGTGTTAAAATGTAATAAATATTTCATTTCAAAATGAAATTAAGGTCCTGGCCGGTGTGGCTCAGTGGATTGAGTGCCAGTCTGCGAATCAAAGGGTCGCTGGTTTGATTCCCAGTTGGGGCACATGCCTGGGTTGCACACCACGTTCCCTGGTGCTGGGGGGGGGGTGGGCGGTGGCGAGAGGCAACCACACATTGATGTTTCTCCCCGCCTCTCTTTCTCTCTCTCTTTCTCCCTCACTTCTCCTCTGTCCAAAAATAAATTTTAAAAATATTTTTAAAACATGAAATTAAGATTTGAATCCCTACTTGGTACATGAGTGCTATCTCTTGCCCGCTGCCCGACAAGTGGGAGGATGGACACCCTCTGGCACACGTTGCTGTGCTGGGGAGGAGAAGCCACAGGACGGACCAAGGGCATTTTCCAGGGGCATTTCTAGGGTGTGGATATGTGGTTTGGAAAGTAAGCCCCAAATCCACTATTCCTTGTGCATTAAAACAAACATGGCTAAAGAAAATACAAACCTTATAAATTGATATCAAACATGAACCACCGAAGACAGTTGGTTCTTAAGGTGGAATCCTTCAGGTCATGTGAGCAGAATCTCTGGATGTGAGTTTCCTCCCCTCGGCCTACTAGAAGCCATACCGGAGACATTTCACTGATTTTAAGTACAGCATTTCATTTATCTCTTCTGCTAGAGACAATTTAGTTACCCCTTCCCTGCCTAGAACGCTGCATTCTATGAGAATGTCCCCTTACAGCAAGAATTCTGTCTAATTTGCACAGAATTGTGTGCTCAGTGCCTAGAAGAGTACCCGGCTCGCAGTAGACCCTCAATAAACATTAATAAATGAATAAAGGAATGAATACTTCTTGTGCTGACTGAATGTCCTGCACAGTAATGTGTTTATTAATGAACTCGTGAAACCCATCTGCGGAGTGTATGCTTTGGTATAATCACATTTGAAGGATAATTAGATCAATGCTAACTGAAAAAAAAAAGTCCATATTGAGGCGATTTTTTAATACTGTGTAGATTGGCTTCCTTTATATTACACATTTTTAGATAATATATTGCTTTTAGTATCAGCTTAATTTTACCCAATATATGGTATTTTACTAATGTTTCATTATATATTATACAGCTTGTCTTTATTAAATTATTTTGGAAAATTGAGCAAGTTCCATAATGAATTAATTTCTTCATAACTTTAGAATTATTTGAAATAAAAAGGTATTTTTTTAAAAAAAAAACCCTGAAAACAATGGGGGCAGAGAGTCCCTTTGACTCATAAAAGCAAGATTTCCCATTAAAAGCTGAATGCTTTTAAACGTTATGGAGTTCCACCTTCTGGTGAGCCCCAAAACATCACCTTCCTTGCTGCCACACACTGACCATGCTCCACACCCTGGAGATGCGCACATTTGGAACCCCTTTAAATGACTGCTCTTCAAATATATGAATGTGGCTGGGTCCTACCCCTGTCTCCTCTTACAACACTGCGTCTAAAACTTGCACAATGCCAGTGCAACATCCCTCTTTTCTTTCCCTCATCAGGGCACTGAATTAAAAAATGAAACCCATCGTTTATACTGAGCGTAGATAATCTATTGCAAGTCAATTTATGAAACTCCCAGTTTTCACTGTTGCATACTCCGCTTCCCCAGCCAATGCATACAGAAATGTTTGCTAAAATGTCAAAATGGGGCACTTAGGGTTGTTTCCGAACTCCTGACAATGCTCCAAGTGGAGAATGTGTGGCAAGTATCTGTTCTAAAGTAAGATATGTATCTACACAGTTCTCCTTAAAAGACATGAAAACTAGGCCAGGGACCATTTCACATGCAGGCCAGATAATAACAAACCAGAAATTCTAGAGGTGATTAATAAGAGAAAATGTCCAGGAATAGAGGGTCTTTTGACTCTTTTCTCCTCCTCTAGGGGAGAGAGCTCAGTGCCCACCACACCTCCCAAGTTGGAGAAGGGACAATATATTCAAAAGAACCAACAGTGGGGATAGAAGAAACTGTGAGAAAGCAAGAATGCTATTGCTGTCCCATGCTGGAAGTTTACTGAGGGAAGAAAGTGCTTGCAAGGCGGCCAAGGAGCCGAGTACGCTCCATGAGAGTTCTGAGAAACATCACAGTGTGTTTATTCGCTGGAGTTGGATGGGGGGTGGGTTAGGGAGGATGTGTACGTGAACAGAGACAGGTGGGGAGGCTGCCTAGAATGGACCACAGTGGTGGGGCAAGGAGAGGGTAAACTGGGCCAAGTGTACTTCAAATCTGTGATGGGGTTGAGGTTCTGTCAATTCCCCGTGGGCCAAGTAGATGCCTCAGAGGACTGCCATCAAACTTGACTCATCTGGAGAGATCAAAAATAGCAGGAGCATTCCAGATAAAGAGAATCCAGCAATAAGAGGCTAAGGGACATGTTTAGGGGCAAAGGTGGAGGTATACTCTAAAGAACTCCCTCCCCTAACCTGTCCTGCAAAAAGAGCTAGCCTGTGGACACCTGCTATGACAGAGGGCACTGACGGTCAGGATCACAAGAGCACCAATAAGAAAAGACCGTCCCATGGTCTCTAACGCATCTGTTCTTACTCTCCCCTCTGGCTCTAAAGAGACCGGAAGTAGGGAAGGTGAGAAGGTAGAAGAATAGTAGAACAGTCCAGGCCCTCTTCCCCAATGGTCCTGCTTACCTTATTTTATATTTTTATACATCATACTCAACAGACAGAAACTAGAAGCATTCCCCTTAAGATCGGAAACAAGAGAGGGATATCTGCTTTCACCTCTCTTATTCACCATAGAACTGGAAGTCCTAGCCCCAGCAACCAGACAAGAAGAAGAGATAAAAGGCATCCAAATTAAAAAGGAAGAGGCGAAACTGTCATTATTTGCAGATGACATTGCACTGTACATGGAGAACCCTAAAAATTCCACCAAGAAACTACTAGAACTGACCAATGATTTCAGTAAATTAGCAGGATACAAAATTAATATCCTGAAATCATTTGCATTTTTATATAACAATAATTAACTATCAGAAAGAAAAATTAAGAAAATAATCCCATCCACAATTGCTATCATATATGTATATACTCATTAAGAAAAAAAGTACAATTTTCTGTGTTTTAAATAAACAGGTTAAGCCTAGGATGGGAAAGCAGGGAATTTGGAATTTTAAACTAGGCTGGCCTGCGTTATTTAACATCAAAAAGCTAATCCTCATGACCAAGTCTATGTTTGTAACTAAAAGTGACTAGAAAACCATGAGAGGTGCCAGAGATGCTGTCAAAGGAGAGGGTGTGGATGGGGAATTGAGTCCGTGAGATGGCATCTTATGCAGTGTATGATCCTCACATTCACACCACGCAAAAAAGAGATTATAATAGCACAATATTTTAAGGCATATATGAATTAAAACAAAATAAAACAAAACACCAGGCATTAGACATAGAAGTCAGTCAAAACCAGAGAGGTGAAGCCTGCCAGCTGCACTCTCCCGGGAATCCTGTGACTACGGAGCAAGGCGACGCACAGGGTGTGTCCTGCAAAGAAGGGTGGGAGGTGGAAATGCAACTGCAGCAGGCGGAGCAGAATGGAAAGGACTGTTCCGATACACAGGAGCAACTGGAAAGCTCTGCTGACAAAGTCAGGGAAGTAAGATGAGGCCCGCATCAAGGGTGGGCAAGGGGCTGAAGTTACGTACCCCAAAACTCCCAAACTCATGATTAATTCCAAGAAAAGAGAAGATGGGTCAAAGACCAGTGGAACTCCTAGTCTTCGGAAAGACACAAATGCAAAACATCTTTGAGGCCACACCTGAATAATCCAGACCAAAGTGGGTGCCCTGATAAAACAACCCCCACTGACGGGGTACAATCAGAAATCACAAACAGTGTGAGAAAGCTGTACACGACAACAGCAGCACTCTAAAGCAGTTAGGAAAGGAGGAGAAACTGGGTTTTCACAGTACACTAAAGAAGAAAATGCTCGATAAATCAAAGACCTCCATTTGGAAGGCAAAACTTTCAAAGTTTTAGAACCAACTATGAGAGACTATCTTTATGCCTTTAGAGAAGGAAACAATTTTCTTAAGTAAGATTTTAAGTAAGACACGAAAAGTACATAAGAGAAAGGGAAGCTAGGGTTGCCATGCAATGAATTTCTGGCCAGTGAGATCTAAATTGATGTATGTGCTTCATGGGGTGTGGGAGCAGGGAGGTCAGTTTCTGGCACTGCCTTTCTTCCCTTCTTCCTGCCTAGTGCACAGCAGCTATTTTGTGACCAGAGAAGAAAGACCCAAATAATGCAGAGATAGCCACTCTGATACGCCACAGAACAAATGCCAGCACTTCCTACCCACAGGCATCTCGGTAAATGAGAAAATAAGTCTTTGCCTGGCTAAGCTACTTGTAGTCTGATTCTCTATTCTCTGAAGCCTAACAGATACAGTCATGTTGCTAAACAAGGTAGAGAATAATAAAGGACTAGCCAGGCAGTGCTTCCCCTAGCTAGGCTTATTAAGCTGTATTTAGCACTACCCCTTGTTCCCACTGCATACGGCATAACACAAAAACAAAGAAAAGAAAACTGACTGCTGGTGACAGTTGCTGGAGATCTAAGCTGCACTGTCTTACCCTGGAAAAGATCCTCCATTATGTGAATTTATTTCACTTCAGCCTTTAATTAACAAGGAGAACTGTCCTTAATATTTACCTCCTTTCTAAGCATAGGTTCGGTTTGAAAAATAAAGACATCAAAGATTAAATTCCAATCCTCAGGCTCCCATTAAATATGGAAACACAAAATATTTTCTTTTTACTTGTCAGGTGTTTTGCAAAGTGCCATAAAAGGCAAAAAGAATAAAAATAAAAGAATTGGGAACAAGTTTATTCTGTTTGTTTTAAAAGCCAATTATAATGGATTTCTGATAAGCATCTTAGTTTTAATTTTAATATTGACTATTTAATTAGTACTATTTTCACTGCATAAATCTCATAACAAGTATAGTTGGATTTATACATTTCTCTATTACATTTAAGTACTATTGAACCATAATACAGAAGTAAACATACAGGACGTCCATTACAATGTGAGTTTATACACCCTATTCAATATTCAAGGGGCATTTTCTATTTGGTTCCATTATTTCTTACTGTATTTTTAGATTTTATTTACTTATTTTTAGAGAGAGGGGGAGGGAAAGAGAAATAGAGGGAGAGAAACATCAATGTGCAAGAGAAACATCAATCGGTTGCCTCTCTCACGTCCCCAATCGGGGACCTGGCCCACAACCCAGGCGTGTGCCCGGACTGGGAATCAAACTGGCGACCCTCTGGTCTGCAGGACGATGCCCAACCCACTGAGCTACACCAGTCAGGGTTGTTACCGTATTTTTTAACCAGCAATGGCTAAGACATAAAATACTGTTTTGAAATCAGTTTTGAATATTTCTTCTCAACAAATAAATCTAAATGAAGACTATATATTGCTATAAGGTATTTACGAATTTAAAGAAAGATTAATTTTAGAACACGTACCATTAAAATTCACCATTTTAATGACCACTTTAACTCTTTGTTTTAAAAACATCACAGAAATGAACGGAAGTTCATATATATGCAAGTTAAGAGTAAATGATATCCAGTCACTTTTCTGCAAGTGAGCTATATTTCTCGCCTCTTTCTACAGGTCCCTTTCTTGATACCAATGTTAAACCTTATTTAATATCCTTAATCTTGAAGTGAGCGAGGGATGGATATTCTTGTTTATAACTATTCATCTCAATTCAGGCCCGGAAAAATATATTCAAGTTACTGTTTCTGGGTACTAAATTGAATCAGGTGTCTTCTCCTCTTAAGGAAATTAAGTTGCTTTTGTGCGAGAGCGTTTTAATGAGCACAGAGCCCGCCGACAGTGATGAATGGGAACGACACCAGAGAGAGCGTGGAAGCAGGACAATATGTGCATGGAACAGCCTTACAGCCTATTTTTCACTGACTATTCTGAATGACTTTGCTGTTTCTTAAGGGGCCTATTAATCTCAAATTTAGTTATTACACAACGTTTATTTGAACATATATTCTGCGGATGATGACAGTTAATAAAGGAAATCTTTCACAAGCTGTATTTTTACATATTGTTCCAACTACAGCTCCTAGTCATTTGATGGTGTTGATGGAATGACCTACAATGTGCTGAGGTTTTTTGTTTTTTTTTTCTTTTAAAGGTACATATATTCAGATTCCTTTCTAAGCACACGGGGACTCTTAAATAACCGTTAAAATGCATACAAAAAAATCCCACTTTGAAATGGTAAAAGTAATAGGACATCTTAACTGTTCAACAAGAATTGTTTAATGTGAAAACTGATCCTTCTAAGACAAACCAGATACCTTTGAACATTTCTCAAGCTTTGGTGCACAGTACGCAATACTTCTTGCATACCAATCTACATGTCCACAATATGCACGGAGCAGGGGAGGGGAGCCAAAATCAATTTTCTGGAGGCGCAGAAAGAATCAAGTAACATAGCTGCTTTGATTTTCTCTTTGGTGTGCTTTTTAAAAATATATATATAAAATATCATGTGCTTAAAATAGTGGTGATCCTGTATTTCTTATTCCAGTAGCATACTTTAAGGCTTACAAGAATTATTTTACATTTTCCTAAAAACATATTTATAAACCCAAATAACTTCATCAATTCAGATTGTGGCTCTTGTTCCAGGAGAAATTTGTTACTTTAAATAGAACTGGTTCACAATAAGAAAACCTAATAGCAGGAAATATTTATAGTAGTTCAAGATTTTAAAATCTGTCCCATAATGGAGATGAACACAGGCTCGAACACATTCGATTTCATTCTCATGAAATCTTAGTCTTTAAAGGTATTCAATTTCAATGAAATCAGAATTTTCAAGTGAGAAGGGCCCTTAGATACTATGACAAGCCCTTCATAAGTGAAGAAAATCCCCAAGGTCATACTGGCTAATGGCAGAGCCAGAAGGAGCTCATCTCCAGACACTCCCTGTACCTTCCCTATTTCACCCACTGCCTATTTTACATCTTATTTTTAAAAGACATTTGTAGAGGAACAATACAAAAAAGGCATACGCCAAAACACTAATAGTGGTTATGTTGGGGTAATGGGATTATGGATATTTTTTTCCTATGTGCTTTTTCCTCATTTTCAAGGCTTTTGTGCTGATTATGTGTTTACTAGCAAAAAAAGTATACAATGAATGTTATGTTAAGTACACCTAATATTTCAGAGGTTCTCTCTTTAATCCTCAGACAGATCTTGAACAATTCTGTGCACACACTAGGTGCCCAATCAATGTCTGACTAAAATTAAATGAAATTGAGGATAAAGCTAAGAAGAATCTACCTACAGAGTCTTACTTGTTATATTAACACCGAATACTCAGAGGAACAAACTGTGGGTATGTGTAACTCAGAATATCAATTATTAAACTGAAAAGAAATATTTGTAATGTAGCTGGATAAAACTTCCTTAAAATATTACATATTACTTGACATCAGATCCTTTTAAAAATGCCTATTTATGGAGTTTGTTTTTCAATCTTTTGGGTTTCCTATTTCCTGTCTAAGAGGACTAAAATAAATACCCCTTTAATCATGCATTCATTCAATACAAATTTATTAAACAATCTATTAAGCCAAGCACAGAGAATATAGAAATAAGGACAATAGACCACCGCTCAGGGAACAGAGCTAAGAGAGAGACATCGTAATGGCTATGCTACAAGATCAATGGGATCAAGTGTTATGGCAGCACAGAAATTAACTACTAAAATTTCCTTCAAAATGGCCTTTTCAGTACCTTCTAGTGATATACAACCAGCACTTCTCTGATCAATTAATGGAAGCTCTATTCAATGTCAACAACGCATCTACTAAGCTCTCAGCACGCCAACGGAGAAATTGGCCAAGAATTCCCACAACACTTTGTTTAGAAGGGCATCCACAAAACCTAAGTGACAACCTATGTCAAGCCATCTAATGTTTCTTGCAAATTTTAGACTCCAGCTACCTACCTCTGTTATTTCTGCTCCTTCCCATCCATTAGGACTGGGAATCTCAGAGCTTCTTAAGAGGGCAGTGGATCAATCCCTCAGCAATAACTCTTTCATCAGCTTTTCATTAGCAATAAAATAGCTTTCCCGCCACCTTCTGGGAAATAACTTACCATAGGTACTGCAGAATCTCACCACGGAACTGCAAGGGACTTCTGCAGATCAACTACTCAAGACACTTTTCCTCAAAAAGCAAAACACTCTAAGCACTAACAAAGGGAACCAGCCTCTCCTATCTTCCTGATTTCGGGATCAGAGACTATTCAATCTCCTTTAGATTCTGGATTTAAAATTTACATTTTGAATCACATTTTTCATTACTAAGTCCTTTCCTTTTCTGACTTAACTTTTCATGGAGATCATTTGTTTATGTTAGATCCCCTGAGAATATTGTTTATGGGTGACATTCCTTATTTATTGTGTTATATAGGTTTCAAGATCCATTTTGAGTGGGATATTTCCCTATTTTCTTTTTCTCTCCCTTTTTAAAATGTGTCTCTTTTCTCTTATTTATTTCTCACTCACTCACTTTATTTTAGCTTCTGTAACTCTCACCAACATTATACCTACAAATCTATTCCAGGCTCGAACCTCTGAGATGGCTCTCTACCAAAATTTCGGTGATCCTCAGTGTAAAACTTAGTTGGAACTTTAGGAAACCTAGGGTAAAGGCAATGACCATAAGGTGCTTGGATTATTAGAGTTCAGAGCCCGAGAGTGTGATCTGTGAACTATGGTCATGCACCTTTATGAAAGTATTTGTATAAAAATTATTCTGAGCAGTTATTTTTCAGCTTCCATCCTGATGCATTCATCCACACTGGACTTTGAGGAGGATTTGTTTCAGGCTCCTGACTCTGGTGGAATATTTTAGTCCTCAGTGGCTAAAGGAGTAGATGACTCATCTTATTCATATCTATTATTTTTTCTAGAGTATACTGTTTATACTTTATTTACTTTTTGAGAAAAAATTTACATGTAATAAAATGCTTAGCTCTTTTGTGTACAATTTCATACATTTAGACAAATGAAGGGACCCATGCTGCCGACATGTAAATCTGATTATGCTTGTTTCCATTACTGGGAAAAGTTCTCCCATACAACTCGCCTCGTCTCCCAAGGCAGGAAAACACGATTCTGATTCCCGGTACTGTGGGGTTCTTTCACCTGTTCTTCGGTTTTAGTGGCATCGAAGCATACAGTATATATACTTTTTTCTTTTAGCTTATTGCCCTCAGAAAATTGCTCTTGTATTTGTTAGGTTGTGGTGTATACAGCGGTTCTTCGCTCTTCCTCCCTTGGAGCACTGTTTCATTGTGCGACCGCAGCGCCACGTGCTTATGCGCTCTCGGGCAGAAGTGCATTGGTACTGTCCCTCCTCCCCCAGTACTGTGAACAAAGCGGCCGTGAGCGTTTCAGTACTGTCTTTTCTGAAACGGAAACAGTGGAAATATTGTTTTCTTTTTCTTGGCTAAGTGACTAAAAAGTGAAACTTTTAGGTCATAGGAGAGATGTAGCGGCATTTACATTTAACATTGTAATATTTTCACCACCCTCATCGATTTATGAGATCTCCAGTTGTCCCCTATTTGTATTGTCACTGTGTACTGTCACCACTTCGTGATGTCAATTATTTGTGTGTATGCCAACCTACTGAAGCATGAAAAGGCATTTTATTAGAGAGTTAACTTGAAAAAAATTTTTTTAAAAAGCTGTGTTATTGCTGTTTCGAGTAGTATGCCGATCCTGATAAATATTTAACTGGTTCACAGGGTGAGAGGAGAACACCAGTTTTTAATATTTGCTCATTTTTGTGCTGTAAATACTCCCACCATGGCCAATTTTAAGCTGTAAACATGAACACCAAGATGGGAAGAGATTGCATAATTCCAAGGCATATGAGCACAGAAAGGAAATTAAATAAAGATATGAGCAGAAACTAATAAAATCAAAACCAGAAAGACAACAGAGATTAATGAAATCAAAAGCTGGTTCCTTTGGGATGGGGGGTAATCCGCAAAACCTATACGCCTTTAGAACCGGGTGCGGACAAGGTTTTCTGTAAAAGGCCGCCGTCCTATTTCAACACAATCGGCCTAACACCAACTGAATACACTGCTGTGCGGTTCTGACACGGAGCGGCTGGAGTGGGCACAAACCCCACAAGTGAAAGGCTCGGGCCTCCCCCAAACCCTCTCACTTCGGACCACAGGTGCACTTCAGGAGTCCCTGGGCCACCAACACTTCACCAACTGGTCACAAATTTGGGGGTTCCCATGATGCCCTCTGGTTCAGTAATTCAAGAAAACAACTCCCAGAACTCGCTGAAAATGCTATGCTCAGCATCTACACTTCTATGACAAAGGACGCACAGCAAGTCATACCTGGGAGCCCCGGGCCCTGTCCCATGAGCTCAGAGCACATCACTCTCCTAGCACATCCGTGCTCACTACCTGGGAAGTGTCCCTGGGCTGCAGGGTCCAGAGTTTTTCATTGGCATATGAAAAACTGTAGGCATAATGGATTAAATCACTGACCACATGATTGAACTCAGTATCTCCTTCCCGAGAGGCGGAATGGCTGAAAGTTCCAACCCTCGGATGGCATGCCTGGGTTTTCTGGTGACTAGTTCCCACACTGAAGTTGCCAAGATGCCCATCACGAGTCACCTCATTAGTATAACAAAGATACTTTTATCGGTCAGGAAGTTCTAAGGGTGCTTAAGCTCTGTGACAAAAAATGGGGACAGAGACTACATATATTTTTTATTATACTACAGCAACAGAGTAAATATTTTAGGCTGTTTAGCCCGTGTGGTCATTAGCCCATATGGTCACAAATTTTTAACTCTGCTATTTTGGCACATAAGTAGCCAGAGATACTATATAAACTAATGTGCGTGGTTGTGCTCCGGCAAAACTTCATCTATGGACATGAAAATTCGATTTCCACTTAAGTTCTACACATCATGAAATTTTATTCTTTGGATTTTTTTCTAACCATTAGAAAAATGCACAAAGGGAACCATTCTAACTTAACTCACTACATAAAAGCACAGAGGAAGTCAGATTTAGCCTGCAAGCCACAGCCCGCCCACCTCTGCTCTAAGAGAAAGAGAGGAGATAGAAATGACCAATATCTGGAATGAAGGATGTGACATCCTAAATTTTTTTTCAGATATTTAAAGAATGAGAAAAAATCCTAGGAATAAGTTTAACCAAGGCTGTAAAAGACCTGTACTTGGAAAATTTTAAGATAGTGAAGGAAGAAATGGAAGAGGACACAAATGAGTGGAAGCACATGCTGTGTTCATGGGTAGGAAAAATTAACATCATTAAAATGTTCACGCTACTCAAAGCAGCCTATAAATTCAGTGCAATTCCTATCAAGACATATCAATGGTGAATTTCACAGAAGTAGAATAAATATTCCAAAAATTTATATGGAACCACAAAAGACCCCAAATAGACTGGGCAATCTTGAAAGGGAAGAACAAAGTTGGAGGAGTCACACAAGCTGATATGAAACAATACTGCAGAGTCATAGTAATCAAAACAGCATGTTACTGACATAAAAACAGACACATAAATCAGTGGAACAGAATATAGAACCCAGAAATAAATCCACACCTTTATGGTCAATTAACATTTGACAAAGGAGGCAAAAACATACAATGGAATAAAGATAATCTAGTCGATAAATGCTGATGGGAAAATTGGACAGTTACATGCAAAAAAATGAAACTAGACACCTATACCACACACAAGAATAAACTTAAAATAGATTAAAAAACTAAATGTAAGACTTAAAACCATAAAAATCCTAAAAGAAAACATAGGCAGTAAAATCGCAGACATTTCTCATAGCAGTATTTTTCTGATATATCACTTTAGGCAAGGGAAACAAAAAAAATAAACAAATAGGACTGCATCAAACTAAAAAGTATTTGTATAGCAAAGGAAACCATCAACAAAATAAAAGGCAACCCACTGAATGGGAGAACATATTTATCTATGATACATCTCATAAGGGTTTCTCTAAAATTCATAAAGAACTTATAAAACTCAACACCAAAAAAACAAATACAATTAAAAAATGGGCAAAGGACCTCAATAGACACTTCTCCAAGGGGAACATACAGATGGCTAATAGACATATGAAAAGATGCTCAACGTCACTAATTGTCAGAGAAATGCAAATTAAAACCACAATGAGGTACCATCTCATACCTGTCAGATAGCTATCCTCAATAAATCCTTATGATTTTTTAAATAACATTTTGTTTTTTCTAGCTTACTTTATTGTAAGAATACAGTATGTAATACATATAACATACAAAATATGTGTTGACTGTTTCTGCTGTCGGCAAGGCTTCCTTCCAGTCAACAGTAGGCTATTAGTAAAGTTTTTCAGGAATCAAAAGTTTTATGTGGATTTTCAACTGCATGTCGGGGGGGGGGGTGGTCTGTGCTCTAACACCTCATTGTTCAAGAGTCAACTGTACAAATATTCACGCTCCATCCCTGAAGAACTTAGGTTGTGCAGGGAAACAAAAGACACCATAGGAGGAGAAGGTTCAGTAGTGAACTGATCATTTCTAACATGATTCCCAAGAAAACATTTTCCCTTCCCACACTCACACCCAAACTATTTCACAATAATATCTATCTCTGTACTTCAGTTTTGGTTGGTTTACTCTCACAGATTATACAGACATCTGATAATACATCACAAATACAATGCAAATAAGTTGCTAAATATAATTGTAAGTCCTACAAGAGATGCAGGATTTCATTAAGTCAATGAAATCAGAACAAAGACAATGACAAGTAAGAAAAAAATAACTGACGAGATAGGTAGTCGAAAGGAGAATAATTAGAATATATTTTTAAATGAGAGCGCCTGTGAAAATTGATGATGCCTAAATTTTTGCATTTGTGTCTTTGATTGTTTTGCAAAAATAAACAGGAGGGAGAGTTGCGAAATCATGTCATCATATGATTTTCCTGGGAAAACTACAATTATATAACACCCTCCAAAACAACATTTGAGCCTTTCCTCATTCACACCAAGAACTGGTGAATAGTTATAATGTAATCAGAATTTTATTGGCTGAATTATAAAGTAAGCTTATTTTCATAATTTAGTTTCATTTTTTAAATAAAAATTAAACATATTTTCAGTAATTACTATGACATACTAATTATTTTTTAAAGTTAATTGATTTTAAGTGAAATTTCTACTGTATTATTTATCATTAAATAATATGGATTTTCTCCTTTTTAAATTCTAGTTATTCAAATTTTTTAGGGGGCCAAATATAGCAATTCTTCTTATTTCCTACAAAAGCATAGCTGAGGTTTAAAATAGAAGTTTCAATAGGTTACACACCCAGCAGAGTATAATTTAATTTTCTACAAATAATAGAGTAACACGGGAAGAAATATTAGAGACCATCTCCCCAACTCCCTGCTTGTACAAATAACAACTGGACAGAAGCACGGTGTGGGAAGTGACTCGCTCAGCATCACACAATTCCTGGCAGCGGCTGAGTCAGGATTACAAGGGAAAGCTCCCAAACACTTCCTTCTCTAGGCCATTAATCTTTATTGGACTCTAATATACTATGTAAATAAGATACATGTGAATATCAAAAATACACGGGATGGAAATTGTGTAGAGTCACTAAAACGTAAAACACTAGTCAGTGAGCAGTGAAGCGCTAAATCGACTTCACATTTTTATTAAGGCTCTCCTTCTGCAGTGATTGAAGGTGTATTAGCTTAGAGGTCCATGCGGTAGCTGTAGCACCAGGACGGATGGACTGCCAAGAGTGATTTAATAAAGGGGCCCCGCTGAACCACGGTGCATAAGCAACTCTGACAACCTGAGGCTTTCTTCTGGTCAAACGTTTTATATCTGTAAGTGACTTTCTCTAAAAAAAAATTACCTGAGAAGATACTCTCAGAAGGTTTCGCTGTAATAACAGTAGCCCAAACACTCCTAGATCAGTTTCTCCAAGATCTTAAGATGTGATTAAAAAAAAAAAAAGCTTAAAGGTCCCAGACCCTTCTACAGGCACCATTTATAACACGGTTAGAGATCTAGTTAAACAACGAATTCAGCAACTGCAGTGTGCAGTTCTTTGGGTTGAAGTAAAATAAAGAAACAGAAAACTTTCTAAATGTTTTCCTTTGGTTTTATTCTCAATATGAGCAACAGAAACTGGGGGTGGAGAGATGAAATAAAAATGTTTATTAAATACACATTTCTATAAAATATTATGTGGATTCCTTGTCTGTACAACAGGGACCAACCTGAACTCAGAGGACAAGAGTAGTGTGGGGAGGAAGCGACCACATGAGCAAAACTTCTTTAAAATAATAATAATGCCTGTGATTGGTGAGAGTTCTGGAAATGGTCCTTGCACACCCTTCATACCTTGCTGGCAGTGACGCAGGAAGCAGAAAAACCTTAAAAATGCCTGAATATATCCTTTGGTCCACCAATTACACTTTTAAAAATCTATTTAGGACAATGAAAAGATTTAGTTAAAAGGATTGTCATCAGGGCATTATTTTTAACAGCAAACTTATTCATGTCTGAAACAAATCATTGCCCTTCCATACGTGAGAATAGTGAGCATTTGACAAGAACGGTGTAGAATACTATGGAGACGTGCTCGCAATATATTAGGTGGACAAACAGGAACAGAAACCAGTGTGCAATATATGATTTCATCTTATTAAACGTCTGTTCCGATAAAAGGGTCTCCAAGATGCACTTTAATATCTCACGTGTGTCTCAGCCCAGTCAGCCATCATTTCTCTGACTCTAGCCTTTCCAGTGCGGTTATGGTATTTCCTTTATTTTGTTTTGTTTTCTCTGTTTCTTTGTTTCTATATTTTCTAGATTATTCACTGAAAACACAGATAGCTTTTGTAATAAGAAACCCAAGTTATTAAAAAGATTTTAAGTGGTACGAGAACATAGAGTTACCTGCAGTCATTCTGGAAGACCGCCTATAACTAGGAGGTGGGCCCTGAATGAAGGGTAAGCCACTCTCTGGACATGACATTGGCCAACAATTGTTTATGTGACAATGTGAACCTACCTCCCCCGCCCACGACAAAGTCATTTCATTAAGAATGACAATTTTATGTTATTAGAGAAAGAACCCAAGACAGTCATTATCAAAGAAGTCATTTTGGGGAAGTTAAAGACAATTAATGTAGAATGATCTCAGGTTGCAGGCAAAATGAATGAGAGTTTAAATACTAAGAGCCACAGAGAATATCTTAGGTAAAAACAGAGTTTTTATTTCCTTTAAAACAGAATTTATTACTTACCCTGAACTACTACTTACAATAGTACAGACAAAGTTGAAGGGACTATTTTACCTGTAAAGTCAGATCCATGAAGCTCAATTTCTTATGAAGCAAAGACAGAGCTTCTCACCTGAATTTTTACATGAAATATTTCCATTAAGAGAACATTTGAAATTTCTTTTTTTAAAAAATTATCTGTTTATGGAGCCCAGTTAATTATTAGGTAGCCAGTGCATATAACTAACAACACACACACACCATCTAAAGTGGCTTGTGCTTCACATTTATGGTATGACTCATTCAAAATAGGTTTATGAAATAAATATTTTCCTCTTCTAGGCACATTTGAAAATGAAGAGATGACCTAAAATAAAAATGATAGCTTTGCATTTAAAACTGTGTTTGGATCATCTTAGATTGAATTGATTTGAAACATGTTCCTAGGAAAATTTAACAGTAAAACCTTGCCATGGGAAAACACTGCTTAAATGTGAATTGTCTATACTCCAAGTGCTTATTACATCTAATTATTCACAAAGCACCGCCTTGGCCAGGATATTGTAAGGAAGATGGAAGCATCAGGTAACAGTTGGATTGAAAGACCTCTGTTGCCACTTCGCAATCATTCTCTGCAGTTCTGAAAGATCTCAGTTGAACTGAAGTCTTTACGAGACACCAAGTGAGCTAACATGCACTGAAAAACTCTTCAAGAATATAAATGAGGAAGTTACTCCAACCAGCCCTCTTTTTAAACCACAATTAGCTTAAATTCAAGATCCAAATTGTGAACATAGTTTTAAGATTTTTCTAACATGTCCTTTAACCTGCTTTCTCCCTTGTCTTCTGTATTTCCCTTATCTTTCTAATCTTAAAGTTAAAACAAGGTTTACTTTTTTTTTTTTAGAAAAAATATAGTTGCTTTTCAAAAAAGTATTCCCTTAACTGCTCCTTACATCTACTTTCTAATCCCCAACTCACTTAATTAAATTCAGGGTGAATTTAAATTATAATTAACATCTTTTGAGGGATTACATGTTCTAATCACAGTTATGCAGTGAATATTTGAAACACATACATTTTGTTATATTATCTGAAATGCAAATTAGAGTACAAAAAAGATGGTTAATAAAAATGTATAGTACTGAAGACTTTATTATGGAACCTGAGGGACTAGAAATGAGATTAAAAGGAGTAAAAGCACTGATACAAGTACAAAAACAAATTGCTTCACCTCCAAACCCCAGCAACGCCCCCCCTCGGCTCCCATTTAACCCAGCCTCAACCGTCTACAAACTGCCTTCCAGGGCCTGTTGTTAATAAAGCTGAATTTCATTTTTTCCCCTAGATCAAGGAGCTCACAAAATCTTAAATGGGAGATATGCATAAAATTCCAGGAGCAAGAAAAAAACCCTGTTTTTCTGACCCAGGAATTCATAATGAAATGACTTAACTTCTTTACTTTTCCTTCAAAATAGCATTTCCTAAGCAGAAAAAAAAAGCTGACTTTTATTAAGCTTCCTCTGTGTGCCAAACAATGTGTTATTTCACTTAATTCTCTAAATTACCCTATGAGGTATGTATTATTCTATTTTAAAGATGTGAAAAATAAGGCCCAGGGAAGTTCAGTGCTTGAGAGGAATAAGTGAGACGAACCATTGCCGAAATCGGGACTCTCAGCCCCAGCCTCTTCTTGTAAAAGGACAATGCTAAAAATGTGAGACCCTAGGAGGGAAGCCTAGGGCAGAGCACCTGTTTTCAATTGTCCATTCTCACTACAACCTACTCGAACAGGCTGTTGGGATTTCCCGGGTGTAAGAAGACACCTTCACCTCTGGTGGTCTGCTTGGATAGAACCCCTCAAATCTCATTCTTGGGGCTTTCGGGGCTCTCTGCAAAATCCAAGAGCATGCTGAAAGCCAGGCCTACCTCCCCATGTTCCCATCAGTGTCCAGTGGTTAGAACAGGCTTTATCAGGAAGTAAAAATCTGATTTGTTAGTGTATGCCCAATTGCCTTTAGGTAACTTTTCTCTTTATCTTCAGGGTCTTGTTGTATACTTAGCAGGTTATTATCTCCAAGGTTAGGTTTCTCTTTAAGGAAACTAATGCAAATTCAAGTTCTGGCCTTTATTTCCTTGAACTGTCAGCTTCCTGTTAACTACTCACTATTCATACAACTTTTGCAGCCAAGTTTTACTAGTATTTAGACCAGTTCTTAGAGATCATCAGTATGAGATAATACCAAGTTGCTAAGCTACCTAGCCAGTCAACCCTAAAAGACAGGGGTTGGGAAACACACACACATACACACACACACACACAACCTTGTTGGCATGGTTTTTTCCTCATCTATCCCTGATCCATTCTCGTAGCTCTATGTGAAAGAATTATGCCTAATTTGATACAACCTTCTGCACAAAAATGATAGGACACAACTCAGAGACTGGAGGGAAACTGGGAGAAAAGGGCTGTTTCAGTATGTAATTTTCCATGTAAAACAGCCACATGTAGCCACGCACTAGAGGGCGCTAGACAGCTTACTAGATCTGAATTCAGCTCCATAGCTAAAGGACCTCCAATAAGTTTAATTTAACCATTTCAAGCCTGTTTCCTCATATAAAAGAAAAATGGGTGTAATCTTAGTATGTAGTTGTAAGAATTAAATGAGGTAAATCCAAAGCTAACTTTAAAAAAAACCAAGCAATGGACAAATGTTTATTTAAACCAAATAGACTACATAGATTTTCTTCAAAGTAGACTTCTTTTAAATGATAGCCTTGCTGGATAAAGTAGCCTTGGTTGTAGGTCCTTGTTTTTCATCATTTTGAATATTTTGTGCCAATCCCTTCTGGTCTGAAATGTTTCTGTTGAGAAATCACCTGACAGTCTTATGGGAGTTCCCTCATGGGTGATTAACTGCTTTTCTCTTGCTGCTTTTAAGATTCTCTCTTTGTCTTTAAGCTTTGGCATTTTAATTATGATGTGTCATGGTGTAGGTTTCTTTCGGTTCAACCTGTTTGGGACTCTCTGCACTTGTTGGACTTGTGTTTCTTTTTCCTTCACCAGGTTAGGAAAGTTTTCGGTCAATATTTCTGCAAATAGGTTCTCAGTCCCTTGATCTCTCTCTTCTCCTTCTGGTTCGCCTACGATGCAGACATTGTTATGCTTCATGTCGTCCCAAAAGTTCCTTAAACTATTCTCATTATTTTTAATTGTTTTGGGGTTTTTTTTTTTTTTTTTTTTTTTTTTGCTTCTTTGGGTGTTTTCTTCTACCTTGTCTTCCAAATCACTAATTCAATCCTCTGCTTCATCCAACCTACTTTTTATTCCTCCCAGTGTATTCTTGATGTCCTTTTTGATGGTTTCTATGCAAAGTAGACTTCCTTTAAAACAAATTTTACTTTTGACTCTGTGATGGGCTTCTTTCTATGTACAACAGCTATGTTTGGGGCAGATGTATAGCAATGTATAGCAACAGCGTGTACAGTTTAGACCACAGGTGGCAAACACAGGGCCTGCAGGCCAAATCCAGCCCTCCACCTTGTTTTATCTGGCCCAGCACCTTGTTTCTACCCGGCGGCAGTGCCAAGCTCTTGCTTAACTGTTAAGGAGTAGTTACATTTACACAGTCCTGAAATTACATTCGACCCTTTGAAGACAACCATGAGACTGATATGGCCCCCGGTGAAATTGAGTTTGGCACCCCTGGTCTAGACTATTATTGGTGGGAGAACAAGGATGTAAAAATGGTGTAATCAATCCTTTCGACTATTTCTCTATATATCTCATAGTCTGTTGCTTTCTCTAAAGTCTTTTCTTCAGTCCTAACAACTTAACAAACATTGTTCAAACTTCATGCATCCTTTAAAATGCCATTAACAACATTTTCCATTGCCATTTAACCCCCTTATAACTCATCCCCACAGCAATCACCACACTGTTGTCCATGTCCACGGGTCTTTTTCGCTTTTTGTTCAATCCCTTAAGCCCCCCAATAGCTATCATCCTGCTCTCTATTTATGAGTTGGTCTCTGGTTTGCTTGTTAGTTCAGTTTGTTCATTAGATTCCACATACAAGTGAAATCTTAAGGTATGTGTTTGACTAGAGCTCCTCTGAAATACCCCTAGGTACACATCAGATTTTGAGATGTAGACATTATATATAGCTACAGACATATATACACATGTATTTTCATGTACCCACATGAATATTCATACACACACACACACACACAACTAACTAAATGGGTAATACAGAGACATATAAAAGAATTTGCTATAACCATAAAGAGGGATTGTTTAGACAGATACGTTCCTTATCCCTTTGTTCTATATGTATAAAGTCAAACTCATAATTACCTTCTCAGAAAGAAGTCTCTTTTCTAATGTAACAGATATGTAGCCTAATCTTTACAAGGTTTTTGCTGGAATATTAAAATGATTAGAAAGAATTATAGAGAATCATGTGGTTTCTTTTTCACCAGATATATGGCAACCACCCTACTAGCTTACAGAATCTAACTAGACTCAGACTTTAAGTATTTGCTGACCTTTAGAATCTCCCTGAAGTTCCTCCTTTTAAATCTACACGGCATTACTCGCGCAGGCTGGGCTGTGGGCAGGGGACGTGCATGGGCATGCAACAGTGACCGCCGTTTCCCACTCCCTCAGCGTGCGCCAGGCTCTGTGCACACATCACCTTCAGACGCGGCATCTTGGGCAACAGGGGCAGGGCTGACTAAGTAATAAACACCAGGGGCCTATTTAAAATAGTCCCCAGTCACACAGTACCATTTTAAGTTACTTTAAATAAACAAATATATTAGAAACAGGTACACACACTTAGAAATATTTAGAAACTTCCCAAATTTAGGCATCTATTGAAAGTATCACCAAAAGCTATCTAGAACACTGACCCAACTAGATTTTCTCTTCTATTCAATTTTTCTTTTTTTTTTAATGTCAATGGTTTATTTTTTTTAATTAATTAATTTATTTTTATTCAGTTACAATTGTCTGCATTTTCTCCCCTTCCCTCCACCCCACCCCAGCCAGTCCCACCTCCCTCTCCCACCTCTACCCTCCCCCTTCAATTTTTCTTTCAGCATTTGAAGTATTGCTTATTGTTTAAGAATATATCCTAGCATTAATGCTTTAAGTTAAATAATACCTAACTGAATATTTTTGTCTCAAATTCTGACTGAAGGTAAAACCACTTCCATTTGGTGAATCTGGGTAAGAAGAAAGGTAGATAGATACTGTGCGGAAAAAAGATAAAAATCTTTGATCTACCGAAATCCATTGAAAATGTTTATAGCCATATATATGAAAATAATGATCTAATAACTAAAAATTATAACTGTTATCTATTAAGGCAATTAAATATTATTATTATGGCAAGCACTTATGAGTACTTACTCTATCAGACTAAGTGATTTATATTCATTATCCTCTCACTTAAAATTAATAATACACCCATTTTACAGGTGAGGTGGATGAGCAGAAAAGTAATTTATCTAAAATTAGATAGCTAGTAAATAGTGAACCAGGATTTGTAAAAAAAAAAATCCCATACTCTTTCACTATGCTATAGTGTCAACATTAAAAACCTCAACTGAAAACAAAACTACTGAAATCTGAGCCACCGTTCATACCAGACTCAGAATCTTCACCCCACAAATACCCTTCTACTCCATCTGACCACTTCCTCTCCTCCACCCCAGCTGCTCCCAAAAGATAGGTTTATTCGGTTTAAGCTGCATCAAAAATAAAGAGCAATAAAAGCGATGTCAACATAAAATATAAATCTTTCAGCATCTTCACAATTAACTTTTTAAATAATAAAATATAGTAGAATAACTGAGGGACGAGTATTAAGTAGTAATGAAGGTGCTGCAAAAAAAAACCCCTAACATCCGGTCAGCACCCCTCCTGGGTACCACTGCGTTAGAGCATCTTAGCTCGAACGCATCATCAGCCTGCGTGCCTGTTTTGGAAACCATCACCGTGTACTCCACACCAGTGTTAGGGAGAAAAGCATGTCCAGAAAGTAATTAAGAAATTAGTGGTTTTACAGAATGCTATGAGAAAAAGAACTTTCTAATAAACTTTCTCTTTCTACTTAGAGCAAAATTTTCCTACAGATTTCCTTCCCTCATTTACATATCTGTGCAGGCCTATTCTTTTTTTTTTTTCTTCTTCCAAGCCCCTTTGCCCTTTCAATCATGAAGCATATTACTCCACTGTCAGTGCAAAGCAGTTCCTAACAACAGGGAACCCAGCTGGGATAGGAAGAGGGCAGCAGGCTCATGCATTAACATAATAATCCAACTGTGTTCCCATAGGCCCTTAGGGCAGACAGCATATTAGGTAGGCCTCCTGTGCAGACCCCAGTGGAAGCTGCCTGATCACCTGCCTATCAACCTGTGGCAGCTACAGCCGGCTCAATAGCACCAGCTCCTGCCAAGCAGTGGTGCCCAATTACCTTACTACAAAAGACAGAAATCCATTTTTCTATGTCTGTTTAATGTACTCTGCATTTTCGTATTTACAGTTTGAATCGAGGTTTCTGCATTGTTTCCAGGGGACTGACTTAGTGCCTTTCAACTTTTGAAAGTCTTGTTGTCTAAAGGCCCTACTGCTGCAGTAGGCAGGGATAAGACTGAAAACCAAGTTTCAAATACAAAAGCCGAGGTTAACAAAGCTAACTGCTTGGTCGCCAGTCGTCTGAAGATTCATCACCCACACAGAGCACTAGAGGTGTGGGGGAGACCCGTATGGCAACCAATGCTGTTTCCCCCAGGGGACAAATGTCGGGGAAATCCTATGCCCCAATGTCTTCTTGAAACGCAGTTTTGAAAATTCTAATCCAAGCATATTCTAAGGTTCCCACAAAGGATATCTTTGTGTACCGTGATCCCCCCTATGGACAGTACATGGATCGCTACAACTGGCTGAAGAAGGAGAGAATCACAAGAGATATGACAAAATTTTTTTTTAAATCTCAAATTATCACTGAAGACTATTTTTAAAAAGCTGGCCCACTGTATGCTTTTTACTGCATGCATGTATGAAGTGCATGTCTTATTTTAATGCTGCTCAGTTGTGTGATTTTCTTTGCAAGCCACAATACCTGTCAAATAGAGGAAAGCCCAGGGCTATATTCCATTAAAAAGATATTACTTATATGTTACATAAGATCCTGTTGAAAACATCATAAAGAGATGTTTGAAATTATAATTCCTTTCAGTGAATTAAACACAATAGTCTCATTCTGTGATAAAATTTCCCCTTATAAAGGGGGCAAAGAAGGTATATAATTTGACATTTGGGGGAAAAACTACTTTCGGAAGTATTCCAAGTAATGCGATTTAAAAGAGCATAAGGTGACCTATTTGACCAGGGAAACATTTTCAACCAATCAAGTATTACTAAAAGAAAAGAAAAGTTTCTAGAAATGCTGTGTTTTGCTTTTTTAATAGCTATTTTAATAAAAAATTAATCTTCTAGTGAAAAGTGCACTTATCTAACATTTCTAAGAATTTTAAATGTTAGAGAACTAATACTATGATTTAAGCCAACCAACGCGATATGCTTTATGTGCATCCTAATCATTAAGTATCAAAGGCCATGTCTGCATGCGGCACTGATTGTCACTGTCAAGGTTACCTCTGTTACTTCAGCAGTACTAGTCTGGGCATCATTAACAGATGATGGCGACCATTCGGCAGTCTGTCAGTTCTGTGGATTACCTCCATACACACCAGACAGGTTTTTATATAAGATAAATGCCCTCATTAGGCACAAATTTATTTGCTCTTTACCAAACAACCTGGAGAAAATTCAAATGAAAGAGAAAAACCATACTAAAAAAAGTTTTCTGTAAATCCTGAGCTATTGAATGATCAACACACTATAATATAGTATATGTTGAAGGAAGCAAGATACAAAATATTAAACTCAATAATAAATACTAATGCTTACATTTGTATTAAACAGCAAAATTGTACACATCCTGTTCTTGATCTTTCGGGGATTCCAAAGGCTCTTTATTCTTCATAAATTCTTAGACTTTGACAAAATGTAATGCATCTTCCAAGTCATTAAATACAGAAACTTGATTTTTGATTAAATAACAATAAACAACAGCCATGTGGTGACAGAATAAATGGTAGACTTTACCATTTTAATTCCTTCAAGGGGTCTACTTCCACTCTAGGGTAAGCAAAAGAAAGGCATTTATATAAAACAGAACTGTAGCTATTCTATTAATAAGAACTTGATTTTAAATTAAATAGTAACTGATGCAGCTGGAATGATTTGATCTCTAAAGGATGGTAGAGAAGGAAATAAGGGACAGAACTGTACTATCATTTCTAGCATGAGCTACTGTTTGGGTGAAGGTAAAATAAAGCAAAAACTAAACATAAATGAAGAGAAGCGTTATTTCAAACTTAAATGGCAGTAAGTAGAAACAGAAAATGATGTGAAAGGAACTGAATTGATGTTTAAGGCCAATAGACCAATTTTAAAACCTACCCCCAACCCCCGCAGCAGTTTCTTCAGGCTATATTTTCCTGTATTTGAAATACACCCCATCTTCATTTTGATTCTACTGGAGCATGCCCTAGCCTTCAGAGAATTACCTAGAAAGGACCCTCTTCTCCCCATGAAAACAATTTGATTCTGAAGGACATTATGTAACCAGTTCAATTTGGTAGTGTAGATGTGGCTTCAGAGATGGTTTGCAGCGAGTATATTTTGACATTTCTGCCAAGGATGAGATTAAGTATGAAATATAGAAATTACACATTAAAATAGATGCCATTTTACTTTGTTTCTTCCTGAATAGCCCTTCAGCTCTTGAGGCACATACATTTTTCCCCAGGCAAAATCCCCAGGCTAAAATAACTAAGCCTCATATCTTCAGGAAACCCAGCTTCCCAAACATCATCCTGAGGTATCTGATTATCTATCGGCTATAGTTTCATTTCATATTTAATCATGTAAATCTTACTTGAAAAAGAATAAATACTATACTTATCTGTCACTTGCTCAGCTTGAATGCAGTCAAGGACAATACTTGATTTTCTACTACTTCTTTTTAAAATGTTGTTCATTGTTTAAGCAATAGAGTTAGAAGTCACAAGGATTCAAGAATTGATCCTGCCCTGGATGGTGTGGCTCAGTGGATTGAATGCTGACCTGGAACCAAAGAGTTGCCAGTTCGATTCCCAGTCAGGGTTGCAGACCAGGTCCCCAGTAGGGGGTGTGCAAGAGGTGACCACTCATTGATGTTTCTCTCCCTCTTTTTCTTCTTCCTTTCCCCTCTCTCTAAAAATAAATAAGACTCATTAAAAAAAAAAAGAGCTGTTCCTTTTTATACTCAAAATATAACTTTCCTTCCGAGACTGCCCTCTCAACCAGCATACTACCCCACATTGTCCCTGGGGGAAATCCCTCCCATCTACCAAGATCTAAGCCTATCCCTCTGCAACCTCAGACTCACAGGCAATTTAAGAGTCCAAGACCACCATTTTAAAACAGAAATAGATGTTCCAAAGCTATCGCTCCAAACTTCAGGTGGAAATAAACATTAATTTAAATTAAAACCAAAGAAATTTATCAAACTAGTAAAACGGTAAATAAATAAGAAGCTCTTAAAATCTTACAGACCATCATAGATTTTTTTAAAGTTTAAGATTATACACTTAATCTCAAAGCTTTTAAAATTAAGAGAAATTAAAATGCATATTGAATCATCACATTCTAACAAAGCCAACTTGAACTATATTGCAAGTATTTTTATTTAGCACATAATTTTATCATAAAAAAGTTGATAGATTATTTCCACAATATCTACTCAAATACTAAATCATTATACATTAAGTTATTAAAAAGAGATCTTAATTGCCTGTTACACTTAGCTCTGATTTCAAATCAGAACCCATGCTGGCAAGCTATGGACAGAATGCTGAAACAGAATTAAGAACTAAAAGATGAAAAAGAGAAACCAAATATGACAGGGTAGACGAGGAGACAATATGCAAGGAAATCTATGAGTAAGGAAGAGAGTCAATAAATAAAAAGCAGGAAGTAAAGAACTAACACTCACCTCCTCAAATTTGATAATATCTATTTTTTTAAAAAACACAATTAAACACTTCCCTGTACGTAGTGTTGTGGGAGAGTGCCCCACAAAGAGATGACAGACATGGTAATGGTCATGAAGGGAAACGGGAGGTGGGGGGAAGGGAGGGAGGAGAGGGGGAGGACAGGGGAGAGAGTGCCAAGAGCCAGCGAAGCAACCCGAGACAAATGCATGCACAGGTTAGTGCCCAGGAACACTGACAACTTCTGACAGATGCAAAGAGGAGTTACCTTTTGGCCTTCTCCTTAGCAAATCCCTATTTTAGTTGTGTGTGTGTACATGAGGTGCGTGACTCGGGAGTGAGGGGACAGGGGAGGCGTGTGAGGAGTCTGCCTGAACCACGACACAGTGGAATGCTGCTGGTGCTGCTGGCCTAGTCCTGGAACACGTGCTCTCCTTCCCACAGATCAGGACTTGACTACGACACCATGGTGCTGGGAAGCGTTCTGTGACTCCGAATACAACGTGCTCAGAGTAAGCCATCAACTGGGGCCTAGAAATACCTACAGGACAGTGGTCATAACTGACTCAACTTGCATTCAAAGTGGAAACCAGACAACCTGACAGCAGATTGTTCACAATGGGGTGGCCCATTGTGTTCACAATGGGGTAACAGAAACACGGTTCCCCCTTTGTCACTGAAGTAACAACAAATTCTGCTCTGAAAATAAAATCAGTTGCCTCTCCAGTTCTTTGTGCAAGAAGTCAGTTTTAGTCTTGCTTCAATACTGAATCTAGAAACAAAGCAATAGATCAATTAATCCTTATGAACGGCTGCTAGGAGCTTCATTTTCCTCAAGGAGTTAAAGGAAGCCTTGACCACTACACAAAGAATATGAGATCTCTGCGCTCTATTGCTAACACATATCTCCAATTAGGCTTAAAGACATTTTTACAGCTTTTATGCCAAGTTTATATTACTGGATGTTAAAGAATGTGTGGTAGCACTTAGCACTAAAGCTGGCTAATCGTGCTCTTGATAACAATGGTTTATGATTATATCTCAAGGAAAGCAGGAATAAGGCCTGTGCACAATTTTGTTGTTACATGATGATGTTGAACAGAAACAAAAACAAGTGGCGAAGCCAACCAAAATCTTTTGTTCTCTCTTTTAATACTCACATCCAGAGGCTGAGGCATCAAGAGTTACAATCAGATTTTCTACACATCCTTTGGAATAAATTCAGCTAAAAGCTCTTAGAGACTTTAGGATGAAGGCTAATTCAAAAGAGCAAACCTACGCATATTTTCCAAATTTTTATGTGAGTGAACAATGTAAAATTGGGCCTGGAAAGCAAACAGGTAAAGGAGAGCAAGAATTTTTAATTAGCCTTTCATTGTAATACCAGTGTGAAAAGAAAGAAGTAAGTATTAATAAGGTACAGATTTCCCACCACTGGGATTTATTCTGAATTCATTTCCAGACCAGGAAGGAACACATAATCTAGAAATCTCCACTCTGACGCAGTTAAAAGTTGAAATAATACTACTTGAAAAGGAAGGACTGGAGCTTTAAGAGCAGCGCTGTGTACACAGAAGCCATGCACACTGATCTGTAAGTTTAACTTAGACCCACAACGCCCGCTTATTTCATGATAACTGATCACTCACCGGATAGCATGTGTATGTGGATATGAATAACAGTGTAGAGATTTCAGTCACGTGCATGAGTTCCTATTCATTTATTTTTTGGTATGTGCACTTCTCAAAACCCCACACACAAAAAAACAGCAAAAAAGAAATACACTCACTACAGTTTAAGGTTACTCCAACAAAAGGGTTAATTGGAGAAACAAATGTTCTCAGACTGTTAATAATGGGAACGACACGTACTATGTGCCCATAAGTAACTCGCAGGTATCTTTGATCTCCAGCCCCACGCGGTTTCTGTTGCCTACCATAGCCTGGCCTCTGGGACGCTCTCAGAGCCAGACATCTGGCTACTTTGCTGTTTTAGACTAATCTCCTCCCAGGAGAGCTCAAGAAATGACACTAGGCAAGGAGGGTCCTGGCAAGGGAAAAAACATTACGGTATTAGCAGATTTCTTTTCCAGTGGACGAGAGTATCAAAATTGTCTTCAAATTTCTATAGGGCTCTGAGGAGCTCTTCTGTTCTGTGGTTTTACTCCAGCATAATTTAAATGGAATGTGGATATTGTTTCTTTAAGGCCCATCAATCATCTTTAAAAATTCACTGAATGTTAATCAGAGAATATTACAATGTGTAGGAGAAAGTTGTGGGGAAAAATACAAATCAGATTAATGCTTCACCCATCTGTTAGGGTTGGGTGACGGCAAATAAAACGAAGATTTTAATTGTTAGCTGAAGGGTGACACCGACATCCTTGGATAAGGTCGAAGAGTTGCAAATACAGCTGCATGCCTCCCATTATGCCAACTCCCTATGCTGCTGCTTCTTTTCACTGCGTTTTTTTTTTTTTTTAAGAATCTTAGCTACCAATTTGCCAGAAAGGTTTTATTAATGTGTGCTTCTGCAAAGTGCCTCTGAGGAAACCAAGCGGAATCAAGGAGAAGCGATATAAGCTTTAAAACACAGTTACAGTCAGGACAAAATATTATTTTTGAAGTGACAAAGATCATAAATATATTTCTCAAGGCAACAAATATATCAACATCTTAATACCTTTTTAGGGATTATTGTTCAATCCCCCCAAATCTATACATTCTAAGGAAAAAATAATTTACCTTTTGTTATACAAATAGAATATAAGCCAAGTAGGGTAACTGCTTCATCTGTGAACTTTAATATGTTATCCTAAAAATCACATTTTATCTAACTCTAATACATTCAGGTAATATATTAAATCAAATGTTACAGTATAATATCATATTTATATTCTTATACAGGATAGAAAATTCACCAGACTGCTAAAATACCTAATGCACTTATCTCATACCTACTGTTAAAAGAAAGTCCTTGTTTTGTGTTTCAGTTGTCTTCACAATATTACAAACACAGAACTACAGAGGAGCTTCTACCTCGTACTGTATTTCCTAAGTTAACGATTCCAACACCCTATTTTATCATAGCACCGTGTACTCTGTCAACATCCATTATAACTTCCACTGAAGGTAAAAATCGTCCGAGTAAGAAAGGCAGTCTTAAGCAATCATAATTCATTTATGATTATGTAATTTCCCAGGTAAAGAATTATGTTACAGAAATAAGCCAGTCACATAAAAAGACACATAGTGTATGCTGCCACTTATACAAGGTTTGTTGAGTATTCAAATTTGTAGACAGAAAGTAAGAGAGTTGGTTGCTAGGGGCTAAGGGGCAGGGAGGAATGGAGGGTTGTTACGGAACAGGCCGGGAGTTTTACTTAGGGGAGGTGGAGCTCTGGAGATGGACGGAGGTGGTGATGACACAACAATGTAATATACCTAATGCCGCTACGCTGAAAAGCTACAGCAAGTGCTCAACATTCATTTTTAGGTGAAAAATGAAGCGAGAGAATGAGTGCACTCAGCAGATCAAATCCCTAAGAATGCAATGGTAACGACTCAGAAAGGCAGGTGATTTCATCAGTGACCAGCCTCTGCAGGGACGCTGATGCCCACGCTTGCTCGGTGTACTTCCTCACAATTTACAAGGGCTTCTGCACATTTTTTCATTGGATCCTTGCAAGCAATTCTATGAAACAAGGATGCAAATAGTATCGTTCCTCCCATGAGGAAGCCAACGCTCAGAGAGGTCCAGGGTTTACCTGGTGATCACTCAGGCTACCAGGTGAGTAGTTGTACAAGTAGACATCAAACACCTGCTGTGATTCTTTGGCAAGTGTACTTTTTGCTAAAGGTCAGGTGGTCTAGCAGCAAAGGTAGTGGTATTGTGCCACAGTGTCGTAAGCTGGCATTGTTTAAATACTTTTCATCCAGGACCAGGATCAGGTCCTTACGTCTGTGACAGAGTGGGGCCCACAGGTAGAGGTCAAATGACTTCAACTACAGAGACAAGAAGGACTCGAAACAGAAGGCTGGCTGTGCTAAACACCATGATTCAGATCAAGTCCCTGGAAGACACTCCCCCTGGGATGGGCAGGCAGCCAGACAAGAGGAGGAGTGATGAGACAGGAGGCAGGAAAATTGGGAGCAACGTGGTAGGGAAGCCAAGGGACATAGCAGGCAAGTAGCCACAGTGTCAAGGGCTACAGTTAGGTCCCGGAGGACGAGAGCTGAGAACCGGCCACGGGATGTGGTGACTGAAATCACTGCCAAGCATGAAGAAGACCCTCTCGGTTAAAGTAGTAGAAATGGAAGACAATGTGAGAGGCATTGAGGGATTAAATGTAAGACTTCTAAATTAACACACAGAAATCTTGGGAAATCTAGGCATATTTCACACGGGTTTTGTAGCAGTTTGAAACAAACACACAACTCTTTCTAGTAATCCTAAGAATGCCAAGTTCAGGAGACGAAACTGAAATTAAAAGGCAGACGTGGAAGAAGAGAAGGGACCGGCAGTGTCTTGCTGCCGCTACTGTTACTTCTGCTCTTTCACCTGTCAAAGGCAAAAAAACTATTGCCATTTCCCAGACCGCAAAGGAGCCTGGAGGGGAAAAAGTGCACATCTGCCAGCCGGCTTGCAAGAGGGATCAATACGCCAGCTCTTGTCAGCTGTAAGATTCCTCTAAGATGCCATTAAATTCCAGCTGTAAGCAAAAGTGGTAACTGGCCCCATTTCACAGAGGAGAAAGGCAAGGCCCAGAGAGGCCAAGTGACTGCTAAGGCTGAGATGAGCGACTGACAGACCAGATTTCCATCTCACTTCCAGTTCTCTCTCTGTTGATCAGATCTCCTCTAAATGCCTTTATAAATGTTTCAATGAATCTTATCTTCATGCATGGGATTAGCAAGATCAACTCCCCACTGATGATGCAAAATAACCCAGAAATGTTTCAGGCCTCCCTGATAAGCCAGGAATAGAACTTTTGGGGCTGTGATGATCTTGATCTTTCACCTCCAGCAAAAATCCTCTCATGGCTGTAACTTTAAAGTGAGTAATGCATGCCTCATTTGCTTTCCAAGCAGATAGGAAACCTTTTTTAAACACACTCACATTGCCGTGACCTCTATCTATGACTTAAAGAGTTCACCACATGCAATAATTTTCTTTGCTCAAGAGGCATTTCTTAGTTTGTCTCTGAAGAGATGTGGGCACTAAGCCCATTGATATAATTCACACACACACACACCATACTCTTTTAACTTGTTACCCTTCTACAATACCTGAAATCAAACCTTTCCCTAGCATGTATTTGGAATTCTGCACGACTATCAAAGGGTTCTAAAAGTAAAATCTAATCAAAATGGCAGTGTTCACACTGAAAGAAGCACCTGGCCCTAACCCTAGGCCAGGCGAGAGGGCGGCCAGGGCCTACAGGGAGCAAACCCAGTCCAGACCCCGAAACTGAAGCTCCGGCTGCCCCACACTGCCAAGTGGGGCTGAACTCACTTGGGGTGCATTTCGGTTGTTTCTGCACCAAAGGAAAACAATCGTTTCACAATATGGGCCAATAAAAAGCCATTCCACTCTGTTTTGCAGATTTTTATGAGGTTGATAATGTGAAATAGAGATTTTTGAGTCGTACAATGTCACACCAAGCGCAGGCGTCCGGAAGGCAGGCCCCAGCTCTCCTCTCCTGCTGATTCTCTCCAGTAGAAAACAGTGTCTGCATACAGTGGGAGCTTAACTGCTGGGTGAGCATCCCATTCTACTTCGACAGCTGCACGGTGGGCAGAGTGGTGTTTGTTGTTGTGCTTTAAACTGTCTATGTGTGTTCTACACACCTTTGGGCATCTGTTTTCTCATCGTTTTAAAAAGAAGTAGAGTCCTGAGGCCCAACCATCACTTAGTCTAATTCAGCAGGTCTAAGGTGCAGGTAAGAATGTTTCCTTCCTGATCACCCCAGGTCATGCCAGTGTAGGTGGTCTACGGAATCCACTCTGAGAAACAAACAAGAAACACCAAACAGAGAGTATAATAACACGCCTGCAACCAGTGCACTGCTGTCGGTGGTGAGCCTGTCCATTTCCGTCATTCAACTGACCAGGCTCAGCCTCCAACACAGATAACACAGAGTTCAGCATGAAATATTCCTCTCTCACGACCCGCCTTCCCAGCTTTCTCTGATTTGTATCTAGTATGATTCTTAATGTTTTCCTTTTTCTTTTTTCCTTCAGATATTTGAAGGCAGAAATTCTTAATTGTATTTCTCTTCTACTTAATTTTACTCACAAAATTTTACAAAGTTATATAGGTTTGCAACTTTATTGGAGAATTAAAAACTTGTATCGACTTCACATTTTTTAGGCAATGGCTTTTAGCTGAATCCTTCACTATCTCAGCTTGCAACACACACACGCACACACACAAACACACACTGAGGTTAAAGAAGACGGTGCATTTTCCCCAAACCCTACATTTCTTATTTTTTCACTAAATGCCAGCGTAAGTGATAGAACCATGGAACGCCTCTATGACAACACCGTGAAAACTACATAGCACTTTCTCTTCCAACTTAGCAAAATGATTTTCTAGTCTAAAAAGGAACCCTCTTTTATAAAAGAATCCTTGTGGTAGTTACTGTAAGGCAGAAGTTACTTGAATTTTAATACGATGATTTTTTAGCAAGACCCATGAGGGTTAAAACTTTTGTAAGCCTTTTGGAAAATAATCTTTTTTTTTTTTTCCTACCACAGAAGTTTACATTTGGAACAGAAGTTTAGACCTAGCAAATGTACAGTTTCAAATAAAGAATAAGTGTTTATCCTATATCTCCCATGTTCTAATAAAACAGAAAACACTTTGATCTACCTTCTTTCTTATACTTAGAACTAAAAGGAGGCCTCACCCAGCCATTCCTTTCATATTATTTAAGGGAAGAACTGAAGCGGCACACACAACACACGCACCCACCAGCATCGCCATCCGTGAGACCGCGTCAGCCGCACACTCCTGAAGTTCCCTTGGAGACACCGGAATGAATAACTAACAATCACAAAAAAGAACCTAACCATGTTCCCGACATTTAAAGTAGTTCAAAATTTTAAAGCCACAAAGTAAGACTGTCAGTAAACAGAAAGACCCTAAACAGTCTTTCTTTTTTTCTAAAATTTAATCTTTTTTGTATTTTTTCCATTACTAATTAGTCCCCTTATACACCCTCCCCCCAGCAATCACCACACTGCTGTCCATGTCCATGAGTCCTTTTTCCTTTTTGCTCAATCCCTCCACCCTTAGCCACTCCCTACCTCCCCCCCCCACCGCCAAAGCTGTCACCTGCTCTCCATCTATGAGTCTGTCTCCGCTTTGCCTGTTCGTTCGGTCTCACTTGCATATCTAAAGGACTCGCTAGCCTTCCGGGGTATATGCATCGTCCTGCACTTACACTGAGTTCCTCCTGCAGCTAAAAATTACTATAAATTCTAGTTGGCTCCCTGAAACAAAAATATCCACGTGATAAAAACAAAAGTTGTTTTATACCTTTAACAAAAGGTAATAAGGCTATTTCTTGCCAAAGTACAAGCTGTGAGTTTAAAGGATGCAGTAACTTTCCGTCCCTGACAAAACCTTTAGGTAACCAACAATTTTACGGAAAAGGCCTTTAAAATGACAGGCATATCAGTAACAGAAAAAAATTTCTTCCTATATTACGTAACAGCTTTGCAAAATAAAACTAAGAGAATCATTTCAAATAACACTATTATATCTGCATTAATCCCCAAATTACTGAGTACAAATATGCTACATGATCACAGATTCTTTTATATCTGAGGGCATTCACTAAGTGTTACATACATTAAAGATGTATTTATAAATATACAAGAGCATAAACTACATGTTTAGAAGTTTAGGAACACAAGTCTGGGAGAAAAAAACGTTTCTTACATGTCGTAAACACTGCAAAGAATAGTCAGTTTGAAAGGACACAGAAATGCACCCCAGCAATTTTTCTACCGTGTTGACACCCACGTGGGTACACAGCCGCTGCGTGGCAGACGGAACTCAGAATCTCAGAGGAGCAGAGTCAAAACTTTCACCCAACGGCGTGGGACACTGGATGCAGCTTCAGGACCCTTTCATTTACAGGCACCAATGAATTCGCTCTCCATCTGTAGACTAGATTAATCTTCCCTTAAATTTGCTTCAACAAAAGCTTATATTCCGTTACCTTATAACATTATTGTAGAAAAGATTAAACTTAAAATTATCTAAGATTTCACTTGCAGATCATTGTCTTCCATACTCTGACATGAGTATAAAGCAGTGTCTTCATTTCACAGCAAAAGATATGACCAAACAGGACTTTGCCAGTGGTGTTTCTGAGGTTCAATTTTCAATATTTATGAAAAATTGAATCTTACTCCCCAGTGCTTGATAGTGAAGAAGACGCACCACATAAACATTTAAAGAACTGGCCCGATAATATTAGAAAACGAAGGAGACGTCTGCAAACCCAACGCTACCATGCAATGGCGATGTGAACAATTTAACCATCTACTGGGGAGCGGACACATGATTACACTTTTTAATGCTATATGTTAAGGCCAAGAAAATGAGTGAACTTCGAACTTCTGCCAAAAGTCGTTTGAGAACAAAAAGGGTTTTTGGCCATAAAGCTCTTTAGGAAATCACATTAGAAAGAAAAAGATAAATGACATCTTTAAACCTATTAACAACAGTCTCAGATACACGAAAAAAGACCCTTCCCTCAGATTCATTCAAGGCAATAGAAAATCTTAGCAGGCACTGGTCCAAGATTCCCATAACTCCTCTATCTCACTAATTTTGTCGCAAGCAAAGGAAATCAGCTGGCACAACGCAACACCAGGGGAATCCAACTATCTGCCGCTTCCATTCCTACACCAAGAAGCTACACGCGGCTGAGAAAATACACACGGCGGTGATGCCCGGCTTCTGTTAAACGCCTGACTAATGTCAGCCAGGCCTCGGGGCTGCCAGACGCTGCCACCAGCCTCTCCCGCTCACTCACTCCCCTCATCTGATGGTGGTGGCCCATGTCTCCTCTCATCTCACACAGCCAGAGCACCGACCCTATCGTGACTCTGGGCTGCTGAGAAAAACTGAAAGTCATCAGAAGAGAACCCCCAAGTGCACCCCTTCCACCCACTATGTGGACCTGTGGGCACACACTCTCCCTGCCCTCCCATTGTTATGAATAAACAACCCAAGTCCTACTGAAGCTCATACAACCAACACCATTCTCTCCCACTTCCCCAAACAAATCACTCCAGCACTCTCTCCCATAAATCAACAGCTCCCTCTCTACCACATAATTCCCATCATGATAGAAACGTGTGGTCATTTATGCACTAAAAAAAAAGATCTTGACCCCACGCCCCCCTCTAAATATAGCCCCATTTCTCTATTCCCTTTTAATACAAAGGACCTCAAAACAGATGTCTATACTCTTGTCTCTAACTCCTCTCCTCCTGTTCTTCTGTGAACATACTCCAAACAAACACTTGCCCCTATACTCTACCAAAACCACTCTGGCCAAGGTTGCCAGGAACCTCCACATAGCTAAATTCAAGGGGAATTCTCAGAGTTCATCTTACACAAGTTGTATCCACAGAATTTGACAGAGCTGATCCCTCGGCGCCCTTCAAATGCTTCTGTAATTTGGCTTCCAGGATAACATGCTTTCTGGTTTTTCTTCCCATTCACTAATTATGTTTTCTACATTGTCTTTGCTAGTGACTACTCATTGTCTGGGGGCTGCAGTCCTTGACCACCTCTCTTTTCTCTCTATGCTCTCTCCCCAAGTAATCTCATCCAGTCTTGGCTGGAAATGCCATTTCTGCACTGATGGCTCCCTAATTCATATCTCCAGTTTAGATCTGAACGTCAACTCTGTATCTAATTGCTTTCTGACTTACACATCTGGATATGTAACAGGCATCTTAACACAATGAAAACACAAACTCTTGATCTCTACCCATATGGGTGACATTACAAGAGTTCACGGGTATCTAGGTCCCTTCTCCTTTAGGGCACATCAACAACACCACGTGGTAAAGCCACATGACCTGCTCTGACCATTTTAATGTGAGCAGAAGTGCCATGTATCACTTCCAGCCTGGTCAGCAAAAAGCATTTGTGACTCTCCAATCTCTCTCTTTCCTGCTGTGGCAACTGAAAATGCTCTGTGTTCCGGCCAAATGGTGAACCTTCAAGACATGGGGCCTCCATTAACAAGGCTTCCTTAGTGATGGCAAAGGCCTTCCAACAGACCCACATGGGACGTGTACCATGAGCAAGAAATGAACCTGTATGGTCAGCCATTGAGATTTTGGCATTCTTAGTTATCACCCAGACTGATACTCCCAAACCTACTCTTGCATGGTGCTCATCTCCCCATCAGCAACTCCACCCTTCCAGCTGCTCAGTCAAAAACCTTGAAGTCATTCTTAAAGCCTCTGTTTCTCTCACACCCCACACCCAATTCATCAGCATACCCTGTGCCGTCAAAATACATCAGGAATCCAACCACATTTCAATGCCTCTACTGCCATCCTACTCTTCAAAAAGACACTGGTGAGAAATTGAAAAAAAACAAGCTGTATACTTGGAGAAAATACTTAAAAAGCATATACCTGATGAAGGGGACTTGTATCCAGAATATACAAAATGCTCGAATCTCATCAATAGGAAAACAAAATGCTCAATTTATTTTTAAAAAAGCAAAAGATTTAGTAGGCAGTTTACCAAAAGAGACTTGGACAGCAAATAAGCACAAGGAAAGTTCAAAATGCTCACCTTTACTAGTGACTGGGACATGCCAATTAAATGAAAGCCACAACGAGACACCACTACACACATATTAGGATGACCGGCAGTACCCAGAGCTGACAAGATGTGGGTGCTGGAACTCTCAGAAACCGCTGCTTGAAATGTAAAATGGTACAACCGCTTTAGAAAATACTTGGCAATTTCTTAAAATTCAGGCGTGCACTTGTGGTAACAAGGAAAGTGCCCATATATTAATAGAAATGGTTTGCTTCAGAAGCTATTTATAACTATTATTTGAGATTCTTCCCTTGGTTGAAAGTGCCCAGCCATGGCACTGCTAAGTATTTCCAAGAGAATTGAAAGTATGTGCCCACTTATTTGTACATAAATGTTCATAGTCCCAAAGTCGAAACTGCCCAAGTATCCATCAACAAGTGAATGGATAAACAAATTGGGGCATATCCATACAAAATAACACAATTCAGCAATAAAAAGGAATGAATTATTGATACACACAATACAGATGAATCTCAAAATAAGTATGTTGAGTAAAAAGACAGAAAAAAAAAGAGTACACATTGTATGATTTCATTATATAAAAGTCTAGAAGGTGTGAACGAACCACAGCAAGGGAAAACAGATCCGTGGTTGTGGGGAGAAGAGGGATGCTCGGGACAGGCGGGAGGGACCCCCGGGGTGCAAGGCAACCTTGGCTGGACATACCGTCTTCATTGCAGTGATGGTTTCACAGACACAGACATGTGTCAAAACATTAAATTGTTTAAACTTGTGCAGTTTATTGTATGTCAATAATGCTTCAATAAACCTGTTGTTAAAAAGGATGTAGAAGGTGATCAAGAAATATTTTGGGGATGAATAAAGTGGATGAAAATAAAAAAAGATGCTGAGAAACCAAAATCCTAAGGAAGAATTAAAGTGGCAACCCCTGATGTCTTCTTCCCTTATTCAATAGTATCCTTTCCTGAACGATGGGGTCTAAGTGGAGAAAGAGGAGTAAACTACTACAAAGCGAAGTCCCTTGTATAAAGTTGTACGCCTTTCAACCCAGAAGAACCACCTGTATGTAGCTCCTGAAATGGACAATTGCTACCCCGACATAGAAGCACTCTTCTTATGCCATAGTCCTCTAGCAGCTAGATAATTTCTTTGAACTTATCTTAAAAGTCTGGCCTTATTTCTCCTTTGTATATCATCTTCACTAATCATTAAACTTATACTGGCCCTTTCTCCATAAATTTAATTTGTTACAATTTTTTTTAAGAACTAAGGAATGGCTGTAGCGGTGTCCTCAGTTCACGGATGTCCTCAGTTTGTGAGTCTTGGGTGAGAAGTAGCTCTCCTTGGATTCCATGTCCCATATCCCAGTTTCCCCCAAGGAAGACAAATCACCATCCCTACTTCACTCACCTCCCTTGCTCTTCTCTTTGAAATCCCAAATTCTACTCATCATCATCAATTTTAGCATCACCCTAATATATAAATACACTCGCTTCTGTCATAAGCTGCTATGGTTATGCGTCTTCTGTGACATGGCCCCTTTGTCATAAAATAGAATGTAAAAAGAAAAGCACAACACCCATTTTTATTGAAATAAAGTTAGCCCCATGACTCACCTCATTTCCGCCGACCGCCTTGGTTAGAATCACTGCAGAAGACACAGGGGGAGGCATGCAGCCTACAGTCTGCAGACTGAAAGAGAAGATGCAATTATACATAGTATTTCTTAAATCACACAGTTTTCACCGCACTCATTCTAAGCCAGCAGAGCTGAGTGAATGCAGACAAGAGAGCGGTTCTCCCTGCACATGCCCTGCTGAGTCCAGACAGCTCCATCGGAGGCGGCACGGCTCAGAAGACGCTGGGAGCGCGTGGGGGAGCTCTCACTCCATTCACAGGCATGGGGGGTTTCGTTCTTAAAGTTATTTAAGCTCTTGTTATATAACTCAGAAAGAGCCCCATCGAGTTATAGTAAGCATAGTCAATGAAAGATAAACAAAATGGTTAATTATTTGGTAAGTGCATAGGAGTTTCGACCTGAGGTTATTTTCAGGTATTTTTTTCTGTACATTTTTTTGTAGAAAGTCTTTTGGCAAAAATAAAACTTTAAAACCACTTCTAAAGTTCAAAAATATTTAACAAAATGCAAGCTACATTCACCGATCCCTTTCTATAAAACGGCAATTCTCAAACTTTCCTCTCGCAAGAGGCATTCTGACGTTGTTACAACAGCATTATAGAACAGGCGTGACACAGTCACGCACCTGCCGGAGGCAGACTGACGCCAATTCTAGCGTCTGTGCTAAATTTTGACTTCAATACCCAGATCATGACAAGACGCCTGCCCTCTTGGTTCAGGGTAGAAACCACACTGCACGACAAGCACACGAAGCGGTGTGCCCGCCATGGACGCGCTGAGGAGGAAAAGCGTTCCTCGGAGCTTGGTGAGCAGCTGGCCTCACATAGAAAGTGAGGCAAGGAACAGAGGGCACAGAGTGTCTGATTGGTATTCTGAATGTAAGACTACAAATAATTTTTATTCACTTTTGCAATAATGCATTACTTAAACTTTATACAATGGATTTACATTAGCTCTGAAATTTGAAAAAATTAAAATAAATTTTAATTCATTTTGACAGAAAACATATAAGAAAACACTAGTTATGGAATTTGCAGCTCAGTTCAATTCAGTATGGTCTCCTTTTAAGGACTGTTCTCTCGCACCCAAGTGATGCTAACGCAGTCTGTCCCGTTACGAACTCCCAGTCTCCGAGCCTTCCTTATATCAACACCCTCCTCACCACTAACACTTACTAAGCATTTACCATTCGTAGTAGACACTGTTCCAGCCACTTGACTCACTTATTCCTCACTAGTATTTAAGAAAAGTGCTATTATTATCATCATTTTACTGAAAACTGAAATTAAGAAGTTAAACAAGTTGCCTAAACTCACAAAGCTGCCTGGCTAGGGTTAAACTTTTATTCTGGAATCCAGGGTCAATGACCTGCCTTACCTCCAGCCTCTCTGCCTTCTACCCGCCCTGCCACCAATTCTAGGAATAGGTCCTCTCAGGTATTGTCAATTTTTCAGTGTTTTTGATCTTTCCCTCTCTTCTGGCCCCTTCCCTGCTATATACAAAGAAGCAGAGTTCTCCCTATCTTAAAAAAAAAAAAAATCCCTAAACTATTTATTGAATATTTATGCCTTCTAGATGTAGGATACCACATAAGGGTATAAAAAAAGCATGAGGTATCATTCCTACCTTCGACACACAAATTCAGAAGACTCAACACATAAACATAGATAATTGACCTTTAATTAGTACCGCTACCTCCTCAAGATGTAATCCTACTTTTCCCTTGCGGCTCACTATGGACCTTCTTTACAGTGCGCTCCACCCCCATGACCCCAAAGCCCATTCTCTCTTTACTCCCCTGGAATTGGACTTACGCCCCTTCTACTAGTAATAGTCATCTTAAGTAACTTTTACTTAACTAGGCATCTCCTACCCACCAAATCCAGTATCACTTTTCCCATACTCATTACCCTTTCTTTCTTGTTTCTCAAAGCACTCTATTCTCTTGGTTACCATGGTGCCTCATCAATCTAATTTATCTCCTATCTTTTAAACCAGCTCATTTTAGTTTTTTGCTGTCTTTCCTTCCTTCTTCACAATCTTATGTTCACATTTGAATCTGTAGGGATACTTTCAAATTTACATTTCTACTCCTAAGTTCCATTCCTTAATTTGTACCTGCCTATAATTGCTACCTTAAACTAAATATGCCTAATGCTAAATTTATGTAGTTTCTTTTTTTAATTTTTTACTGATTTTAGAGAGAGAGAGAAGCATCAACTTTTTTGTGTCACTTATTATGCATTCATTGGTTGATTCTTGTATGTGCCCTGATGGGGGATTGAACTCACAACCTTGGCATATTGGGAGGATGCTCTAACCAACTGGGCTACCCAGCCAGGGCCAGATTTATGTATTTTCTAAAAAAAATAATTTTACTCTTAATTGACCTATTTTTGTCAATGGGATAGCATTTTCCTTATGGTCCAGTTTGAAACTGGAGTTGTGTGTGGTTCCACTCACTCCTCATCAATCAATCAATCACCACAACAACTTGCCACTCTTTTCCATGACCGTGGCCATCATCCCCCTTCAGGTGATTTTCGCCCAAGTCTGGACCTGTCCAAATGCCTACTGAATGCTCTCTCTAACTCCAGTCTTTCCCTTCAACACAGCAAAGTAAGGAGTGTGTGCTCAGAATATATTTATTTCAGTGACTTAAACAGAATCCCAGCATAGGAGTCTGCAAGTCCCTAAAGTTCACATACTAAGTATACACTCTCAAAGTGGGGAGAGGAAGGGGAAAGTAAGCTGATGTTGTGATTATGTTAAGCTAAGTTCATACTCCTTTAAGCTTGATGTCCTGAGGTGAGAGGTGTGTGCTCACTTCACTCAGCATAGTGAGAGTGCAAGCCCTACTCTGCACCGCCTGTATGCCCAGCACAATGCTAGCAGATTAGTCCTCCGTAATGACCACTTCTTAGCATGTTTTTCTCTCGTTTAGCACAGTTGACTAAGCCCTCTCCCTCATCCACAGATTCAGCAGTTCTGGCCTCCTGGCCCACGCCTGTTCTTGCCTTGGAGCCCTTGCACATTCTGCTTTCTTTGCCTGGAACACTCTGCCCCCAGAAGAAACAATCCAACCCAGCCCGCGCACCCAACCCCTTTCAACCACATCCAGTGTCTCACTTCGCATCACTTTGGTCATCTAGTTACTTGTTTACCGGAAATCACAGCCAGTCTCTTCAATGTGCAAAACTAACTGGCTCTTGGCCAATTTTGTTCACTGTTGGTTTTCCAATACCTCTACTGACTCCTGGCACACAGGCGCTAAATAAATGACTTAATTGATAACCCCGACACTGTTGCTAAGCAGGCAGTAACAGTAGGATTATCTTCATTTTATAAACTGGGAAACTGAGTTTCAACACTATTAAATGCCTTTCTCGAAGTCGCATAGCAAGTCAGGGACAGGGTCAGCGTGCAGTCTTCGAGCCATACGGTGAGATTTAAACTGATTCAAATAATCTTTAAAAATCACTAAATTCTTTTAATTAACATGGCCACATTTTTAATGGGAGAAAAGATTCTAATGAAAATCTATTGTTAATTCAACTGTCCAAGCAAACACATAGCAGAAGAAGTAAAAAGTTAAATGCTTATCCCTGTATACATTGTTTCCTCCCTACACATTGTAAAGCACATTACACCCAGCCATCACCCGTATATGTTTGGCAAGATACACTTCAAAAGGTAAAGCGCCCGACTGACAGCCTACACTTACACATACATGCCAATCATATATCCTCTAGTCCAGGGGTGTCACACTCATTTCCACCGGGGCCACGTCAGCCTCACGGTTGCCTTCAAAGGTCCTAATGTACAATTTCAACTCCTGAACGGTTAAGGAGTAGTTACATTTATGCAGTCCTAAAATTATTTCGGCCCTTTGAAGGCAACTGCGAGGCTGATGTGGCCCCGGTGAAATGAGTGTGACACCCCTGCTCTAGTCCCTTCCATTTTTCTCCCAACACAACTCTTTTATATTCCCAGAAAAATGTTCCTACAGAAACTTTCAGTTAAGCATATGGGTGTTATTTTAAGATTCTGTTATAAAATTCTTTGATGGACCTCCCTGACTCATTTTAAAGGTTATTAATAATGTTAAAAGTGTTTTTATTTTCTTATAAGCTACTACACATAGGCTCCTTTACATATAGTTGCTACAGAGACAATAAAGTCACTAAAAATGTCCCATTAAAAGTAAACTGTTCAAAATATTTAAACATACCCTTTTAAAAGCCATTCATTGATTGGTGTGATTGACAAAAGCTGAAGGAAAAGCCATATTGTCGCCGGGAAGAATGCAAGTGTAAAGATCTGAATGAAAAGGTGCAGTTTTATATGCACCAAAGCACCAGTCAGCTCCTGCAAAAATAGACACAAAATTTAAAAAGTCAGAACACTGCTTCTGAGGAGAGACTGTTACTAAAATAACGTTGCATAAATTAGTTTTTTTAATTGAGATATAATTGACATATAACATTCTATTAGTTTCGGGTGTACAAGATGATGATTAAATATTTGTATTTATTTCAAAATGATCACCACAATAAGTGTAGTTACATCCATCAATTTGGAATTATTTCACAGCTAAAATTTTTACCTATAAGCATCTGCACAAGGGCCAAACTTTAAGAAAAGTTCATTAATTATGGCTATGATGTTTTTCATGAAGGTTATTATTTTTATATAGAATTCTTGAAATATTCTAATTGCTTTCAAATATATAATATGCCACAACAATTCAGATTTGTGCGATTCTGAGCCAGGACTAAGCTAACTACCTTTGCGCTAGTGTATCTGAGAATCGTTGCCACTGTAAAGAAACATGTATGTTTAACTACCTAAAAAAATAAATCTTGTTTAATAATTTTAGCAGGACCTGTCACATTTTAATTAAATATAATAAGTAACCTCTATTAATTACACCAGACCTAGAAAGACCTCAATTTGGCAAGAAGTTACTAAATCTACACACAAATCATAATTTTTAAAAATCCTCTCCCCAACAACATTCTAGAATTCAAAATGACTTTTCCCACAATACCTACTCCCTAGCTTTCTGTATTAACACTCCTTACTGAGCGTAGTTACATGCCATTCTCTGAGCCTGCCCCTGCACGTATGTCCTCTCAATGCATCCTCAAATCAGCCCCGTTAGGTGGAGATTATCACTCCTGTTTTACTGATGAGGAAGTTGAGGTTGAGAGCTTCTACCCACTGAAGCTCAGCACCAACATGTGTGCCGGCTCCTTCCACTGTGTCGCACCGATGCCCAGGAGGGCAAAAAGTCCCAGAAAACGTGACAACCCAGGCACTTGTTATGAGTCTCACAGCTAAACAAAAGATACTCAGTTAAATTTGGGGGTTTCAATATATACTAATTAACAAGCATTTGCATTTGAATTTCTTTGAGTTATGTGGTTTATTCGTGGAAGTAAAACAAATTCAGAACGTAGTAGAAAATTTGCATAAAACATTCAGGCAGTCACTAGAGCACATTCAAAGATGCCAGAGAGTCACTGGTTATAAGCACAGCACTGTAATGATGTCCCTACCATCCCCAGTTCAAGCAAGACATTCACAAGACCCTCGGCTTCAGAGGCACTGGCCAAAGTGCATAGTCTAATAAGTGGTAGATCAAGGCCGCCTCATTCACTGATCACCCCCTCTAGGATCTGTCTCACCGGCTCCCACGATTTGTGTCCCTGTGTGAAGACACACAGCAGTTCCATTTCCATCACAAGATGTCCTTAATGACATCTAAGGAACTTCCGGCAATCCGGGACTAATGCAGGGCAAGTGGGCAACACTGGACAGACCAGAAGCCGCACTAGGTCCGTGGATCAGAGCTATGAGGAAAGGAGCCTCCTCAGACTGTGTCAGAAGTTTCTCCACAGAGAAACCCGAGCACCAGCAAGGCCAAGAATCTCAGCAGAACTGAAACTGAATCTCACCTGGATACACTCAGGAGCATTTGATAAATACCAAATAAATATCAGTGTTTTTATTTTTTCCTTGTAATAAAATGATGAGCCAGAATGCAGTGATTAAGGCATTTGCATATACTTCTCATAGAAATATCAAATGGTATAACTTTTTTGAAAAGTAATTTGGGAATATATATCAAGGACTATACTACAACTTATATTTTTGGATCCCAGAGTTTTATGTTTAGACATTTATCCCAACAATATAAAAAAATGGTTACAAGCATTTATACACAGAGCATTATCCATCAGGTGTGTCCAACCTTTTGGCATCTCTGGACCACACTGGAAAGAGAGTCATCTTGGGCCAAACATTAAATACACAAACACTAACAAAAACTGATGAGCAAAAAAAGGCTTTAAGTAAATGTACGATTTTGTGTTGGGCCATATTCATAGCTATTCTGGGCCGCATGCAGCCTGTGGGCTATGGGTTGGACACCCCTGCAACCTGGAAACAACTTCAATGTCCAAAGATGGGAGAACAGCTAAATAACTTAAGAATTAAACAGCGTTAAGAGCTATTATAAACCATGTGAAAACTGTTGACAAGGATGTAGGAGGACGGGGTCTCCCCCTACTTAGCCAGCATGCAAACCGGCACAACCCACGGATGGCAGTCTGGCGACTCATTCCTTCATTGGACAAGTACAGAGCACCCGCCAACACTCTAGGAGCTTGGGCCACCTACCCCAACTTAGACTGCACATAGCACTTGACCTAGCAATCCCACTTCCTGGAATTAACCCTTCACAGATGCTCCCAAAGATGGGAAATGACATATGTTTAGGTTACCTTTTGTAGCGAGTTTGTAAGAGCGAAACCTTGTGTATTACCTAACTGTCCATCAATGAGGGCTCAAGAAAATATATCATGACACATTCATAAACTGGAATATTTTCCAGTTTACAAAAAGAAATAGGAGTTCTTTACATGTTGATATAAAATAATCTCCCAGATGTGTTTTTGAGTTAAATAAGGTAAGGAGGCAAACAGTATAAAACACTACAGTTTAAAGGGGGATTCACATATGCACCCCCCCTTTTGCATACAGTATCTCTGGAAAGATACACAGAAACTGTTAACATGGGCTGTCTCCAGAGCGAGAACTGGATGGACCGCTGGTGGAGGGTGAGAAGAAGACTTTTCATCATATATATTTTGGTACCTTTTGATTTATGTACATAAAGGTAAACACAATGTAAATTGTTTTTAAATATATAAGTGAAGAAAAACTAGAAAGTATTAAAGTACATGAAAAATTATTATTATACAATGTCACATGGAAAAATATAAGATCATAGATGCATGTATATGTGGGTATATGTATGCAAGTATGTGTAGACGTATACACATAAAGATATATGTACAATTTAAAAAATGTTTTATTTAAAAATATCCTATATGTAAAATATGTTTAAGAAAGAAGAACTTAAAAACACACAGATGTTATAACAGTTATTTTTGCTCTTTCTAACCTCTCTACAATGGGGAAATACCACCTCTGAAATCGGAAGAGTTATGAAAAATAAAATACAGTTCAAGAATACTGGCCCGCCTAGTAAATGACTGTTAGAAACAATCTGTATCACATCAGAACAATGGGACAGTAAGGGACCCAGTGAACGAGTCACAAGGGCCTACTGTGCTGGGTCATAAGAGGGCTCTTCGCAACAGGGAGACTAGCAGACGGGAAGTGCTCCTAAGAAAGATTTTCAAGACTGTCACAAAAACCCAGTGTTCTGTATTTTCTGGATTTCCATACAACGTTAAACAGAAATAAGGTGACACTGGAAAAGAAAAAGCAAGGAACACCATAAAATCCAAAATAGCAGTATTCCATATCTGTCCGTGTGGAATTTAGGGCCACGTGTTCAAATAGATGTCGTGGTGAATAATCGAAAAGTCGATTCTGCAAGACGTTTTGTTTTTCACATGTAATGCAGGTCAAATTCCATCGACGTAACCTTAAGGAGACACTGCACATACTGAGTACACCAGAGTCTCACTGGCAGCATCAAGAATGGCTTAAAATCAGAGACTCTGACTGGGACATAGGAATATTTTCATTACATACCAATGTCCCTTTCAACCCCTGTGTGACCCTTATTTGACTTCTGAGGGTCAGCCTCACAGCTCTGGGATGGAGACAAGCAGCATGAGCCCAAAGTTCGGGATTTGCTACATTTACTTCTGAGCAAACGGGACTTTAAAAAATAATCTGCTTAGGAAAATAAGGAAAAACCTATATATTCAGGACCCTTTTCAGGCCCTGAGCTTCCTGCTCTGTCTCTATCCCAGCGCCAAGCACAGCGCCTTGTAGTCAGAGACACTTGCTAGGTTGTTTAAATGAATTTGGTTCTGCCACAGTCTAACTGAAAAGTCCTCTGGAACTGTAGGTCTGAAGTTCGCTATATATAAAATACACATATACTTCAAATGTGACCTTATTACACTGTAGTACAATAAAATTTCAGAACCCATTTCAACAGGTATTTCAAAAACTAGAAATCAAAAGTTATAAAGCTGAAGATTTGGCATTGAATCTTCTTAACATGAAGTATTAACACAGAGTTCTTTATAATGTTAATAAACAAATTTTAGGATACACACATTGTATCAGTGTATGAGTAACACTACATGAAATGTTCAATGTGAATCAAACGTGAATGGGGCCACTGTAAATGCTTTCAAATAAATTCAAATAAGTAATAACCTTCCTTCTCCTATGTGCAAAAAATGCACTATTCTAAGACCTAACAGGATATAAAAAAATAGTTGTCCTAGCTGAAATTAATTTAAGATTATTAACCAGAAGACAACTAACAACAAGACTGCAACCTTCTAACTTAGAGCTCTTCGGCTGCCCAGGAAATTAGCAGGGCCTAGAGGTGGTTTAACGTTACACAAGGATGCAATCAATCTAGGGCATCTTAAGTTAAATGGATCTTGAAAATGAATTAATGCTGTATTAGTTTCAAAAGGATCTGTATGGAGGAAATGACTTTGATGGCTTCTTAGATACCATGAGAATGCACAGGGATCGAGGCATTTCACCATTAGATCCAAATTAGCTGGATGACTCTGAAGGTTTCTTAGAGGCTTATGGAAGAATTTGCTCCTTAGGGAAATGCTGGTAACTGTGGCATTCCTTCTTCAACTCCTGCATCCCATGGAATTGGCTACTTCACAGAATCGCATTAAGCAAGAAGCTAAGGGGAGAATCAAGTCTCTTGCCAAGTTTCCCATGGCATAAATACAGCCGTAGCCATTATACAGCCATCAGGGGACATGGGGCAACGTCCAAAGTAGTGGACGTGGGTAAGACAGCTGCCTCACAAAGAGCACTAGCCAAGGCCATCAGGAAGACCCCCAAGGAAGAGCAGACCAGCACCACAGGAGCAGCGAATACCTTTCTGGACCATTGTGTCTCACGCTGGCGGGCCAACAGAACGCTGGTGTTGACAGAAAAAACCCTATGCCCTATCAGTACTGATCACAGTACTTTTGTGTCAATAAAATCTACAGAAACTGGGATTTGACATATTTAGGAAATCCCACCCATGTCTGCTATTCTCAGAAGACCAGCAGTCCGTAAGAGTATTTAGCATTCTGGAGACACAATTTACACCAACCTGCTAACTACAGAATGCATAAATTTAGAAAAACCACATTTTTTTCCCATGTTGCTACTGGGATGACCAGAAGGAAGTAGGTAAATTTGATCTTCATTCAAATCACATTTAAAAGAACAAAACTTTAAGTAAAGGCAAGATATGGTGCACAAACGCAATTTTAAGTTTTAAAGTCATTCCCCCCCGCCAAAAATCCTTATTACATAGTAAGATTTTCCAGTCTACATAGGAGTAAACATCTTAGAATGACCACTTTTAAAACTCTAATTTCTTCAAAAGCAAATGGTTATTTCTCCGACTTTTTTCTTCCATTAAAAGTCAAAAGGGAATCATAAATTCTCCTCATACTATCTGGGGTATAAAAATGCCTGGATTTCTTTCATTCCGAGGAACCCCATGTTCAGAGACACCTGGATAGGTAAATAACATGACCTGTATGTCTTCACAGTAGAGTGTGACGTCCTACGAAAAAATACCAGTATTTCCTTAAAACATCTACTAACATTCCATAGACACACTAGCAAAGAATATACTTAAAAAAATACAAATTAGTTAACAGTCACTACAAGTATCCCTTGAGCAGCCTCACTCCTGGGAACAAAAGAAGGTCCACAAAGTTAGGGAAACCCAAATAAACAGGAACAGCCTGAAGGCACCACAGCAGGGGAGGCCTGAAGGAGATTCCTGCTTCGGTGGCCAGGTTAGAAGCACACGATTACAACGCATCCTCAGGGTCCGCGCTGCCCACTACAAAGTTTCTAGACTCTGCAGGTACAAAACACAAGTCCTGTGCCGAGGGCCAGGTTATCTTCTGCTACAGTGAAGCCTTCAGGCTACTGATACACACACATTTACAAAAGGGTTCTGAAACTTCAAAATGTGAAGTACAAACTCAGGTTTTCTCCCTGCTTTTCCTGTGCCCCGTGGGTGACAGTACCTCTGTTTTTAATGAGAGTCCGCTGTTAAAGAATATTGTTGCCACAGCGATGTACGAGACAGTTATTTCTGGCTTCAGGGGTCCTGAAGAGAGAAAAAGTAGTTGCTGTTAGATAAGTATTTCTAGTCTTCCTGGGTGAAAGACAAACCCACTGGAGAAGCACAAACAGTACTTGAGACCTTAGTGTTGACACTGCACTTGCTGTGACACAGTCCCATTCCAGAGAGGAGTTTCCAGAAGGCAGGGACCATGGCTGCCCAGCTCAGCACAGTGTCCTTCGACCACAGAAACAAAAATAAACTCTGCTCCACACAGGAGAGCAGACAGTCACCACCCTTCAACATAGACCCTCACGGTATCTACCACCGTGTCAGTGCTTATACAACGACTAAAATTCCCCAAACCGAAAGGAGACAATCACTGGGAGCAGCTGCAGTCTCTTTAGCAAACATTATTTTATTTTTTCTAGAACACCAGAAAGAAAAAGCTTGTATTCGTGCAAACATTCAGTTCTCCCCAAGAGTATCCAATCTACCACTTTTATTGGGCACTTACTCCAAGATGGAGATAATGCATAGAGAACAATGGAGAACAATCTCAACAATCTGTTGTTAAGATTGTAAATAGTATGAAATTGTGCCTAGCCCCGGGCACACTGTGTGAACCAGACAGGCCTGACCTTTGCCCTCCAGAAGAATCCTCTCTGAAGGTGGGACGGCATCCTCCCCAGGGGCGTTAACGTTGTGAGTATGACAGGGGTGACCCTAACCTCTATTCATGCTTGTGGCTTGTACACAACTGGCTTAAAGACCTAATGTGCTAACCAACAGACAACATTCTTTTAAAGGACATAGCCTGAGAAAATGCCATTTTATACCTGTATACAAGTGATTCTCTGGCAGGGGCAACTGACATTTGGCGACATTTAAAAATTTCTCGGTTGAGTTAATTCAGGGACTAGAAGGATGACTGGCATCTATAGGACAGAGATCAGGAGTCCTGCTCAGCACCCTGGGAAGCTCAGGGCAGCCCTCCAAAATTTGCATCCACCCAGAACTTGTGGATGTGACCCTATTTGGAAGTAGGGTCTTTACAGATATACCGTATTTTGCCATGTATAATGCACACTTTTTTTGCCCAAGTTTTTGAGGGAAAAAAATAAGGATGTGCATAATACACGGGTATAACGATTACACACCAAGGACATAATAATGAATCCCGTGTATAATGCACACAAAACACAAGTGCACATTATACACAGCAAAATACGGGTGATCAAATTAAGATGAGGTCTTATCTGATTACCATGGACCCTAATCCAATGACTGGTATTTTTTTTTTAAGATTTTATTTATTTTTAGAGAAAGGGAGGGAGAAAGAGAGGGAGAGAAAAAATGTGTGGTTGCCTCTCCCCCCTCCCCTACTGGGGACCTGGCCTGCAATCCAGGCATGTGCCCTGACTGGGAATCGAACCATTGACCCTTTGGTTTGCAGGCCTGCACTCAATGTACTGAGCCACACCAGCCAGGGCCCAATGACTGGTATTCTTACAAAAAGAGGGAAATTTGGACTCTGTCACACACAGAGAGAAGATGGCCATGTGAAGACAGAGGCAGAGCCTAGAGTCCTGTTACCCAGGAACACTAACAGCTGGCAGCCGCCACAAGCTGGAACAAACAAGGAAAGGCTCTTCTCTAGAGCCTTCAGTGGAAGCATGGCCCTGCTGGCATCCTGATGAGACTTTAGCCTCCAGAACTGTGACTAAATACATGTCTGCTGTTTTAAGCCACCCGGTTTGTGATGATTAGTTGTGGCAGTCCTAAAAAACCAATACACGGTTCAGCAAAACAACAGCACCGCAGTCCCGGCTCCTCTGTTCCCTAACTCCCCACCACACCTACAGAGATTGATGAGTTCCAAGCTCAGGAATAACCCCCATTCATTCAGTCAACAAATATTTATTGAGAGACTATGATATTGGAGGCATTTGTAGTACAACTGTTACTAAAAGAAGATCTCCTTAAACAATGCTATACATGCTTTCATCTCCCTGGACTTTATAGATCATTTTGCTGTGATTTGAGAAAAGGGAGTGGAAGGGAGCAAATGAGTGCAAATAGCATCACGCATAGGGCAGTAAAGGCTGCTCACACACTTAAAAGGAGGCACATTATTGTTATACTTGTGAGTGAACAGAAGCTCACTCTTCTCGGCAGCTCACACTTGGAAATAATGTGTCCTCAACAACTGAGGAAGGTGATTCCGAAACAGATTGTAGAGTCGAGGAGTCTGGCTTGTTTTGAAAATTGGTGCCTCCCAGGAATTTTAAATACAGTTTCCAAAAACCCATATCATTTTTATTTTCCTCCCATCTCCTGTTTTTTATCAGATCTGCCCACAGTGGCTTCTCCAGAATTTCCACCTAGGATGGGTCAGAGCGAGCACTGTGGTTGCAAGTGACAACTAGAGGTCACGTCCACAGGTGCGTCTCCCTGGCAAGCATATGGCATTTGCTTAGATGCCGTGTTTCTCTGGGGCAGCTAAAGCATCTCCCTTAGTTGGCCAACAACCGAATTTTTAAAGAACTCTTCCCACAATTCACATACACACACATAAATACACATGCTAACTATTAACTAATCGGCATAAATCAGTGAAATGATTCTTGACTTTCAATGTTTTAAATCGTAGAGACAGGTCATACTGTTTTTTTTTTTTTTAATTAGATTCATCTCTAGATAACTCTACACCATGAAAGGACGTGGTGAGGGTATTCCAGCGCTACCTTCAAGATACCTTTTAAAAGGGAAAGGAAGAAATCATTCTGATTTGGAGAAACCTGAGGCCCAATTGAGACAGGACCATGGAGATGCCAACGGACAGCTCAACTTTTGAATGCAAAACTAGAGGTTGCCCAGGGCTGCAATAAAAACTTGATAAGTACTTGCATAGAGGTGAGAGTTGAATCTACCATTTTAAAATGATACCTGGCCTGCTGCAAGGTAATGATTATATCCTCCAGCTCACCAAAATAACCAGACTCAGATCTGAAAATGGCTATAAAGCTAAAGTAGAAATATAAGTTTTAACTTTTCCTCTAAACAAAAGCAAAAAGTGTTTATCAGTGAAAGTGAAATGAGGTAGCAACATCAAAAGAAAAGTTGGCCATAAAAAAACAAATGAAGCAATTTTGCAGTTCCAGAACTCATGCTTTTTAATGAGGGGGAAAAGAACATTATTTGAAATGCTTAAGAGTGCAATGAACTATTATTATCTCCTAAAATCTATTCATCACCAAAATGAATTTCTCTTCTGAACCTAATCTAAGATATTCATGCCGATATTCTTAGACTTACAGCATGTTTCTGGGTGTTTTTTTCCCACTGGAAAAATGAAGCCATTTCCTTTTTAGGATTTATATATTGTTAATGGCAACAATTTAAGTTAAGATGCAGGTAGAAATGAAAAAGTTACTCTACTTCCAATGAAGTAAACCTTTCTCTTACCAAGAATAAGTAACACAGCTTTGAAAACAAGGAAACTCTAAGGTGTGCATAGCTCAGTGCTTCCCTGAGTCTCAATGGAAGAGATTAACGACACCTCAGAACGTATATACGTTTACATCTACTCCGACTTTTAATTTTCAACCTTCTTTTGTTTATTTAGAAGTGAGATGTAAGAGGGTAAAAAGAAAAGTGAACTAAGAATTAAATTATCTAGGCTAGGACCTATTGTATTCTTTCCCACCTGGAAAGTCATCAACTTCTCTAATGTAAGGGTTCCCACGTCAACAAATTTCCTGCCATACACAACTCACCAACTGTCTATGAAGATTTTTTTCAAAGGGAGGTCAGATCATAGTTGTGACACTTTAAGTGTAGAAGTCTTACACTTAAAAATAAAGAGCATAGTCATTGAGGCCCTGATTCAGGTAAAGGTGAAGTGAGCATCTTGCAGGGTACCAAAACTTTTCCTGTTTAAAAGAATGTCTAGAAAATTGTTCTACCGAAATTTGTTCAGTGAGTGTGAATGTATTAAAAATCACAACCTCAATGTAAAGAGCTCATAAATGGAAACTTTGACTAAAAGTTAAAAGCAAACGAAAAGGTGCTTCAGACCATTCTAAAGAGCAGAATAGGACAGAAACATTTTCAGCAACCATTGCTTTCCTTGTTCCTAGATTTTTGTTGGATTAAGTAGTAGAATGAATGTGTTGCTTGGCAATCTTTGGAGTTTTGTTTTTATTTAAGAGGTTTTAAGGTCAATTAAAAGCTCAACAGAAGTATCAAGCACGTAGCCTGACAGTCTATCTAAGAACGCCCGAAGAATTGCTTGCCTAACTTTTGTTTTCACAGATGGACAGCTAGCTACCAAAGGAATCATATGAGCTTACTGTTGTCTAACATTAGCAGGTTCTGCTCTGCTCCTTTGGGCCAAAAATCAGGGCACAGAAAATGTCTACTACAGAGAGCACTCCTTGATAATGGTTATTCATTTTTAATAATTTTTCACCACGGAAATGTGTATGGATTTTGCAACTGGTATGAAACAAGGGGGAGTCCTGGTCTCCAGTCCTTCCTCTCCCCCGACTGCCCTAGCTAATGTGACCCAGGGTCAGTCACCTCACCTCAGGTCTCAGCATCTTCAGCTGTAAAAGAAGCCTGTCAGGTGAACCTACTTTTTAAAAATCCCTTTTGATAACCAGCCGGTTAGCTCAGTTTGTTAGAGCGTGGTGCTAAAAATCCCTTTCGATCCTTAACATTCTACTCTTATAAAAATTAAACAAAGAAATGAATTATCCTAGATCAATAGCATGAGGACTAGTGAAAATGGGAAATGGTATTTCTAAGGTACAATAATGTACCAAAACTTCAAGAAGCAGAGTCCAGGGGAAGAAATAAAATTACAGAATCCGCCTCACACACGCCACTGGAAGCCCTAGGGAAATGATTCCACATTCAACAACCCTTCTTCCCACGGAGCACCCCGGAAATGTCATATAAAAGTTATTTTACCAAACCTAGGCCCTGCAGATGTCAACTTAAAGATTACATATCACCTGTAACTTCACCTTTAACACCAAGCAAATAAAAAGATCTAACACCAGAAGCTATAAAGTGCACGAGTGAAGCTAGTAAAGTGTGCATTCCACATGGCCTCGAAGACACTGTAACTTTAATTCTCACTATCCAGCTAGCTCCTGGGGTGGGTGGGGGGGACTCATTTGACAGAACCTGAAATACCAACATTCGAAAGTTTCCCAAGAGCTCAGAGAAGCTATGTCAAAGAAGAAACGGCGCCTTCAGGGGGAGAAACCACCAGAAACAACAGCTTTATTCTCAATTATAAACCCTACACATTTTGTACTAAGCCGAATATAGAAAAATAAAATAAAATAAATAAAAATGGTGTAATTCCCAGAATCTTTGTTCAAGTAATTTCTTTTAAATGTTCCCCGAAGCAACCTGTCAATGGAGGTATTGAAGGGAGAGGGTAGAAGGAACCACTGTCCTCCTGAGAGATGGTTTCATTCACTCCCCTCATGTAACAACAAGTCACAAATAACTTCAAATCTCCGCAGCGCGTCCTGACATAAAAGGATCACCTGTGCTCCCTTCTCTCCTTTATCTGTCCCTGTTGTATGACTGATGTATGAAACCTGTCAATAAGCGTGGAAACTGACAAGCAAGGTGAAAAAGACAATAAATTAAAGAAATTCAATTAACGTTTATGAAAAGTAGGGCACGACTGTCTGGGGGAGGGGAGCTATAAAAGGCGAATGACGTTTCCAGTCCTGCCCACCAATGCCCCTCCCCACATTACAAGGCTCCCACTATTCAGGCTTTGACTATGCTTTTAGTCCGCCTACATTTCCTTGCCAAAACACACACCGCCCAGTGTCCCGCACAGCCTGTATTTGTGGGACTACTGCGAAGTGTAGCAACTGAGTCCCCGCAGCACACGGAAGTAGTGCCCCGTAATGAAAATGTGCAACGTGTCAGCCAGCTGGGGAGTTTCTAGGGCAGTAGCTGCCGCTGCGAATCATCACTCTCCCACGTGGGGGCCACAAATCCGAGCTGGGGGAGGAAGGGGTGTCCCTTGTTCTTTTTCTTACCCAACTTTTTCTTAATCGCGGGGTGGAAATGGACGAGGTAATAGTGTCCACTCCAAGAGAGAGAAGGAACTCCTGGCAACCAAGCATCCCGTGGGATGGGGATGCTACTTTGAAGGGAAGAGAAATTAAGTTTCGTTTCATTCTCAGTAACCTCACTCCTTGACTCTAAAGGATACTCGCTGGCTGTTCGCGGAAAAGGAAACCTGCGTTCAAAGTCGCTTGCCCCATCCCTAATTACAAACCTCTCTCTGGGGTCCGCAAATTAAAGCATCGGCGAAAGGGCCAAAGGACACCCTGAGCTGGTCAGTGTCCCCGAGAGACACAGACACTTCCCAGATACGGTCTCCCCTCCTTTCCAAGACTCGCAAATGAGTTCTCAAGTGGGAATCGGGGTGGAGCGTGCGGAGGTGCAGACTTACCCCCATTCACCCCTATGGACGGCTCCAGCTTAGCTCCGGCGATCGCCAGCACTATTCCAATCATGAACCATTCTTTCCTCATTCTCTCCAGCAGCCTCATGTTTGTTAGGGTGGGTGGGTTTTGTTTGTTTGTTTGGCTTTTTTTCTTTTTAAGCCGCGATCGCTTAATTCCCGGGGCGTCTCCACACTTTCCACGGTCCCTCTTGACATGCAGCAGAGCAAGTCAAATTGCTACTTGCGAACGAAAGACCAGGGGGTTGCTCCGGCGGCTTCTAGGAGGGCTGGGAGTAGTAGTATCCAGTGACAGGAAAGCCTCACTGAGCGCCGCCATCACTACCGTGCGCCTCCTAATAGACGCGCACAGAACCTGAGCCCCTCGGGCCGCCGCTCCCAAGTGCGAATGCTCTGAAGCGGACAAGTGACTGGGCCGGGCTGGCCAGCGCAGGCGGTGGAGAAAAGGAGGCTGGCCGCCGGGTGGGGCTGACAGACTCGCCACTTCCAGACCTGCCGGACCTTAGGCATGACTGTTGCGGGGAGAGAAGTGAGGCGCCACCGCCATCTAGCCTTATTAAGGGTCCCTCTCCAACAAACCTTTAGGCGCACGGCTGCCCACGACCCTGGAGCTCATTTACGGAGAGGTTCTCTCTGGCGTCGCTACGAGACTGCGAGAAGGGATAGCCGTAAGCTTGGTCGGAAATGTCTCTGTCTGCAGCTGCGGTGGGGTGCAGGGGGTTTTGTGTGCGCGTTTCTTCGGAGCATGACGGCGCTTCCCCGACGCCGGCGGTGACGTGTACGCGGGTGGGGAGAGGGAGGCCACTCTTAGTCACTTAGTTCCTGGCCGCAGCCGCTGGAGTTAGACGTGCTCCCAGATGCACACAGAAAAGCGATTGCCTCGTTGCGGGGCGGAGGGGGTTCCGTAGCTCCGAGGACAGGATGAAAATTGGACACCGATTCGCCGCCTAAGTCCTCAGGACCTCTGCCTTCCAGCGTCCGCTGCAGCCCGCCCAGGCGGTCGCCTGCGGTGGGCACTCTGCCCGGAGCCCCCTTGCCTACACCTGCTAGGACTGGGGAGAATTGCAAGAGGTGGAGACCAGATCTTCTTCTGGGGCAGCAGGACAACTGGCGAAAGGGGTCAGGGACCCCAAGGCAAAAGTGGTGAGGGGCAGGCCGAATAGAGGGGGTCCCCTGCCTCCCATTGCCCCACGTGCTAGAGTCGATCCAAACGCCAGTTTCTCCCCTCAGGTGTTTTCTAGCAACCAAGGGGCATTGATAGTTTCATGAACGGACTTCCTACCCATAGAGCCTGCAAGATTATCGACGTCTCCCCAGTGCTCACCCAAATAAATAGAATACTGTGTGACATTTTGGAAATAGTCTGGTCTTTAATAATAGTTCAGTGGTTAACTTTGGATGGAACTTAAGGTTTGGAAGGGGCTTCTGGGATCGTTCAGTGATGCCAGACTTTAATTCTGAATTCATTCAAAGATCGAGTGAGGTCATCCTGTATTTTCCTCTATTAATTTAGCTTTATCTCGATGACATGACTTGTGCAGAAACTAAGCCGACTCATGAATTGTGTTACCAGGTGAAGATTACACAGCACGCAGTGTCATCTAATTATACATCATGCAGAATAACAAAAAATGAATATCAAGACAAAAAGCTTACTAGGGAAACAGATGACATTAAATAACTTAAAAAGAGAAAGCACATGAGGTGTGATAAAATCTGATGTTAATTACCGGGCACTCACAAGATAAGTGGAGAGACATGAAAAGATAGTTTACAACACAATTAGTTTCTTAGAGCAATTTCCTACTAGGTTAAAGAGTCATAAATCTCAGTGATTGAAGGGATGCCCTTGTATTAAAAAATCATTAAACATTATGCTTCCAGAAATTGAGCCAGCCTAACTTTATGACTGTTCACAAATTCCTATTTACCAAGTACTCTTTGCTCTGTTTAGAGCAGAATCTAACTCATGGAAAAGTTTTTTTATTTGTTTGCTTTTTAATGGTACTTCAAGGAAAATAATACAGGGCACTGTGAATTCTGTTACATTGAGGCTTATATTACTTTCCCATGGCTGCTGTAACAAATAACAAATACCTTTAGCCTTAACATAACAGAAATTTATTCTCTCATAGTTCTGAAGCCAGAAGTCCAAAATCAAGGTGCCAGCAAGGCCACCTTCCTCTGGAGACTCTAGGGAGAAAATCCTTTCCTGCCTCTTCCAGCTTCTTGTGGTTCTTCAGCATAACATGATTTCCTTGGCTTATGACCTCATCACTCCAATCTCTGCCTCTGTCTTCATATTGCCTCCTCTTCTGTCTGTCTGTGTCTTCTCCTTTTCTGTGTGTGTCTCATAAAGACATTTGTCATTGGATTTAGGGCCCGCTCAGATAATCCAGAATTATCTCATTTTAAAAGATCCTTAATTTATCTGCAAACATTGTTCCAAATTAGGAAACTACTGTATTGACTATAGTCCCCCAGATATTTGTGTCTACCTGGAACCTCAGAATGTGACCTTATTTGGAAATCGAGTCGTGCAGATGTAATTCGTTAAGATGAAGTCATACTGGATTGAGATGGGTCTTAAATCCAATGATTGGTAGAAGGTCGTGAGCAGATTCACAAAAGAGATAGAAGAGGAGAAAGTCACGTGAAGCTGGAAGCAGAGTTGGAGTGATGTGTCTACAAGCCAAAGTACACCAAGGGTTCAACTTGGACACGACCACCAGCAGCTGGGAGGGAGGCATGGAACAGATTCTACGTCAGGGCCTCCAAAAGGAGCCAACGCTGCTGACATCTTGATTTCAGAATTTGGGGATAATAAAGTTCTGTTGTTTCAAGCCATCCAGTTTGTGGTACTATGTAAAGGCAACCCTAGGAATCTCACACAACAGCATTCACAGATTCCAGAGTTTGGATGCGGACGTGTTGGTGGTGTGGCCACCGTTCAGCCCACTACAAGGCCCTCCCTGCCTTCTCCTTTTTCCATTATTCCCTTTCTTTAATGATTCTATCACTTCTCTCTCACTTTTTCCTGTCATCTTGTTCTTTCCCTTGCCTCTTCACCTCATATTTTCTCTGTCACCCATGCCACTGCACCCGACATCATCCCCACTGTGCTATACAAAGCATGCTTCTCTAAAAGACAGGAGGAGTTTATTTAATAAAGAGTACATTTGTTTGTTGAACAAATATTTAATGTGCTTCCACTGTGTTCCAGTCATGTCTCCGTGCTGCTTATTCAGTTGTGAACAAAAAAAGACACAAAGCCTGGCCCTCGGGAGCTTACGATCTTGTAGAGGAGACATGTAAACACGTATGTGGTTACAAACGGAAATAGGGAAGAACAGGGTGTTGCGAAGAGTTTCTGAGTGGTCTCCCTAAGACATACAAGATGACAGGCAGGTGGGAGAAAGTTATTGCTCGTCAAAGAAAAGCTTGACACTGTAGAATTCAAAGACGAAGGCAGATAGACTAGTCAGTGAAGAGACAGTGACGTGGGGAGGGAGAAGATCCAGGCAGAGAACAGATTGTGTGTGACGCTGCATTTTGGGGTAAAGGACTCAGAGGGCTGCAGGACATGGCTGAAGGATTTTAAACGAGCTAGTGATGACACATCTTGTTTTTCTGGAGAGATTACTTCAGAAACAGGGATAAATAGTCCAGGAAGAAGTATTAAGTCAATGGAGCAGGAAAAGCAATTAGTATAAGAACTGTTAAATAGGAAGAACCAAAAATAAATGAGTCATCTTTAAGGCAATGGTGAAGCAGCCCAAATGACTCCCAGAATCCGTCAGAGATGCTAGTGCCATCGGCTCAGCCAGGGGGATCTTTACTAAGTAGCTATGGGGAAGAGACAACACATTCAGTTTACACTTTGTGTCCGAGGCCAGTGGGGCGTGTGAATAGAGGTGTCCAGAAGGCAGGTGAATGGAGACTTGAGCTCATGAGGACAGAAATGCCGGAGCTCTGGGATCCTTCAGCAAAAGATGATGAAAGCCATAGGCATTACTGTAGCAAATAGTTACTTTTAAGTTGTGTTACTTATGTTGGTTACTCAACCTCTTTGAATGAATGTGGCTCATGTACTTCCCATATTTATGAATGTTTACTATGTGCCAAGAACACAGTACACCTTATGATTGCTTCCATGGACTTTATGTTTAGCAAAATGGTGACAGCATTTCTATCTCGTCAGGCTGTTGAAAAGATTCAATGGGACAGTGTATGTGCATTGCCTTGCTTGGAACCAATGCTCTGTTAATTATTCAACAAACGTATGTTGAGCTCCTGCCTTGCGCTGGGCATTCTTCTAGATACTAGGGTTACAAGGAAAAATGAAAGACAAGACCAGCTCTCTTTGTGTAGTACAATAATGGCATAAAGAGAAAAGTTACAAGTAGTGATAAGTGTCACGATGAAAATAAAACAGGTCACATGATCGAGTAACAAGGAGGCCACTCTGAGTGGTTTGGGAAAGTCTAAAGGGCTGCAGTTTAAACAGAGACCCCATCTGGACCCCCATGGTGGTGGAAATGTCCATGATGCTAGTATATCAGAGATGACCAGAGGGTACATATGGTGAGCAACCTGTGTAAACACCCTAAGGTGGGAATGTGTACGATCCTGGCATGTGTATGAGTTTCCTGTTGCTGCTGTAACAAGTTATCTCTGCTTAGTGGCTTAAAACAACACAAATTATCCTCTTACAGTTCTGGGGCTCAGAAGTCCAAAATGGGTCTCACTGAGCTAAAACAGGTCAGCAGGTCAGCATTCCTTTCTAGGTCTCTAGAGAGAATCTATTTCCTTTCCTTTTCCTGCTTCTAGGGGTGGCTTGCATGCCTTGGTTTTCTGCTCCCTTCATCTTCAAAGTCAGCAGTAGCCCAGCAATATTTAAGGTTTTCCCAGGGTGGTGACTGGACCCAGTAGGTTTTGCACTTGTGGGAGAGTCTCCCCGAGTTTGGCTGGCTCTATGATGCTAACAGGGAAGCAGCCCCGGAGTGGCAGTGAGCCCACCAGTCAGCATCTTCTTAGTGGTGGCTAGCCAGGTGGTCTTCTCCTGGTAACTCCCCAAGTATAGCTGGCCATTCAGACCACAATAAGTATTATTTTCCTCATTTTGCAGAAATGCAAATGAAGCAAGATAAGGTAAAAGTTTTCCCCATGATTAATAAGTGGCAGCATCAGGCTTCAAACCTAGGTAAGCATGACTCAGAACCCTGGGCTGAGGAACCCGGGCATTGTACCTTAGTGAGCTTATTTCCAAGCATCCGACTCCTCAAGTTAAAATCCTGACTCTACTACTTACTGCAGTATTCATGTGGCACTGGACAAGTCACCTGACACAGTCTCGGTCCCCACATCTGAAATGGGGGCTGGGGGCTATTTTATGAGCTATTATGAGCTATTATGAGGAGTAAATGTATCAGAAACTTGACCAGTGTCAAAAACATTGCAATGTCGCCTCCCTCATATCGTGACCTACATAAAACCTCACATCATTTATGAAAGCTTTTTCTGCTCCCTTGAGCCAGAAATAATCATCTTTTCCTCTCGTGTGTTTCCTCCTCTGCTGTAATTACCATAAACTTATTTGTGTGCATTCTTTACTACACTAGATTGGAAGCTTCTCAAGAATAAGAACTATGGGTTTTTTCATTACTGCCACCCACACCACCCAGCATAGTACCAGGAGATACAATAAATTCTTGATAAATGTTTATTGACTTGAAGAGCTGATGTAGAACCAGACTTACAATGCAGAGAGAAGAAAAACAGCAAGATGTATCTTACGGTGGATGACACAGAAGGTGTGTTCTGTGATCCTTGAACTGTACTCTCGGTCTAGATGGTTGAAGGGTACCCCAGAAGATGGTGGCTGTTGCACCGGAATAGCTGTTGCAGGGTGGAAGGGAGGAGGGAGTGGATGGAAGCTACGCTGGACCAGGAGTCGGGAGAGTCTGTGTTCTGGCCATGACTCTGCCCTCATTAGCCGAGACCATCCGATGAGTCACTTCACTTCCTTCTCAATTCAAAAGGACTCACATAATAATAAATAAACCTGGTGTATTTATGCATTCAGATTTCTCCTTACCGCCTAATCAGGACCTGATGGTAAACCCAGAATGATCAGGTATGGTTAAGAAATGAGAGCTTTATATTGTTTTCTGATTGTCTCATTTATTCAAGTAAGTCAACAACTATGAAACTGCTTTCAAATTTTGGCAGTGTCGTTTCTTAGCCATTTACTTTTGGCAAATGATGTCACTTCTCTGTGACATGCTAAAAAAGTGCCTCAGGGAGCTGTGTCCCCCAAAGGCCTATGTGAAATATTATATTTAGCCTGGAAGGGAGGGTGTGCTTAAAAACAGGTGGTGGGGATGGGAATTATTATGTGTAATGTTTGTTCTGTGTTGGTAGTTGTTCTGTGTGACAAGTTAAAATATTCCTGGATCAATTTATTTGTTTCAGTTTCCTATCCTGCTGTCAATTCACTTGTTTGGTAGCATGTAGCCTGAGTGTCCAGTATGGATACAGCCCAGCCACATGTCGTGGGTCACATATGCACGAGTGGCTGGGGTTGACACAGCACAGATATCTCCCACGGTGACATGAGTATGGGCTCGAGTAACAGAGTACCTAGCAGGCACATGAGTCTCGGCACCTAACAAATACCCGATAACATGAAGTGAGCAATAGCTAAAAACAAGTGAAAGTTTAAAATTTAGTCTCTAATAATTCTTAGGTTTGAAATCAAACAACTAGTTGTTGCCATGTGTTTCAAGTTGGCTGCTTATGCTGTGACAATTTACCCAAACCTTACCAACACATCTGTGTCTTTTGGACACTTCTAATTCAACTTACTCCCACAGCCTCCATCAAGAATTTCCTGTCTTAGCACGTGCTTACAAGGAGACCAGAAGTTCAGAACTCCACTCAGACAAGTTAAGTAAAGAGTTACCCGGGGATGCATAGAAACATTGTAGGTGGTTGTGTTTGGTTCATAATCAACCCAGGTAATTTATTTCTCACTGGGTGGGTAACTTGTGAAAATTATATGGAGCATGGTGATATTATTTGTATTCTTTTCTTCCCAAGTTAAATAGACCATTCACATTCTTGTCAGTCACTTGAAGTAATTACAAATTAAGTGCAAAGGCACGTAAGTACATAATCATTGCCCTGTCATGTAACCCTTGAACAGACATGTTAAGAACAAGTGTTTTGATCAAAGAATGCTTTTTACGCCAGTGAATATTGTTAGCTCTAAAATGTTACCATGGAAGGAAGTGTTGACTTATTCTTCTGTATTCTAAATAGAGCAAAGATAAAGATATATAGTGGCCTTGGCAATTACAACAGTATCCTACCAATAAACACATAATTTGAAAACATATTATAGCTAGCTAGCTCATTTCCAAAAGAAATATCTGGTAGTCTGCTTCTCTCCATGTTGCTAAAATGCTTTACGGAGATAGAGTACTACTTTCTGCCTTGATATTGGTTCTCCCTAGAACAACTCACACACGAATATTAAGCGGTTATGAAAATTCTCACTCAAATATAGGAGGCCACGTCTTACATTAGATTAGGAAATATAACCACTTTTCTTCTCTCTGCACAGGAATTTAGGCACTTAGCTTCTACTGTATTTGAGTTAATGAGAGTTATGCATGCAGATTCCCTCAATGCAAATGCTATCATTCCCTCTTCACACTGATAACACCTGGGATTGTCAGCAGGGAAAACGTATGCTACTTTCCTCCTTTAACCCAGTGTGGGCGAACCTGTCTCTTTGTAGGAGACCTTACGCTCCCGTGGTCTGTGGCAACTCTCCATCTAACAGTTTCTCAGTCTCTTAAGTGGAAATCCGTCTCGGGAAATTAAGGACAAAGAGAAGAGTAGACAGCAGTGGATGATAAGCTATTGGGAGGCACAGTAAATAATGGAGGGAAATGCAGCCCGGGAGAGAGGGATCATTTAAGGCTATTAGGTGACAAATCCACTTCAATGCAGTTATTATACCTGTAAATATAGACAAATGGTAATGTTGACAACCCTTCATCATACAATCTGTGTCATTAATAAGTGATGAAGGGTAGAGAGAGTAAAAGAAATAAAGCCAACTCCGTGTATAACAATATCACAGAAGCACTCGGAAAAACTAGCTAAGCGAAAAACAAAGACGAGCTTGACACTGCTGGTGGAGAATGACTGAGATAAAAGGGAGAGTCAAAAGCAGGCAGGCAGGGGAAATGGCATGGATAATGTCGGGTTTTTGTTTAAAATAAATTAAGTGTATAACTTTACTTCACATTATCAGAAAAAATTAGTGTGTAATAATTGCCTGTGTAATTTTTTTTAATGTTGGTTTCCAGGGAAAGGTAGCTGCCTGCACTCCCCTAGAGCAGGTCAAAGATAATTTATAGCGTGGCTGCCCACTTCCCACTCCTGAGAGAAATGCCAAACACATTAGAAGCCCCAGGAGGCATTTTTATCTCCTCCTGAAAGAGTACCTATAGCTCCATCTCTGACTGTCCTCTAAGGTGGGGGGGCATCAGCTGGAGTTCTAAGTCCAATGTAAAAAAGGGCAAAGATCTGAAAGGCATCGGGGGAGCTTTAGGTCTGTGATCTGGGGACATGTATACCTCACACTAGGTTCGGGGAGCTCCCCAAAGCTGCCCGTTTCAAAGAGACTGGACCAACTGATTTCAGGGCTGTGTGATTAGAACGGGCGGTCAGGGTTGCTGACAGCCTCCCCTGGCCATGTTCTCCTTGTGTCTTAGAGCTCATGATTCCAGCCGGGCACAGGGTGGCCGAGTAGAGATTACAGCTTCCCTTGCAGCTAGTGAGTGAGTATGTGACTCGGTTCCAGGAATGGATTCTAATGGGAAGTGCCTGATTTCTAGACAGATCCTTACAGGAACAGGCGGTCGCCTCTTCACTTCCTTCTTCTTGCTGGCTGGCTGGCTGGTACACAGATACAAAGGCTTAAATCCCAGCAGCCATTTTCCACCAAGACTGGCAGTGCATCCTAGAGCTGCCTCACTAGCGCTTGACGCCCTGTCTCTAGACTGTGTGTATGTAAGAGAGAACACAACTTCTATCTTGCCGCCCACCATTACTTTGAGTTGTCTATTCCCTGTAGCCAAACCTAATCTTAATTAATATGCTATGCATTTTTGAAAACCAGAAACTAAGCGTCAATCTCTTGACTTAAAGAGCGATCCAAAAAGTGAATTGCTAAGCTTGACTAGTATCCAATTGGTTGCTTTAATTCGTAAAATCTTCTGAGCCTAAACATGGTAGAAACAAAGCCCTTGGTGATAGATTATTTTGTTTTGCTTTTAGTTTTCTACATAATTTACTGTGTAGATTATCAATGTCAAATAAAATATTACTTTTTATCTCTTCCTTCTACTCATCTGTCTTCTTGAACAATTCATTTTTCCTTCCAAAACATTGCATGCAACACGTGAGACCATGACGAATTCCTAAACACAGCTGAGGACCTGACTAGTCATTGGAACATTCATATGCGGGTTATGTGCCGCTGTCATCCTAATGTTTTTTTCACAGCTACCCTCTATGACAAGTTCTTGGACAACATGTGTCACTAGGACCTTCACGCATCTTCAAAACTCATAGGCTCTGTTGCACCTCAAAGCCCCCATCACCGCCTAGCTGTCACAGCTGACCGAGCCCCAGGCACCTTCCCGCCTTGGCAGTTTCAGTGATCAGGTGAATGATTAAGTAGGAAACAAAACCTGGAGTTCGCCCTTCTGATTGGACTACTTGTCTTGGTAAATTCAATTTGTGCATATTTGAAGAAAGAAAAATCTAGCCAGAAACTGTATCTGAAGACATGTTAGAGCCATACCATCTAGGCCTCTATAAATATTAATTTTGGAAACCCTGCATCTCCTAGCATCAATCATGAGGCTGTCTCCTGAATTCTAAGTGGCCCAGGGTCCTAGGGCTGAAACATTTGGACCGTGAGGAAGAAAACAAGTACCACTACATTCTCAACAAGAAGTATCACTTTCTTCTACTTTAAGGGCTGTTGCAATTGTGTTCCCCTAGGAAAAAAAAATTGAGTAACTGGGACCAATGGCATTTCCTAATGCACACAGTGTATAAAACTCAAAGCTTTTAAATTCACATCTCCAAATTACTAGCCTAGTATTTGTCCCGTTCCAGAGGTGGGAAAACTAAGGCCCTTGTTTTTATAAGTGAAAACCAATTCTGTTTTTGTAAATAAAGTTTTACTGAAGTTTTGTAACTAAAGTTTTACTAGCCACCGCTATGCCCATTTGTTTGTATCACTGATGGCTGTTTTTGCTGAACAGAGAGCCAAGTAGCTGAAACTGTGATCCGCCTCACCTAGGAAAGCCAAAAATACTTATTTTCTGGCCTGTTACAGAGGTTTGCCTCTGCGGAAAAAAAGTTTGCTGTATTCTCTCAATGTATACTATACTACCTTACATAAGAAAAAGTTAAGGTTTTTAACCTTCCTTTTTGACTTTAAATCCTTGTTACCTAAAATAACCCCCTGGGTTTGTCTACTGGGTTCAGCCTGCATGCTTTGCTGTGGGAATTTATTGTTAAATTTCTCCAGTAAATTTGCCTATATCAACCCCAAACAAGCAGCACTTTCCTGAAAATGCAATCTAGAGACCTGAAGCCAAAAGAAAAATGTCTCAGTGGAACTTAGTATCTCCATCTAGAAAGTTATGTCCTCGGGTAGCCAGGGGTTGTCACGACAGGTTTCTGTTCCTTTCTGGAATGCAGGGAGAATGGAGAGGACAACCAAAGAGGGAAGACATGTACATTGAAGGAAAGTTCAGCAGACTGACATACGGCTCAGGGGAATAAGAGAGTTAAAGAGAATTAGGCCCATTTTAAAATAGTGTAGAGGAAAGGCGGTGTGAGCAGATGTACCGAGGTAGGAAGAAGTCATTCGGATAAAGTGAACACGGGACACTTTCCTGGTCAAGCCGTCCACTTCCAGTTGGAGGTTATTCACATTTCCGCCACGAGCGCTTAGCTGAAAATGATTGTTAGAGAATAAATTCTGTTTGGATTTGTCTGTTTGGAGTTTCAGAAATTTAAAATGGAAGGTAAACTTTAAAGTAATTCTACTCCAATGTGCCCATTATAACAACAAGAGCCAATTGTGTGCCTCCTAAAAATCACACGCGGAGTAGTGTCAAAGCTGGGACACGCACGCAGTCCTGGTTCTGAATCACAGAGTTCTCTCTCAGCACACCACATAGGGACCTCCCCTCCCAGAAAAGTTGTTTTAGTGCTGAATATTAGTAGAGACAGGACTCAGTTTGGGGGAAGAAAGTATAAAATCTTTAGAGATTTAGAGTTGTCTTAAGCAATTGGAAGCTAAGACTTCATTTGAAAGATAAAGTCAATACTTTTTTTAATTTTTAAAAATTAATTGATTTTAGAGAAAGAAAGAAACATTGTTTTGTTGTCCCACTTACTTATGCATTCATTGGTTGATTCTTGTTTGCGTCCTGACCAGGGCTTGAACCCACAACCTTGGACTGTCAGGACAATGCTTTAACCAACTGAGCTACCCAACCAGGGCACTAAAATTAATTCTTAAGTATACACGTGCTGGCTAAATGAATGTAACATAATGGTACTTTGATAACCCTGATCTATCTTCAGATTAAGATTAGAAAAGAGGAAAATACCACTAATATATTCCCTCCTTCCTCACGTGGCAAATGAATTAATAAAAAAAATTTTGAGCATCTTAATCATTGCATGTTTTTGATGTATTTTTCTCTGAATTGTGTGTCATCTTCCTTTTACCCTGTACTTTCAGTAATTAAATGTCATTACCATTCCTTTATTTCCCCATGCTTAAATGCCTTTGCATTGGTTTTCCTGAAATGATCTCAGTCGCTTTATTCCCAGAGGCTCTTCTGGAACCACACTAGAGAATATCAAGTCTGTTAGAGACAGAAGCTGGTATAAAAAGGTGAGCGGTACTGTCAGATGTTTAGGAATACTATTAGGTCATAATAGTACTTATATTTAAATGCCACTTTGTGGTTGTAATAGCCCATCCTCCTTACCAGTTCACTTCTTTGTCTTTATTTGAGTAGCAGATAATATTTTTTTGCATCTCTTCTTCTGCTGGGTACCACTGCATTGACCCAATGGCTTTGAAAAAGAGACTAATGCAGATGCTCCATAAACACTGACTGGAAGCCAGAGTAAAGGCAAGGGGCTCTGTTTATAGGTCATTAGACATCAATAAATGATAGCAGTGTTAACAGTAAACTCGGAGCTCTGAGAATGTCATTAACATTACTTACAAAATAAATGTTTCTGTGATATATCAGTGCTTGATAGACAAATCCCCAGAGGGCTTTAAGACTGGACTTGTCATCTGCTGTGCTTTAAACTGAAAGGTCTTGTTTAAAAAGCAGTATCTTGTTCTTTGCTCTGAGAGGCTTATAGGGAGACTAGATTTTTTTTTTTTAAGCATAAGGTGTTAGTTTCCTCTGGTTATGTGTCATTTCTTCACTGAGTTAACTTCATGAAGAGCTGGGAAGTCTGACAAATATTTTGATCTCTTCACAACTTGGGCCCCTATTCTAGAGGCATATACTATAGGAAACACACCTAAACTCACCAAGGACCAAACCCAACCAGTAAAGTATAAACCCTGAGATTTTAGGAAATAACTAATCACAAAACAAGATAAATCTGGGGTTTTTTTAATTGTTGTCTAGAAAAACATAGGGAAAAGCAACAAAAAAGTACTTTGCCAAGTCTGTTTTTCTCCCCTTTTCTTGAAATTGTATGTCTCCTCACTTGGTACCACATTGCAAACAGCTGAGGTCTACCAGATGTCATAGTATTATTCCTAGTTGTTGAATTTCCTAAACGCAAACACTCTCAAAAAAATAAGGAAGGACAGAATGAACATGTTTTAAATGATTCTATTTTCATGCTTTATGACTTTCTCATGATCATTTTAGTCATCTACCTAAAGATTTATTGTGAAGGCTAAGTAGTGATTACAGATGAATGCACTTCTAAAGTCCATCTGACATGCCTTTCTTTAAAACACTCAAAAATGCAAGTAAGTGAAAACCTGAAGGCCTCAGACGTCACGTCCACCACTTGAGTAAATTACCTAACCACAGTTACAGGTCTGCGTCTTCACTGGTAGAACAGAAAAGTCAAGGAGCAGGGTTGATATCTAGCAAAGCTGAATTCTCAAAAATCACAGGAAAGACATGATTTTGTTGTTAGTTTTAAGAATTGCATAAAAAATCTTATTTTATCTCATTGGGAAGCAGATGACCCTTCTGCTCCCTAATGAAACACACCATGGTTAATAATACCTACTTTATAAGGTTACATATGGATAAAGCACCCAGCAGTAGAGGTAATGGTCAATAAATATTAACTCTCTCCCCCTTGTCCTTCTTCCTGTTCTTAAGGAGGAGAAAAGTTAACAGTAACTTTAAACATTAAATTTGTGGAATAGAGCTAGGAATAGAATAGGATGAAAGTCTCAGATTTTTTAGCAAAAAGCATACAGTGATGGCAAGTCATCTAATGCCTTTCTTCGGACAGGGCAAATACACACAGTTTTTCTCATTTCAAAACAGATGTAGAAGCACCAAAATGTTAACACCTTCTCTGAAGTTACTTAAGAATAGATCCAAAAAGAATACCAAATCTTCAAATTTGAAATTCAAAATTTTAAAAACAAGCACAGCCCTGGTTAGTGTGGCTCAGTTGGTTGGAGCTTTATTCTATAACCTAAAGGTTGGGAGTTCAATTTGTGGTCAGGACACATACCTGGGTTGTGGGTTTGATCTCTGGCCTAGGTGCATGTGATCCCCTGTCCAGGCTCATACAGGAGACAGCAAATCCATGCTTCTTTCTAGCATCACTGTTTCTCTCTCCCTTCCTCTCTCTGTAAAAACACAATGAAAAAAATGTCCTCAGCTGCAGGTTAAAAAAATTAAAATAAAAACAAGCACATTATCCCTGAGATATTATTCAGTGCATTTGTAGGCATATCATGAACCAATAGTAAAATCACTAGTTATTTTTAGGTTGTATTTTTCTTCTATAAACTTTTAAATAGACCCCATTACAGTTAGATCAGGAAGGAAAACGGGGCCTAAGGAAAACCCCACAGCAGAGAGCAAGGGAACAAGTGCACAGCAGCTTCCGTGGCTATGGCTGTTTTGATCCAGTGGGTTAACCTCATCAACCTCTGCCTCTTACTGAAACGCCTATGTTTCCAGTGCTGAGTCTGTGAAGCTTTATTCTATGCAACTCCACAGCTAGGGCTCACTTGCATAGCTGCCTGGCTATCTACCAGGGCGGCACTCCCCAAGACTCATTTTCTTCCTACTTCTCCCTCCTGCACTTGCTGGCTTGGTGCTCTGTCAAAACACAAGGGCTTCACCACCGCCAAGTCACTGCACTCTGCACCAAGGGTGCACCTACTGTGTGATCTCTGGTAGTCCGGGGCCACCTTCTGCTGCATGGAGTGTAAAACACATCAGTGCCCTGTCCCAGTGTTAGAACATCCCCTACTATACTCTAAGTGGGTAGTATGTGCTTGTGTACATATAGCTCCAAACACGTTCCAGGACTATGGCCCCATTCTCAGACCATGGCCATCTGAGGGATGAGAGAGAGTCCCTCCACTCATCAGGTTGAAGATTCTCCAGAGCCACTTTGATCTGGTTTTAGAGTAATCCCAGTGAGGTGGCTTTAATGTGGCCCAAGGGACTGTAGCTAATCACAAGAGCAGGCTGGGTCCGGCTGCAGATCAATACGCTCAAGCTGCCGCTAGTCTTAGCTTTCTCGAGACGGGCTGCAGTGCCCTTGGACGCTGTGAGACTGAGCCACACTTTCAGATGTCCCTGAATCACAAAGAACACACGCCCAGGCCGTTGAGATGCCACAGAGCAGAGCAGGATGAGCTGCACACAGTGATCCGTGCTAACGTTTTGCCTTATTTGCAGTAAAGGCCTGGATATGCGATCAGCATCCTGCTACGAGGCAAAGTGCACTTCAATTTCAAGCTGATGCGTTTACTTTCTAGGGTTGAAATCGTTGTCAGCAATTTTTATTTTAAATAGAAGTTGCAGTCACTGGCCTTTTAGAATACTTCATATTTACAAAGGTGTATTTTATAAGAACATCCTAAAGTGCTGTATGAATATCATTTCATTTATCCTTATAATGTCTCTGTGAGGGAAAATAGCCCATATTACCCTCCTCCATCATCACCAGAACCAGTGTTGGAATGAACACAGGTGAAGCCCAATACAGAGAGTGTTTGTTGAGAGGATCAGAATAGAGCCCACACTGGACCCAAAGACAGGCCTGTTGAGGTTATACATGAATATTCAGGCTCTGGCCAAGGGTCAGGGGGCATAATTTTATCACCCCGAGAGAATAACCTTTCGTATGGGCAGAAGAACGAGGTATGGAAAAAGAAAGCTACAACATAAGCCCGTGGTGTTGGAGACTCTTCCTCTCTGTTCTCCTCTTTCTCTAGTTCCCCAGTTACCAGACAGTATCCTCACTACAGAAGGGCATGGAGGGGCAGAATGGAGCAAACCGGTAGGTGAGCCCATAAATATTAACCCTGTTACTTGCTTTTAAATATTCACCTGTGTTGTAGATCAGAGACCCACTGATTTTTATTCTGTGGAACTTTCGACTGACTGGGATAATCCATTAAGTATTTCCTAAGAACCTATATTTCCTAGATTAAATCAGTTTGATTTGCCTATTTTAGAAGTTTGGATAAGTATGCATTATATGGATAAAAAGAGTTGGCAGAGGTGATGATGGTGGAAATGCATCTCTCTGTTTCACCAGGAAGCAAGGAAATGAGTATTTACCAAACACCTGCCGGGTACCAGGAACTCTCCTACACTGGCTCGTCTGCGCCAGTCGCTGAAAACAGAAATTTGGCAGTTATGATTACCAGGCTGCCTTCCAAGAAACCAAGGCTCAGGCAGAACGAACAACTTACTCAGTAAACCACTGATGCAGCTAGAAAGTAAATGACAGAGTCTGCATTTAACCCAGACTTTTCTAATTCCAAAATTCCAGTGACAAGCTGCTCGGGAGTTGTTCTTGTATGCTAATGAGAAGCTACTTAATAATATGGAAGAAATTCTCTTACCAAGAGTCAGTTGTACTTGTTCCCAAACCAGTTTTCATCTTTCGTTCTTGGTATTTAAATTATATTATTTAATATAATATTACTTAGACTAATAAAACATGAATACAAAAGAAAGAGGTTTATTGTTTTATGAAGACTAGAATGCTTTGGAAACACTGCTTAAAAATTGCTGTCATATATATGTGGGTGAGACACCACCAAATTATCGGGAAAAAATTATAAAAATCTAGGGTTCCACACTGAGATTATTTCACAATTCTTATTGACCTGAAAATTGTAGATTATGTGTGTGGCTGTGATTATTCAGAAGAGATTATGTAAATTCAGAGAATTTAGCCTTCCATCAAAAGGTTGTAAAAATGAATAGACATTATGCTAAGTGAAATAAGCCAGGTGGTGAAAGACAAATACCTTATGATCTCACCTATATGTGAACCTAATCAACAAAACAAACAAGTGAGCAAAATACAACCAGAGACATGGAAATAAAGAACAAATTGATAGTAACCAGAGAGGAGTGGGGAGAGGAGGATAATGAGGGAAAATAGGGGAAGGGTCGTCAAGGAACATGTATAAAGGACTCATGGACAAAGCCAAAGGTGGGTAGGATTGAGGGTGGGAGGTGGGGGTGGGCTGGGCAGGGGAAAATGGAGGCGGGAAAATGGAGACAAGTATACTTGAACAACAATAAAAGAAAAGAAAAAAATAAAATCAAAATGGATAGACATTTATATTTTGGGTGTATATATCCATTTACATACAAACGTACACCCACATATATAAGGTATATATAAACTTAAACTTTGAAAAGGTAGTTTACATATATCCCTGCTCTATCTGCCTTTTTCAATTCACCAACCAATCAGCTCCAAGGTCCTGAAGCTTTAGATGAGAAGATGGAATCTCCTATCAAGCTTTTACTCTTTAATCTGAGAATCATATCAGCTGATCAATTATACATATTCCTACCAATCTGAGGGACCCTATACTGAGTCTAACTCTCCCTCTGAGGGAGAAGTCCTGAGGCCATCAGGAGGAGAAATATCCAAGGATGGGCCCCCAAACAGAATAGAGACCAGCATAAGAACTCAATAGCTAATAAACCTTTCAATGCATGGATAGATCTTAACGTTAATTTAGAAGTTCTCATTGTGTGCTTTTATGCTCTTGCTTCTACTTGCTCTCATTTCCTAATGAAAGCTTTATCTGGAGAAACACCAACCTAAGCACTTTCAGCAACACCGCTTTCCCATTCACCCCACATCACAAACCAGGAGGCCATCCAGGACGGTCCCTCACCACCCACTTCCAATCCCCCAGGCCCTTGTTCCATCACCACAGGTGTTTTCACATGAGCCCCTTTACCGTAGTTGGCCAGGCACCACTAGACTTGAGGGCCAGCGTTCCCCAAGTCCGTGCACTAAAGCCAGCTGTGCACTTGCCTGCATCCCTGCCCTGGGCACCACACTATTTCACTTGCTGGGATTCTGACAGAGTTGTAAAGAAGACTGATAATGTTCTCTCACTTCCTGTCCTTTGCTGTATGATAACAGGATATTCTCAAAGTTGAAAGGCTTCCCTGATGCATGTTGTGGAAATGAATTTGCTGTTCTGCCTGTAGCTGCTGAGGTCAATGGTAAAACATGGAACTATCTCGTGGACTCCCCACAGGGCTCCTTGTTTACCCACCCACCATCACCACTGGCCCCTCGTGTTTCAGATCCGTGGAGTTATCTTATTTATGTAGAACCCAAATCTCCACTTGTAACTGCTCTACTTGAAACCATTCAAGTAGAATGGTTTGTTAGACTGAACAAGGCCTGTTGCTAGGCCTGTTAGACCAAATCCAAACTCCTGGGCATGAAACACCAAGACCTCTGTCATCTGGATCCCTTCCTGTTTCCACAGATGCACGTTGTCTTCTCTTCCCCACATAGGTCTGCTCTTCTGCACCATTTCTCCTAGTTTGGCAGGACCCACTTTAGGTTCCCTCCCTTAGGAGGTACCCCCGATGCCCCTGGGGTCTCCAACCCCAGCACACACCTGGTGCTCAGTCTGTGGAAAGCCCTGTGCAAAGAAGCCAAGGAGAATTTGCCAACATGCCAACAGAAGGAGGGGATCAAAGGCCAATGTGCCCCGGTGGGTCAGGGGTGCTGGACCTGCATCCAAGACAGCAGCAGACTCTAGCAGAGCCCATGGTATGGGAAACAGGAAAGAGCCCCGCTGAGAGACCACCCCTTCCTGTCTGAGCTATCCTCTGCAGAGTGTTACTCCCCAAATGCCAAGGTCAGTTCTAATCTTGTGCTATTGTGTCAAAATCTTCTCTTTATCCGCATTGAATAACACCTTACTTTCTGTATTTATGTCAATCTACCCACTTAAGTTATCAAGGGGAAAATACCAAAAGAATTGGAATTTCCTAGCAGCTTGAGCTCGTCTTTCGGCATTCTAGGGGAACTACAAATGTGATATGGCCGTGAAGCGAATTCTTGAGTTATTCTTGTTCTTTAAGACCAGTGCTGCCTTGAAATTGCTTATTCTTATAATGTTACATTCATTTTGTTATGGTGGAGTATGTTTGGAAGTTATCACTAAATTTAATTTTTTCTCATGCTATAACTATTTATATATGTGTCAGATACTAAGAGGCTCCATTTTTCTATTCTTAAAATTGTTCCAAGTAAAAATTATACTCCATATAAGTTATATGTAGCACTTCACAATTATTAAAACGCACATGGATCGGTCTCCCACAGTCTGTAGCACAGACAGAGTAGGTGTTATCACCCCCATTTCACTGAGAGGGAAGCTCAGGTGCTTTCCCACTCGGAGCACATTCACTCAGGATTAGCACTGCGTTAAAAACAAACAAATAAATCAAGTTATCTGATTTCTGATTAAAGCTTGCGCATAGGTGGTTGGAGAGCAATTTTTTTTTCCTCAGAGGGAATCATAGATATAATATTTTAGGCTCGGTAAAACCATATTTTAAGTGCTCAAATCTATGGATGCAACTAAGGAATAGGAAAAACTAGGTTCAAAATTAATTCTGCCTTGATTTCTCTTTCATCTTATGATCTTATATAAGGACAATGGCTTTATTAAACAGTCATTTCTGTCATTAGTTTATAATAAGTTCATTTTACTTCTTCAACCATCTACTCAGGTACACAGAATTCAATATTTACCAAAAAATGAAATGTGAAGTTTCTGCCTGATTTCTGTAATTTCTGAAAGAAGCATACACACATTTGCATAGAAGGAAATTGACAGTGTTTACATTTGTTATAACTTTGACAGCAACCAGAGAAACTATGTGAGGGAAAAAAAAGAACTTAAGATTTTAATGAGTAAAAGGTAAGCTCCGAGGAAGCAGGAACTTAGTCTCTTTGTTCACTGGCATATTCTGAAGGCCTGGAAGAGACCTGAATATACTTGGTGCTTAATAAATATTTGTTGAGTTGATAAATGAAAAAAACAGAGGAAAGAAAGAAGTGGAGGTGGATGGCCTTATTAGACAGTGAAAAATAATGCATGTATTAAACGAATATTTACTGAGCATCTCAGAAGTTCTGGACCGATTCAGAGCTCTGGGCTAAGACCGCAAGGCCCTGCTCCTAGCCCAGGACCAGGACTTAGTGAGGGTAACCAGGGATCCGAGGGTAACCATTTGAGATCAGAGCGCAGTGAGAAAGGAAGCCATGCAAAGACAACATGGCCTACCTGTTATGGAAACATTAAAGTAGCTAATGGCCCTGGCTGGTGTGGCTCAGTGGATTGAGCACTGGCCTGTGAACCGAAAAGTTGCCGGTTCGACTCCCAGTCAGGGCTCATGCCTGGGTTGCAGGCCAGGTCCCCACTTAGGGGCGTGTGAGAAGCAACCGATCAATGTGTCTCTCCCACATGGACATTTCTCTCCCTCTTTCTCCCTCCCTCCCCTCTCTCCATAAATAAATAAAACATTAAAAAAATTAAATAAAGTAGAAGATGATTTATAGAAAGCACCTACCTCAGCGCACAAACTCGATGATCAGAAAATGGCAGTGGCAGGATCCCTTCAGGAATCATGCCACCCCAAACATTGCACCTTAACATATTAAATACTTCAAGCTGAAGGAATGTGAGAAATGAGCAGTGCAGGAAGGACCCTCCGACCTTTCTCTGAAGGCCATGAAACCCTCATATGAGAAGAGTCTCCCTGGAAAAGAGCATCCGTAATTCCGAGGATGGAAGGGCACTGAGAGGAATCTCGAGGAGCCGGCACTTGGCTGAAGCCCTCTTTGGTTTCTTGGGGGATGGTTGTCGTTTGTCACATTGCGTGTTCCCGGGCGCTGCTCTCTTCAGCAGACCTGGCATGAAAACACGTGGGTTCAACTGCTATGAAGCTCCTGTGTCACGTAAAGCTTATATTAAATAAACTTGCGTGCTTCTCTTCGTCATCTGTCCTTTGTTACAAAGACCACGGCTGAGAACATAAGGGGTAAAGGAAAAGGTATTTTCCCTCCTCTACAGTAGACATTGTTATTTCTTTCCATAGATGGCAAGCAAGAGACGCATTCCACCGTATCCAGCCCGAGACAAGTCCTCGGTGTTGTGATGTGTACATATCTCTAGATGGCTTTTGTGGGGGTTATTGGAAACTTCGGGCTTTCATGCTTCTTCCAGCCATTGGGAGGAACTGGACTTCACTTCTGCCCAGGGAGGAACAGGTTGTGCTGTACGTTCTGACTTTCTTTATCAAACCCTAACACTTCAAAGCCTGAATATCCAATTCAGACAGATATTCTAGTTGGTCTTCAGGGTCTTTGAATAGGATTAGAGTTTGAAAACGGTCTACTTTTCATACTTTGATTATAGTACATTAGAATAATATAAATCCTTTATGGAAATTTTAGAAAATCTGTCAAATTAAAAAATTTGTACTAGTTGGGCTGGAGAATAAGCTTATATTTGAAAATACATATATATTAATTTTTGAACTTGCAGAAACCTGTTTATGTCTTCTGTATTTTATAGATTTTTAAAGTTTTTAAAAATGTTTTTATAATATTGAAATTGGTATTTTACTGACAACTCTTTGTCTCTTTTTGTCTCATTACAGAAATTAAATATGCTATATTCTAGTCATCTGGAACAGAAAAAATTAAGAAACTAAAAATCACCTGACATGACCTAGTATTAACGCTTACTAACTATTCTTTAATACATCTCTTCAGTCTTATGTATGCAGATTTAAAATTTTACATATGCAGATATTAAATTTTGAATTAAGGGATCACATTATACATGTATTTTATTGAGAATTAAAAAACAACATTTTGTTAAATCACTTCCCTCTTTTCTGCCCCTCTCTTAATCATTTCTTCTCACCACTACCATAAAAAAAAAGTTGGAAAACTTTTTTCTCATTTGAACCCATAGTGTAAAAAATCACTCCAAATCACCCAGTAAGAACCTGACACATTTTCTTCAGCGAGCATCGTGGTATAGACCAGGGGTGTTGAACTCATTTTCACCGGGGGCCGCATCAGCCTCACAGTTGCCTTCAAAGGGCCGAATGTAACTTTAGGACTGCACACATGTAACTACTCCTTAACTAGGGGCAGGGGGCTCAGCACTGCCGCCCGGTAGAAACAAGGTGCCGGGTCAGATAAAACAAGGTAGAGGGCCGGATTCGGCTCGCAGGCCTTGTGTTTGCCTCCTGTGGTCTGGATGAACCACAGTTCACTTATCTGCATCCCTAATGATGAGCATCCATTTGTGTCTGGTTTGGGGTGTTTTTTCGTTTGTTTGTTTGCCACTGTGAGCAAAGCTACTGCAAACACCCTTGCACACACACCCTCATGGGCTGGGATTTTTATTTTTATAAAATTTTATAAAATTGCTAGGACAGGGTGTTTGCGTGTTTGTGGTCTTAATTGATATGTCTAGAACCGCATCCTCAAAGTATGTTAACAGTGTACATGCTTTGGTGTTTTATCTAATGTTTATGTTTAGTGTTTATACTCCCTATACTCCACTGGGGGAAATTACTATAGACTCATTACGCTATTAGCAATGCTAAAACGAAATGCAGTCGTGACTCCAGTTTTACCTGGCTCTTGGATCTTGTCATCTGTATTCAAAAAGTAAGTGAAACAGGACTTCAATGAGTGCATTTCAAAAGCCCTGCCAGGCAGCCACATGGTTGGAACGAAAGCCAATTGCTCTGAGAGCCACGGGGGCAAGTCATGGAGTCCACCAGTTCGTGAAGTCGAGAACGCTCTCTGCATTCCACTTAGCACAGAAAAACAGCCCCATTTCGACAGCACCGCTTTTTGATCTTTGTCCTGCTGCTATGATATTTGCTTCCAGCACCGAAAACCAGTATGAAAATGCATTTTAAATCATTGAATAGAATTTCTATGTTCTGGTTCACATTATGAATGTAAAGGCAAGACAATTTAGAGCTTTAAGTCTTAGTTTCTTGGTACCATTCTTATTTTTTAAGTGCTGAGGAAAAAAATCAAGATCGCCCATCAAAGAAACGTAATGCCATTAACTCATTGTACTGATACGTGATGAATTATTTATCATCTAATTATTATTGTATAATTAGAGTTAATGTACCAAACACATTCAGACTCTCATTTCATGCAATGTTCTGATTGATTTTCTGAAATACGTAATAATTGGCCTGTTTTGCACAGGTGGAAACTGGCGTCTCCTGCAGGTGATCCCCAGGTACAGCAGTCTCTTAACACTTGACTCTTGCGGCAAGCTCTGAACTTACAGTGGAGAAGGTCAAAACCTACCATGCAGCACCAGCCACCCTATTTTCAGTCACTGCTTCAAATAAAAAAAAATTAAATTGCCCTCCACTGTAATCACAGAGAAAAAATTGCCTAAAGATGTCTCCAATAGTTTTAAAAGCCTGCTATTATGGTTATTCGATCCACCTCATTGATAGCTATTCATCCTCAAGTATGCTGGAGAAACAATCTTGGGGCAGAAACAAAGCACAGGCTATTTTTTCATCCCTGCCCGGTAGCTGTGTCTAAGCTGAGCAGTGAGCGAGCCCCGAGTAAAACGCCCAGCAGTGATGGCTGGGAACACGCCAGTCCCCAGCGAGCTGTATATTACTGTCTGGCTGGTAATTTAATGGCACCTCTAGGCATAAACAAAGGTTTATTAAAATAGTAAGTAAAATATCCCTGAACACTGGGTAGCTTTTTCAAGTTTCCTATTCTGCTTTTGGAAATTAAGAAAGCCTGTATCGTGATGCTGAAAGACACTGATTCGATCATCACTTGGCATCCTTTTATTTAGGTTCTATTTAGCATGGCCCATAGCAAATAATCTGCCTATGTTTATATTTATGTTCATTTTCTTAATTTCAGGGAAGAAAATTATAATGGTAATGAGTAGAGTCCCTTTCTTTGGACTCTTTACTTCTATTCACCCCCTAGTTTTACCTCCACTTTCTCCCTCACAGCTTCCCCACCTCCTTCAGGAAGGCAAAACGCTGGGAAGCTTTTTTTTTTCCCCATGAAAAACAATGAAATAATGAAAGCAAATCAATCTCACAGGGGCCACACTAGGAATTCATCTTGGAGAAACAGCTCTGAAGTCTTGGGCTCCCATTACAACAACTGCATCTCATACGGCATCTGGTGGTCCATAGGTCAGAATCTTCCTTACTTTTTCAAAGAAAAGAGTCTGAGGCTATTGCCAGCACCATTGGGTATTTCTTAGAGACCCCCAGCAGGTGGAATACACTGATCTCTTGAGAAGTAGTGACTTGAAAGAATGTGGTACGATATATCACTCTACTCATAGCTAAGAGTCTTTTATTTTAAAGAAACAGCAAACTGCATGTAATGGTATTATCTGCCCCATCCCCCTTCCACAAATCACAACTATTTTTTAAGGGACTGGAGCTCATTATTCTTAACTTTCTCCTAAATCTATGTCTGTCTGTCTGTCTACCTATCATCTATCATCTTAGTTAAAAGTTAGCCCGATATAATAAAGCAAGTGACATGTGAAAGTTCGTCACCAAGACCATTTTTATGGGGACGTCGCCTTAAATTACGGAATTCTATTGGCACTGGTCCTTCACCGACAGAGCTCAGGATACATGTGGCTGACTTTTCCACAGCTGGAAAGGACATCTAATGAGGAAACTTCATGTACACTCTTAGAGTAAAAGTTTGCAGTAACTCGAATCATAAATTTGTTCTTACTGCAGGTATAGGTACAGGTAGCAATTTTAGCTGTGGATGCTGGCAAGTCACTTTGGGGTGATTTCATGAAGTAGTCTGATCAAGTTTAGGTAGTTTTCTGACAAAAGAGAATATATTTAAGCACCTATGGGGGCATCTTCCTTTGGTCCTATGTGTTAATATTTTAGTCTGAAATCTATTTGATATCATGTCTCCAAAAGAAAACATTGCATTCTCCCATTAAAAGGGACATTTTCCCAATCTTCATGCAGAAAATCTAGTTTAAAATTATATAATCATGGGCACAATCAACTACGATGAGTAATGCTTGGGCGGCGATTCGTTTCCCCTCCAAAAGTGTGCACTTATTCTTCATATCTTTCAATGATGCAGAGTGTGGGCAAAACAACATCACTTTATGAGCTTTGTCCACTGGTTTTAGCAAAAATAATTGCTTGCCAATAAAAAGAATGACAGGAACTTAAGAAATAAAGGATGGGCTGGTCTCAGAAGGAAGAAAACTGCCCCAACATGAGGAGAAAGTTTAATTAGGGGTGCTCCATCTCATAAAACTCATTTTATTAAATTTATGTCCCACATTTTTGCCTCTGTCTATTGCTTCCTGCACCTCAGATCCAGGCATGAGGATATGAAATTATTTTTCCACTCAGTCATCATTGGCTTCAGGGGACAGGGTCCTGGTTTCACCAGGGTCTTCGATCCTTCTGCCCTTTTGTACCTTATTCAAAAGTTTCAGCAAATCTGACCTCTGAAAACACAATTTCCTGTTAGCCTTAGAGTTTGACTTTGCAGTTTGCATCTTAGGACCCTGCTCGGAAGTAGACGGTCTTCCAGCTGAGCCCGGCAGCCAGAGCCCGGAGCAAGTGAGCTCCCTGCCAGCACATTTCACAGCTGGGCTTCATTCTTTATTTAGGACTTGGCATCCAAACCCTATTCTTATAGGGACCATTTTGGAGTGATGTGCCTGTATAGTCCCCTCCACGATCCACTCGTGTTATCTGGCTAATCCTGCAAAGTGTCTCTGTCTCTAACATTAAACTGTGCTTATGAAGAAAAAGAAAGTCCCCACGTGTTCCATAAGTACTGGGTGGGGGGCGGGGCGCTGCCCACTCTGCTAACATCCAGAGGAGGGCTCAGCTAGCTGCCCTCTCCTTCATCTGCAGTGACTCAGCCTGAGCAGAACATTCTTGTGTCTAATCTGGTCCTGTTTGAGAAGCAATATTACCAACCTATCCTTGAATCGTGTTTCAGAAGTTCAGTTACTAACTGGCTGCTTTGGAACTCATTTTTCAATGAAAACAGCATTCAAAATCAAAGGCCAAATGCAAGCAAAGGTGGCTGGGGTCTTGCAGGTACTAGTAAGTGAGGTAGGCAGAGTGGAGTCTGCATGAGTTTTAAGGGTTTCAGTGGAACGGAAGTTTCCCGACAAGGTGAGCCCTGACTTTTATTCCTTATCCAATGCAGTGCTGAGGAAGAAGCGGATGGTCCCACACTGAGCCACCCTGGGCCTGTGGATGGAATTCTCCCCTGGTGGGAGGGGTGCAGGGCGGAGAGAGGCCTCAGCCTTGGAGGAACAATAGAGCGTGATTCAGGACTTGTTTGCGTAAATGGATGATGATGAGGATGGGAGAGAGAGGGTGAAAAGGTAGGGTCAGGGGTTGGGTTCTGACTCTTTAGCAGTTAATCCGGGCAGAAACCACGGCCCTGTGTGAACATCTAGCACAGGCCTGTCTGGGGCGGGGTGGGACTAATAGTTCTGTATTCTTATAGCAATATAGAAAGAAAGGAGCAAGGTTTTTTACATAAAAGAGCCTTCAGCAGAGGACTTTCAGACATGATTTGTTTGCCTTTTTTGTGAACTGTCTTCTCAAAAGTGGCACACAGATTTCGGTGTCCCTTGCTTGGGGAAGAGACACTGGTCACAGTTCATGGATCCCATTTGCTTCCCTTACAAAGAGTCCGTACATGATTGTGTTAGGGAGTCTGAAGCCTCGTAATGGGTCTATAAAATACTATATACTATGCACTAAAATTCCCATGAGAATAGTAGAAAAGCAATTTTATTATATTAGTAAAAATGCAAGAAAATAGTTGAACCTCAAACGTCAGAACTGAAGGAAAAGTAGGCTTAATTTAATGTGGGTGAAGTGTTGGAGAGAAACTTGAGGAAATTCTGAGAGTGACTACTGTGTATTTGGATTTTGTCAAGTTTAATTTCAAAAGTTGAGAAATTTTCCAAGAACGGCAAGCATGTGGCCTACAGGCCAAAGCAGCCTTAGAGATGCATTGTTTAAATGCTTCAATGTGTATTTGAACAGTCCCGGATGGAGGAGACGCATGCCATCAGGCCTGCATTTCTACACCCAGGTGCTTCGCACATTTATTGTGTAATTAGGTCCTGGACCTGCGTGGTTTTTTATTTTATTTTATTTTATTTTATTATTTTATTTTATTTTTGGCCCTGGATGATGTTACTTTGAAACTCAGAAATGTTATAAAAAAAAAAAAGCAGTGAAAACAGAAGACCAGGAGAGAAGAGTTGGAAACGTAAGGGTTTGAGAAAGAAACAAGGAGATTTGTATGGCAAATATTTATTTAGTTCCTATTATGCACTGTGTACTGTTCAAAAGATTAGGGAAGAAATAATACAATAAAGTCCCTACTCTCATGGAGTTTATATTCTAGTGGGAAGAATTCTAAAACACATAAACATTGTCAGAGGAGATAAGAAACATGAAGACAAATAAAGCAAAGTAAGAGATAGGAGTGATGGTGTCAGGATAAAAGAAAAGCTGCTACAATGTAGAGTGTTCAGGGGAGGACTTGCTGACAACATTACATTTGAGCAGAGATTTGACGCATTGAAAGGAGCAGCATTCTGGGCAGAGAAATGGGAAGTGCAACGGTCCTGAGGCCAGAGCATGGACAGTGAGTTAGAGGAGAATGTAGACCAGGCTAGAAGTAGAAGGAATGAGCGGGGAAGGATGAGACATGTGGTAGGGCACAGCTATTTAAGAACTTTGGAGTTTCCTCTGAAGATGAAAGATGTTTTGAGCAGAATAGTGATATGATCTTGCATAAATTTCAGAACGATCTGGTTTTTGTGTTGAAAATACAGAGGCAAGGGCAGATGTGAGCAGAAGAGTTAGGAGGCTCTTGTAGACATAATTATGGGGTGCTGAGAAGTGGTCTGTATATTCTTTGAAGGTAGAACAAATAGAATTTCTTGATGGATTAGATGTGGAGTGTGAGCCAAAAAATGTGGAGTCAAGGTTCACCCTGCTTTTGTATATGTTGAAAAGTGTCCAAAACAAAAGAAGAGAGAGAGAGAGAAAGCAAGGATGATTCGAAATGTTGGGCTCAAGAAGCTGGGAGAATGGAGTTCCATTTACTTTTATGAGCAAAACCAGGGAGAGGAACACATTTGAGGGTGTGCACCCATGAGTTCAGTCTGGGATATGTTAAATTTAAGGTGTCTGTTAGACTCACATATGATGATACCCAGCAGGAAGTTGAACCTGAGTCTACAATTCAAAGGAGAGGTCTGAAGAGACAGAAATTCAGAGTTGTCTACAGATAGTTGCCATTTAAATTAGAGAAAGGACGAAGGGAGATGTGGTGAGTGAATTGAATGATAGAGAAAAGACGTAAGGATTGAATTCTTTGGCACCCTCAAGTTTGGAGGTCTGGAATGGCAGGAAGAACCAGCAAGGATGTGCCGGGGGGCATGACCAGAGAAATAGGAGACAAAATGAGCCAAGTAAAGAAAATATTTTAAGAAGGAGGGTGTGATCAACGGACCCAAATGCTACTGATAATAGAGGATGATGAGAACTGAGAAATAACCGTTAGCTTGGCAGCACGGAAACCGCTGTGGATCTTTGAGTGGCAGAGCACGCAAGCGTAATTGGAATTCAATCAAGAACTAATGGAAGAAATTCGGACAGTACATGTAGTTCGCCATTTTGAAGATTTTTGCTATGAAGAGGAGCAGAGGGATGGGGGAGCATTTGGAGTTCCTTCTAATGGCCTCTAATTTTCTTAGTAAAAAGAAGAGCAAGGTCATTCAAAGTAAGAGTGGGAGTAAAGGATGAAGTGCTGCCGGTTTGAGGAGAGAAGAAAGGAGCAAAATAGTTGTCTAGGAGAATAAGAGAGGAAAGTGATTCGTTGAAGGCAGGAGAATTCCCTGGCAACAGTAAGAGTCCACTGGAGATTAATAGTCTGGGATTGAAGTAAGATCTGGCAGCGTAAGTGTGTGTTTTCATTCAGCTACCTTCCATAGTTCAGGGGCCAGAAGGGGGTAGGTAGACATTTGGATTGAAATAAGAACAGGTTGATGGTGGGAGAGAACAAGGGAGTTGGCAATGGCCATGCAATGATTATCAAGTCGAACCATTGAGTCTTAGTTGAGGAAAGAGGTAAATTAGGACATGGGGAAGTGAGGGACAAATACTAAGTTCAACAGGTAGGTGTTTCTGCTGGTGCTGAAAAATGACGACATTAAGATGGAGAGATGGGTGTAGTGGCTGAAGTGTGTGATGTCTGGGATTTTGAAGGAGGTGCAGCTACTAAGAATGACCACATCTAGGGCATGACCATAAGAGCAGGTAGCTGGAGTGAAGCGAAGGACAAGATCATGGGGGAGAGGAGGGTGTCCAGAACCCAAGCAGTGAGACTATTGTGAAGACCTTCTCAATGATATGGAAGCCACCAAAAATTCTGAGAAGAGTAGTGTTGCAGAGAGTGACAGATTGAACATGAGAATCTTCAAGGAATGACGAGAAGTGAGTACAAAGTCTGTAGATGATTGACCCGTGGAGCAGTGGATGACCAATGGCTGAGCTTTAGGGGAAGCAACAGTGTTTAGGGAGAAGGAAAGAGGGACGACCTGGAATTGGCAGCGAGTGCCACAGCTGCAGGAAGAAGAGGTTCCATCCAGAACAAAGAGGTGGGATTCGTGGGGAGAAGACTTTGAGGATATAGGTAATTTTGCTGATGGCAATGAACTTCAGAGCATGGAGTGGAAGGGCTTGCGTTATGGGGAAGAATATGAGATTGGGTCTTACAAAGGGATGAACAGGGTTGTATGCGGATGCAGCTTAAAATGATGAAAGGTGTCGGGGCTTCTTTTGGTGACTGAGGTAGCACGGATGCATGCAATTTGCAATTGAAGAGAAATGTCCAAAGCAATTTACTGAGTTTCCAGTATAGAAAGTGGAAGACTATGGTTGGTACACGTGCTAACGCCATTTCATTCGATAATTTACCACCGTGACCAGTAGGTGGTACTATTGGCCCAGGATAGTTTGGTTGCTGTGCAGTCTAGTGGGACGAGGGAGGAAAAGTTACAGATCAGGTATGAGGGTGAGGAGACAGCATCTGCCACTAGGTAAAATGTAAAGGAGGCTGGTAGATTTAGATTTCTGTTTTTGGATTAATCATGCTTATGCAAAATAAATGTTTCTTAGAATGGACCAGCAAGCACTAATTGTCAGAAAGGACTGGGACTTTTAAAGAAACTGGAACATAGAAACAAGTGTGGAAATACACGAAGTGCAAATGATGGTGCTTTGGCTTTTTATTTTCTGGATGAAAAAAATCAGAAACAGAGAAAGAGATGAAAACTGTAAGAACTTACAGACCACTCAAGATAATTTAGTATGCCCAGCCCCTGGGGTTTCTCCTGCTTCACCTCAGGAACAGCCACGCACGCAAATCCTGGTGGGCAGATGTGTGACAAGTCCCAGGTTCAGCTCTGAGGTTTATCTGAAAACACATGCTCTGTAAAAGGCAAATTCAGTTTTTGCTATAAAAACAAACAAAGATTGCACCCCCTCATTCTCTCTTTTCCTGCCTGCTCTGGGGATTCAGAACACAGAGCTTAGAACGCCAGAGGCACCGTGACTTCCTTTCCAGGAGGCTGAGAGAGGCAGCCCGCTGATTAGAGGCTATGAGCTTTGCATATTCATATTTCTCGGTTGTTCGGCACTAGAAAATTCCGGCAATGAGCACGGGACAACACGAGCAGCTTGGGGTTTGCTCTTCTCGTCTTCTCCATGAACAACTGAGTCATCAAATCAGAAGGCTTCTCCCCCAAAACTGAATGAGCACTTGTACACCGTAGTTTTCGACATCACCCACAAGACTTTTAAGGGCTTGTCAAAAGAATCTTCAGAGTCTCTAACCATGAATAAAAATGATTTCACATGTCATCTCTGTGGCACATTTTATTGCATGGGATTAATTTAATTGATTGAGCTGAATAGTTAAGGGTTGTTAAGTGGTTGCTAGTAATAAGGAGAATTTTTTAAATTTTCAAAAAAATGTACCATGTATGTTTTGACATGGTTTTATCAAATGGTTGAAATGCTTCTTTAATATTAGTTCAGTTACACCTTGATTAAACAATCCTTGAGGGCAGCAAACAAACAAAAAACCCCCAAAATTCCTTTATAATGAAATCAGTAGTATCAAGAAAAATACCTTTCGCTATCACATAAAGTTGATCTGCTTGGTACTTATTTGCAGTTTAAAAATGCCATGTGATTATCTCTGCCACATCTTCTATTCAGGCTAATATGCTCAAAAGTAATAATACTAGCCCTGGGAAAAAATTATATATTCTGAGTTTCTCTTGGACACATCATTCTGGCTAGGTATTTGAGGGCCATGATATTACTTTAAAATTCGTAAAATATTCAAAGGCCAGAATTTATAAGCTGAACTGGAGGAAATTTTCTAGAGAAAATGGTTATTTCTTCTCTTAATTAAGTATCACATGCCCTGACCAGTGTGGCTCAGTTTGCTGGGCATCGCCCCACAGAGCAAAGGGTTACAGGTTTGATTCCTAGTCCACACGCCTGGGTTGCTGGCCCAGTCCCCAAGTGGGACACATGCGAGAGGCAACCGATCGATGTTTCTCTCTCTTTCTCCCTTCCTTCTTGTTTTAAAAAGACTTACATCAGAGGGCCACATTTCCCCAGCTCTTACATAGAGAGCGGCCCCCAACCTACTTCTTCCTGAAGGATGATTCATTCTAAAATAATGGAGATCTTCAGCATTTTGTGGTCATACAACTGTTTCCTCTCAGATACTTGAGTGATCGATCTGTTGCTTCCCAAGGCTGCTCTTTGGTGGTAGTTGTTCCCACCACTCACTCTCAGGAGCTTTCTATACCAGCAGTTCCAGGCTGCAAGCCTATCACAGTGGACAAAGTCATGGACAGTATTTGTTTAAAATTCCTGGAACTCTGCCTTGGCTGGTGTGGCTCAATGGATTGAGTGCTGGCCTACAACGTTTTGCTGGTTCAATTCCCAGTCAGGGCACATGCCTGGGTTGGGGACCAGGTGCCCAGTAAGGGGCATGCGAGAGGCAACCTCTTACACATTGATGTTTCTGTCCCTCTTTCTCCCTCCCTTCCCCCTCTCTAAAAAATAAATTTGAGACTCAGTGGATTGAGCACTGACCTGTGAACCAAAGGGTCACTGGTTCAATTCCCAGTCAGAGCACATGCCTGGGTTGTGGGCCAGGTCCCCCATAGGGGGCATGTGAGAAGCAACCACACATTGATGTTTCTTTCCCTCTCTTTCTCCTTCCCTTCCTCTCTGTATAAAAATAAATAAATAAAATCTTTAAATTTTAAAAATCTTTAAAAAAATAAAATAAAATTTCTGGAACTCACCCCAGACCATCAGTGTGCCTCCCTGATTCCCGTGTTTCCGGATGTCCTGAAAACTTGTCCCGGCCTCACTCATTGTCAGTAATTGTGTGAGCTTCCAATGCCCTGGAACACACCAGGGGTTACTATGACGGACATAGACTGCCTCCAACCTGTTCTTTGTATTACAAACAGTGATTAACAAAAACAAAACAATTTATGCCAATCAGCCCTTAATGTCCAAAACTCACCCAGAATCACATGTCCAACAGATACTCGACATTCTAACTGGATACATGTGTGATAGGCATTTTGATCTAAACATCTGTAAAACTGGGTTCCTGATAGTCCTTCTCCTGCAGCCTTCACCACCTCAGCTTCCGGCAATTCCCTCCCCACCATTTGCTCAGGTCAATCACTCTGCTGTCATCCTTGACTCCTTTATTTTCCAAATAAAGTCCATCTGCAAAACCTGGTAGCTCCACCTGTAAAATACATCTAGAAAGGACCACTTCTAATCACCTGCTTTACCATCTCTCTGGCCCAAACCACCCATTTCTCATCATCATGTTTTACCTCTGCACTCTATTCTCAGGATAGTGGCCAGAATTACCTTAAAAACTTAAAGCAAGTATCTCAAAGGCTTCTTATCACTATCACCTACAAGGCCCACTTGTTAAGCTAATTGGACCCTGCTGTGATGTTGTCTGAATTTGGCCACTGAGTGTATTGGCTTTGGGGCCTCTTGGGAGGGACTCTGGTGCAGACCAATGTCAGATGCAGCCTGTCACTGGCCCTGGGCAACCAGTCTGAAGTGATCTACAATGTGTGGCTGCCTCTGCTGGGCCTGGATATGCATGAAGGACCAAGCTGTGCACCAAGGCTGGCTTTGACCTACACCCAGCCCAGGCACAGGTCAGCAAAAGTTTCCAGGCATCCTGAGATTTGCTTGCCTCTGGCTGCCTGCTGCTTGTGAAGCTCAGTCAGTGAAAGAGCCTCTTCCAGTATATGAGTTTCGTGGGGTAGGTACTCAGTGAGTCACCAGGTAGGGGTGAGTGCTGTTCACCAGATTGATATAGGTTCATGCTTGGTGCCAGTGCTGGGTCTGAGGCCACTCAGCAAATGTCCCAGGTGCACCAAGTCTAGCTGCCACCAGCTAGATGCTAGCACACCTTTATAGTAGGGCGGGGTCTTAGGGAATCATCAGGGTGAGGCCAGCCTTGTTTATCAGGCACAAAGCAACCAAGATTTGGCCATGTGAAAGGAGGGCTCTGCACTGGTAAGACATGTGAGAGAAAAATGGCCCCCATCCTAGAGCCACACTAGGCAGTCTGTCCCAGATTCTGCCTGGAACCTGATATCAGCAGGGCAGGGTCACTGGGCATCAGGAGGATGGAGGTAGAGGGTCTCCCATGAGGGGGGAGGGTTGCCAGTCAGGCTTGGGGGAATGTAGGGGGAGTTGCCCCCCACCCCAGAGCCTCACAACTCTATCTGTCCTGGATTCTGCCCAGACCTCAGCAGGGCAGAGCCTCTAAGAATCAGGAGGAGGGGCTGCCAGGAGCCCAGAGAGTGGGGCTAGTGGATCTCCCACAGGGAAGAGGCACCAGTCAGATTCACAGGAAACTGGGGGCAGTGGCTCCATCCCAAAGCCACACCACTCAGCCACTGACATCCCCTGAGTGTGCGTAGACCTCCACACCCTGGCCCAGGCACCAGGCAGGGCGCAAGATCCACAGGATGGGGCAACAGAGTCCAGAGGGTGGGGCTATTGCTTTCCCCCAGTCTTATACCATATAAAGGGGGTGCTCCACCCAAGTAAGATGGCACCTGGGGTGTGGGAGAGGGACTCAGCACAGGGATCCTGGCACCTGTTGCTTCAGCTCTCTCACCAGAGCCACAAACCCCAGTCTCTCCTCACAGAACTAGTCTGCTCAGCCCTCCCTCTGCTGGAGCCCAGGGCAAGTGGTTGAGAATGAGGTTTTGTGTGTTGGCCTTTTAAGAGGGTGCCTATTTCTTTAGTGACCTCCCGTCTCTCCCTGATGGACAGAAGCCTTGCAGACTTTCATAGCCAGATATTATGTGGGCACCTCTTCCTGCCTCTGGTGCTCTGGGTTGGGGAGCTTGGCTTGTGGTTGTGCTGAGATGTCCCTCTAGAACCTCAGCTGCTGCCTGTGGTGTGGGGCCAGCCCTTTTTACATCTCTGCCCTCCCTACCAGTCACGATACGGCTTCTGTAACTCCTTAGTTATAAGACTTTTCTTCAGCTAGTCTTCAGTTGGTTATTCAGGTTGATTGCTCTATATTTTAGTTGTAATTGCAGTTTGGTCCTGGGAGGTGGTGGGTGTAGCTTCTACCTACTCTGCCGCCGCCATCTTGGATTCTCCACCTGGCAGTTTTCTATCCATTGTTTCTGCAAAGAAAATGTTAGTGATAAGTTGAGGAATTGAACACTATGAATATCTTTTTTTTTTTCAGGAAGAGTGACATTTAGGAGGGAAAAAAGAAAGCACTTGAGGGTAAGGGAAAAATGGTAGTACTTCTCTCCCTTCCAAATCAGAAACTATAAACTGCTTCTTCAATCTGCCTTTTCCCTCCTGAGTCAGAAAAATAAAGTGATACAAAATCCAGTCTATTCCTATGCCTTGAGGCATGACTGCAACTAAACCATTAGGGGATGCAAATTGAATCCTCTCTGAATAAAATTCAGTGCCTAACATACTGTTTGGGCCACATGCAGAAGCCACCTCTTCATAAATGGGCTTATCTCTGAACACTCATGGGCAGCGAGGAAGTTTGACTCACAGGATTATTAAAAATGAAGTACTGCTTTCAGATTTTTTTCTCCACTGACAATAAACAGAACAAAATCAGTTTGAGTCACTGAATTTTATTTTTTAATGAGACATTTCATTACTTGATTGTTTATGAAACGCAGTGCCAGTGGTGGGAAATAGAGTTCTGGCTCCTCACCTTGTGGTTTGGGAGCCTGGCGTGGACGGGCAGGGAGCTTTGGCCTGCTCCGTGTGAATGGTAGGGAGGATTGAAGCTTTCGTGTGAAGTGAGTTCCTGTGACTGCTTACAAAAGCGAAGGGAAGGAGTATGGTTTTTCCTCAAAAAAATTAAAAATAGAAGTACCATATGACTCAGGGATTCCACTTCTGGGCATATACCTCAAAGAACTGAAAGCAGGATCTCAGGGACCCTTGTGACATTTATATACTGATGGTGACAGCAGCATTACTCACAGTGGGCAAAACATGGCAGCAACCCAAGTGGTCACTGGCTGATGAATACATTTAGAAAATGTTATATAAATAAATGTAAGATATATATGGATATTACTCAGCCTTAAAGGAAAGAAATTCTGACCACTGCTATAACGTGAATGAACTTGAGGACATTATTCTAGAATTGTGAAACTGTCATAACAATGATAATCCCGAAGACAAAGGACAGATAAAGTATGATTCCACTTTCATGCACTACCTAGAACAGTCACGTTCACAGAGACAGGAAGTGGGATGGTCATTGCCAAGGGCTGCAGGGGGAGCGAATGGAGAGCTGTGGTTTAATGAGCAGAGTTTCAGTTTGGGGTGATGAAAAAGTTCCGCAGATGGATGGTGATGGTGCTTGTACAACATCATGAATGTGCTTCACGCCACTGACCTGTGCACTGAAAAATGGTTAAGATGATACATTTTATGTTATATGTAGTCTACCACACTTTTTTGGCAAAAACTAATAGGTCTACAGATTTGCTTGTTCTGGGCATTTTATATAAATGGATCATATGTGATCTTTTGTGACTGGCTTCCTTCATTTACCATGTTTTCAAGGTTCATTCATGTTATAGCATGTGTCAGTACACATTCCTTTTTTACAGCTGAATGTTATTCCAATGCATGAACAGAACACATCTTTCCAGAGGCTGGAGGGTGGAGGTGACAGACAGGGATTGCTTATGGGATACGGGGCTTCCTTCTGGAGTGATGAAAATGTTCAAAAATCAGATTGTTACAATAGTTGCTTGATTCTATGAATATACTAAAAACTACTGAATTGTACATTTTAAAAGGGTGGATTTAAAGATTTATAAGTTATACCTCAATAAAGGTGCTATTAAAAAAACTGAATGGCATCTTAGACACATTAACAAAAGTACAGAACCTGTAACAAATATGGTAAAAAAGGGCACAGATTTAATAAGAAGGCCTGGGTTCAAGTTGTGACTCTGGCACTTATTGGTATGATTTCGGTCAAGTATTAACTTCTCTGAACCTCACATTTATGATCTATAAAATGGAAATGATAAATGAATGCCTACTTTGCAGGGACCAAATGACATAATAGATATGAAAGGCTTTTTATAACTGAGTTACATATTATATTAGCATTAATTGGAATGCAGAGTATATGTGAGTCTGGGCAGAAAATTACTGTCTTTTCTTCAAAGTGCTATTAGGTTGAAGAGAATTGGATTTATTCTGAATTGTTTTAAAGGGCAGAACGGGAAACATGGATATAATTTATCAGGAAGGGAGATGTTAGATTGATAACAGAAAGACCTTTCTAAGGAAGGTGCTGACAGCAGACCTCTCACCGTTGGCATCAGGGCAGAGACGGGATTCAAGCTCCACATAGACTGTTCGTGTAGATGGTTGAAACACATCTAAGGTTTTTCCAATTGTGGCATCATTTTTCCATATTTTCCCAGATTTTAATATTTCTTAACCCCAATGTTTTCCCAAAAGTCTATGCCCTCTATACGAGAAAATGTAGCCCCTTCATTCTGCCCTGCACCCATCCCTTTTCCCAGATGCTCCTATCCTTTCTATTTTCTGTCCTTTATAACTCCCACCAGTGGTGAAGCAAAAATCCTAGCGTTCTAAGCAGTAGTTTGTGTCCTTAACTGCATAACATAATCACCTTGGAGCCTTGAAACTGTTAACGCCTGGATCTCACTCATAGAGATTCTTAGAGGTTTCAGGTGTAGATTGGACGTTGGGATTTTTAAAGCTCCCAGGTGATTCTGATGTGCAACCCAAGTCAAGAACACTGCTGTAGAGAGACTGGTCATGTGACCCCCAAAATAACTCAACGGCGGGGGAGGTGGCAGCCCGGAGAGGTTCTGTTCCCCTGACCCCTCCTCTCATGCATCTCGTGTTGTGCCATGCCGCCAGCTGCCTCTACGTAGGGAAGCAGCAGCTGCAGGTGAATCCAGGACAGATGTCAGGCTGGAACTTCATTCCAACGATGACCAGCCCCACAAAGTCTTTTCTTTCTGTCGAAAAGAAATTCTCCTTCACTCTGATACAACAGAAGTCTGGCAGGCCTGAACGGTCTGCTCTCTGAACTTTTTAGGGGTAGTGTAGATGGGCTTCCTTTTTGCAACACTTGAGAGAAGACACCTGGGGCATGTATTCAGAGGACAGACCTCTGTCAGGTGTCTTGGCTTCAGAGATGACTGACTAAACAACCAGTGTTGAGGGAAGATTGAGCTCCCCATCTGTCCCACAGAGCCAGAGATCCCATAACCAATTAGACTCTAAATGGAAGATGGGGGATATTATTATTCTTATATTTTAAAATGTTGTATTGGTAAATTTAGCATTCCTGGGACAGTAGAAGGTAGGGGAGTAAAAGAATAAGAATGTTCGGTGAGAAGGTTAATCCTGTGAGTATGAAGAATTAACTGATAGCAAATAAGGGATACTTTAGGGAGGAGAGCTCAGAGGTTTTAGGTGTTTTAATGTGAGAAACTTCAAGTGTGTTGAATTTCTGACACCTCAGACTTTCTATGGCCAGATGCTCAAAATAGTTATCTCTTTATGAAAACTCCTCAAATATTATTTTTTGAAAAATTCAGATGTACTTGCAGAGGTGAATAATATTTTGATATGTTTGTCAAAGTCAAATGCTTGACCTGTGGACTTACTGGGGGTAGATATTAATATCATGCCCCCACCCTCAAAAGAAAAATATCTATCTCACTTATCAAAAGAATCTTTCATTTTAGGCTCTCAGGAAGTTTAAAATAGAGAAATATTATTTTCCTTAGAAGGTCTGATAAATAATTCAGACCAGCTATAAATCTTAATGAAAAAAGTTTTTTCCTTTTCAGTGAGTCTCAGTCCTCTGTCTGTAATGGAATACAGTTGTTCGTTGGCTGTTCCACCTCTAATCACAATATTTCCTGAAAATGGCCTCTGATTTTCTTTTCTTCCTCATTCTCAATCTTTGTGATTCTGGTGAAATTTATTCCAACCCCGAGGCCAAAGATGGACATGTGACCCAAGTCTGGCCAATCAGAGCAAGGATAATTACCATGCAGGTGGTCACATGATGGAAATTAGGCCAATTAGAGACAACAGTGTTAATTTTAGGACACTGGTGTCAGCTAGCACTTTTTCAAACAATTTACCATTACAGGTAAATGAGGTTTAATCTTAATTTGAAATCCTGGGAGCATATGTAAAAGGCATGCCTCAGAATTATCCCACCCTAGGGGGAAAGAAACTGGATTTACATCCCACTTCCCATCAGTCATTGGTTGAGGGTCACTGGTGGCTGTGGGAAGGGCTCATTAATTCCATTGAATTTTGGACTCTGGTGGTCAGAGAAAGCCCTCAGTCCAAGAAAGGCATTTAGAAGTTGGTCCTGTGTGCACTGAAATATAAGGGCAAGGGGAATATGGGTGGGGCGCTGACTCATATCCATATACCACGATAAATAGTGATCTTAATGCAGTGTCTTCTTCCATATTATTGTCAACACTTACTCAATGTCAGTTACCAATAATATTTATTCATTCAACAAATACCTATTGTTCCATGTACTAAGGTATATTCACTGTGCTGGATGCTGGAAGTAAAGCAGACTACCCCATTCCTCAAGGAGCTGGCAATCTATAATAGATACAAACAGGGAAGCAAGAAATTAAGTGCTAATGATAAGGGAAACGCGCATGAGAAGAATCTAATTTAGAATGTGTTTTCTAAGCACCCTCCCCAGGCTTCTGCAACTGGAATAAAAAACTTGGAAGGAGGTTTAAATAAAAGGACAGGTGGGAGGTAAGTGGAGATTTCTACTGTACATTCTTCTGTATTATTGAATTTTATACTATGTGCATGTATTACATATATTAAAAGTTGATTTTGAAAAGAATAACCATTTGATTTTAAAGGAGTAAATCAGCCTAACCAATAAAATTACCACCTACAGCAGCAATCGAAGAGACTGTGAATGTGCATAAGGAGATTTGGGGACAACACAAGTTCTGCTTGGGTGACAGGGACACACGTCACATGAAGACATGCCTGAAATGCAGTGCAGAAGGGTTTAGCCTAACACTGCACCCTGAGCGGCCCTGGGAGAGGACCTTCAGGGGTGTGGCAGTGGAAGGGCCAGAGAGCGAGAGTCAGAGGTGGAGCACCTGCCCTCACCCCCGCTGTCTGGGGAAGAGGCTGCACACACAGGCCGTCACCATTGCTGGGCTCTCCTCTCAGGGCTTTGGAGGATGGTCAACAGACAATTACTGACTCAAATTAATTCTACTCAAAGTGGACAAATTAACCTATCACAACTCATGACTAACCATTAAGAATATTCCTAGCTCCAATTTCACACTCACTAAATAGCCCTCGGTTATGATCTGACTTCCCATGTAGATAACCCTACGAAAGCAGAGTAGGCTCTCTTAGTGAACGTTCTGGCCCCTGTGATAGATTTCTTCAGTGAATGCATCTGCTCTGCTCTGCTTCGTTAGTGTGACTCGGGATCCCTATACCTGATTATTATATTGGGGTAAACTGAAAAAAATCACGTTTCATGACCTACAGAGCCAGGCTCAGGTCTTGAAGGACACTAGCCCCACCGACATAAATGCTTTGTGAGGTCCTAAATCAGATTTCTGTTTCATTTCATACCAACTACAAGTTCATACCCAGAATTTTGAAATTCATTGCTGTGATGAAGTTCTTTCAACTCAGGGCCATCCCGTTGCTCAAATTGGAGGTCACCGTTTACCTGGGCAAGATCCCCATACACACCTCGGGATTTCACCAGTGTTAACAGAGGACATGAACAGCAGGAGTAAAGCCATGGAGTCTGCTGATAGGTTGGGGAAGAAACCACAGTAAGAAAGAAGACTGAAAGCTAAAGTAAGAGACCGAACCTCGATGAGCTAAGTAGGCCATGGCAACCGATATTTAGCAGAAAGATGGTAAAATTATTGATGATTTTTAAAAGTAGGTGGAAACATTTTGCTTGAAAACCCAGCAGATACAGCCTTGCTAATGTATTACAATGCTGTCTACCTTTGCAATCCTGTCTTCAAACGTTTTCAATCCAGTCTGTTAGGAAAGTATATTTCCGATTTTATCACGTTGGTCATCAAGAATTCAACTCAATTCCTTTCATCATGTGCTTATTGAACACCTGTCATGTTGGGGTCATAATAGAAAATACAAATGTAGCCCTAGCTGGTGTGGCTCAGTGGATTGGGTGCTGGCCTGTGAACCAAAGGGTCACTGGTTCAATTCCTGGTTGGGGCTCATGCCTGGGTTTTGGGCCAGGTCCCCAGTAGGGGGTGTGTGAGAGACAACCATACATTGATGTTTCCCTCCCTCACTTTCTCTCTCCCGCACCCTCCCTCTAAAAGTGAACATTTTTTTAAAATTTGTTCACTTTTAAAGAAATTTTTTTAAATTTCTTTAAATTTAAATTTTTTAAAATTTTTTAAATTTAAAGAAAAAGAAATTTTTTTAAATTTCTTTAAAAAAAAAGAGAAAATACAAAGGTACATTAGATCTTGTCCCTCTGTACAATCTAGGGCCACAAGAGTAGTAGGAACACATCTTATTGATATGGGGAAAGGAGGCCTACTTATAAATAATTTTACCAAATTTGTGTATTTTTCATTTTGCTAAAATACATTTATTTCCCAGTAGGCTATCTTGAGAAGGAGAAGGAAAGGAAAAACAGATTAATTCCCTGACCTAAAAACTGGAATCGAAGGGAAACTGCTGTGTCCTTCTGACACAGACTGTCTCCCCAACATCCTATTTGTGGCACTTGTAAACAGAGTCCTTTTCAGCTAGTACCTGCCACAGATCTACCGGGACCCAAGTCCCCTCCTCCACCTCCCACACCCGAGATGTAATCCCCTGGGCCCGGCCTCTCACTTCTTCCAGCTGTTACTGGAGCCTTCTCTTGACCCGCAGCTGGCTGCAGATACCCGTTCACAGCCCTGATCCTGTTTTACCTCTCACCTGGGCTTAGAGAGATTCTAGTTTGGGGGCTCCTCCAACCTCACAGGGAATTGGGCTCTGGACTGAAAAAGACTCAGAGCCCGATCAGTACTCAGGGTTTGGGAAAGCATAGAGGGAGTGGCAAACCCTGATTTCTCAGGAGTAATATTAAATCTGCATTTATGACTTCAATAGATTTTTTTCAAATTAAACTGATTGGGGTGACATTGGTTAATAAGATTAGATGGGTTTCAAGTATACAATCCTATGATAGAGCATCTGTATATTGTGTTGTGCGCTATACTTCTTGAGCTTGCCAAGAATGGTGTAACGAGACCAAGACTTGGAGCTGCCCTGGGTTAAAATCCCAACTCTCCTGTGCTATTTATGAGCTTTCCGCAAGTTACTTAACTTCTTTCAGCTTCCGTTTCCTCATCTGTAAAATGGGAGTAATTTACACACTTTGCAGTATTTTCTGGAAGACTAACAAATTATATTTGTAAAGCACCCAATACATAGCAAGTACTTTCTAAATGCTGGCTATAATTATTGTCTTACGTAGAAATGCAAATGAGGTTTTATATAAATTTTTGAACACTACTTATTTATACAATGGGTGTATGTATAATCAATACCTCATTAAATTTTTTATCAATTTAAACAATATTTGTTGACCAAATACTGTTTACTGTGAGACAGACAACCTCTTACATCTTTTTAATGCAAAGGATAGTTTTTAATAACTATTAACTTAGAGGTAAACATGAAATACAAAATAGATATGAGATAGATAGATGTATATACTTTATGCAACAGTGAAGTATATTCAGAGGAAAATCAAATATTTTCAACTTGAATATAGTAGAAAAGAAGAAAACAAGAGCCTCTATTTTCACAATTATTCCAATTCTCTAATATACTTTGTAGTTTCAAGGGAAAAATATGGGTATTGACTTCTACTTTGAAAAAGCAGGTGATTTGAAGTCTCTGGTTCTTAAAGGGATGGTTTTCTTTGGCCCGTTAGCTCAGCAGTCCACACTGTGGTGGCTGAGCACTTAGTGGGCAGCCTTGGGTCTCTCTCTGGGTGAAGCAGCAAATCTGTCTCACAGGACGTTTGTGAGACCTAAAGGAGAAATCCATGTTAAGTGCTACTTCAGGGCCCCGGCCCATACAGGCCCTCGATTAACATTAGCTATTCTTTATTGTAACACATGTTGAAACCAGCTCCATTATACAGGATGGCACTCTGTCCCATCCTGTGCTGGGAAGCAATGGCACCTAATTGTTGTCCTGCACCCAACCCATCCACCTAAGCTGCTGTCCCTGCTGCCACTGGGCCGGAGCCAAGGCCGCCCAGCTGGTTTCCGCATATCTGCATTTGCCCTTCCTACGCTCCCTTCTCCACACAGGAGCCACAATTATCATGTTAAAAACAAATCGGTATAATTTTGGGAGGGGAAATTGGAATAAATTTGCTCTAAGTCACTTCTATTTTCTGGAAGAGGGGTTAATATGTTGATTAACTTTAAGCTTTTACAAGTTGTTAAATAATCAGGGTAAAATTTCAAGGATTACTCCTAAAAGAGTAGAAATGGAGTAAATAATGAAATGAGAAAACAAAGAAGCAGGAAAAAATTAAAATAAATTTTTAGAAACTAAAAGTGAAACCACAAGAAAGCTAGCATCTCTGTATTAATATCATACAAAACAGACTTCATCTTAAAAATCATTTTTAAGGATAAGAATGTCATTGTATAATGATAAGATGCTCATTCCATAATAATGAGACATATAATAGTTGTTGAGTATATATGACTCCAATAATAAATTGACCTCAACATGTATTTCTAAAATGTATGAAATTATAGGAGAAACTGATAAATATGGTTATAATGAAAGATTCCAACACCTCTCTCCTAATGACTGACAGGTAAAATGATAAAAAATTAGTAAACAAATAAGACTTGAAGAACACCATTAATATCCTTTATTTAATAAATACATAAGAAGTCTAAAACTCAGAATTAGCCTAAACTTCTCCCATGCAAGACCTAGTCATCATCATTGGCTGCTCATGAAGTTAAAAATTACAAAAACCAAAATAGACAACATCAGATGGGTGCAGAGCAGAGCAGACGAACACTTACAGACTGAGAGCAAATGTTCTGGGTTTGCAATCAGTGCACTGGGGGGCCGGGAAATACCGGGGGACCTTTCCCATCCTAACCATGTGAGAATCACCGTAGGTGACTTCCTGGCTTTCCTAAAGTTCTCTGGAGGCGCTCTGGTGCTGTGTGCCATGCAGCACCTATTGACTGTCGGGCTCCCTTGTTTAACCCAGGCATTGCCAGAAATGGCGGTGGCTAGCCCTCAGAAACAATTTCGTGTATAGCCCAATCTCTTCCCTGCTCTCTTGGCATATTTCATAATACTGTTGGCTGATGACTGATTTTAGGATAATTCTGGTGTGTGTAGTTGAATGACTGGCATGAAGAACATACAACACGTTAAACCTTCATTTTTATCTTCCCTCCAGTGCAGGCCACACTGAGCATGTCTTAAAACATAAGTATGTTCTTGGTCTTTAAAAAGCATTTACACATCAAAATCCTCCATGTTTTACATCTGAAGTTGAACTTCCTAAAGATGCACGCTGCTTGTGAAGTATAAGATTTTTTTCTAAAGAACATAGATCGTGTTACTAATTGTCATTTCTATACATAGACCTACCAAATCCTCTCCACCGTGAAAACTCTTCCTCAGCATTGCAGACTTTTAACGTCCATGAGAAGAACCTAACATTTTGAACAATGGGAAAAGTGGTCCACACAGTTCTGGGTTTAAAGATTTCTTTCTATTCCTTTCTATATTCATCTTAGACTGTGAAATCCTCTCTAAGATTCAGGAAGCACATGAGAAGAGGAAAAAAATCATAGAGAAAGTGTAATCCAGGAGAGTCTTCCTCTTGTGTGGCTTCATTGTATGCATTTAAACAATGGAAATCACAGCCAGGATTAGAAACAGAGAAGGCAAAAATTAATGAACTCTGCCAAGAAACAGAAAGCCTCTTTTCTCAGGAAGGAACTTAGAACATGGCAGACAAAGTGACTCAAGTTCTCTACCATTACTGAAGAAATATTCGGATTTGAAAGTGGCCAGATTGGGTCGGAGGAAATGGAGGAATCAATGGCGAGTCTGAGACACGGACCCAGGACAACGAGCCCTGAAGGGGGCCCTGACTGTCACTGGTCCATAAATCACCACTCCCACAAGATCAGGGCTTGGAGGGAAACCACCATCCCCACTGGGCATCATTGCTCACACTTTGTTCAGATGACCGCTCATCCGGAGGGGTGCAGTCATTTTACCCTTTGTCGTCCCAGTGAAGAACTGAACAGACACAATTCCTTCAGGTGTTAAGGAGCTGAACTGGGATGTCTGGTTGGACAACTGAGTCCTTAGATACACAGGGAAAGCCATACACCATGTAAAATGGCCCGCTAACCCTCCGGTCCATCTCATTGATTGACACACATGGTCAGCTGTGCGCCTGAGGTAGTCAGACTCTCAGGAAAGGAGACAGCCTGAGGGGACATGTTGAATTTTTCTCAACAATCCCCCAAATTTCCTACCTTATGTTGTATGTTTCCATAGCTAGGCAGTTTCTTCAAATTTAAGCGTAGAATATATTTCTGACATCAGGAAAGTCACACCATCCAATTTCGATGTTTTGGTTCTCAAAAAAATGTTGACACAAAATATACTCTGATTTTCTTTTACTAAGAAATGGAGATAGTAGTATTGCTTTATATCACTGGAGAGGAATAAGAATTACTTGATTGAAATTAATTCCATAAATAAAAAGTCTAGGAAAAAGTCTGCACAATCCCAGTAGTAATTTTCGCATGAAAGCATAATTATCTAAAATGGAATATATCCATATTTAGTTTTTGAATGTACAATTAGTTGTCATTTTATAAAGAAGGAACCAGAAAAAAAGATATCTTAGAATCTTCAAAATGTTACTATATTCTGTCTACAGCTGACACCTATGACTTCTCTTACCTTCTGACCACAGGTACCTGGATGTAAGCAAGGCATTTGGAGTTAACGAGAGGTAAGCAAGGACCAGGGCCCCTTGCCTCACTTGCCCGCTTCCCCACAGTTAAGTTGTATAAAATACCCTGCAGATGTAGAGCAAGGGAGGAAAAAAGAAGCAGCACCACGTGGTATAAGCTAATAATTATTTAAATTCCTAATCAAAGGCTCACATTTTCCATGCAAGGTTCACTACTCTGGCCCGCCCAGGCCCTTAAGCTATTTTTCTTTCTTCAAATTAGGAATTTGCTGATCAAATCAAATGCTGATTTGATCTAAAATTATATGTTTTCTCCTTATGCAAGTGATTACGTCCCCCTAAGAAACTAACTGCTGCCATTTCAAGTTGCACAAGAACAAAAAGCACTTTTTCAAACAAAGAATTCCAGTATATTCCTCCTATTTTTTCAACACTTTAAAGCCTTTTTTTTTTCTCAGCTCCGTTGTTCGATGCATTAAAACGGCAAAGAGTAATTGAATGAGTAAAGCCAACATGAGTAACATTGAAAATAAATATTTCCTTTTGCAAGTGTTATCTCTCATAAAGCTTATATGCATGAGATACTTAGATACTTTAAATATATTTTTATTTAATCTTTATTGTATTTTTCCATTACCATTTGGTCCCCTTATAACCCCTCCCACATAAACATACTTTCTTTTGCAAGTATGTTGAGGCAATACTTCCACATTGTCTTTGATTTTACACATTGCCTGTCCATGGGCTTAAGTCCAATTGACAGTAGGTCAACTCCCTGCTTGTTTTTAGGAAGCCAACCTAAGCAGCTGAGCTTCTTTTTGTCACGCCCACCCTAACAACCAGGTAGAATAAGCACCAACTTGCATATATGATTTTGAGGCCACTTTTCCGCTTCTCTATTATCTTCTTGCTAATGTTGGACACTCTGCAGCTGGAGATTCATTCTAAGGAATTCTATCAAAATGTAGATTTCCCCCTAAAAGGTGACTCTTGATACCTACCAGATACAGGGGGAAGTCAATTACACCTTAATGGGAATGAATGTGTCAGAGCCTGTCTCCAGAGCTGGTTGGAAGGAGGGTCAGATGGAATGGCAACAGGGGGTGGGGGGATGGGGGGGGGACTGGGAACCAGAGGGAATGGAGTGATCAGGAGAAAGAGTGACAACAGGCAGAGGATCCAGACAGTTCTTTTAAAGAGCTATACAGGCCATTTTCTTTCTGAAAATGGCTTTACAGGGGAATCTTCAGTGAGCACAGTGTGCGCCCCCTGAAACCTCTGAGAGCCTTTGTCGGTGGAGCGTAACCGCGAGCTGCCAACAGCTGCAACCCCGCGTGTTTGGTCTCAGGAAGAACACCTCCAGTGGTTCCAACTCCCTTTTTGTGTTGCCAGGAGACAACTGGTCCAAATGGCAGGGACAGTTATTTGGCAGGAGACTGCAGTTGCCAGAGGAGTGAAGACGGAAAACAAGCAAAATTAAAATGAATTCACCACCTGGGACTTTCTAACATCCTATCTGGAAGGGGAAGGAAGTTTTAAACTTGCACCTAAACGCCTAGTGCCAACTGGCATCAGACTCTCCTTGTGTGTGTTCCCTGTGATGAAGCTTCATTCACTGGATGGTTTCACAACACCTAAGTGGTCTACCTGGAGGTTTCGTTCTTGCAGAAGAAGCAGTGAGATTTAAGGGAAAATGTGTTTCTTTACATTACTATTCTGACGCTATCATTCTCGTTTTCAGAATTATTTCTGTTCAAAATAATATTGTAAAATACGGCACTAGTATTTTACATTTATATTGGCATTTATATTTTATTTACTTACATTTTAATAATGTAAAATACAGCACCTGTTTAAGAGCCAAAATAACTTTCAGGGAGAAATAAATAAGAACATAAAAGTATTGCTGAATATATTTAAGTGTATCGGTAAAATGGACCCTGGAAATGATCTCTGTCCCAGGCTTTGTAGAGTGGAACTTCCACTAGAACACATTTTTTGATGCTTAAATTCTTCATGTGTCTCAGACAATATATTTCAGTTCAAATGATGGCACATAAAATACTAATCCAACATTTGAACCTCAAGTAAAAAATTCACTGCATCATGCTATCATTAATGGTTAATTTAAAATTTTTCTTTCATCTGCTTTTTTTCTGAAAAAAATTAAAAAGGTCAAGCTGACATTCATAGCTATACTTATTTGCAACCTGTACATCTCAATGATACCATTTTTCTTCTATAAAGTCATTGAGAAATCAAAAACATTAAAAACTTCTCAAAAATGGCCATTTGTGTATGGATCTTTGATAAACATCTAAACAATACACCCTAGCCAGTAAAGACATTAGCTCTGTAATTTGAGCAAGAAATAATTATATAGTTGTTATTGTCTTAGAAACATACACACAAAACATGTTGCCAGTGGAAGCATAGGCTGTGTCCTTACAAAATTCCCAGGTCAGCTTGATCCAGGCCAATGGCTGTAAGAAATTTAGGGGCTTGACCCACGCCTGCCTGTAAGATTGTAGATGTGGTACATACAGTTGGCTGGATTGTCTTAAAATCTAACTCAAGAGAGAACAGATTTCCAAGAAATGACCTTTCACAAAAACTGGAAAAATTGAAATTTGATCAAGGAAAATGGATTCTGAGCTACAGCTAGACATGGCTAAGTAAGTCAACAGCCTTGATTAGTGCAATATCAATGATAGAGCCAAGGATTCTTGCTGGAAGCTGGAGCTTGGTTAGGCTGTTTCAAATCCTGATGGTCCTGACCTCTGGCCATCAGGTGTAAGATCCTTCCCATCACATGCTAGTGTTTACCGGTGGACTACACAGTAGCTAGAGATGTTACTAGCCAGCTCACTCATAAGCTAGCTCTGTAGCTAAACTGGCCAGTTCTGCTGTTCACTCACTGCAAGACTTGGAGCAGGCTAGTTGGCACCTCTGGGCCTCAGGTTCCTCCTCAGTAAAATGGTAGCTCAGCTAGGAAGGGCCACCTTCTTAGCTAGAAATTTCATTCTTCCAAATTTCATCGCCTCCATAGTGCTCCAATATTTTCAAATTTTCATTTCTGTAATTTTTGTTGTTGTTGCAATGGGGGCAAAGAACCGCCTAACCGAGTATTTTAGAGAATTCTAAGATGTTAGATTCAGACATATCGTCAATACTCTCACACAAACTGTCCCCATGGGCTCCTCCAACAAGCATGCCACTTTCTGAAGCTGCCAGATAAGAACAGTCACTGATTTTTATGTTCAAGTACCCCAACCGCCACCAGAAAGCTTTTCCAAAATCTCCCTCACCATAACTTTCAACTGGGGCCTAAAAATTCAGAAGCTTAGCAAGTACCCAGCCAAGGACAAAATATCCTTCTTTTCTTGTGTCTCTGTACGTAGTCCTGAGTGATTCTTTAGGAATCTGCACCCCCTCACCCCTGCACTGGACCCCGAGCATAGCAGGCTACCTTCACAGTGTTGAGGCATAAACTTATTTTCTCTCAAGCTAGCCTCACACAGAGCCTGGTACTGAGTTGGCACTCAGTAAAGACTTGTTTAGGAAACATTTGAGATGAGTCAAGAAACTCAGTTCACCATTATGCTAAATGTATGATAATGAACTTAAATTTCACCAATGCCTGAATTTTATTTTATATTTTATCTGGACTTAATATATTTGGTTCCCACTTGAACAGCTGCATTTCTAGAATCAATATAAAATGATTGGTGGAAAGACCATGTAGAACTAATAATTTAGACAATTAAATTGATAACTTAAGAAAAGTCTTTGTGTTAACTCACCAAATTTCATTACAAATTCATTTTTGCAATAGGATTAGTCAGCCCTGCATTTTCTTTCCACCAGAGATCCCCTGTGACCATTTGTTTTAAGCAGTGTCAGGAAGGAGAAGAATTTCTAGGCCTTCAGATTCTTCCATGATGAGTTCCAATTGAAGAAATATTTGAACTTAGACTAGCAAATTGTAGTGGATTATTAAATAGAGGATACTGAGAGACAAAAAAGAGAAAAATATAGATCACGTTACTCCTGCCTTAGATTAAAACCAACAACCAACCAACCTTATGTGTACGGTTCACTAAGTATTCACTAGTTGTTGAGAGTTTAAATCCACATAATAACACCAGTTTGCACTTGGACATTTGCCATGAGGTATGATGTGATGTGATATGTGGGTAATTGGAGCCGATTTTCTAATCAAAGAACCAGAAGCTGACCTCCTGGGCACCTGTGGGGAACTGCTCTGCTCCCTCCCCATTACTAGTACGTAGGGCAAGGCCGCTGATCTTCCTTCCTCAGCATACAGCTGTGGGGTTTTCTTTTCTTCAAGTTTATCGAACTTTGGCATGTGTTTGCAGCTAATGGCATGATCAAAGATTGAAGTTACCTCACCATCTTCAGCATAGATCCAGTCATCACTGTGTGCTATCTTTTCAAGTAAAAATAACACCAACCAGTTTACAAATGGTCTGCAAATATATGTTATCTAGGAAATCCAAATAGACAATATAATGGATCCTGCTTCTGGGAATAGAGATGCTGTTTTACTTTCTTAATAAAGAGATTCCCCCCACACACCTTAAACTAATTAAGTAGGCATACTTTTTCCTAATAAACTATTGGGAAGGGTGAAAATAAACTATTGGGAAGGGATAACATACCCCTTCTTGTCCTGTCTCATAGCTCCCTGGGGAACATCTTGGTTCAGCTCTAGGCGAAGGGAAGCCATGTGGATGACAGTTGAAATGACTTAGGCCATGTTTAGAGGATCCTTCTGTGGGCTCCCCAGCTAAGTGTGTGATAGTTAAGACCGGCTCCTCTATATGAGCCTGTGAGGTTTTCTCCATTTCAGAGGTGTGCCATAAAATTTAGATGGCAAAAATATATCTTTCTCAAGTCAACTATATAACATTTTCAATGTTTAAATATTGTCTGCAGCCAGTGAGAGTGAAAGTTCAGCTGATGGTTTAGCTAATGGGTCACTAAGTTATTGCATTTAAATAAGAGATGCAATGAATCTTATATGAAAAAGTATGCAACCTGGAAAAATTTTATCTATAACCATATCTGAGTTTATACACACATATAATTCTGGTGATATAAGGAATAAAAGCTCATCATAGACAACTTGGAAAATAAAATCTCTCACAATACAACACTAAAAATGAAATACTTTTTATCCCTGTTTTCTGTGCATATCTATATACTTCTTTTGAACAAAAAGAGTTATTGTTTTGTATTATGTTTGCTTTTTCATAAGTAGCAGATTTTCCCATGTCATTAAAAATTAAAAATTCTCTAAAGGCATGATTACGGTAGCTGAATACTATTTAATAACATGGTTGTACAACAGTTCATTAAACTATTTCTCTGTCATTGGACATTTAGATGTCTCCTGTTTTCACTCTTATAAAAACTCCCTTTCACTTTTGTGTACCTTTTGGTTTCCTTAAGAGACATTCCTGGAAGTAAGATTCATGGGAAGAAGTGAACTCTTTTAGGGCCCTTGATATGTCTTCATGAATTCATTTCCCAGTTACATTCCTACCAGCCAGTGGAACTTACTTGTATATGTTGACTATGTCCTGGGATATAGTTATCTCTTTGAAAAAAATAAAGAGCTATTTTTTGCTCATGTATATATAAATGGCATTATATTAGAGACATGGCTTAATTTTCACTCAATTTTTAAATCTTTTCTATATTGCCATAAGAGTCACTGCTTCTTTCTGCTGCCTCTACCTCTCTGTCATTATAAACAACACTGATCAGAACATCTTCAAATATGTCACCTTTTGCATCTGTAGAAAAACTTCTTTGAAGTACAACCCAGCAGTGGACTTGGTGGGCCAGAGGGTATCTGTATGGTCATTTTTACTAAAGACTGACAGGCTGCTTTTAGCCAATCCATTTCAAGAATGAGAGAATGGCTGCAGAGCTTACCACCGATGTTGTTGTATTATCATCAAATGTTTATTAAAGCTCATTACATACAAGAAAATATGCTAAGCCTTTTACCTATAATTTGCCATTTCATCCACTCAATAATCTGGGGGAAGACCATGCTACTATTACCCACATTTTTCAGAGGGGCAAAATGAGAATTGGAATCAATAACTTAAGAAGCCAATACAAAATTCCAAGTTTGAAGCCCTGCTTTTGGAAAAAGAACCACCAAATGTGTAAACTAAGAAGTCAGTTTTATCCTGAGAGGGAACACTATCTATGGAGAGTTAAGAATAGAAGTAGTCTTTCCAGAGTTAAGTAGTGGTTGGGTGATGAGAATGTAGAAGCAGTAAAAATGCAACTAGCATTTCTGAAACTTGATGATGAAAGGAAGAAATATTGGAGGAAATAAATTTAAAGAAAGTTTTTCTTTAATTTAAATTGTATGGCCAAAGCATTGTGAATATATTTGTAGAGTAAGGAGAGATAGACTGGAGAGGAAAATTTGAAGAAAAAAGAGTAAATTGATAGACGAAGGTTTTGAAGAAGGTAAGAGGGTAAGAAATCATGAGCACATTAAAGGATGAACTTGAAAGAAGAGGTTAACCCTTATGGAATCAAAGGAGGAGATGTGGGGTGAAAATACAGGAAAAAAATGGCTAAGTGGCAGAAAACTTAAGGGAATGTGTGATAGTCCATTATTTTCTTAGTAAACCATGAGGTGAGGTTATTTGCTCAAAGTCGCGATGGCAGAAGTGGAGAATGTTTGCAATAAATTCTGTAGGGGATGAGATGGAGAGTGAATTAAAGATGAGTGAAAAGGATACGGAGCAGCAGAGAAAATAATGTTAAGGCTGGAGTATCAGTCAGGGTTAGCTGCAAGTAATGGAAACTACTTCATCTATTTTAGGCAGAAAGAGATTTAATGCAGCTGGATGCCTACAAATCTTTGGGAGGGCTGAAGTAGCAGACTGTAGGCTGAACTTCCAGGAGTCAATCCTGGAACCACAGTGCAGAACCAGCTTTCCGGGGAAGCTGTGAGCTCTTCCACAACCTGGAAGGAAGGGACTGAGGAGGGCACAGGTGGAATGATAAAGTTCAGAAACACACCATCTTAGTGGCCCACAACTGTTGGCTCCAAAGAAGAACCACTCCTCTTAGATTCACACTGATAGTGAATAAATGATCCACCTCTGCCTCTCACTCACAACCAGTACTTGAACTCTAAGGGGGTCTGTGAAATGTAGCTTTCAGCTCCACAGACTGCAGTAGACTAGGAAGGCACACCAGAAGGAGGTTGGACAGGATGTTGGGTGCCAAGCTATTAAAGATATATGCATACATATATAATATAATATATTATATTAATATATGTATTATAATATATAATATGTAATATATTACAGATAGATAGCATAAATATATAGCAAATTGTAATTTAAAGAGAAACCTAGCCCATTCTCCTTACTATCTCCAGGGATATCAGCAGTCTGTAGGCAAAAGTGGAGAAAATGGGTAGTTTCATGGGAAAGGTTAGGGAGCAAAAGATGTCTAGGGAGCAAAAGATGTTAGGGAGCAAAAGATGTCTATAGAAATAGCTGTAGACATGACTGAGCATGTGAGCTAGATGAGTCAATAGGGACCAGGAGAAACCAATAAGATATGAGGATAGAAATATGCCAGATTCAGAGCCAGGGGTAAGGGCAGAGACCAGAGAGCCAGGCTACCCTGAACAGTAGCCCACTGCAGGAAGTCACAGGCAAGGCCAAGGCTGAGTGAATTACCAAGAGCGCTGCTCACACCAAAGTTGAATCAGACAGGTGGTCACAAGCAGGACCCAGAGTGCAAGCAGGAATAAAAAGTGACATATGTTAAGGATCTGATATAAAGTAGGTAACCATCAGTAAATTCCTGCACCGTGCCAACATTCTCTACTGCTGAGCCCATGGCGGACATTAGTAATCAATCTCAGTGTTTTCTACCTCTGAGCCTGGATGGAGCTTTTCAACTCAGCACAACACGTGGTTAGACCTTCCCAGTTGGGTTTGATATTTGCCATAAAATCTGCTTTCCAAGCAGACTCTAGGCTAGTACTCAGAGCAGTGGTGACAGTTCGCATTGAGATAAGGAGTTTGTACCAGAAAGCGATTGAACCCATTTCTTCCTTTACTGAGAAAGTCTTGCTCAGAAAGAAATTTCAGTTGAACTCAAGCTTAGTGGCATTGATTCACAGTATACTCCAAGGCCCTTTACTCATCAAGGACCAATACAAATTCAGGGTCCATACTTTTAGTAACATTGCCATAGGCCATGAGTTGTTTAATGACAAGGAAACTGCTATTATTTATTTCTGTATAACTGGTTCCCAAGGCATATGGACACAATAATGTTTATTAAAAAGGAAGGGTTGAAACAGACAGGAGTATAAGAAGAAAAATCGAGGTATAAAGAAGTGGGAAGAGGGTCTTGGACCCTCAACAGTAAGCATGTTGACTTGCTTCAAAGATGGATGGATGGGTGGGTCAATGGGTGGATAGAAGAAAGGACAGGTATAGGAATAAGCCATGATTAAAGTTATTTGTGGTGAGGCATTTTGTTCTAGAGAACAAGGGAAGCGTAAAAGATGGAAAAGGAAGTGTTGGTACTCTAGACATGTCGCAAATAGCAATCTTTTCCTTACCATCTTCAGGGTTTTTGCCATTTCCATGTGTTAGACACACTAACATTTTCTCAGTTCAGTATGTACTGCTTAATGTCAGATATCCATTCCTAAAAATCAGCTGCTCGTAAAACTGTGGATTGGGACTCTATATTTAATTATTTGAAATGGGAATGGTTGTATTATACATCAAGCCAGAACTCTCAACCAATTTCCTGAAATGCAGCTAAAATCAATAAAAGGTAGATGTGTCAGCAGCAAACTATCATGTTAGGATATGAAACACTTAAAACATTGCTTCCTGTTGACTGCAAATTGTCAACAGTTTTTTGGTATGAGGTCCTAAATCTCTTCCACTGCCTCCTTCTCCAAGATTTTCTTCACTTTCTCAGCTTTTGGAGGACTCATTGTAGAACATTAACTTTGGCTTTGGCCAAAATGTAGAAGACCCCGAGGAAATCAGCTCAGCAAGCACAACAGCAAGGAGTGAGTCACACTGAGTGTGATGTGACGATAACCTCTCTGAGCACCAGCTGTATCTGAGAGACAAAGTCTTTATTATTATTCGGAACACTCCTGCTATGCAGTATTTTATTTAAAATCTTGTTTTTAGTTTGATATAACTATAAATGTTTCCCATGGACCATGGTCCAGGAAACATTATATTGAGAGAGACACTCATTGTATGAAGTTTGGGCGTTATCACTAACAGTCTTTGCATTCTACTGGGGACAGTTTAATGAGAGAGAGTCTGCAGAATGTACCTGTGTTTTTCTTTAACCACTCACTTGTACTTGTTTTTTAAAAAAAATTGACTTAACATCTTTTATGTTGACAAGCCATTACCCTTTGCCTTTAGAAGCGATAAGCTTAAAATGATGGGAATGGCTTTAAAAATTACTCTTTTATCCATTTTTCTAAATTTTTACTTGAAAAACTTTAAACCTACAGAAAGTGTGAAGGAACATCCATGTACCTTACTGGTTGGTATTCTTTTGCCACATTGCTTTATGTTTATAGTCACATAAACACACAAACACACTTCTACAGACCATCAAATTCACAAATTCATTTAAATGCATGAAATGTGCATAACATAAAATTCACCATTTTAAAGTGCACAATTGGGTGGCATTTAGTAGTTTCACAATGTTGTACAACTGTCACCCCTATGTAGTTTCAAAACATTTTGCTCGCCCCAAAGGAGCCTCTATACTCATTCAGTAGTCACTCCCCATTACCTCCTCCCAGCCTCTGGCAACAACCAATCTGCTGTGTCTCCACAATAGACTCATACAACATGGAACCTTTTCCGTCTGAATTCCTTCACTTAGCACCATGTTTTAGAGGTTTAGCCACGTGGTAGCATTGTTATTGGCTGAATTACGTATATCCCCTCAAAACGCATGTGGTGAAATCATAACCCCAGCACCTTAGAACATGACAGACAGGGTCTTCAGAGAGGTAATTAAGTTGGAATTAGGTCATTAGTGTGGGCTCTAAGCCAGCATGACTTGTCTCCTTACACGATGAGGAGGAGATTTGGGGTAACGTCAGAAAGATGGCGGAATAGAAAGCCCAGCCTTCTTCCTTCCCACATGGACACACCAATTCAACAACAATGCGTGGATCAATTCCCTCTGGAAAAAACTCAGAGACCAGCTGAACAGCTCCTGCACCCCAGTTGAGCAGGAGTCCAGCTGCGTCTGAGCAAGCAGAGAAATGCATGGCACCAGCTCACCGCAACCTCTCCCCAACTACAGCACCACAGACTCAGGGAAGGACTGGTCCATGAGTCAACCTTCTAACATTTTGAAGGGCTGCCTGAGGGACTAGTTCCGTCTTGCCTGAGTCCTACGGAAAGTGCCCAGGTTGGGAGCCACTGAAAGCAAAGATTATGGTTTGGACCAGCATGCACTCACTGGCCATCGACCTTCCCCCAAGTGGGCACAGACTAAGTGGGGAAAAGACCCAAATTCTGGCTTCTCCCTGAGGAGGGGAAGAAGTGGAGCATGTGTTCAACATTCCAGCCTTTTGGGTATTACCCAAGGGACCAGCTTCTGTGTGAGAGATTCCTCTCTGGGAATCAGCTAGAGAGGAAAGAAAAGGACGGCAACACAGCTGCCACTGGTTTCATTGCCGAGGGAACGCCTAGCCAGGTCACCCGAACAGGAGTCTAAAGCACTACAGGCAAACTCAGGTGTATGGAGCTTCCAATCGACTTTTTGAAAAGTTCCCCTCCCCTCTCCAATCAACTTTTTACCCAGTTAACCGAACAGTATCTCATACGAGGGACAGAGACCAAAAAAAGTCATATTAAAAATAAAACTTTGGAGGAAACAGATTGGAGGGGATAAAGAAACTGAGAAGAAACCTTTAGCAGCACTAGAGATCACTAAGCAGAACTCAGAGATAGAACTAAAAAGATAGTATTTGTGAAAAAAGAAAAAGATTTTTCCTTTAATTCAGACAATAAAAAGATCTGTTAGGATTGTTTTTAATGATAGGGGAAATGAAAAACTAAATAGAAGGGTTGCAATATAAAATTTATGAAAACATCACAAAAGAACCAAAAGACAAAAAGAAAAATAATAGAGAAATAGTAAATCAGAGAATTGATCCAGATGGCCCAATCCTAAAACAACAGGCATTTCAGAACATGGGAATATGGGAGAAAAAACCCCATAAAGTCTCAAAGGAATAATGCAAGAACATTTTCCAGAATGAAAGTTATGAATTTCAAGATTGAAAAATGCTTAGCAAAATAAACGAAAATATGCTACCTTACAAGCTTCCAGAGATTAAAACAACAAAGAAACAGGTTTCTTGCAAAAATAAAGAATGAGAATGGTCTTGAACTTTTCAAAAGAAACACCAAATACTAGAAGACAAGGGAACAATCTCTTCAGAATGCTCAGGGGAAATCATTCCAACCTGGAAATCCGTAGCTGATCAAATAACCACTTAAGTATAAGAATAGCATAGAGACACTCTTAGGCCTGGTGGTTTTCAAAAAATCTGCCTCATCGCACTCTTTCTCAGGAAGCATGGGGTGGCAACCTAAAGAAAAGACGTAGATTCTGGGAAACAGGACCTAACCTAAAAGGGAACCCCTAGGATGGTGGTGAAGGAGATGCTAGGATGATGGCTGTCAACTCGTTCAGCCTGAAGCATGTCAGACATTCCGATCGATAGAAGTTTTGTCAGGATTAAATTGATAGAACACTTTGTGTGTTTAAAAGTCTTGAGAGGAGGTTTACGTAAAGGGAGAGTTTGGATTTGAAAGAGGAAGGAGGAGGAGGAGGAAAAGGAGGGGAGACAAAAAGAGAAAGGAAAGGACTCAGCCTCTCATCAACACACCTGCTCAAACTCCCCGGCTGAGGAGAGCAACACTGAGCACAGGTCTGTGGGACGTACGCTGTGGGACGTACACTGTAGAACTGGTTCTGTTACACCTGGAGAACCTGCCTCACCAAAAACCAGTGAATGGACTTCAGCTGGGAAAATAGGCCCAAGCATTGCATAATGTATTCTGTTTGCATAAGACAAAGGCAAACAACAGTTTCCCGCTGGTTCTTTCCCTACCTGGCTCTGAAGTCCAGTAGTCAGGGTGGTCAACAGACCCAGGGACAGACACCCATCAGCTCATCCATGTCACAGTGACACCTCATCACACCTCCCTGGAATGGGCCACTCCCTGCTTAGCCCACCAGCACCTTCTTCACCCAATCAGTAATGACCTGATCCATAGTCAAGGGATGGAGGTGTCAGTAGAAGGCAGCACATGGAGTGGAAGGCAGCAAAGCAGGGCACCCCTTCCGGCTTCCCATCTCCACCACAGAGAAAGTGAACCTCAGCTGGAGCTAGGTGCTCTACATCTAAAATTTGCCCCGGCAGAGCAGGAGAAAACCATTATGATCAGTTGTTAATTAACCACAGGAATGGAGGAGGGAACATTGGCACGGGTAATTGAAAAATGCCAGAAAATGCAAGCCCCACTGAGAAAATAATTTGTGAAGGAGTCTGTTTTAAAGCAAAAGTTGAGCCCTGGCTGGTGATTCTCAGTGGATTGAGTGCGGGCTCACAAACAAAACATTCACCAGTTCAATTCCCAGTCAGAGCACATACCTGGGTTGTGGGCCAGGTCCCCAGTAGGGGGCATGTGAGAGGCAACCACATATTGATGTTTCTCTCCCTCTCTTTCTCCTTCCCTTCCCTTCTGTCTAAAAATAAATAAATACAATCTTTTAATAAAACAAAAGTTTATTATTATTCAAGGATGGTAAGACCAACAAGTCAGGGCACCACTGCCATTGAAATGATAACTTGGTTCTCCATCCCCAAGGGCAGGGGGCACACCTTGCCATGGGGGCCCCAGGGTCAGTCAGGAGACAGAGAGGGTGAGGGGGGTGGCAGGCAAAAGCCTTTATTGTGGTTTCTACCAGAAAAACACAGGTGAGGCAGAAAAGAAGGCTTAAGATAGGCTACTTGGAATGATTGCAGCATTTTCTGGGACACAGGGACTGGCCCTGGTTGTCTGGCCCCTGGCCCTGGGGTGACTGGGGCAGGGGTGAGTGGCCCTGAGTGTGAGAGGTCCAGAAAGGAGGTTGCTGGGCCTGGGGGCTCTGGATTGCTAGGGGTGCACATGGAAACAGCATTCCCAGGCAAATTGTTTTCTATGTCTTGAAATAAGCTGACTCTAGGATGGGCAGGCCCCCCTAATGAAGGCCCCAAGATGTCAAAACATCAAAGATATAGAATAAAAAGAAAGAGTTAATACAGAATTCCTGTTCTCCAGCTATTTTAGAATTCATATATAGGTGAGATCACACAGTATTTCTCTTTGTCTGATTTATTTAACTCAGCATGGTGCCCTCAGGGTCCACCCATATTGTTGCAAATGGGGAGGTTTCCTTTTTCACAGCTAAATAATATTCCATTGTGTATACATTCCACCTCATCTTTACCCGTTCATCCGCTGAGAGACACATATGTTACTGTGCTATTCTGTATTTTTGATGTCCTGACTGTGTATGTATGTGTGTAGTTTTTGTAACCCTGAAATATTTTGTAATTAAAAAATTTGAATTAAAAAATTAATTTAGCAATAAAATAATTCAATCCTACAAAAAAAGAAAAATATTCCAGATACACCCAATGTCGATTGTGCCTTCTTTGGCCTTGCCTTGAAAGGCAAAGAAGAAGTACAATGAGTACATGCTATCACAAAGTATAGAACTTGTGTTTTGAAGAAGAAAGATCTTAATGCTTTAAAATTAAGCACGCTAGTCATGGTGCTTGGTCAATTTAATAGCAGACACATATCAGGAAAAAGTAGTCGAGGCACAAAGCTATAGCAGCTTCCACAGCACGTGCTAGCTGAACTCGTGCTATCTGGATGATCTGTCTATGCATATTAAAGAGAGAAAGAAAGAGGGAGATGATAACATATATTGGGGGACAAATATTCTAATTCAATGGTTGATGTTCACACCTCGGCATATATGAGATTTACAGGCAAACCACAGGCCATATGTAAAATTTCAAGAAAGAATAAAGGTTTAGAGTGAGTTTGTAGTCATTGTTGTCCTGCTGCATTAAAAAAAAATGAGTGGATGTCTACAAGGAATCTAACATGTTTTTTTTTGCATGCAACTCATATTTGTACAGCTGAAAAGTATTTATAAGCTTTGCACTCAATCTATTAGCATTTTTCCTTATTTTTTATTGTAGTTGTTTCCTACAAAGGTCACGCTGTTTTGTTCCTAATTCATCTAGGGGCGGGCAAGGAAGGAAGGAGGCTTCAAATTCCTTAGATGCACAAGATTTGACATAGGCTATAGGTCTCCACTTCCCGGTGGCTTCCCTGCAGATGCCTCAGCCATGACTTCATGGAATTCCAGTTGTTTGTCTGCAGATCTCTCCTTTTGTAAGATTTTCCTTTATTTCTGAAAAGAGGCAGTGAAGTTTGCTTTCCACCAGGCCACTTTGATTCCCTCCCAGTGCCTCCCAACACCAGCAGGGCACTCTAGGGGCAGCTCCATGTGTCCCTGAAACAAAATGAAGAAGACTGTGCAGTGGATATCAGAATGGAGTTGCTGTGTCTTCCTTCCAACACCCTGTAAAGGTCCAGTATATGATTAAAGGTTCACTGCATGATTGTGTATAGAGGAATACTTCTCTAAAGACTTGGGACATTGAAAAATACATACTGGAAAGAAAATAAATACAATTTAGGTAACAGAAAATACCCTTACACCTTTTTTATACTGGGAGGCAACTCCTTTGATGAGGAGTATGGAAAAACAGTTGACATTGAATCCATAAAGAATGATTGATCTTTTTTTTTTAATGACCACAAACTGGGAAAGGGAACAAACCACTGTCTTCAGAGGGTCATTGTTTTGTGAAACCCTTGTGGGGTGGGACTGCCCAGCCAAAATCTATCACAGAGGCACGAATCTCCTAGGCACCTATAAATATTTGTCAGGGAGGATGGTTAATAGACAAGCCATCTGGTGCCCCTGATCTTCCGAATTCAATAAGGTCTGTATTGTTATTGCTCAAGAGATTTCTGTCGTATAAACTCTGGCACTCAGTGTATATGCTGCTGGAAGAGTAAGGTCCAAACCAATTCACAGAGAATTAAAATATGCAGGAGGAGGAAGCATCGGAACCCTCTCCTTTCACAAACACACAGTGGAGAACCAGCAAACGCACCCCTCTCACCAACGCTCTGTTCTTGGTTAACTTCTCATCGGCAGTCTGCTCACATCTCATTTCCATTAAGAATATTCCGTTTTCTTTGTCTAAAGTGTTGAGTGGTTATGAATAGTAAGGATAGACTATCTGTAATTATTTTTTAATTATTAATGGTTTGTTAGATCCTTTCACTTTTACATTACATTTCTGTTAATGTAAGTTAAATCAAAATGTACTTCAGTTGCCAAGCTGTTCCCCAATGTATTTTTCATTCTTTCATAACATTACTTCAGATTTCTATAAGGTGTCTAGGAGAGAGCTTGTCTTTCTGGAGTCACCCTGACCATGCTAATAAATTCAGGGACTGTTGTGTGCTGCCCACTCACTGGCCACACCGCTACACTACTCCTCACCAAATTCCTGAACTCCCAGCAGTACCCAACATGAGACTCATGATGTATAACACAAGTTATTTGATCTTAACCAGCAACTCTAAGCTGAATGCAGAGCATCTGTTTTATTTAGTGGTGCCAGATGAAGGTGTCTTGGCACTTTATAGATATGAAGATTCTTAATCAATTAGAAACTAAAGGAGGGGGCAATGAGTGAGTTCCAAAGGAACAGATATCAGAGGAAGAAACTAGTGTCCAGGGTTTGTGGTCCAGCTAAATACCTTGAAGAGTAGTGTAGGCAGAACACATATTCTAGCACTGTGCCTTGGGACCCCAGCGACACTTAGGGGCAAAAAGAACTTCCCTGAAGAGAAGGGGGAAAGTCCACCTTTTAATCAATTTTCCATCACCAGCAGAACGGCTCTTTTTGATGGTGCCCCATTCCCTCAGAGAAATGGTCCTGGCTTGCATTTACTAGGGGGCCTGATGTCAGATCTAGTACTGAGCAACTCACACCCATTCAAACAATTCAAATGATAATAGCCCTAGCTAGCGAAAAGAAGGCCGGTGAGATTTTTAATTTTTTACCAAATACAACACTCGGCCCCAGGGACTTCTGTGCCGTTACAGTTGGCGACGTTTCAAAAGAAATGTTACTACGTCGGTGGTGAGCAGTGGGCGGAGGGGGAGCTTAGCGTGGGGCAGAACTCCCGGCCTAGGTGGGGCGCGGCGGCTCCCCACGAGACCAGGCGGGGAGCCAGATCTCAGCCAAAGCACAGAGTTAACAAACACTGCACTGAACACAAACGCTACTGAAAAGGGCTGGATGCATTATGCAGAGGGATTTCTGGATTTCTTTCAAGTAATTAAGTTTCGATTTCTTGCATTTATTTTAGTTCCAGGAAGCGCGAGGCGCCATGGATTGCAAAGTCTTCATTGATTGTTCCAATGCCTTAAGTTTGATGTCGTGACTGGACTTAACTTTGGGAAGAGGTAAACACACTGACTAGGAAAATTTACTGCCACGAAAAACAACAGGTAAACGCAGGGGTAGCTGCTCGTGGATGGAACAGTGAGGTCTGCCCCCCCCTCCCAGAGCGGCGCACGGGGCTATGGTGGGGAGCAGGTGTGCCTCCGAGTGAGTGTGCGTCAGTGTTAGCACATGTGTGCCTGCGTGCGTGGGTATGTGAGCGTGTCTGTGAGTGTGCCCAGTGCGTCAGTGTGTGAATCTGCTCCCCGTACCCCCAACCCCGCGCTCTGGGGCTTTCGGAGTCGGGTACCGAGGACTGAGTCCTTCCCTGCGGCAGATTTTAATGTCTTGGCGCCTGCTGTGTTTGCTCCCAAGGTTGGTCGGCTCCAGTGGGTCCAATCAGCTGTGCCCCGCGTGCGGGCTCCTCGCCACACACAGCTAGAGCAAAGCCACCGGGGGAATCCTGACGGCGTCTCGGAGCCCCGCGGGCATCCAGCGGGCCTGGGCTGGCTGCGCCCTGCGTCCCCCTCCTCCCAGTCTGCTTTATTTGAAATTGAACTCTGCTCCTTTGCCTCCGTCTGCGAAAGAGGGAACCGTTGCTTTCCTTTCTACCGCGACTCCGCTCAGCCCTTGTCCTCTGCCTGGCCACTTTCCTCAGTTCAGAATTACCTAGAAAGAGCCACGTGGTTCATTCGGCGATTACAGGACCCTGGCCTTGGCGCAAGTCTGTCCCTGTCCCCAAAGCGCGCCTTCCAGAGCGCCAACAGCCGCTGCTTTTGTTCCCCCAGGTTCGGCCCGCCTGGCCCTGTAGGAGGGATGGAGCCTGCAAGCCCTAATTTCGATCCAGAAGGGCCTGGGAACTGCCGGATGCCGAGGTTTCCGGAGGCGCTGGCCGGCTGCTTGCATTGGGAGGTTGAGAGGGAGAGTTAGCCAAGAAGGCACCGAGAGGAGGCTGTGCCATCGGGCAGAGAGGGTGCTTAGCACATTTGGGCCAAGGGGAGAGACTGGGGCTCAGAGAGCCAGCGGAGAGGGAAAATTAGAGGCAAACACAGCATTGGTGGGCTGCTTGGAAGAGGAAGGATGTTTGAGCACAATGCCCACCCGTCACTCCTGGGACGTAGCCCCTATCACAGGTCGTAAGAAACCCAGGAGACCTCTCCTTCCCGGCATTTCGCTCTGCGGCCAGCTCTGAGCATTCCCAGAAGTCTCAATTTGGGGGATAATTCTCTCCTTTTTTCCCCCTTCCCTGGAACAGGCGAGGCCATGGAGGAGTTTAATCACCTCCTACACTTCAGCCCCAAGCTACAAGTCCAGAGAGAACCCAGGGGGTCTGATTCGATTAAGAATCCTTGAGGAGATGAGGTGGGCGGGGGAGGGGGAGTGGGGAAGCTGTTGAGGTGGGTGGGGATTTACCCTTTCCCTCTATCCTCCCCCAAGCCCTGTCTACCAGAGGCCGAAATCTTCCCTGCAGTCCAACTCAATTGTGTTTGAAATACAAAGAAATCACACTGCCCTTACTGGATTAAAATTTAATAAAACACATTAGGTCCGGTAAAATATGAATGCACTGCTTAAAATTTTAATAGTAAATTAGGATCCAGACACAGGGGAGGAGAAGAGACAATGATCTCTCCCTTCGGGCCGGCTGTGGGCCGCCGATTTCGGGGTGAGGAGGCTCCTACAGCAGGGACCCTGCTGCCGGGAGTTTGGGTAGAGGCTCCAGCGACTCCTCACCCGCGTGCAGGGAAGCTGGTCACATCTGTCCGCATCTGGCAGCGGATGGGACAGAAGCTATTGTCAAACAAAGAGGCTTGGCGAGAAGAAAGGCGCTCCTCCATGTGGTGACACAGCTGATCCATTTTCCATTTCTCTGCTTTTGAAAGTCACTTCTTTGTTTTCTGGGGCTTAGGTAGGTCCGTAGGTGTGCGGAGGCACCAACGCGGACAGGTGCTTGGGCATAAAAGTGTATGTTGAGGGCACATGAAGCTGATTTTGGATGTTGGGCCATTTCCTTCCACCCCTTGGGTTTATTCCTAACTTTTCAATTCCTTTGATGGCCTCCACTCTGGTGGGGGCAGGGGTGGGGTGGGGGTGGAGTCTTTCTTCCTCCCTGAGCAGCATCCACACTTGCCAGAGCACTTTGCAGCAATGCCTGTGGACAAATCCGAAATGGGTTTTATTGATATCACCGCAAAGACGTTCTTATTCTGGACAATCCTGAAAGGAACCATTGCAAGATTGCAAGCCGTGGTGATGAAGAATTGCATTTTCCCACTAGGGCAACACAATTACTGCTGTTCATTTTTCACTTTCACTGAGGAAAGGGGATATCTAACTTTGAGACTTTATATATATATATTTTTTTTTCCTATGGAAAGGAATAAACTTTTGGACTGCTCTATAACTACATATTAATTTCATCTCAACATGATACTTAGCATAAAGGGCTTCTTTTTGCCTATCTGGAATTAGAGATATCACTGAGAAATATCTGTGAGGTTTTAAAAAGTTATAATGAAATTAATTTAAGGCCATATAGATTTTAGCCATCAGGAAAACATTCTCTTGGAAGTTGTCCTGCTTAAAATAGTTTCAGTCAATGAACTCCACATCAAACCAAGTTTCTCCCAGTGATGTTAGCAGTGCCCTCTTTATTTCATGAATTTATTATGCAGCCTTATTTACCATATGAAGTGGTGACAAGTGTTTAGCATTTTGGAGATCAGTTGTCAGTTGCTATTAAAATCAAGATTAATTCATATTAACGATATGCATTTCTCAATACTCCCAGGTGACAACATACATTAAAACAACTATTGCAAGTAATTAAGCTCAATAAAGGAGGAGGGGACAGGGAGAGGTTCAAAACACCCCCAAATATTTGATTTTGCAATCCAAGTTCAGCAGACTGTTGCCACAATAATGCTCAGGAAACTCCTCAGGGTTGCTTTTCACTTTACATCTAATTAGGCACCTAATGAAAGAGAAGAATTTTTTCCCCATGTGGTTTTTCTTCTTGACACTCTTTTTTTAAGGGTCTTTTTTGTTGTTTAATCCCTTCACCTTTTTCACCAAGCCCCCAACCCCCATCCCTCTAACAGCTGTGAGTCTGTTCTCTGTATCTATGAGTCTTTTTCTATTTTGTCTCTAAGTTTATTTTGTTTATTAGATTCCATCCATAAGTGAAATCATGTGGTACTTATCTTTCTCTGATAAGCTCATTTCACTTAGCATAATACTCTCCAGACCCATGCATGCTGTCCCAAAAGTTGAGTTCGTCCTTTTTTATGGCCAAGTAGTATTCCACTGTGTAAATGTACCACAGTTTTTTTATCCACTCATCTACTAGTGGGCACTTTGGTTGCTTCCAACTTTTGGCTATTGTAAATAGCACTGCAATAAACTTGGGGGTGTGTATATTCTTTCAAACCAGTGTTTTGAGTTTCTTCAGACATATTCCCAGATGTGGAATCCCTGGGTCACAAGACAGTACCATATTTAATTTTTGAGGAAACTCCATACTGCTTTCCACAATGGCTCCCCCAATCTGCATTCCCATCAACAGTGCATGAGGGTTCCCTTTTCTCCACACTCTCTTCAACACTTGTTTGTTGATTTATTGATGATAGTGATTCTGACAGGTGTGAGGCCATATCTCATTGTGATTTTAATTTACATTTCCCTGATGATTTAATGATGTTATGCGTCTTTTCATATGCCTATTGGCCATTTCTGTATCCTCTTTGGAGAAGTGCCTATTCAGGTCTTTTGTCCATTTTTTTAAATTGGATTTTTTTTTTGGTGTTGAGTCTCCTTAATATTCGTATGCCTGTAATTAAACACATGAACAAACTCTTTAGGAGTGTGATATGTAGAGTTTCTCCTGTGGTTCACTTAGTATTATAATCTGGGGGCTTCAGGTCCATGTAGACATTTGTCTTCCAGTTACTGTCATCCTGCCACTCTCATGACCTTTGTGTCCCTTGCACGGGACTGATAGGAAAAAATCCCCAAAACCTTTTAATGGATTTTATTAGGTTTTAGAGATGTTCAACAGTTTATACTAATTAGACCATCCAAAGCCTTTTGAAGATTAAGCAAATTGGACAACCCTTGTTAATTAGAACATAATTTGAAGTTTGAAATTATATCACTGATGAAGTAGTCTAATTAGTATGATGATATGTTAATGGACCAGTGAGACACAGCAACAGTGCAGTTTGGTGTGAACCTCTCCAGGGCTTGCACGAAAATCCTCTCTCCTATGCCGGCATTAATAAAAGATTTCTATAGACTTCAGCCTTTCCACGATGACATACAATTTATAGTACACACAATGCATTAGCCCATAGTGCTGCTCAATTTTTTCACTATTATGAAAACTAATAAATTCGTCAAGCTGAATTAAGCATACAAATCAGATGAGGCATAGCAGATTACACAGTGAAGCGCGGTGTCTCCCGAGCCTAAATGAAATTTCAATCTAATAATTCCTTCCTGGCCCAGTCATAATTTGTTTAGAGATGTTGCTCTACTTCTTTCAAAGCGCTATTCGCACTCTAATTAAATGATACTCAAGCTTTTAACTTTGATTTATTTCATTTCTTGAAGCTGGAGACAGTGAAAGCTGTACAATGTCATTTTTTTTATTTCCTTGAAAATTACCCTGGCTGTTGTTGATACAGAAATCAAACACCTAAGCATTTACTTGAACCGTCCGGCCCAAGCCATATTTAGTCATGTCAACACCCTCCCTCCATTCCCGTGTCCAGGCTTCTCGGCTCAGCTCGGGAGCACTACTCGCAGGAATCCCCTTCGGCTACTATTTACTCGTTCCTCCGCAGAAGGGAGGAGAAAGGCAAACCCCCGAGAAGCGCAGGAAAGCGCGTGGGTGTTAAGGACCATGGACAGAGCCCGTCGCACGCAGTTTGCTGCACTCCTCCCAGTACTCTCGCGACTTCGCAAGCACTACGCTCCCAACTTGAATCTGCCGTCTGTCCCCGCTGAGGTCAGGGGTGAACCGGCGGCCCCTTCTTGCTGCCGTCTTGGGGCTTCTGGTTGCTGACCACTCGAGGGCCCTCCTTCGCCATGCTCCTTCCCACTTTGTTTTGTCCCAGCGCGCGCCAGTGCCTCTCAGGCCTGCCGCCTGCTCTCGCACCTGCTCGCCTTCCCCAGGCACCGTGTGTCTGCACCTGCTCCCAGCTACCCCTGTCCGGGTGGGGCCACCCGCGGACTCCAGCGCATAGGTCTCGCCTCGCCTGCACCCCGTTCGTTCCGCACTCTGGAAAGGTGACGGCAGCCCCCAACACTGAGGGAAGTAGATGACACCGGAGCAGGGAGGAGAGGAAGGCTGTGGGCGGGGGGCAGTGGGGAGGTTACCTCCTTCTTTTACAACTGGAACTGTGTGTGTTCACTTCTAAGAAAAGTGGTCCCCACTGGGACAAAAGTGCGAACAAAGTATTGGCTAAAAATAGGCTATCTCCGCGCCGAGTGGCTGTGGGAACGAAGATAAGTGGGACTTGTGCCAACCCCAGGGCGTGTGTGTGTGTGGGGGGGGGGGTTCAGTAGCACATGCGCTCTGTGATCCCTGGCCCTGCCTCTCCTGTCAGTTACCCCTTCCTCCTTTGATTGCAGCTAATGAAGAATAATACATCCAGTAGCGGGGTGTGTCCGTGGATCTGTCCAGGACCCAACTCACACTGCACTGGATACAGGGAGGAGAAGGAGAGAGATGCGCGTGAAGAGAAAAGAGGGTGGAGAGGAGTGTGTGTCTGCGGTGGTGCGGAGGGAGTACAGGGGACAGGGGGCGGTGAGGGGGGCAGTCGCATGCGCACAGGCGACCCGGGCCGGCTCCGCGGCTGTCCAATCCGCTGAGAGCTCCGAGAAACCGAGTGAGAGAAAGCCCTGCAGCCCTGTCGACCCCATGTCTCTTCGGCACCAGGCACCCGCCGGGCCGAGGGGGCGCAGAGCAGATCACCAGCTGCTGCACGCACCGGGCCGCAGCGCAGAGCAGCTCAGAAAAACCTGGTCGGCGTCAGCGTCCGCGTCCACCTCTGTGGCCGGGAGCCTGGGATCGGGGTCACCAGAGCTGCGCGGTGGGGCGGGACGAGTGGGGGTGGAGGCCTGGGACTCAGCCGTAAACAGGGGGCGGGGGAGGCAGCCAGGTAAGAGGCGTTCCTAGTTGTCTAGGGAAAACCTCGCCGGTGGTTGCCTTGGCCCGCAACTTTATTTAGGAGTTTCTTTTCACACCGAGGCGGGGACGGGGCAAAGGAAGCTGGAGGGGCTGGAGGCCGGCTGCTAAGTAGGAACAGCCCCGAGTGGAGTGTAGACCTGGCCAGTGGGGTGGGGTGGAGTGGGAGCACTAAGGTAAGTGAGGGCTTCGGGGAGCCGGGAAGGGGCGTTGGCATCTGAGCGTAGGCGGGGGCAGAAAGGGGAGGTGGAGGGAGCCACGGGGGAGCGAGAGGAGCGTATCTGGAGAGCTGAAAGGGCCCGAGACGGGAGGGAGCAAAAAAGGAGAAGGGGCGACGCTAGAATCCGAGCAGGAGAGACTGACACTTCCTGGCAGGGGAGGGCGGAGGCGCGCGGGAGGGAGGGAGGGCGGGCGGGGGGTGCGGGGGCAGGCGCGGGGAGAGGGGAGTATAACTCGGCGGCCGCGAAGTGCGGGGGCAGTTTCGGGCGCCCTGGTCTGCAGCCAGTGCGAAGAGGAGCCCAGCATCCTCTCAGACTGACGCTGCAGCCAGCGGAAGAACGCGTAGCCGGTGCAAGGCGCGCGGAGCTCAGAGCGGCAGCGGTTGAGCGCAACTTTTCACAGCCCTTCCCGGCTGCGGCTCTCGTCGAGCACTTCTCCGGAGGGTCCCGGCAGCCGGGGTCAGTGAGTGCGCTTTCGGACAAGCGCCCAGGAGTGTTGGGAAGATGATGATGATGTCCCTGAACAGCAAGCAGGCGTTTAGCATGCCGCACGGCGGCAGCCTGCACGTGGAGCCCAAGTACTCGGCCCTGCACAGCGCCTCGCCAGGCTCCTCCGCTCCTGCAGCGCCCCCGGCCAGCTCTCCGAGCAGCTCCAGCAACACTGGCGGCGGCGGCAGCGGTGGTGGGGGCGGTGGAGGCCGGAGCAGCAGCTCCAGCAGCAGTGGTAGCAGCGGCGGCAGCGGCGGGGGCTCCGAGGCGATGCGAAGAGCGTGTCTTCCAACCCCACCGGTGCGTATTTCTGCATAATCACCGCTTAAAGGCACATTTTGACAGCCCCCTTTATCTGCTTGATGTTTTTTTCATGTCTGCACAGCAAATCACCCCACACCTCCAACCAATTTCCCCCCCCCCCTCTTATGTATTCAGCGGGTCTTTCCTTTCATATTAATTTTATGACCTGGGATGTTGCCTGTGCGCGTGTTGTGTGTTGTTTGCAGGCTCACTTTCCTCCTCCTCGTGTGCTCTCGGCTTCTCTGGGTGGCTCCTCCGCACCTGTTATTTTCAGGATTATTATTCGTACTATTAACTATTATTATTTTAACGTTCTGGGAATGTGGTAGGCGCAGCAGCGGTGTGGAGCGAAGGGCCAGGGCTTCCGGAGAGAGTACGCACAATTCCCTGCTGAGCGTAATGTGTGCCTTTTACTTGCAATTGCAGAGCAATATATTCGGCGGGCTGGATGAGAGTCTGCTGGCCCGCGCTGAGGCTCTGGCGGCAGTGGACATCGTCTCCCAGAGCAAGAGCCATCACCACCACCCGCCCCACCACAGCCCCTTCAAGCCGGACGCCACCTACCACACTATGAACACCATCCCGTGCACGTCAGCTGCCTCCTCGTCGTCGGTGCCCATCTCGCACCCGTCGGCACTCGCGGGCACGCACCACCACCACCATCACCACCACCACCACCACCATCAGCCGCATCAGGCGCTTGAGGGAGAGCTGCTGGAGCACCTGAGTCCCGGGCTCGCCCTGGGTGCCATGGCAGGCCCGGACGGCGCCGTGGTATCCACGCCAGCTCACGCGCCGCACATGGCTACCATGAACCCCATGCACCAGGCAGCGCTCAGCATGGCCCACGCGCACGGGCTGCCCTCACACATGGGCTGCATGAGCGACGTGGATGCCGACCCCCGGGACCTGGAGGCATTCGCCGAGCGCTTCAAGCAGCGACGCATCAAGCTGGGAGTGACCCAGGCCGATGTGGGCTCCGCGCTGGCCAACCTCAAGATCCCCGGCGTGGGCTCGCTTAGCCAGAGCACCATCTGCAGGTTCGAGTCCCTTACGTTGTCGCACAACAACATGATCGCGCTCAAACCTATCTTGCAAGCCTGGCTGGAGGAGGCTGAGAAGTCCCACCGCGAGAAGCTCACCAAGCCCGAGCTTTTCAATGGCGCGGAAAAGAAGCGCAAGCGCACGTCCATCGCGGCTCCGGAGAAGCGCTCACTGGAAGCCTACTTCGCCATCCAGCCTCGGCCCTCCTCCGAGAAGATTGCAGCCATCGCCGAGAAGCTGGACCTTAAGAAAAACGTGGTGCGCGTCTGGTTCTGCAACCAAAGGCAGAAACAGAAAAGAATGAAATATTCCGCGGGCATTTAGGAGACCTTTGGCCTCTCCAGGGACAACCCCCTCCTCATCCCCTCTCCGCCCCCCTCTTTTTCCTGCTTCTTTTCTTTCCACTTTTGGCGACCAGAAATAATTCCAGTAAATGTGAATCCAGAGAAAGCGGGGATTGAAGAGCGAAAGAGTGAGGAAATGAGCCCCAGGCCCAGCAAGAACATGAAACGACTTCTCCAAGGAAAGAAAAATAAAAGAAGGGATTTGTCAAGTTGTAGCAATGTTGTCCCTATTAACCCCATCCCACCCCGGAAAAGGCACCTCTGCTTCTTCAGAGGAAGTCTGGAGTTGGCTGTTATCAGGAAGGCAGACGAGACAGCTTTTTGAAAGGCCCCCAGAATGATCAAGTAAGATTTGTTTTTATTCCTAAAGACATCACCCTTGTTCAAGCTTAAAAGTACACTTTGCAGCTATTTTTCAGAAATAGAAATTGATTCAGGACTGAAACTTTAAACTAGAGTTGATGCTTAATCTGATAGAGACATCTCTAAAGTATTTTGAATTTTAAAAGAAGATGGCAGATTTTCTGCATTTACACTGTATATTATATATATATTTTTATTGTGGTTCATACCCCCTTCTTCCTTCTCTGAAGTGTTAATGCTTAAAAAAGGAGCTTCGCTTGCTGTGTTCACTGATCTTAAAAGCTATTATTAGATTATTGCTGAAAAACCCTCTGTAAATTATTAATTTATCTCTCTAGCAACTTAATTTGTGCACATTCTAATTAATTAAACTTCTTTAGTGATTAAAAATGGGGGAAATGTATGACTTGTGAAGTTAAAAATGTTATGTTTGATGAGTTAACTGAATTTTTACAGCTTTCCTCTTACCCTGTGTTTCTTTTGGCCCATTTGTATATTCTCACTTTGAATGAAGACTTTTTTCTTTGTTTTTACTGGTAGTGTTCTGATTTGTGAGTCGACACTCAGTAATGGATGTCTTAATCGTGTAGACCTGATTCACTGTCCCAAGTATTGTTTACTTTGTTACATATTTAATGGGGATTCCCACATTGTTCTTGATACACACCCGCTCTCACCCTTTTACACGCACACACACACACACACACACACCTCTAATGGACGAGAAGTGAAGCAGTTGGAAACCTGACTATAATGCATCATTTTCTGGTTTTAGATGCATTTGTTACTTGGTGTTTGTTCTTCCAGATTCTAAGATTTCACCAAGGTATTTCAATCTTCTAGTTTTCAATTGCTTTGTTGACTACATTTTAACATTTACAGGATTCCTTCAGTTTTTCCTTTTAGAGGTTTGTTTGTAGAAAAACTAATTTGAACTATAAGAAAGACAGTGCACTGCTTGTAAATTCACATTGTTTGGTAGAATTCCTTTGGAACAAAAAATTTAGGTACACGGTGACTGGTACCTTATCTATTGTAAATATTTAATTCAAAATGATGCACATATAGATATATTCTTACAAATTTTGCTGTATTGCTGTTCCATTGGAGGCTCTCTGAAGTCTTGAGTTCTGTATATGACCTGGTTTCTTGTTTTTGTTAATAGATGGTTTATTTACTATGGTAATGTATTATTTTGGTGTTGTTTGATTGTCTTTCCTTGAAGAGATGATCTTAATGTTTTATTGGCAAAGTATGCTGCTTTTTCATTAAAATATGCTATTAAAATCAAACAGCTTTTGAATGTGATGCTGTTTTAAATCATTTACGTTAGAATTATTTTGATGGGTTTTTTTAACAGCAGAAACACATTTTGATGGTTTATTATGGAGCTTTTTTTAAAATCAAAGTCTGACTTGGATTTAGTAGTGGGTGTTTCTCTAGGAAAATATAAAAGAACAGGGTTTTTAATGTCTTTCTGGTAGCCAGGGCTTATCTCACAGGATGCTTTGCTTTTTCTGCCCAGTTGAGATCATGATATTTGGCTCTAAATACCTCCCTTGGAGACCTTCCCCCAGATCTGCAATAATGCCGCAGAGAGAATCTTTGTGCTCAGAGGTGTTGCATGGGTAAAAGGAAGTAAGAAAGTCAGGTCAGTTTTCAGTAGCACTGGGAGACTGGGTGTGGTGAGAGTCAACACCTAGTTGGGGGAATGGGACACCCTGATTGAGGCCTAGGGACTGGCCCACCATAGTTCTCAGTTTAGTCATCACACATGGGAAGCAGTGCCCCAAAGCCAGAGCCGGAAGTAAAGTCTCTCTCTCTCTCTCTATCTCTCCATCTTTCTATCTATCTCTTCACCCTCACCTTTAAGGAAACTCACATTCTGCAATAATAGGCAGAATGGGTGGGGTGAGGTTGAGGAAGAAATCCTGGGTGGTTAGAAAGAACAAATTATTGCCCCCTTTCTATGATTCACACAGATAGCAGAGTTGCTGGAAGTCTATGTAATGGTCTGGCACAAACAGATTTTGCACATTTGATACACAGACTTCTTTTTTCATCCTAGTTTAAAGACACCTTCTTACCCATTTTAATAATTTTTAGACTTCCTACAACAATTGAGCAATATATTAGGATTTCAAGTGGTTAGGGGTTTTTTTCCAGAAAAGCTCTGGTTCAGATATCTGTATTATTAGTGATGAAAACATCACATTAATCTATAGGTCCAACAAGAGGAAGGAACCAGATCATGCTCCAGGGGTAATTCTGCTAACCTGAGCTCTGGCCCTTTTAATATGGAACTGTCTGGTGATGATTCTTATTTGGAGAATGAGGTTAGGAAATATCCTATGAGTCAATGAAAATTGGTACAGTGATTGAAGTTGAGGTTAAATGTTGTTGGAAAATTGTGATTTTCAAATGTAACAGGAAGAGTTGTAAAAGTTGGATGGCTAATGGGTAGAATATTTCTCTTCCTATAAGTGAAACAAGAAGACACTTGAAGAAACAAAACCCATGTGTCTATTTGAAAATAATGGGATACATTGCATAGATGCCTAAGATAACTGAAAGTTGTAGGGATTTAAAAGAAACGATTGTGAATTCAGATATAGTGACATCGATTATTTAATTTTATTTTTTTATTTTGGAGGTTGAAAGTCTTTGTTTCCATTTCCTCCCCTATTCTTCGAGTCAGTTTTCCTGAAAGTCTTTTTCCAACAGCCAGCCTCCAATTTCACAACGTGGAGTACTGATTTCAGCACCACGGACAGTGACCACATGACAGCCCTCCTCCCACGCGTTTGACCACGCAGTTCTAGCCACCTGGAGCACTTTCTGCTTGCTGACTTTTTCCAGAGTGGGGAAAATGGATTAAATGAATTGAGTATATAGTGAATCAGGTTTGCTGATCTAAGATAAAAATTGTCTTCAATAAGCAACACCTCCTCTTTCCCGTATGTGTCTGTGATCCGCAGGTCTAGGATATGTGCATTAAGAGAGAGGGGAGTCAGTCAGGGGGAAGACAAGTGTGCTACCTTTCTTTCTACAAATGTGACATCTTCAAGTAAGGAGAGAAATCCCACGGAAGTGGTGTAAATTGAGAAATATATTGAATAGCAATAAAATAGGTGTCCTCTTTAGTGCATTTTGAAGTACATAATAGCTTGCCTGTAGGTACATTTGCCCAAGATTTTCTGAGGAAAGTAACATAATAGCAACTATCCATGTACTTAAACAGTTGAGCTTGGAGGCCTCTGTTTTCTCCTTCACTCTCACCCAGTGTTCTTTGTCTCCCACGCTCCTGGACTTTTAAAACTGTATCACATTTTATGTTTGTCTTTTCTATGTCGCTATAAGGGGGAAAAAAATCCCCTTTCTTGCCTACAAGATGGAAATTATATTCACCACTTAAACCTGATTACATGGGTTTCTTTTATGGGGAAAACAGAATTTTATGAAGAAAGATATGCTGAAAGTTTTTATTAATAAGAGTTTCAGGGACATACCAAAACAAACCAAAGATATTTGGAGAGAAGAGGACTGATCTTAAAGAAGAAAGTGAAGGTAAGAGTAGAATGAATCACGTACAAATTGTTGAGAAATACCCATTTGGTATTGACTTACAACATACTCAAATGGATAAGTAGCACATTGAGGCTGAAGACCTTTGTCAAATCAATCATGACGAAGATCTGGCATTCATGACTCATTTTCTGATTTTCTTTCCAAAAGGTCCACAATTACTGTTTTATTGGAAAGAGATATTTTATATATTGACTTAGCAACGCACCCAGTCATCTTCAATTTGACAAATCAGAACCACAAAATTTATTTTTTAAACTTCTCTGAAGGCAAATGATCCAATCTCTGTGTTCAATGTGATTATCTAAATCTAAACCGGAATGGAATAATAAATGACTGACAGCAAATGTCACGTAAGTCCTGGTTAATATCAAAGTACTCTCCACACCAGTTGGATTATAATATTGTCTAGAAAAGGTAGTTTTCTAGATATTAAGTCAGTTGGTCAACTCTTTTATCAGATTTAGTTTCATTGACACAGAGCTTGGGAAATATGGAAATGTGCAAAAGCAAATGAAATAAGATTTACATTCAGAGTAATACTTTCCTGTTTTTCTATAAAAATATATTTTAAAATAAGTGACAAAACATAACTAAGTCTTTTCACTATCAAGGCCAAACTGAGACCTCTCTTTGCCAAGGGAATTAGAATTTGGGGGGGTAAAATGCTTTATTTCAAACTTAAAATGAATCAATTACTTTGGATGTATCTATTGGGGAGGCTCTTGAGATGGTGAAAAGAGCATTAAAATTTTTACTTGATTTTAATAAGCATGTTATTTACAAGAAAAGAGGCTCACAATTTTCTAGGAAAGCCATGCTAGTAAGTTTAGAAATTAATCTTCTCAGCCATTTGGCGAAAACAATTTCTATCTCTAGGTGAATGGTCCACATTAGAACTCAAAACTGCACTTAACACTTCAGTTGGCCTTGGAGGGAGGGGCTACAACAGAAGGGGAAAACAGAGTTGGATTGGTATCCTGATAGGACAAAAGGAAGACAAAGGTTGCTGATGATTATGAGGGTAGAACTGTTCCTGAAGTCTACATTTGTCAGGAGACAGATTTATGGCATTGAGGAAAAAAATCACTAAATTTTTCCTGCTTTGCCCCTTTAAGGGAGCCATTCCCAGTACTGAAAGGCTATTATGAGCGAATTAATAAATTACACAGCAAATTATTAAATCCAGATAATTACAAGGAATAAGTAAGTAATCATTAGTTATCTCAGCTAATTACTGTGGGTCAGAGCCAGCCGGAATGTGAAACCCTCCTCGGGAATTGAAATTAACTTTGCACAGTGAGTCTCTCTGCTTGACATCCCCAGTCTGCAGGCACACGGCAGCTCCCTAGTGAGCCAGTCTTTCTATTTAACTTGGAGAGAATAGAAATAAAATTAAGTGGCGATGTGATAATAGGAAGCTGCTCAGAAAGCAAACTGTGGGTTTTATTCTGTACTTTTCAATGCCTGGAGATGAAAAGCTTTATTTACACCAGTTTCCAAAAAAATGTAAAGCGCCCTTACTGAGCCAGGCTCCCTGAACACACACACACACACACACACACACACACACGTATAGTCCATAGTTCTTTGGTGTGACAGTCAGATTAGCAGCACATGAAGGCTCAAAAAGAGCAAATGTTTTTTGGGGGGAGGGAAGGGGGGGTGGCAGTGAGAAAGAAAGAAATAAAATGAAAATATTACTCTGCTTTCATCCCCCACAGTGGAAAGGCTCTCGAAAAGTTGCAGCCTGGTCTAATAATCTGTTTGTTTTGTTTGGGTAACAATATGCTTTCATCTTGCCACAGAAAGAGCCAGCTTAGTGCAAATGTTGTCTCTTGTTGGTCTTTTGCCAGATGCTTCAAGAAGTGATGTCACCTTTTCCTGTTTTTTCATACAGCTTTACTTTGTGAAGCCAGCCTCCAGTAGTACCTTGTCTCCCTTTGCACCCACCAACCTCCCCCCACCCACAGGCCTTCTCAAAGGGCAGAGAAGATGGCCCCGCCCGGTGTCTGTTGGAAAGTAGAAAATGCATCTGTGTGATAAAGTGATTATGTGTATCAGAGGGCTGGGAAAAACTGGACATAGGAAGAAAACTGCTGTTAATATATTAAAATGAGGGGGGATCTAAAAGCTTTTTTTTTTTTTATCAGTTGCAATTAGATGGACAGTCTTTCCACTCATCCCCTGCTCTAGTCTGGGATGATAATAAAAATTTAATGAAGCCTGGGATGAGCAGAGCGCTCTGTCTAGGGACCACGGAATAGAATATTTTAACTGTACATTTATACCAACTGTCTGGCTTCAAAGACGTGACTGCTTTTAATCTCGAATTAGAAAACCACAGACTTGAAATTAAATATTAGATACCCTCCGATCCCCGATCCCCTTCCTTTCTGAAATATTGTCGTGACTCTGTTTTCCTCCACTGGCCCATAACACACATATCTTAGGTCTCCAATTACATTTCTGTGAATAATAGATGGCTTTGATAGGGTGCAATATTCTGGTGCTTTTTTTTTTAAATAGAGGTAATGCAATATTAATTGGCTGTAGACGTTATAAGAATGCACAGCCCCCTTTCCAGGAACAAATCAATGAGATAGGAATGCTAGAGAGAGCAAAGGCGAAGCTTTTCCCCAGCCTAGGTCACTTCTTTGTGCAGGGAACCTTCTTAGCGCTTTGGGTAAGTGAAGGGGCGCCGTGATTTCCGAGGCTCTGGCTGCAGTGGGTCGGCAGCCAGTAGAGGGGACCACGGATGAGGGTGGAGGTACAGAAAGGGAACAGCGTGAGAAGCAGGGCGCGGGGACAGTATCCCTGAGAGGCTGTCCTTGATTTTCAAGGCTGATGCTTTGCACCACCAGATTCTTGCACCCACCTTCTGGTTTAACAGCACTTTGCACCCTCCGGCTTTGGGTCGCCTGCCAGCCCCAGCTCTACTCTCCTCCAGATCGGGGTGCACGCTGGTGAGATGCTAGTGGGGAGGAGGCGAGGGTTGGAGTCCACAGGGTTGGGGGTGGGGAGCAGAGCCGTGCACCCGCGCTGGCTGGACGAGCTTGCGCTGGCCCCACGTGGCCCCTGGAGCCTGGGGGAGCAGGCGCCTTTCCAGGCACGCAGCCAGGAACCCGCGAGGAAGAGAGGCCCGGGCGCGTCGCCCCCTTGTATTTTACTAATCACGTCTATTTAAATTCTAGCGCGGTCTGCCGCGCTCTCACTGGGAAAGCTCTGGAGAACTGGACCCATCAATTATTCTGAAAAAATCCCAGTCTACGTGAGGCTTCCAGCCTGCGGGAGGGAGGAGGGAGGCGGGAGGCGGGAGGCGGTGGGAGGAGGTGGAGAACCTAGCCCCAACCCCTCGCCCCTCGCCCCTTGTCCCTGTCCTTCCCAGCGCAGATCCCTTGGCGAACACTTAACTTCAGGGTTCTGGGACCCAAGGGAGCTTGTGCGCCTTCTGAGCGTTTGCGTTTTCGTAGGCCAGGAGGGGAGATGGTGGGAGTACGCTGCAACCTGGCCTGGCTTTCCCTTTAGCCCTCGTGGAAACATTTCAGTCCGGCGCCGCCAGATCTGACGGATCACCGTTTCCCGGGCTGCTACCCCCTTTGGCACCGCACACCCCCCACCCCTTTATGGCAAGTCCCTAACGCGGGCCCACGGTTGGGGGGCTGCTGGGCGTGCAGCAGTCTCTGCTCAGCCTTCCTTCGCTCCATAGCCCTGCAAGGTTGGGACCTTGGGGACATTCTAGTTCAGAATCCTTTTAGGAACCTCGATTTAAAGTTCTCTAGCACACTCCATCCTGCCCTCATTCAGGCTCCGAGATGCCCCGAGGCCGAGCTGCAAGACGGACGCGCAGCTGGAGGCGCAAGAAGAAGGCGTTCGCTCTAAAGTCTGGAGGCGGGTGAGCCAGGCTGGTAATTACTGCCCCCCACCCCCACCCCAGCCTCGCCCGCCCCCACCTCCACCCCCACTCCGGGTCTGCGGCCATTACTCCAGCTGTCATTCGGCGGAAAACAAGAGCCCTCCCCACCCCCAGACTTTTCTGTAGCTAACAGAAGCCTGCGCCCATTTGCCCTCCCACAGTGTCTGGGTCGCGGTTCTTAAATTTTTGTTATAAATTTTCAGAAATACAATATTTCCTCCGCCTTATTTCCCCTAACCTTCCCATTTTCGGGACCCTGGGAGCATATTCAAAGTCTTATTTGTGTAGATTGGTTAAGTGTTTCCCCCCCCTTTGCGGGGGAGGGAGTGTTGTCTTGTAGCTTTGGGTTTCCCTGAGTAATGCGAGGCGACAAGAAAATGAAAAGTATGTATCCGATGTTTTTGAAAGATGTCAACCGGCTTCTGGAATTCTTGTAGGATGCCAAGTAGTCCTGTTAAATCAAAGGGATTGATTTAAAAGAACAAGTTCCTGATGGGTTTGTAAGTGATGGAAAGGCTTAAACCAACACCCTCTGCCTGAGTGGCAGGCACAGCGTTTGCATTCTTGGAGAGGCCCAGCGGCTCTGAGGTTGGTGGCTCACCAGGAGACCGAGGGTTAACACACACAGGGCCGGCAGTCCTACTTCCCCAGGGCTTTGCTCAATGGCAGGCTGCATCTCTGTGCGTTTTGGTTGGACCGGGTGGAGGTTCCCTGACTGCAAGAGACAGAGTAGGTCTCGGTTTGTGAGGTGACGAGTCTGGGGTTGGGGGAGAGAGGGCATCTCTTTGGGAAAAACAGTCACCTTATGCTCCAAATTCCACAGCAGTCTGAGGCCAACATGTGTAAGGGTGAGATTTCCTGAGAAAGCCCACAACTTGCCCAGAATAGCCATCTTTTCTGCTCCAATACTCGTCTCTGGCTTCCCTAGTTATAAACCCATGGGCTTTCTATTCCTTGCCCTGGGGGTGGGAGGTGAGGCATCTCTCCCTTTGTGGAGATAGACGGCCGTCTGAGAGCAGTGGGCCCTCTGACATAGCAGAAACAAGGTCTGTGCTTTAAACAGGTGTGATAAGAACTGGCCTGAACCAAATTGCTCGACAGCGTGGACGCGGTGCACCTTGGGCCACAGCTGCACCCGCGCTCCTGGGCTCGGCCTGAAGCCACCACCCACGGGAGAGAAGCAGAGATCCTCTAACTCATTCTGCCATTTTCCTCGCATCTCGTCGCCCGGGTAACACACATAGAGGCACACAGACACACTCAGAGCCAGTTCCTGGGGCTAGGATGCCGTGGTGAAACTTTCCAGACTCACTGAAAATCCCTCCTGTGTCCAGACGCCTGATTCACCTGGAAAGATGCATGAGACTCACTTCGTGCGTATGTTGTTCCAGTGCACCTGACTGCCTTCTCACCTCTGTTTGCCACAGGTGTCCTTCCTGTCTTCCCACAGTGCCCACCCATGGCGGCTTTTGGCTGCAGCCCCTCTGCCTCCATAGGTGGAAGCAGTCTGACTCCCAGGAAGACCTGGGGCCCGGGCCTGCAGCAGGGATGAGGGGCCAGAATTAGCTCCAAGGGTCCCTGGGGAATCAGGATGCAGTGCTTCAGGCTCTGTGACTCCCAGACTTCCTGGTGACTTCCAGAGGGGGTGGCCTGGCTACTGGTTTTAATTCTCACTTCAATAGCAGCTCTGAGGTTCTAACAAGGCCAGAGCTGGCTAACTTTCCATCTCAGTACCTGGAAGTGATCACTTCTTCACCTGGAAGCAGAAGGAATGCGACAGCTCTCCTCTCCACCTGCAGAGACTTTGGGGAGGGGGGGTGAGGGCTCGCTGCTCAGCTGGGACGTGTGATCCTTCTGAGAGAAATGTCCTTTTTGAGGAGGGGGAGGGCTCACACCCTTCTAGCAAGCTTCTAACTTCTGTGAAAGGATCCTAAATGGCTTAGATCAGACTAGATTGGCAACTTGCACTTTTTTTTTTTCATCAACTTTTCACTTTGCAGCCCTGAGAGCTTTTAATTACAGTATTGTCAGAGGGGTCCATCCTTCCATTTCCTAAGTCATTTCATTGATTTTTTTTTCTCATGCTGCTTTCCTTTTCAGTAAGACTTATCCCACCCCCTGGGATTCATTCGGAGTTTGAGAGGTGAACGAGAAAAAAGGGGGAGTGTGACAGGGAGATGGGTGGTTAATCGGAGAGTGATCTCTACCTCTCCCCAGGGAGAGGAAGAAATGCAAAGAGTGACCACATCTGCCCTCTCCCTGCCTTAGACAGTGCAGACGTATAAGAGAAAGAGGAGCTATAATAAAACAGGAAAGGCTCCCCAAGGGGAGCCAGCCAGCCCCATGTCGCTGGGTGTTCTCAATTTGTTTGGAGGAGAAAAGCTGAAGTACCTGGATACCTGGCAATGAGTCTTGGTAACGTGTGTTCATTCACTGTGAATACAGCCGCAAACTTCCCTGAAGGTGGTGTGAGCTATGCACTCTGGGTGGGACGAAAAAGTGGAAGAATAAGCAACTCAAGCTCTCTGAGTTGAGATATGGCAAATACCACTTCTCATTCTCTGAAATGCCCCCTTAAAATGTTTCCTTTTAAAACCAACTGAGACCAGAATTCTTCAGTTTTGTTATTTTGTTTGTAACATAACTCTAAGTTTTTATTTTTCAAAAATAGGTTTACCATCCAATTCTGGGATCAGCACAGAGCATAAAACAGCCAGTGGAAAGCAGAGAGGGGCAGGATTTTGTGGTCAAACCAAATGAGAGCTGAGGCTGCTCATTCTACTTGCTCCCACTGCTACAGAATCCTATGCTGGTGGGTAGAAGACATAACCAGCTGTTTCCCGGGTGTCCCTTTGGCACCAGAAGTGTATGCCATGGGAAGGAGGGTGGGAGGGAGGAGTAGACAAAAATTAATGGAAGATGAGAACAATAGTATTTCTTGTACCCTAATTTAAAACTACTTCATGACTCAGTAATAATGGTAAGAAGCTTCTTACTCTCTAGCATTTAAATCCTGGCCACTAGGTATCAGTTACTGAAAGAGAAAATGATTTCATCAGTCTGGGAGAAATCTCTTTAATGCTCAGCCCCTCACTCTTCCATTCCTTCCCCCCTCCTTCTCATTACTCTCATCTCTCAAATGTCTTGGACAAGGAAACCTTAGAAGGTGGTGTCTCCGGTAGAAACAGCTCCCTTATTGAGGCAGGATTTCTTACCAACTTTAACACTGCCCATGAATTGCTTGTAAAAAACGATCCCCCAAATCCATGTTTATCTTGCATGTGTGAGGACTGTCTTGAGATTCAGTAATGCTTGGCTTTCCTGCAGCAGAAAGGCTGAATTTTTGTTTGTAACTCATAATAAACCACTGCCAAGCTAGCGTTGGATGGCTTTTTAGGTTTCGAAAACTGATTCTTCCATAAACTCTTTCCCCTTATCCAGGAGAGGACGCTGTGCCTGAAGCAACACCCAGGTGCAGCTCTAAGCAACCCGACTGTCACAGAGGGCATTTGCCCCAGCGGGTACCATGAGAAGTGATAAAGCAGAAACTGGACACAGGTAACACCATCTCAGGGTAACTCCTCTTCCAGGCTTCCCATGAACCATCGGAGCAGGTTGGAAGGGAATCACTTTTAAGAGTCAATCTCCAAACCCTTTCATACACACTCATAACTTGAGACTTAGCACTTAAGTGGGAGGCATAGAAGGAAAAAAAAAAAAAAGGCAAAGCCAAAAATGTATCCTCCGGTTTAAACTGGGTAGGTATGAGTTCCTCTAACCTTTTCTACCTCAACTCCTGCTCTCATTCTTTTCTACTCCTCTTCTCCACTTGCCACTAACTACCATGATCTTTCTTCTTCCCCTCCTCCTCCTCACTTTCCCTCTCCCAGTCCCTTCCCCTTCCTAGCACTCTCTAGCAGAACCCGAACTGCCTACAAAGAGAGGAATGAGAGAGCTCAAGTTATTTCTCAGTGAGAGGATTCTAAAGAGTGGTCAGCAATACTCTGGTTGCTCTTCAGATCAGATAAATCTTTTGCCCTTTACGAAAGAGTGGTCAGTAAAGCTTAGATCCCAGTGGCGTCTGTGCCTTTGAGGGTGATGCAGGAATAGGTGGTGAGGGAGCACATAAGGAGATTTGGGTCCTAGTGAGGGATGGAGTTGTGGCTGTCCTGTGTATCTTGGTGGCTGTGAGGTGCAGGTGTAAGGGAGTTGAGCCTGGATGCCCTTCTTCTGTGGATCTCTTTAAGCCTATGGAGGAGATGCCAAGGACAATTTTCCTCTTCCAGTTGAAGAAGAAAGCACACATCGACTGTGGAAGATACCATATTTACTACCTAAACACACGGACTTGCAGAGGGAAATGCCATCCGCTGTCTCTGCCCAGTTCTGTTGCAGATCTATTAATCATATCCGCAAGGATTGCCAAAATGGCAGGGCTCTCTTCGCTTTTCAGTTTATACAGAACAGAATCATTTACATAAAGTCCTTAAGGCAAATAACTGTTGGGGCTCTAATTTATATCTGATCGAAAATTAGCCGTCATTATGCGCTCCATTAGCAGCGTCTTTAATGTGCTTCTAAGCACCATTTGTCAAGCGGCTTGTTAATATCCTTCAAGTCTTTAAAGTTGAGAGCTCATTAAAGAGTGCGCTCTGTTATTGATGTAATTTAGATGAGTTTGGAAGAGCAAGTACACCATGCCTTGAATGGGAAACCTCCAGAAGACAGGGCAAGGGGGCATTTGGTGACTAAATTTGCTATGACCGATCTCCCAGAAGCCTTTGAGCTTCCTTGACAGCAGGCGTGCTTGGGTCCTGCAAAGGTGTTTGTGAAGGCCCACTCCCTGACCTGGGTGGAAGTCATTCATTTCTCTGGGAAGGCCTGGGTTTATCTTCAATGTTTCCATTTTTTTTCCTTGTCAAGTCATATTTACTGTGACTCCCTGGACCTTATGAGAAGGGATGGGGAGTATAGATAAATGGGCTCTAATCTAGGGATCCTTATGAGAGAATTTACCTGTTTTCTTTGCTTTAATTTTTGTTTGCACCTCCATCCCTTACTTAGCGCCTAGCTATTTACTTTCTGAGGTATGCTCTTTATTCCACAGGGTGGAAGAGGTAAATACCCATTGAGAAAACCACAGGCCTAAAGACAGGGATCCTGCCCTTGACCAGATTTTGACTGAGGTACAGTAAACCCGCTTAATTATGTACATATTATTACATTATCTATCAACCACCCCATCAGAAGAGCATAAAGGCCAATAAATTACCTCAGTTATTTATCTAAAAATCCATATATTTTGTCATTTTCTTTCTGGAGGAGATTATGTTAGTGTAACATAATAAAGGAAACCATTAGCACAGCCAGAAAATTGCAACTGAGTGCAACAATAATTCCACTGGCAGGAATAAATAACAGTTAGAAAGCTGCATTTCATCCTGGACTTTCTCATAGGTTGTACCAGCCTCCTTTTGATGTGAGTCTTGAGTGTATCTGTGAATCCTGCTGTTGAGGGTTCAGGAAGATTCTTGTACACGCCCCCCACACTTCTAAATCTTACACTACAAGAAAAACATTGAAACCACCATGAATTTTGAACCCCACTTCTAGCTCTACTCTAAATTCACTTCCCCTCTTGAGACCTTCTGGGGACGCAGAGATTAATGCAAGACAATTAAAGACGTTAGGCATTTTATTCTCTCCTCTAAATTTCTAAGATTCTTTCAGCCTTAGAAGCTTGTGTGTGAAGATGGCTCTACTTTATCAGATTGAAGTAAAATAAAAAATAAAACCAAGAGTTTAGGAACTGGTGGGGGGAGGGTACCAATACTCAAAGTCAATGCTAACCCCTCCCCCTTTACTTCCAGCTCAAAGGACAATCTCATTTTCATCATTCTCTGGACAGTTTATTCTTGCACTGCACACCTTAAAGAGTTCATTACACAGACGGAGAAAGAGAAGGGAGAAAGGAAGATATAATAAGATCAATCTAAGGACATATTGAGGTCATATAACAGCACAAATATTCTCAAGTGCTCTGTATAATGTGCAGTGGGGATTTTGGGCAGTTTTATTGTGTGGTAGGATCTTCATCTCCGTTGTTTTTTACAGGATTCCTCCAGGCTAAAGTAATAAAGCGAGTAATTAGAATGCTAAAGACAGATGTAAATAACAGGAATGAGACAGCGGTGACAGATGAGTGGCTGGGTCAGGAAAGAGCCCAGTTGGTGGAAATGACACTGCTTCCTCGCTCCGCTCCCCTCCCCCACCCCATTCCCCTTTTCTCTTTCTGCCTCTTCCCTCCCGGCTGTGGCCTTAGGCGGCAGGCCCGGGACACACAGGTCAAAATTGCGTTCGGGAGTTGCAGTGCGGCTGCCTTCTCGGGCGTAGGGAGTCCTGGGAGCCAGAGACTCGCCCCCACCCCCAATCAGTCACCAGGCGGGCAATAGGCCCTCTCCGGGCCCCTCCCAGGACCCCGCGCCTCACAGGGCAACTGTGTCCCCGCCCCCAGTGCCGCTTCTTCCTCCCAACCTCCCAGCTGACTTCGGGCCTTTGTCGCCCTCCCCACCACCCCCAAAACAGAGCAAAGAGACCACCCTGCACCACCCCCAACCCGAGGTGCCTTCAAGACGTACTTTGGCCGAGGAAGTCTGGGCCAGCCCTTGGCACCTCCGCTGGCTGCATGGCCTCGTACTAAAGCCCAAGAAGCCCAAGGCAGTGAACCCAGAGTCCCTGGGAGTCCCCAATGGCGCCCCCCCCCCCCCCCCCCCCCCCCCCCCCCGCCTCCCGTGAACCACACGCTGCGAGGGCACCATTGGGCTTCATTTGACGTCCCAGCTGAGGCCACCCGAGGAATCCAGCTTTTCAGCTTGCATTTTTTCACAACGTACCCCAGGAAGACCCGGGAAAACAACTCACAGTGCCTTTTGATGAAAACATGTAACAGTAGCATTTTTTTCTTTCGAGCTCTGACCTATCAACTACCAGCACGCCAGAGAGCAAATATAATAATTCATAAATGAGCCTTGTTTCCTTCTATTTAAATAGGCGGAGCAGCCTGGTCTCAGTTTGCTGTTTGGAAGTTTAAAAATGTAAATGCTATTGTACTTAAGCACTAGCTTTGACACCACAGAATGCCAATCAGACCTGATTCAAATCTCACAACAGGTCCCTGAATCTCTAACACCCCCTCAATAACTTTAATTATCTGAAAGACTCTCTTATTTGTCTGTCCTTAGAGCAGCCACTGTCCTAAACTTGGGATTTTGGGGGTTTGAAGTTTCATTTTTGTTAGGAAAATGCCAATTCTAGAGCTACAGCTACCATAGGGAGTGGACGTGGTTACAACTAGACAGAAATGACCACGCTTCACCTTTCTAGTCTAGCCTCAGAGCATCAAAAGCTCTTTTTTTTTTTTTAAGCATCAGTGATCTTCAGATCAGTACACATCAAACAAACAAACAAAAAAACCCCAAAGTGAGCCAGGCTAGGCTGGGAGGCAGCTCTAATCTCCCCTGTGATGTTGGGACTGGGGTAGGTTAGCAGGTGCTTGTGAAACACAGGGGCATATATGTCAGCTGAGGAATTCCTCTGTTCCTTCCCGGATTATTAACATTAGTTATGCCTGCCAGTGGGGGAAGATGATCATTCCTCCAGATTTTTAAAGGAGGCTTGTAAATGAGTAGGGCAAAATGAGAAATACATGTTTATCAATGTTGGTTTTAATTTTTAATATGTAATCAATAAATATATTTTTACTATTTGTATCAATATAATGCACTGGATGCATTTCTTAACCTGTTCCATGCCTGGTTCACGCTGACCATTACTTTTTTGAGTAAACATTTCATTTTTAAACCACCACTTTTCCTTAAAAAAACAAACCCTGGGGGATGTCTATGGAATATGAAGCTGGTAATGATGGAAACTCTTCCTCTTTGGCTCTTCAGTCAAATCTACAGTCGGACTTTTTTTTTTTTTGCCTTTCATTACCTCTATATATCATGAAAATAAGTATTTCAGGTAGGCATTCATACAGAGCGAGATCTGTTTCCTGTATGCAACATTTATTAACATTGGTGGTGGGTTTTGGTGAGGGATCACCGTAGAATTCATGGAAAGAGGTCACCTACTCTGCATGGTACATGCTTTTCTGTCTCTAGTAACTGCAGTCTGGTCAATGCGTAAAGGGATTGACCTCGGAAAACTGAATTGGGCCCAAAGCTCGTGCTTATGAAGACATATACTGGATAAATGGGTAAACTCCCCGTTTACGTGTACCCTCAGGCCCTGAAAAGGACGTCTGGTCTGGAATTTGTTCTAGTCATGTTTTTGATAGCAGTCTTCACTCATACTCATGTGACTGTGGGTGACGATGGTGGTGGTAGAGGACAGTGGAGGGGACAAAGGCTTAGGGAAGCTTCGAATGTAAGTGCGTGTGTGGTGTAGACACATTCTGGATGTGACTCCTTCCTGCAAAGGCAGCATGTGACTAGAAATGAGAAGGAGGCAGAGGTCATGTGGGCTGGGACTGCCTTTTGCAGGAGGTGAGAAGTTCTTCCTGCTTTCTTCTTATCTTTGCAAAGAGCCTTTACTGTGTGCACAGACCCTTGGAAACAGAAGCTTCGAATGTTAGCTTGTGACCCATTTGTGGGTAATAAACTTAATTTAGTGAATCTTGACCAGCATAAAAAGATATTTAAAAAAAGTGAATGGAAACAAAAACAATCACTGTTGCCCACATATGAAAGCAAGCTTGTTTCATGAGATTTTGTTTCAGTTTTATTTGTATCTGTATGTTTATCCCGGGCCACAGAGCAAAACGTATTTCCCACTGTGTGTTTGAGTCAAAACCACTTGAAAACCACTGCTGTCGGGCCTTCATCATGCACCTTTTCCGAGACCTCTTTCTGGGTTACACGCGTCCTTCACCGTTCATCCCTTTGCCCACATCAATTATTTGTGCCACTGACTAGTTCCTTCTCTAATACTTGCTGGTACTGTTAACCTCTCACGTGCACACGTCTTTTCTGTCTAATTGAATTTATACTTCTTCAAAGGTGATCGTATCTCCTAGGCTTCTTTGGACACTTCATGGTCTCTAACGTGGTGCGGTACACATGCCTAATTGACAAATGTTGATGGCTAATTATGTGCTTAACAAAAGCCAGCTGGATCTCAGCTCATATGCTCCTTTTCCAGGGATGCATTTCTTAGCCTATTCCACCTCGCCTGTAGGCTGGGCCATGTCCCCGTGACTGGCTGTCTCCACACTTTGAAATGCCTTCATAACACTTACTGGAACTGGAATGTAAACATCTGTGTGACTAGGTGATTTGTTTCCTCCACCAGAGTGTAGACTTCATTAAATTGGACCACATCTATTGCACTCACATGTATTCAGCACAGTACTTGGTACATGGCGGGCACTCAATAAATATTTGTTGACTGACTGATTGATCGACAGGGTAAATGGCATAAAGAATGACCAGTAGTTCCAGCAGAGGCGGCAGGCCCTTTCTTGTTATCAGAAAGATGTTTTGCTAATGACATAGGATGACAGGAGAAGACTCCGATCTAATGATTTGAGAAAGTTACTTTGTATGATGTCATTGCCTCATCGTCACCATCATCACCATCATCATGCAATTTTGGTTTGCCTGGCCCTGGCTGTAGAAGTGGGTCCGTGTAAGATACAGATTTGTGAATGGTATCTCTGAAATCTTTGAATAATTGCTGGAGAAAATAGACTCGATTGTATGAAGTTCATTTTCTGACCTACACAAGACATCTCTCTTACAACTTATAAGCTGTTTCTTCCTCTTAATAAACTGATAATCTTCTTTGATTTAGATAAATAAGGGCTGCTACCCTTGTGATTTGTCACTTTGCTTAGGATGATAGTGAGGATTTAAGATTTGGGCTAAAATGTCACATTTTTTTTTCTATATACATATTTTGGGAATATATACCTACTTGTTTTCCATCCTTGTATAACTTGTTTTTTTGTTTATTGATTGGTTCATGTGCTTTCTGGTTTTAGTACAGCATGTATCAGCTTTGGAGTTGGATAGAGCTGGGTTCAAGTTCTGAACAAATTAGGGTTGTAACATTCCTAGCTATATGACCTTGGAAAAGAAATGTGTCTGTGTCTTATTATTCTCATCTGTAAAATAAGGCAAATACTACATTACTCAGTGCTTTAATTGCTATGTGAGTTACTAGCACCATGTTTAGCACATTTCAGGTACTCACCGAATAGTCACTCTTTTTCTTTACATTGGTAGAGTGTAACTTCACATCCCCTTTGGAGGAGGGACGCCGTAGCCATGACAACATGCGGGTTTGGTGTTGTTAATGTTACATTTCCTATCTTTTGAGAACGTGAGAAAATAATCTTGTTTCTTTCAATTATTTTGTCTGCAAAATTCAGACAATAATCATTACATATCACCTCAGAGAATTATTTGTTAATAATATTGACGTATACATTATTTGAAGCTGAATAGACTAGAGGAGATAACTTGGCATGCTGAGAATGTCATTTCTAGTTTCAATGGTCAGGTTTCTGTATTAATCACATAAAATTGTAGCTGTTGCCTAGTATTTCAGGTGTAAGTTCCCCTTATATTTCTTGAGAAAATTGAAGGTAAAATAAGTCACATGCTAGGCTATCATCAGTGGTTATAACGTATCTAGGGGAATGTGAAATAGATGCTGCTTCAGCTCTAGGGGTGTAACACTAAGATACTAGTAGTGGCTGTAGCATTATAATGCTTAGATTTAAAAGGCAGCCGAACAGAACTGGCTAGGCAGGCACACAGGCTGCTAGCAGAGCCAGGCATCAGAAAGAAGCTGAGTGTCAGGATCTAGAAGGTTGATAACCTGGGACTGAGAAGCCAATTTTTGCTATTTTGGGTAGGGAGGAGTTCAGCATGTAGGAAATGAAGGTATTTCAAAATATAACTCTATAAAAGGATGCACGGCGGTGAAATGCACTAAGAGTATTTTTCTCCAGTTTTCGTTATGCAAATTTTCGGGTTTTATGTATGAGTCTAAGATTGCAGGTGTATCCTGGAAGTCACTGCAATGCAGGGAAGTTCGCCGCTATATTGATGATTCGATAGGAGACGAGAGCTGTCTTCCCCATATATGATGCTTTCTTCCCCCCCACCAAGGTTCCTGGAATTGCTGTATTAATTAGCAAATTGAACATTTCAATCATGAATTTAACAAACTTTCATTGAGTTTCAGGTATCTTGAAAGATGCTTGAGAACAAATGACCTGTCTTACCCTTGAAAAGTTCACATATTTTTTGCGGAGACAAACAGCTGAAGAAAGCGGTGAGTCAATGGTGAGAGCTGTGGAGTGAAGCGCAGGGTTTTATGGCGCCAGAGAAGTTGGAGCAACAACTGCTGTCTCACCAGGTGTTGGTTTATACTGCCCCCTGTTCTCTCCACCCCTGCAACACACACCCAGCGCTGGCAGGACGAGCCTGTTTTGACTTATGTGAACTATAATTATTTGTTAAAGTCCAGTGGAGAAATGAGATAACTAGAGTGGATGTTCAAGGAAATATTCTGTTTGGCCACTGACCTTTGCGTGCATTTGCCATTTCAATTAACAGAATTTTTTCATACTTTTGCTGTAAGAATTTTAAGTTCATGCACAGTTATTATAAATATTCTTAACTCAATGAAAACAATACTCCATTCACTACCCCTTTATTGAGAACGGATACTTTCTTTTGGTTTCCTTTCCTTATTCTACAAAGATGGCGTGGTTTTATTTCTAGAATCAACACATCAAAAAAAATTTAGGTTGCAAACTGGGCGAAGTTTCTCTTTTACTCTCTTTGGGGAGTTAGATGATTGGATTTTCTGGGCAACTGCTTAAAAAATATTTTATTTTTCTTATTTGCAAAGCATGCCCATTTAATACTCAGGAAGACATTGTGTTTGGGAGACAAACAGCCAGTCTGTACTTTAACAATTGTGGATGTGAACAGGGATCCTTTAGCAAGATGAGAACCCCACAGTGTTAACAAAGTTAAGAAAATGTTAGTGTGTCCATAAGCCTGGTATCCATTTAAACTCTATTTCTTATTTGTTTTAATGTCTAATAATCTGGCCACTGCATGACGATCGGGGCCCCACATTGCCCAGCAGCTGGGAGCTGGCTGTGGCAGCCACTGCCTGCAGGACTTGGCCGGGAGCCAGGCCACAAGGAAAGGCGTGTGGAAGTCCGGTGAGGAGAATTAGTTAAGCTTTTAATTAACTCGCTCTTTCCTGTTGGTAGGGATGCAATGTGACTCAAATGTTCGGCTATACTTCAAATGCTCCAACTAGGCCACATACTGACATAGGCAATAAAACGGTTTCCTAAGCTTTACACAGGAGAGCATGGAGGAATAGCAAGGCTTTAAGGGGATACTCCGTAGACCTAGGAGCCTGTAAGAATTTGTACAGAGATGGAAAGATCTGGGCCCCTTCAAAATGCTGGGAGCTCTACGTCCCTCAGTACAGCCATGGTTGTGGGTGTGGAAGGCACAGGTGGTGTTGATTAAAGGGATAAGACATTTGAACACACCCAGCCGATGCGTTTCTATGTAGCTAACCTGGATACGTCTAGACACCTGTGAACTAGTAACTGCCCTTGTGGGGTCCTTAGTTTGTGCATGTTCTAAACCTCCTTTTACATCCCCTGATTCCTAGACAGATCACAGTTTTGAGTCATCATACACTAACATGGCCACTGTCTCTGAAATCAACTTTTAAATTTTTTGTAATAAGAATGTTTATTGTTATCATGACAAAAGGCCCGAGAGAGGGCACGCTGAAGGTGGTTAACCCAACGTGAAAGCGAAATCTCATCCACTGAAGGAAAGGAAGGAAGGAACCTATTGCTCAGTGCAGTATCAGGCGTGGTCTGGACAGCAGGATGGGTCTCAGGCTCCTGAACCAGTGCAGGCCAGCCGGTGGTACAGCTAAGGGAGGCGGAGGAGTCAAGGATGTGGCTGGCAGCTAAGTGGGCTGCTTGTGACTTCCATAGTCTACTGGGAGGTTGGGAGAGTGCAGAGGAGCACAAGTGTGTGTGATACAGATGGTTTGATCTTTACTTATTGTCTGGGGGAGTTAGCAGACATTATGTACGATATGGAAAATTATGACTTCCCACAGTTTATTTTTCAAACACAAATGATAGCATTTCAACTGAAATTTAGTAATTTGTTTTTTTAAAAGTATGTTATCTAATAGTAAAAAAACACCTTTTTTCCTTCCTTCACTGCTTCCTTTTTTTCCTCCCTCCTCATACATCCCATTTCTCATATTAAATCCCCTTTTTAAAACTCTTTTCTCCTTAGCATAGATGTTTTAAAGATCTGAAGTCTATTTTACATTACAGCAGTTGTGTAAAATTTAATCACATAGCTACATCTTAATAGCCAACAATTTTCTGTGAAAATTTTAAGTGAAAGTGATTCTTTTTGTTTTGAATACTAGCATTTTGATCTTACAGTTGAGTTGGTAGGCTTAGTGTATGTCATAAGCACCTCGGTCAGCTGAAAAGTGTCAAGTTCATCCTATGAGAAGGACCCAAGGGTGAGTCAGCAGCAATAACACAAGATGCTGGCCTGACCGTGCCCCATAGTTTGATGCACCGCAGGTAAGGGGTTGCAGAAAGATTTCTATAGAACAATAACATATCATAGCCAAAAGAAGTCTGAGAGAAGATTTTGTGCAAACTTCTCCTATTGCAGGAACAAAGAGGCGAAGAGAATTGTCCGAGGTCACACGGCAAGACTGCAGCAAAGGCAGTACGAGACTGCAGGTAGAAAGGACTTTTACTAGGTGGCCTTTTGTCCGATAATGACTGTATCAGAAATTAGGATAACATAAAAAGCAAACTAGCTAATTATGAGTACTAGCCACTGTATTTGCATCTGTGTCAGTTTCAAAGCAGTTTTTCATTTTGCAGCTGGGAGGCGCAAGTCTGAGCGAGTGTGGTGGGGGACTAGTCCATCCTGCCTCAGTGGCACGACAAGGATGGGGCAGTGGCTGCTGTGCCTCTGTCTCTGGGGCTGTCACTGCCCCATTGCCCTGTCTTGCCTTATTGACCCCTTGACTAGTAGGTTATTCTTAATGACCTTCCTCATCCCGCTGAGTAGAAACTTGAAGAGCAATGTGAATCACAGTGCAAAGGGGGTATGTTGAGGTTGGGAAGGTGAAGGACATGTGGATTGGCCGAGGCGTAGGCAAGTTCTGCGCACGTCAGGGCCCGGGTCAAGAAACAGGAAAGTCTGAAGGATGGTTAGTGGTGGGGAGACAACTGCTAGACTTTGACTTAATCATAGAAAGACTTAACCTGGTTCTGATCCATTCCACACAATTTAAAGAAATTCTTAGAGAAATGGCAGATCTGCTACGCGTGGTACTAGTCATGTTTTATCTCTGCACGGCACAGATTTTAGGAGATTAAAGAAGCCATTATTCCTTCCTCTCATAATTAACCAGCTTGTACCCCAGTCTGCGTGTTCCTTTTCCAGCTTATTCACTTCCCTAGAGTAGGTAAAGGCCATTAGATCTATACAATGTGCAGTAATATTCTCAAACAAGTGACTGAGTCTGAGCAATCCTTTGTAAGTAAGCCTGGGAAGACGAAAAGTTTGAACACCTATCTGATACTTAAATGCTTGAGTCTTATCATTTATTAAACCTTTTGTTAATGGGTATTAATCATTCAATTATATGTTTATTGTAGGAAATACGGTAAATATGAAATATTTAAAATATGACATAAGAATATATGTGAAGGATAAAAATCCACCCATTGCCTCACTACTCAAACTCTACTAACATTTTGGAATTGGTTCGTTGTTTCTTCTTTTTATCTGGTTGTTTTTTCCAGCATTGGATTTGTACATCTGTGGTTTGCTTTTTTACTTAGGTCAGGAATCCTAGTAGCAGACAGGCTTCTGGCAGCAGGCAGCGCTTTTTATTAGGGCAACATCCTATTCTACTGCGAAGTTATAATTTCCGTATTCATTTTCCTTTTACAGGGCACATAGATAAAGCCCAATATTTGGTATATAAATGATGTTGTAGTATACTTCTTCATGCATATGAGTTCTGGGCTTGAATTCTTTTCTTAGCATCAGTTGCCATAACAGATTTATAGGGTCTTGATATATGTTGTCAAATTAGTTTCCAAAAATTTAACAGCTTACACTCTGCTTAGGACAACTGAGGTTCTGTAAGTCAGGTATCACTTGACCCATCTTCCAGTAAGAGTACCTGCCTTTTCTGATCCACTTCCCCCGCTGCTCCGGCTGGGGCTACAGGGGGCGCTATCAAGCAGTAGTATATCTTCCTAAGTCTTAGCAATTGATTTAATAGGGACCTGTCACCCAAGTTAGGCCATTCAGACTTCTTCATTTGCGTTTTCATATACAGAAAGTTGAGATAGTCTGTCCTCTGGGGATTCTAAGCTGTGTTGATATAAGTTGGAGCTGTCTGCTGCTGGGATTCCTGATTCATGGAAGAAACTGCAATTGGGGGCAAGAGGGGGCAATGCAAAAACTGGGGGTTGAGGTGGAGGGGGTGAGGGAGGAAGGAAAAGGTTAGAGGATAACAGGAGTCAGGAGAGCAGAGAAGGGAGTGGGAAAGAAGTCAAGGACTAGAGGAGAGAGAAGAAAGAGGTGAGTTCCTCAACTCCGTGATTCTGGAGGTAAAGGGTGTCCATATCCTCCTCAGTTACATGAGACAGTAAATCCCTTTACACGGGTAAGTGAGTTCGAATAGGTTTTCTGTGGCTTGTTTCTGAAAGAGTCCTAATACACATTCCTACCTTTTTCTATAGTTCCAGTTTAAATTAAAAATCTATAGTATGAATTCCCTATTCTACTTTCCACTGATATCAAGTGTTAGTCATAATTAACATCAGTATTAATTTCTATGCATATCCATGCTTAAACTAAAACTGCTAAATTGGTTAGCATTTGAATCAAGATTAGTGGCAACAGAAGTAAATGCATTTTAAATGGATAAATGAGGTGTTGAATGAGTATTAAAAGTTTATTGGACATTTATTCTTCACCTTAAATTTAATAGATAGGGTCATAACTTTTTTTTCTCTCTCCACCTCTCTCTAAACTGCCTATTCTTAGGTAGAAAAATTCAGGAAAAGATTAAATTTTAGTATCAGTGAATTCTTAATTTCTTCATAAAAAAAAATCTTTCCTGCCTGGTCATCCAACATATTTCTTTATTTTTTGTAATGTTTGGATTGTGTCTGGGACCATTTCTGAGTGCACCTTATGTCCATTCCAGGTGACTTGAGATGCTGTCAAAGTGGGCGGGTTGACACATGCCATTTATTTGAGCAATTCCTAAAAGTCTTCCACCATAAAGGAAATGTGGGAAGGTCTCTGGAGAAAAAGGAGGGAGGGGGTTGGTTAAAACTGTTGGATTCTCAAAGCGTTTTCAGTGCTCGTTTGCACAGTGAAGCCTTTAGAGGGGACTATAAAATGCAGCAGTTCCCCAACTTTTTTTTGAACCACAGGGCACCTTTTTCATTTAACATTTCATTTGCAATAGGTTTGGTCCTGGAAATACAGCAGTAAACAAAACAAGAAGTTTCTTTGCTCTCACACATCTTGTAGAACTTAGAAGTCATTTGCCCTGGTAGAAGCTGAGTACAAATGAGCATGCACGTGACATCTGCCGAAGTATTTAAAAGCTATACACGAAGCAAACAAAATTTCGTATCACAACATGTGTTACCAATAACTAAACTAAGAAACACAGTCCGATCATCTTTTTGTAAACACACAGACAAAATATAGCACACACAGCAAAGTATGAATGACGCTAGTCTCTTTGCGATTTTGGTGTTCATTTACTTGTGATTTTTTTTTTTTAATTATTTGGATTTCGTGAGTTTTCTACAATATGTGTAACTGGTGTGATTTTCCATGGTTTTAAGAACTTATCATCTCACTCTCCCAAGCTCACAGAGCTAATGTCTCCGTACAAGCACTTTGAGCAGCTTCAGGAATGGTTTTCAATTCTGAGCTCCAAAGCACATTTCCCTCCACGTTCTACTGAAGCCCACCGTCACTGTGAAGTGCTCGGTGCCTACTCTAGAAGACCCAACTGCTCCACTTATCTTGAGAGGACCAGAGGCATTTTTAAGATTTGATAGCAACTTTCTTTCTTCCCCTGAAGCCAGTGTTACTATTTAATACCTAGTTAATGACTACAGGTTACACAATATGTCCATTCATATATGTTGTTGTGTTGAAAGAGAAACAGAAACACTTCATTTTCATAGATTTTGCTAGAATGCTTTTCACTGACAGCCTCATCTTTCCGCCTAAGCTCATTTGGATTCTCTTCCAACGCATGTCCGCACATAAAGATGAAAAGTGTAAAACTATGTTATTAGAAATATTGATTTTAAATTTAAAACTGTTGAGAATAAATGGCTTGTTCCAGCAAAGTGGGGGGGGGGGGAAACAGTGGAGGAGGGTGTTGTGTGTAAATGAGCGCTGTTAGGGCACACCACGCTCCTTACCATGTCTGTGCGGAGAGGCCGCGCAGTCAGGTGTCATTCATTTCTCTGCCTCAGCTGCAGAGAAGCAAGCAAGCTGTGACGCCGCATTGTCATCACTGATGTCGGCCACCCACTTACATTCATGACACATGCACAATGCCGGCACATTCACCATTCCCTTCCTCATCCACCAAATGTGCTGGCAAACACGCATTGTGTTGGAGTAAGATTGCAAAAAGCTTTTTGGAAAATGTCTATAACATAGGCCAAAGAACACAAAGGAAACTTTTTTGGATGGGTTTCCCCTTTTCTTTAAAAGATTTCTTAACTAAATCGATTGGGGTGACACTGGTGAATATAGTCATATAGGTTTCAAGTGTACAATTCTATAACACATCATCTGTATATTACATTGTGTGTTTACCGCCCAAAGTCAAATCTCCATTTGTCACCAAATATTTGACCCCCTTTATCCTTTAGTCCCTCCCTCCCACCCCCCCCCTTTGGTCACCGTCATACTGTTGTCTGTGTCTGTGAGTTTTTGTTTGCTTGTCTTATTTATTTGCTGCTTTCAGTTTTAGATCCCACATATGAGCAACATCATAAGGTTCTTGACTTTTTCCTTCTGACTTGTTTCGCTTAGCATGATGTTCTGAAGACCAATCCATGCTGCCACAAATGGCAGTATTTCGTCTTTTCTTATGGCTGAGTAGCGTTCCACAGAATACATGTACCACATCTTCTTTATCTAGTCATCTATGGAGGGACACTTTGGTTGTTTCCATGTCTTGGCCACCGTGATCAATGTTGCAGTGAACACATGGGTAAATATATCTTTACAAATAAATGTTTGGAAATTTTGGGGGTAGATACCCAGAAGAGAGATCGCTGGGTCATATGGTAACTCTATTCTGCAAATAATGATGGTTTTACTTCTTCCTTTCCAATTTGGATGCCTTTTATTTCTTCTTTTTATTTGAATGCTGTGGCTAGGACTTCCAGTACTATGTTGAATAAGAGTGGTAAAAGTGGACATCGTTGTCTTGTTTCTGATCTTAAGGGAAACACTTTTGGTTTTTGGCTGTTGAGTATGATGTTGGCTGTGTGTCTGTCATATATGGCCTTTATTATGTTGAGGTATGTTCCCTCTATTCCCACTTTGCTGAGAGTTTTTATCATAGATCAATGCTAGACTTTATCAGATGCTTTTTCAGCATCTATTGATATGATCATATGATTTTTATCTTTCAATTGTTTATGTGGTATATAACATTATTGATTTGTGGATACTGTACCAACTTTGCATCCCCAGAATAAATTCCACTTGATCATGGTGTATGATTTTTTAAATGTATTGTGGATTTGGTTTGCTAATATTTTGTTGAGGATTTTAGCATCTATGTTCATCAGGGATATTGACCTATAATTTTCATTCTTTGATGTGTCTTTATCTGGTTTTGGAATTAGGATAATGCTGGCCTCATAAAGTGAGCTTGGGAGTTTTCCTTCCTCATGAATTTTTTAAAATGGTTTGAGAAGGATAGGTGTTAGTTTTTCTCGGAGTCTCAAACATAGATACGCATTTTAGACAGACTTTGGAATGAAAAACATCTCCATAGATTTTCAGTGTTGACAGTCTGTCAGTCTGTTACTGCAAGAGTAAAATGCAGCAATAACTACTGATGGCGAAAATTGCAACATTATATGCAAAAATAGTCAGAACATTTCTGATAATAATTATATAAAGAAATAGATTTAAAGTAAGGATTAATATTGAGAAAATATGTTAGCTAGATAACTTTAGAAAGAATATTATACCTCTTAGATTCAGCAAATATTGGTAAAATTTAAATTACACAAGAAAATCATAGAAATCATGTTATAAAGATCAGAATTAATCTTTTAAATTGTTGTATTAGTATTCAAATATTAATGAAAATAACCTTTAAAATTATCTTTATTTTATAGTATTTTTTAGTTATTTAATTCGATTTAGGCCATGGGTCTTTCAGGAAAATGTTTTCTTTGGAGGATGGATAAAAAGCAAAATTTTAAGTGTGTATTGTTAAAATTTCATAAGGTGGGAAAAAAACCCAAATGATGTACAACATCTATGATAAATCATCTTTGGTCTGGGCATAAAATTTTTTTATAGTTTTTCTTTCTCTAGTGAGACCCCTCATAATTTTACTTATTTGACCATCTTCCCTTGAAGCCTATGAACAAATTTATAATACCTGCTTTAAAGTTCTTGACTGCTAATTCTAACATATGGATCATTTCAGGTCTGTGTGTAGTGCCTACTGGTTTTCTTGGTTATGGGTCATAGTTTCCTAATTTTTGTATGTCTAACAATTTGCTATTAGGTGCTGGGCATTGTTATATTTTGGGGAGACTGGATTTTTTTTTCTTTTAAAGTGTGTTGAGTATTGTGCAAAAAGGCACACTAAATTGCTAGCATTATCTTTTGGTCCTGACAAATATGCTGTGATGTTTTCCTTATATTGTACTTTTTTGTGAAAATTACAAAAACCTCTCATATATATATTTCCATACATCTATTTGCATGAGATCAAAACATCTTTGAAGACTTGAAGATATTTTACTAATCATGACATTATTATGTTTTATTATTATTACTTTCTTTGTAAGCATATTCCATGTCCTTAATTACATTGTGAGCCTCAGGGATGGATCTTTATTTTATATCTCTTCATAGTCGTGGCATTTGACACACAGCTGACGCACAACAGAAGTTGTTCTAATAACTATGAAGAGTATCTTGAAGTGGTCCTTTGGGCTTTGCTGCAGTATTTGTTCCATAGCTAAGCTTACTTCACTTTTATGAGTATCAAACATCAAGTTTATTTATTCATTCACTCATACATCCTTTTATCTATTCATTCACCAAGTATTAATTGAGACCCTACTATATGCCAATCTTGACCTGGAGCTGTGATTGCAACAATGAATACAATGAAATGTTCATACCCTCATAGAACTTACGACTTTGTGGGTATTGAGAGTTTAGCTAAGTCAAGCCATGGTATTGCTGCTTTGGCATTCATTCTCTCTGGCCACCTGGCCAGCAGGCACCTTAAACTGACACAAACCCCCTCATGGAAGCCCATACATTAGATAATAGATTTACAAGTCATTGTGAGTTCCTAATATAGCGTCCCCAATAGCCCTGTGATAAGCTGTCTCCCCCATCTCCCTGGGACTTCCCGTTTGTCCCTTATATAAGACCCCTGCGGGGCTGACCAAAACCCTGTTCTTTTTGGTTTTAATCCAGCATTAGCCTGGGAAGCCCAAAGCCTCCACCTGTGGACCCTAATAAAGGTAAGTGCCCCAGGTCCTGTCTGTACCCTGTCTTTGCCTGCACCCTGCCTTGACCTCCTCTATGGCCCCTCAAGGCATGCTGTGCACCTCTTCAAGGACGGCTGTAATAAAATGCTCTATTTCAATTTCACTTGTGGTCCTTTGTTACTCACCAGCTAGCACCTTGTACTCAACAAAGTCGTAACAGTGGGGGAGATGAATAATAAGGAAATGAACAAGTAATCATATAAGATAAATTTAGACAGTGTTTTATGAAGGAAAAATAAAGCAGGAGAAAGGGATAAAGAATCAAGGAGGTAGTAGCTGTTGTGGTGATGGAGATGCATGTGTTATTTTAAAAATAGGGTGAGGAGGGAGGGCCAGTCCGAGGGATGTTTGGGTGGAGAACTCAAGCAGAGAAGTTAAGTGAGTATACAGAAACAGAATTAGGGGCCAATCATTAAGTGTGATTTCAGGGGCATTCAACAGTCTGCATTCTCTACTAAGCTTCTGAAATCCGCTGTCTGAACTTTGTACCTTTATCTTAAGGCTCTATGGCCTTAAAATGCAAATCCCTTTAGAAGAATTACTATGTAAACTTTTATCTATCGATTATTTCTGTGTGAATGAGTTCCAGAATTTTTATGAGGTGGTGAGAATAGAAAATAGTGCGAGACCATGAGAAGTCAGGGGAGTGCAGTGGTTAAGAGCATGAATCACCTGGGTTTCAAATCCTGGCTTTGCATGATCTTCATCAGTTTATTTAATCTCCTCGTGCCTCAATTTCTTCAACTGTAAAGTGGAGATAATAGTATCTATCCTAGTAAGGCTAAAATGATGATGCTATGTTACATTTTCAGAACTTTCCTGGCCCCTCCCAATGGGAGGATTACCCATCCGTCCTCCACGGACTGGCTTGGCCAAGTCACATGTTTGGCCTCTGACCTGTGAGTAAGTGATGTATGTAACTTGTTAGCAGAAACTTTAAGAGCCATTGTATATGTCCACTATTCTCTCTTTTCTGCCTCAAGAATGGTGATGTCTTAGAGAGGGGTTTCCTCAGCCTGGTTCCTGAAGTAGAGAGAACAGGAAACACAGCCTCAGCCAAACCCGACATGTAATAGAAGTGAGGAATCTGCTACGTTGTTGTGAGCCATTGAGATTTGGGGTCATTTCTAATTGCTGTATTGCTTTGCCTATTCTTATTGGAATAAATGAATTATTTCTAACATACTTATAACAGCATGTGATGCCTAATGCACATTAAACAAACAAACAAATAGGATTTTGAGGAAGTCTGGCTGTTGGAAAGAAACTGCAATAGAGTACTCGTCTGGGACCACAAAACCCAAGTTCTTGACTATTTCCTGCTTGTACATGATTTTATTGTGTGCTATAAATATAAAATATTATATGTGTCATTGTTCTTGAGATATGAACTAGATATTAGAAATAAGATTTGAATGATTTGCTAATGTGTTACATTATGAATGTTTCCAAAATATTTCTTATGGAGTCTTCACTCTCTGGCTTCTGTGTCTACTTCTTAAGAGTACAGATTATCTGGTCTATTAAAAATCTGTACACAATGCCTAATACAGTGGTCTCACAAATGATCTCCCCTTAATCCCTTTGGACTAATTAGAAAACCACAATAATTTATCCCTTCTTTCTCTGAATGGTTTGAAAAAAGGAGAGTCTCTACATTCTGTACACGGGCTGAGAGTGACCGTGGTCTTCCCAGCCACATGTGTTTGCGTTGTTAGCTAAGCTATCGTACTAAAACCCAAAGCTGATATTTCTCCTTAGATTTTTCTACTGGAAATTTAATTATTTCTAAGTTTTTTTCCATAGATTGTTTCTGGTAGATAAATTGGATAAAGAATGAAGAATCTTCTTTTTTCTTGTTTATATCTACTAAAAAATCACAGGTTTAAGAACATTTTAGAAGTTGATCATAGCAATATTAGCTCTTTAAAAGGGTAGATTAAGGGAAATTGTGGCTAAAGCATGATGTTTAAATCTGAATAACTTCCTCCTTGAATCACTGAATGACATAAAAAATGTCTAAGCTGTTAAAGAATACCCATAATAAACATTTAGTGTATGGAAAAGCCTTTACTGAAACCTGCAACTTTTTATGTTATCCCTTATAAAATTGTTTAAAATGATCCTTTAATTACTTATTTAATTACAACCTAAAGTACTTGGTCATTAAGGCTAATAGGGAAAAAATTAATCCCCCCAAAATAAATAAACTTTCAAGAAAAAAATGAGAAAAAGTAGTACATTTGACTGAAAAAGGAAGTTTTGATTGGGGACTAGAAGGCGTACATATATTTTTTCTTCCTAAAAATAATTCTTTATTATATAGATACATTTAGAGAAAATAATATATACTGGTGTTTCCACCAGATGAGTTAGCTTTGTACAATCTTTATATAATTCTCTGTTTACTTCAGTTAGATATTTTTAAAGAAATACAACTTTACAGGTGTAATTGCTGCCTCACGTATATCCCTCCATGATGCCATTTCCCTCCCTCCCTCCGTAGAGATAACTACTGTCCTGAATCTGTTCATTATTCTTGTGCTATTTTTGTTCCTTAGCTACACAAACACAACATTTGTTTTACATGTTTTAAAATTTTGTTAAAATAATATGTACGCATTTTTCTGCAACATTTGTTTTTGTACAAAACTATGTTTTTGGAGATTTATCTCTGCTGGTACACGTTAGCCTTGTCGTTCATCAACTGCCATAAACAGTTTCTATTGCAGGAACATCACAATATATTCACTTCATATTAACAATACTTTTCAGTTTTTCATTACCATAAAGGACACAGTAAAAGTTCTCAGTTTGTCTCCCCATGCAAATGGGAGAAAGTTTCCTTAGGGCACATGCTCGGAAATGGTTGCTGCTTCATGGGTACGAACACCTTCGGCTTCATTAGATAGTGTCAAATTGCTCTCCCAACAGGCCCCAAGCTACCACTCTTGCCCTCCTGTATTCTCACTACACAACAGCCAAGTTTGAAGTCTTTGAAGTTTAAAAGTTTGAGTGACTTCCCACTGGTATTCAGAATAAAATCTGAACTCTGTACTCCAGTCTAAAGATACTTATGATCTGGCACCTGCCTAATTCTCCAACTTCACCCGGTACCACTCTCTCCCTCTCATTGTTCTGCGGTCACACCTTCCTGCCTCGCGTCCCCGCCATCCCCCCAGACTCTTTCTTACCTCGGAGCCTGTGCTCGGCTGCTGGAATGCCTCTCCTCTGGAGGGGGTGGTTCACCCTGCCGCATTTTCTCATCTTGCAGGTCTCAGTTCAAATGGTACCTCCTCAGAGGCCTTCCTTGATGACCCTATTTATGCCAAATAGTCCTTTCCCCGTTATTATCCATCACATCTCATTTGCTTCTTTCAAGATTTTATAACAAAGCCTTGTTTACTTACTCACTTGTTAGGACTTTGCTTGTGTTCTCCATCTTGAATGTTGGCTCACGGATACAGCTTCTTGTTCCGTCCGTGGCAAGCTGCAATATCCTCGCTGCTTGTTGCTCCAATAATGACAGGTCAGGACATGTGGTTTAAAAGCTACAATAAACCCACAGCATCTTGGACAGTGAGCAAAGGGGAATAAATAATTGCACTGGGAATCTCAATCTTGAATGAATCATGTCACTTTAAAAAGAAATGGGAGTTTTCTACAACGTGTAAAATGGACAAAATGAAGACAATTTCTTGTAGCTCTGATGGCCTCCTTCATTCCTTCTTCCTCTCCCTATTTTCTTTTCTTTTTTAAGCCTACATTGAACATGCATATACGGATGAGTGGCAGATTTAGGATTAGAAACTCTTTGAGCTGCTAAAGAAGAAAAATGCCATGTAGTTCATTTTACTGATTAAGCAACAGAGGGTTAAAAATGAGGAACCGCCCCCCCCACAAGGTCATAAAAGGAAAAGACCAGGAGTTATTTTGTCTTTATTATATATTCTTTTTCTTTCATCAATTATACATGTTCATTGGAAAATACAGAAAATATAAAAATTAAATTTGTATCTAGACTTTCTATCTGAAATTCTACATTTTAAAAATAACAACTATTAATGTTTTGTTGTATCTCTTTCAGAAATTGCTTCCATAAATATTCAGTAATATAAATAAACCAACATAAATTTTAGGGGTCGCTCTTAGACATGCTCACTAATATAAATAAACCAGTACAAGCCTGCATGTATATATGTGTATATCTATATTATCTATTTATCTCTTTCATCTATCAATGTATCTACATATTCTGTTCATTCTAAATAACTGTCTTCTTTCCTCAATTAATAATAATATTCTTTTTCCCTGTCATTATACATGTAAATCCAGGAGCAATATTCAAAATATTTCATGATTACTACTACTTCACAGGTACCAAGCAATGAGAAAGGACAGGCTGCGTCAGACTTCAGCCCTTCAATTGCTAGGCCGGGCAGAGCTGGGGGTAGAGGGCTGAGACCCTGCCAGGGGAGAGAATGGGAGAGCACCCAGGCACTGGGTAGAAGGCGGGGACCCAAGGCAGCACTGCAGAACTCCTAAATCCTACAGAAGTATTTCTGTATTTTAATGGCTAGTTTATACGTTTGAACGGGCAAGTGAAATTCCAGCCCTGTCGTCACCGTCCTTAGTTATTGCAAGTTGTCCCACGGTGCAGTAGGTCGATTTATGACCTGCGAAATGTCTTGCTTAATCCCAGGAACCTGTGCCTAAGAGGACCTATCACCATCATGATTTTATTATGCTGTATGGCACAGTTGACTTTAAAATAGGAAAGTTATCTAGATGAGCCTAATCTAATCACATGAGCCCTTAAAAGCAGAGCGCCTTTTTTCTGGCTGTTGCAGAAAGGGAAATTAGAGAGCTCTGAAGACGGAGAAGGACTCCAAATGCCATTTTTGCTTCCAGAATGGGAGGGGTTACGTGAAGGGATGCTGGTGGCCTCCAGTCGCCAGCCAGGACACAGAGGCCTCAGTCGTACAGCTGCAAGGAAACGAATTCTGCCAACAGCGTAAATGAGCTTGGATGTAGGTTCTACCCCAGATCTGTCAGATACTGAGCCCAGCTCAGCAGATGCCTTGATTTTGGTCTCATGACGCCCTAAACTAACAATTTTCAGCTGGTGCATCGTGAGAATTTTTAAAACATGCAATACCTCATTATTTAGTCAGGGGCACTGACCCTAGATTATTAAATTAAAAATGACAACAGTAACCCTCTGGTGTGAATGAATCAAAATTATACCTATTTTTTGTCAGACCAGCAAAACCATATATTTTTGGCAAGCCACAGAATTTTAGTAATGAGTTTATGTGTGCCATGAGATGAAAAAGGTTGCAAATCACTGCCCTAAACAGCCAAACCTGCTTGGCCTCTGACTGACAGAACTGTGTGCTAATAAATGAGTACTGTTGGTTTTTTTTTTTTAAGATTTATTTATTTTTACACAGAGGGGAAAGGAGGGAGAAGGAGAAGGAGAGAAACCTCATGTGAGAGACCTACATCGATTGGTTGCCTCTCGCACACCCCCAACTAGAGACCTGGCCCACAACCCAGGCATGCACCCTGACTGGGAATTGAACTGAGGACCTTTTGGTTTGCAGGCCAGTACTCAATCCACTGAGCCACACCAGCCAGGACATATTGCTGTTTTAATTTGCATTTCTTTGACCACTAGTACATGCAGAACATGTTTAAAAGTTTAGGGGTTCAAGTGGTGATAAGCTTACTATTCTCTGAAGCCAAATTTATTCAACTTGGTAAATTCTAGATTGTCCCAGAAAATAAAAACGTTTTTAGAAATATTGAGGTAATTTGTATATATTTATAAAAAATGTTCAGGACAATAACTTATAACGGCATTCAATTTCATAAAATTTATAGATAAGATGCTACAAAGAACTGTTATCTCAAGTAGAGTTTGAGAAGCTGGATACAAAAGCAAGATGTGTGGGAAGAAGAGCAACTTCTTAGTGAAGTATTAATTACACCTATAGCATTTGAGGTTTTTTCTTTAATTTTTAGTCAGGTGAACTTTTTAAATATCCCAAAATAATTGTATGACTGTATTACTGTCCGGGGTATGCTTTATAATTTCTATGGTATGTGTGTGGGGGGTGGGTGGGAGGGGAGATTAATATCAGTTAGTGATAACAATATCATGTGATCTTATTAAAATATCTGGGTAAAATAACTTGGAAAAAGGGCCTTAAAGCTTTTCACCTAATGGACGTTATGTTCATTTCTTTTTCTAAAAACTCCCTATATTTTACCTTTAAATGAGACTCTTGAAAGTTAACCAAATATGTCTTCGATACATTTCAAAATACGCCATCACCCCTGTGTAGATATGCTGTCACACTCTGTGAGAGGAAAGGAAGGCCCCCAAAAGGGAAAGAGTAGGGGGAGGGGAGAAGGGTGAAGGGAGGGTCCTTTAAAATTAGATGGGAGGCTACCCACCAGTATATTTTCAGCGTTACCTAAAATGTGGGTGTACAAAGATATTTGCTTACTTATGAACTGGGATGCATTTTTAAACCACCTTTAGAGAATCTTATTAGAGAGCATGAAAAACAGAAATGGCGTAATATTGTAGCAGCTTTTAAAAGGAGACGCTGAAAGCGAAAGTAATTACAGTTCATTACAGAATGCTGTATTTCAGGCACTGCCATTTAGATCGAAAAGGAATTAGAGACCACTGTAAACAGTTACGCGTTCTCTGTGAGTGGTCCTTGCTGCATTATTTATGGAAGGACCTTTTACAGGTAAGTACTAGCATTTGATGCAATTGTGATTTGCATCTGTCATCATAAAATCTTGATTTTTTTTATCAGGTTCACCAATAAAAATGACTCAAATTGAAATTTAAGGAGAAACCGCCAAAGAAAACTTTTGATTAAATCTATCGGACAGGAGAGCAGGGTGGCAGCTCAGCATGTGACTGTGAAACCTGGTTTCTGTTGACCTTACCAACAGGTTTATGTTTGACATGTCTAACTTCCTGAAGTGTTTTCAAAGATGTGGGCCTTTTGATTAAAAATATTCTCACAAAACTTCCCAAACATGTTTTCCAAGATTTTATTTATTTATTTTTTGAGTGAGGGGAAGGGAGGGGGAGAGAGAGAGAGGGAGAGAAACGTCGATGCAAGAGAGAAACACCAACTAGTTGTCTCTAACATGTGACCCAACCAGGGACCCAACCCACAACCCAGACGTGTACCCTGACCAGGAATCGAACCTGCGACCCTTCGCTTTGTGGGGCGAGGCCCAGCCAACTGAGCCACACAAGTCAGGGCTCCAAACATTTTTAAAGGAACCTTAATTTAAAAAGACACTTGTGTCTTATTATTCTTGTAGAATAGTGGACAAAAGGAAAAAAATTATAGTTTATTTTATGGATCATTGTTAATATGAAAGCATTTGGGACATATTTTATTTTCAAGGAGTTAGATGTTTTAGACAAAATGTGTAGTAGTGCATTGCAATGCAAAATCCAATGAAAACACAGTCATAGTTTTATTATAACTCCAGCTGTGTTATTTGTAACATACTTCTACATGGATAATTGAAGACTCAGGTGACATGATACATTTCTTCTTGCTTTGTTGCTAAGTCAAAAGCTGGTTTAAATCTCGTTTTTTTGATTATCTGGAAATCAGAAATAAAATAAATGATATAATTAAATTTTATATTGGGTTAGGAAGTAAAAGACACTTGCTTTGAAAAATATTATTTTGTTTTCTGTAATTTTCAGACATAGCTTAAAAGATTAAAAATACTTAACCATCTGTGATATATAAAAGTGAATCTCTGATTTTTTTTTTAAAGCAGTGTTTCAGTGAAATAAGCCAGTCTGAGAAAGACAAGCACCACATGATTTCACTCATATGTGGAACGTAATGAACAAACTGAACTAACAAGCAAAATAGAGAGACTCAGATAGCAGGCTGACAGCTCTGGGAGGGACGCGCTGTAGGGTGGAGGGATTGAGCATAAAAGAAAAAAGAGAGAGAAAGAACTCATAGACACGAACAACAGTGTGGAGATTGCTGGAATGGGAAGCGGGTGAGTGGAGGTGGAAGAGGGGACAGGGGGATAAATGGTGATGGAAAAATGAATAAATAAAATCATTGTTTCAGTATTAGCTTATCAAGTGTTGGTTGAAATTATTCTTGTTTTTTGAAGAATTTGATTATACTTAGTATCTTTACAATGTGGTTACTTAATAGAAACTTTTTACTTGACTTATCTTACCAAGTTCTTCTTCCAAATGCTCTGAGGTTTGATATAAACTTTCCAATGTGGCTCTTCTAGACTCTTTTAAAGAAAAAAAAAGATGTATAAGTTTAATGGTTTATGACAAATACAACTCACAGTTATTTTGAACTTGAACCTGGGAATCCCTTCTCAGGGATATCTACCCTCGTCACCTGAATGATAAAGGGGTATGTCTCACCTGTGTTACCAGGGCAGATAATATTGGCCGAAGATGGCCGCAGCAATAGCCTCCACTCTGCATGCTCCTCAACAGTGTGGCCTGCCCACTCCCCATCCAGAGGTGGAATCTAACTGCCCTCCTCTTGGGCTAGGCGGAGGACTGTTCTGTGATCAACAGAATGTGGAGGAAGTGCCTGCCTGCCTTCTGAGGTGAAGTCCAAAAAGGCTGCAGCTTCCACTCGGTAAGTACTCTCAGGATGCTTACTTTGGCAGAAGCCGGTCATCATATAAGAAGTCCTCCCACCCTGAGGCTGTCATCTTGGACAGGCCATGCACAGATGTCCCAGGTGACAGTCCCAGCTGAGCCAAGCCTCGCAGCCATCTCACTGTGGCTCCAGTCTGGGAGCAGAGCTGTCCTGGACTTTTCAAACCAGCCCCTCTGTCAGCTGAGTAACACCATTGGCTGACGTCAGTTGATGTCTGGCCAAGCCACGCTTGAATTTCTAACCCGCAAAATTCTTGTGAAATATCACATGCAACTAGAACAGCCACATTTTGGGGATGAGATGACTTGTCAAAGCAACACTCAGGAGGAAACTTAGTTGAGAGAGCAATATAAAGTATCCAAATAGTGAAGTAACATATGGGAAGTTTATAGGTACATATAGACATGTTAATTTGTTACTGAACTTTCATCTCTGCCCTTCTATCTTTAAGTTGAAGCCACTGGAACTAATCTAGTAAGATGCTCTTCATCCTCGCTCATGACAGGCCTCCCTTTCCAGGCCCCCTGTCCTTTCTTGTACTCTGTCCCCTCCTTCCACCCACCACAGTTCCTGAAATATTTCCACTGTGTTCTCCCCTTACTTTTAGAAATGCGCTTTATTTTCTCGCTCTGACAGGCACTCGGCTGTCCTGTGAGGACACCACCAGGCCAGAAGCCCTCTTTTTGTTTTTGCTCTTCTCCGTTTTCTGAACACTGGACATGGAGATGGGTAGGTGTCCTCCTGATGCTCCATTGTTGTCTTTCAGGACCTTCGGCTTCCCTCCTTTTCCTAAAGCTCATCTTCCCAGTTTACACAATCAAGTAGTGTTGTGGTACCTACAACTGGTGTTCTCTTTTGATTTCAGCATCGGCTGGTGGTCACTTCACCACTACTCTCTTAGTTTAGCACGTGGGAAATTCTTCCTCAGTTCCTTGAGCTCCGTCCCTTTAGATCTGGTCCTTCACCCTAGCACAGTCATTAATTCCCGTGTCATACTTAGATCTAGTCATTCCCAGTGTCCGCAGGTCCCCCTTAGACTCAGTTTCCTGCATTTAACTACTTGACTGGTGGTACTTATCTTTCTTGATTACTCCCTCTAATGCCCTAACCCCAGGAATTCTTCACACTGGCACCTCCCATCCTACCACCTTTTCAGTGTTCCTCCCCATTTTGATGTCCTCTTCTCCTTCTTTATGCAATTTAAATGCATGGTCATTCACTTTTTGGCACGTAGCCTGACTACCGATCTCCCGCTTTGTCAGACTCAGTCCCAGAACTGTAACCCCAGTTAAATACAACTCTGCCCATGCCTCTCATGCACCACATAGCTCAATGGGGCTGGAAAAAAACACACAGCAGGGCCTTGCTTTAAATTCATGGCCATTAAGGTTTTTAGGTGATCCTATTAGACATTCTTAGTCACTTCATTCTTCTACTTGACTAGATGTCTATTCAAATTTTTCTTCTATTTTCTCAAACCTCCAACCCTCCACGTGCATCATCATTCTCAGCTGATGATTTATTTTCTTGTTCCATGGAGGAAATAAAAGACAGCTCTGTGTCAAGAGTAACTCCCCCCGCTGTCTCTTCCGTGTGCTCCTATCGAAGGCCAAGCCCTCTACTTCCTCTCTATATCTCATCCTCTCCTGCCCACCACACAAGACATGGCTCTGCTAACTCCTGCCTCCCATGTCAGTTTTTCCTCTCTACTAGATCTTCATCAGCACAGAAATATTTCGTTGAAGTCACAAGACTAAGTTCTCACCAATGAATGTGGACAGAGTGATACATTCTGCTTCTGGGCCTGAGTGTTAGACATAGGGCATTCATTTTTCCAGGAACGTTCCCTTTCCTCAGTCTTGAACATGGAACATGTTATGATTCAGTTCCTACCATGTAGACAATGACAAGGCCCTAACTTAGTGGTTCTCACCTGGGGGTAATTTTGCCCCACCGGGGACATTTGAAAATACCTGGAGACATTTTTGGTTGTCCTGAGTGGTAGGTAAAAGTGTTACTGGCATCCAGTGGGAAGAGGCAGGGATGCTGCTAAACCTCCGACAATGCCCATCACATGCATCCCCATTCTCCTCCCTAACAAAAAATCATCCAGGTCAAAATCTCAATAGCGCAAGACTGAGAAACCCTCTCCTAGAGCGTGATGGGGCAACAAGATGGAAGGTCATGGCCCCCTGAATGTCGATGGGGATACCTCATAAATAGAGATGGCTCACGTAAGAAGTAGGAAAGAAACACTCTTATATATACTAAAACTACTGTACTTTCGGGACTCTTGTGATGGAAGCTTAGCTGTTCCCTTAACTAGAATGTTCTACCATTCCTTTGATGTGAATAGCTAGTGTGGACTTCTCAGTTTAATATTCTTAATCGCATCACACCATATAGAAACCCGCTTGCTGCCTATTTTACACTATCTACTGTCTTACACTCAGCATTCTTGGTATAGAAGGATGTAACAATATCGTTTAAGCTGGAGAAATCCTTCCTGGATTTCCTAAGTTTGAAATTATGCCTAGGTGGTCTCAAATAATTGTTTTAAACTCATTCCTCAGATACTGAGGAATAGTGACTTTTATTGTTGAATATTTTTCAAGTAGATTCTCTGAGAAAAATAGTTATATCCATAGCTATTCTTTTCCACTTAAGGCCACATCTTCTAGTTTAAATAGAAGACATTGATGTTCCCTCTGTGCTAGGAAACCTCAGCGATGTTTCATTTACACAAAGACTTGAACTCATCATTCATGTGTTCCGATACTTCTGTCTATTTGCAACAAGGAGAGCACCACGGGGCTGTTTGCTCTTGGCTCTGTAATTGCAAAAGCACTCACTGTGATTCTTAGCCTAGGCTTTCTGCCACGAGTCTGACCGATGCTGTGATCTGAGATGTTTGGTTGGTAGGACTTTGAGGAAGCTGGATGATGAGAACAGTAGCAGGGGAAACCAGGCCAACACAAAGTTGAGATTCTGACATTTGCTTATATTGTCTACCATTTCAGAAGAAACAGGCACTTATGTGTGGCTAGTAATGAGGACTCTCAAATGGTAGATCCCTCAAGGCGGCAGCTAGAGGATCTCATTTATACCATCACTTAGCCCGTACTATACTAAAGAGCGATAGAATAAGTCAGCGAATGCGGATTTGCAACAAACCTACCACCCCACCCCTTTATTTAAAAACAATGGCATATAGCTTTCTGATAATAAAGTATTATAACTAAATGAGATTTTAAAAACGTTATCCATAGAAAAGTATGAATAGAAATGGAAGCGACACTACCTAGTAGTTTTGTCACTGAAAAGGTGAATTTTTACAATTTTGTCATGCAAAACATTTTTGGTGGCCTTATTCTCAAAAAAAAAAATAATAACGCGCACATAAAGGTTGTGTCCGGGTTTATAGACTTGGACCCCTGCTAATGGATTCAACCTTCCCACGACAAATCAAAGGTACCGTGTGCTCACATGAATACACAGTAGTCATTACCTTAAATTTAAAACTCACTGTAAACAGCAAACCCACAGAGCAGCATATGAAGGCTGTATTGTATCCGTGTGGTCTGCAGAGAATTTCTTCATGTGGCTTTCGCCTTGTTGAAATATATGTTGCAGTTCAAAGCTAAAGGGATTACTCCTGAATAGTCATCACAGGGCTTGATTACGTTCGTATATCATATTTAGCTGGACCCTGCAGGCTATTATTCCATTAGCTATGCTGGTCCTGCTGTTGTCAAAAAGTTGATCGCCGAATGTTAAAAGACTCTGCTTTCTGTTCACCTTACCAAGATGGCTCCGAAGGTTTTGTTAAAAAATAAAACAGATTGTGCTTTATGAAAATAATTAAGAATAAATACTATGTATAAAAATGCTCACATCTTATGGCTGATTTTGGCATTATGTCATGGAGAGATTATATTTTGCTTTATTACTTCTGCACATTTTACTTAAAGTCATAGATTCCATTTTAGGAGAGACAGTACTTTTTCTCACTGATAGTAGAGAGTCGCAGAAACTGATTTCTGAAACAAAAAGAAGTCTTTCCCTCCCTTCCATGTATTCAAATCATATAAAATTAAAACCACGGAAGTAAGCCCAGTACATCAATATTAATACAATAGTACATCTACAATGGCCTAATTACAATAAGGTTTTGTCAGGCAACTGTACCAAGGAGGAAAGAGTTTTCTTTGGAGGAAATATGTGTATAAACTGAAAATCTGCCATTCACACTTGATCATCAGAAAAATCACTTCAAATAAATAACGTTGTTTTTAAGTTATTCTTTAGACAATGGTTTTGTAGTTTCAGTCACAACAGTTAACATATCTTAAAGCAATGAGTTAAATACATAGTCTTATAAACCCTGAATCCTCTTACCAATACAAAGTATAATTTGATGTTTGCTTTTTAACCCATGTTATTACAAATTAGCTATATATGATACTCTGGTTTCTCTTCAGATCGTATACATCTTTCGCCTTTTACCAATTAGCTATATATGAAGTAACAAAATAATAGTAAACCCTTGACAAAGACATGGACAGTTGTGGTTCCAGCATTTTAAACAGACTGTGCGAACGGGTCGGCGGCATCACATCACTCAGTGGGAGCAATGATGGTCTTGAAGCTGCCGCGGCTGAACAGCTCGTTTCTGGCTCGTGTTCCCAGAGCGGTGCTGGATTGGTGCAGGGCTCGTGCCCTTCTTGGCACACTCCTCCTTGTAACGGATGGTGCGGAGAATGGCTGGTCAGGGATGCAGCCTGTGATCCTGGAGCACAGCCAGACGCTAATTTGGGCCTCATTAGCACTGCTCTTGAATTGACAACTTCTCAGCAAGTTTTTGTGCTTCCTGATATTTCTCGTAGATGGTTGCCTTTGCCATCCCATTTGATACACACAGCAGAGAAGGGCTAGGTACAACAAGTCAAGAGGAAATGCGGGGCACATTCAGCTGGGATGGCAAAGAGACTAACGGAAGGACTACTGGGAAATGAGGACAGGGCTAAGGAACCCACAGGGGTGCGGAAGCACCGGCGACTTGCAACAGAGGGATGCTGTGCCATTACCTTCCCTGGGGCGGAAGGTAAAGGGGGAGAGGATGGTGTTATTGGACCCTGAGGGAGAAACAGAGATTCAGAATAGGGGTCACCTGGTAGAACCTAGAAGCAGCAGTTGTAGAGTTTGACGGCTGCCAGAACTAAGCTGAAGTCAGCGGCAGAGAGATAATTCCCTGACTTCTTTACCCTCCTCACCTCTGGTCTCCTGCTGGTGGCTCCCCTTAGATAAATCCAAACCAGGAGGCCAGAAGGCAAGTGAACCTGTGAGACGCATCTGAAGTCAGTGTCTTGAGACACAGGGCAAATCGGGACAATGGATCATGGGTATGTGTGTGTGTGTGTGTGTGTGTGTCAAATAGCATATAACAGGGTTTGGAAAACACACAAACTCCATGTTCTTTTCACAAACAGACTACTTTAGAACAAAGGATTATACAGGGTCTGGCAGAAGTAAGGCCTGCTTGAATATGGTTGGTAGGGGACATGAATGTCTCACATGAGACGGACAGAAATTTGACCACTTCACCTAAAATGCCATATGGTGTGCTTATTGTTATGTTACAGAATTACATGCTTATGATTTTGTAATACAAAAGGGGCATTATTCATACAGGATGCTGTATAGGAGATAATATTTTCAATGGATAATCTAGAGATATAAAAATTAATATTTTTGCAAAACACAAATTTTCCAATATATGCTGAGATTTCCAAACAAAAGACACTGTAGATATACAATATCCAGTCCAAATATTGTAAGATGAGTAAATATGGACCTTGTCATCAGCAAAGGCCCTAGTAATTTCTAATTCCTGGAAATAGATCTTCCTTGAAAAACCAAAACAATTCTCCTACCAGTACTACTAAAAGCTAGTTAAAAATGCAGACCTAGTCAGTTAGAATCTGCATTTTTAAAGGGATCTCAAGGTGGTTCATTTGCTCATGAAAATTTGAGACTCACAGTTTTATATAACCTTACTCTTACTTACACTATCTAACACAGAAGAAAAATAGCGTGGCCTGTAAAGGTGAAGCACTAGTCGCTTGTCTTTTGTTCAGTTGCAACATTCAGAGCATGTGTAGAAATTAAATGTTCCCATAGGCTGAGAAAGTAGTTTGTGCTGGGGAATGCAGTTAGGACTTTTTAATAAAAACTTCTCCACACCCTGTGCTCCAGGTATTATTTTCCCTGTTGTACAGGAAAGGAAACCAAAGGTTGGGGGACTAACTGGCTCCATATCACACATACATAGCTGGAGATTCAAACCCAGGTTGGTTTGGATCCAAACCTCATGCTTTTCTTTTAAAATTTTTTTAATGGAATCTACTGGGGGGACACTGGTCAGTAAAACCACATGGGTTTTGAGTGAACGATCTATGACATGTCATCTGCATGCTGCACCACGTACTTACCACCCGAAGTCAAGTCTTTACAGCCCCCCAAAGTCTCCCCTTTGCCCTCTTCACCCCCCACCTGCCTTTCCCAACAACCACAGATGCTGTCTGTATCCATGTGGGTTTTTTCCTTCCTAATCCCTTCACCTTTTCCCCTCAGCCCTTGAACCCCACTCCCCTCTGACAGCTGTCAGTCCATCCTCTATGATTCTGTTTCTACTTGGTTTGTTAGTTTTTATTTTGTTCACACATAAGTGCGATCATATGGTATTTGTCTTCTGTGCACCTGACTTCTATACCCATCCTCACTGCAGTGAATTCAGAGACAGGTGAGCAACAGGGAAGGCTGCTAGGCCACTGTGTTGTGTGGGGCAAGGAGAGGGTGATTTACCGGACTTTGCAGAGAGCTGCTGTGGAAAGCCTACACAGTTCTCAGTTGTTATTGGTCCATTTAACTTCTTGTTTTCTAGAGACTGCTTCTAGTGCAGCAGTTAGAAAAACTGCCACGTGCCCAGGGACGTCCCTGCAGGCCCCCGCTCTGACACACAGGCCAGGACAACTGAGCCTGGACTAATCCTAATCCAGGGTGTGCGTCACGTGAGTTGTTGTTGCCTTTATTTCATTTTACTTTGACTGAACTCCTAACGGATTCAGCTTCATAAAGTCAGAAAAAGAGGGGAAGAAAGCAATTTATTCCTGTTTTCACTGGAGCTCACTGCAGACATGAAATTTCTCTAAAAATGCAAATCATTTGGTGCAACACCAGTGAAGCTCAGTAGCTAAAGCTCTTAGAGGCAAGCGCTTTCCCAGGCCTAATGTTTTTATGCCAAGTGATTGAATAAATCGATCCATTTGTCACAACATCTTCACTTAAGTTTCTTACCCCCGGATGAATGTGTGTAAAGGTACTAGAGGACTTTTCTTTATCACTAAGAAAACTGATTACACTTGTTAATTTGGCTTTTAATCTTAGGTATGTCAAAATAAATGCCATAAACGAGTGTAGAATAAATCAATACAGATCCCTTCCATATCAGATTGATCAAAAAGGATTTGGTAAGACTGTACGATGTGAAATCCGAATGTACAAACTAAGCCCTTACTTATGTAATATGACTTCAGACGCGCTCAGTGTCTGAAAGAAACTCTTTCTGAAAGCAGAAATGGTGCACTTTTGTTGCATTACAGAAAAATCCCCAGAAGGCCTCCCTATCCAAGGTATTTAATGTGAACATTCATTTTTAAAAGATTTCTTATCTCTTGTCCAGCCATCTTGTTAATTCAAGGTGCACCATATCACAGATTTTTTATATGCTACATAAAGCGAAAATTACACTTAACAAGTGTAAGGTTGGTCATAAAAAATAGATAAAACAACACTCTTAAAAGCCAAGATATCACCAGGAAAGGCTATCAGTCATTCTTGTAGAGGAAGCGAAGACAATGAGAAATAAAAATCATACACAAAGACTCCTAAAATGCTGCCCAGACCAGGCCTGGGCCATTACATGTGTTTTTGTAGTGCCCGAGCAGCAAAGCAATTGCTCAGCGCACACTTTTGATTGAACATATTTTTTATTTCGCTTGTATAATAATGAATGAGACAGAGATTCATGCTACTCCACTCTCCGAATGACGCGGATTTTAAGCTGCTCTTCCAGTAGTGGGTATAGTTTATGTTGAACGCATGCTGTATCTCCCAACGGGTAACCCCTATTCATTTTTCATTCATCCCACAGATATTCAACGAGTACCCAGCAAGTGGAAAGCGTTTGTGAGGCAGGTTCTGGGGACTGTTCGAAGCAGTGCTCAAATTAGGTGAATTCGGGAGTGCCTGGCAGAGGGGGGCGGTGGGGAGCTCCGTCTCCAGCCATGGCATGATTCTTTGGATTAGTGCTTGGTCTTCGCAGAAGAAATGAGAGTTTTATATAGAATTTCTTGAAGTAATTAATTTAGGATAGACTAGTAAGGTGCAGGGGGTTTCCAAACAAATGCTACGGCACTATCAGGACACGTAAATGCATTTAAATGCGTGTCTCGGCAAAAATAAGACTGTTGGGTTTTCCATGGTAGGGCTCAGATTCTTTGATAGCTTGGCTGGTTGGTCAAACATTGGAAAAGCAGAGAATCTCTGTGTTAGAGGCTCTCTCCTCAACACATGCACATTATACATCTGTGCATGTATTTTGACTTATAGATAAGTAGGAGACATTCTTGAAAACGTTTTTGTAGTTTGAATTTAAGTATATAATCACCACTTATTTATAGTCTGCAGTTTCTAATCTTTTCTCTTTTCAAAAGTAATATATTCATCTCTGCACCTACAGTACCTTGCATACTGTCTTAGAGATAGTACATACTTAATGTTTTCCCAATGAACATGGTTTGTAGCTTATGATTTACTTTTAAAAAATGTGACATCATAAAATATTGCTTGGCACATATGACCAATCAATGTCTGTTGAAAGAAAGAATGAATGAATATGTTTACTCCTAAAATTTTAGATGAGTGCAGAAAAGATATATAATTAAGACAAACCTATTGGATTGAAATGCTGGATAATTAAAAAAAATTCTCCTGAAGATCTGTGCACAACTCTTTAATGAGTGCATAAGAAATGCTCAGTTCTTAAGAACTACTTTTCCTCCTGAATATATTATTTTCTCATCTTATAAGTAGGAAAAAACCTAAACTTTTAGTCACAACTTCTGTAGTGCTTCAGATAAAAAATGAGATCAAAAAAAAGTTTGAACTATAAAAGTTTAATTGAATACTGAGAAACTTTTGTCTCCCAAATGGCTTTAATGTAAAATAATAAAAGTTCACAAATAGAAAATATATTTAAGTATATGAATAATTTTTCTTGCTTTCATATAAAACATTTTTCAGCTTATATACTCATTAGGCAGTTCTGGATAAAGTTCATTTAAGATGATTGATTGAAAAATCCTTCTTGTAAATACAAAATTTGGGCTTTAAAAACTGTAACTTTCTATTTTTTTGAATAACTAACAGCTAAATTACTAAAGTCTTATTTCCCAGTCCAATTGCATAGCTATTACTATGTGCAGTGAAAATTATCCAAGTTTATCTAACTATGAGTTTTCCCTTGGTCCTCTCAACAACAGATGTTTTGATAGAATTACCTTACATGCCAATAACACTAGTGATTGACATTGTTGACCCTACAGAAAAAAAGGAGATTATTATGTACAATTGCTCCATATAATTTAAAACAGTTAAGTTTAAATAAATACTTATTTAATTTTTCCTTCCTCTGTGAAGATTTCCCTAAATTAGGTGGTTCTCCTTTGCTCTTCACGGCACCACACATCTTAATTTACCAGATGGTGCTAGATGCCAAGTTCCTTCACCCCAGAAACCTCTGTAATGATGGCAGTCAGCATTCTGGAGCCTAGTGGGTTCCCAAGCATTACCTCATCTAATTTGTGGGGATAACACTACTATCCCCACACTACAGGTAAACAGGTAGAGGGCCAAGGAGTCCAAGTGACGCAGCCTGTAAATGGCGGGGTCATGGTCAGAACCTGAGCCTTCTGATCCTGGAGGTGGTGCTCTTCGTCACCCTTCCTTCTGCTGAGTGAATCTTCACTCCACGGAGTCTTATTCCCCCACCTCTGCCTTTCCAAACTCTGCTTAGGATCGCTGAGCCCTGTATTTCCTGTTTTCCTGGTGAAAAAATGTTGTGTCTCAAATTTGTTTTGGAAAATGCCAAGAAACTGAGGATATTTAGTCAATCCGCCTCTCCTTCTGGGGGCTAGGAGGCCCGTGAGGGCTGTGGGGGCACGTGCCGAAGGGTGTAACTGCGCACACTGCTCTCGGCCGGTTGAAGTCTGACTCCCAGGCTATGACCAGGTGAGTACTTCGTGATGCTAGACTCTGCTAGGAGAATGGTTTGTGGCACTCTTGGGACATGAGAAGCTGTGTTGCTGGGGCTATTAAGAAACTCCAGAGGGTATGCACAAAGATTCTTATTCTTATTCCTTTCTGCATTTTTTTTATAGCTGGGATGGCACAGAAATCAGTTTGCACAGCAAATAAACCTAATAGTTAGAGATAAATCCTTGAAAATACTGAAAAAATTTTGTTTACACACATCAGTGTGAACTAACCTTCCTTCCCCCCTCCCTTCTGTCCTTTCTCACTCCCTCCCTTTTACTTTCCTTTCTCCCACCTCCTTACTTTTTCTTTTAAAACAAAATAGTGGATCTGAGCACTAGATTGAAGTAAAGGTTAGATTTGATTAGGCCATATATATAAAACATCTTTGAATATAAGTTTCTTTTCAGAAGAGATTTTAATGGAAATATAAAGCAAAGAAAGATCATGGAAAACACAAAACAAAATAAAGTTCTCAGATAGGACTATTTTTCCAGCAAAAGCATTAGCTAACTTCTCAGCCTGACATCACGAGAGAATCAGTCCCCGGGCCCTGGGCCTTTTACACCTTGCCTACATTAGTCAGGAGACCTTTGGCCCTAGCAGGAGAGGCCAGGCGAGTCTCTAGATCTCAGGTGGAATGTGTTCTCAGGTGGATCTCAGGAGCAGGGCTTTTTAGAAAAGCAAACATACAAGAAACTTTGAAAAGCATAATGGGCCTTACGAGGGTGGGAGAGAGCAACGTAGTACATTCCACCCAGACAGTCAGATTTCACCTGAACATGTGTTTTCAATGCTCTGTCTTGGAAATTTTCTGTTACCGCACTTACAGATCACTGAAAATAGGCGCCTGGCCATGCTCTGCCCAAGGTCCAGTCACGCTGTGTTCAAGCTCAAAACAGATATTGATTTTCATTTCAAACTCTAATGCCAAAATTAGCAATGTCAGGTTGAATTAGAGGTGGATGGCTCATAGAGTTCAAAAGCGGACAAGCTGCACAGCCAGACTACGTTTTCTGGGTTATTTCCTTCTCCTCGTGTCCTAAAGACAACAAAGCACTGAGCACAAGACACCCTTTAGTCCCATGGAAGCCAAAGAAATACGTAGTCCAACTCCACTCACACGTCTTCAGCACATCGGTTTCCTTCATGTCAGTTCAGGGGTGAATACCTCCAGTTGGAGGATTATTAAAGATTGCTTTAATTTTCTTCTGCTGGGCATTTTGCTTATTTTGCTTTTAAAAAACCCAAATTGGTATAGCAGTTTACATGGACAGAGCACTCCTTCGACAGAGTCCCTTGAAGGGGGGCAGGCAGCACGGCCACTGAATTATGGTATCAGCAGGGTGTGGGTCCTTTTATGTGCAGGATTGATTGAACGGAAATCACCACACACTGGGCTGCGGAGAGCTTCCCTCACCTGCAGCAGTTCCTCGAAGGAGCAGATAGAATCCCGCAGCGGGGACCGTCGGAGCATGCATTCACCAGGAGGAGCAAATGCCCACAGACCCCAGACTTGATTTCTCAACAAGGAAGGCAGGAGCGGCTTACTTATCGATGAGGAAGAGTACTGCCGCAATGCCTTCGGGGGTGGGGAGGGAAGGGATCGAGTAGTGCTATCCTCTGAAATACGTCCAGGTCTGTACAGATAATATCCCAATGGGTCTGGCTGTTGCTTATTCTCACTCTGAGTGAAGAAGCTTTTGGTTAGATATCTCCCACGTAGCGATTTGTGTCTGCACAGTGTGTTTGTGTGTCTGTTGTGTGTGTGTGTGTGTGAGAGAGAGAGACAGAGAGAGAGAGAGAAAGGAAGGCAGGGGGGAGGGATGAAGATGGAATAGGTTTGCAGCAGCAGAGAGAGCACTCAGAGGTTCCTCAAATACAGATTTTCCAGGATAAAAGGAGATGCATCTGGTAAATGCCTGCAAGTTTCCCAAGCTGCCTTCTCCTACACGTTCTAGTCCCGCCATGGGTGCAGCGCAGGTATTGAACCACTCCGTGAGCACAGTGGGGAGATGCAGTAGGTGTCTCTGGTAAGCGGGATGGGTGGTGGCCTCTCTGTGCCCCCACAGGTGACATGTATGTCCCTCTCACCAACGCTCGAAGTATGTCATCTGCTGTCATCTGCTTATCTGTGTGTACTGGAGCACTTTGATGGCTGGATTGCGTTTCATTTAGCTGATATTTCCAGGGCCTGGAAAATGCCTGGCTTATGATTTGTGCTTAGAAGTTGATGAATTAACGGGGAGTACGACTACCCCGTAGGGATGTGTGAGTATGTATTAGAGATGGAGAGAGGGAGCAGCCCCCTCACCTTATCATGATTCAGGAGTGAAAATCTGAAAAGTTAAGAAGAAACTGGAAATGGATTCCTTGTCATTCTTCATCAATAGCACACTCCCCAGACTCGGAGAGCAAATCAATGCTGAACACCAGCACCCAGGGGCCTGGTGTGGGTTTGGGACTGTCCCCAGTTTGGGTCAAGCACATGCCATATTCACAGTAGGACTATCGGACAAAGGGTCTGAGAAAGTGATAGGAGTTGGTGGGCTGCTTGGTAAGGCAGGAGTGGAGCAAGACCCTGGAGGAAAAGGGAAGACAGCACCCTGAATTGAGTGAGAGAAAGTAGAAGGCATTTGTTCCTGGATACAGAACGGGAAAAGGAAATGGAGGCAGGCGGGCTGAGAACCTCCAGTCGTGGAGCTGGGACTGGCCCACGATGTTGGGTACAGAGGCAGACAACTTCAGAGTGGTTAGTCACGGCAGCCTTTCTCGTACATTGTATCAAGCCAAGCTTGGGCGGCCAGCAGAGAAGGGGAAGTGAAGAATACCTCTTCCTGTTTTTCAATAGAGTTTAGTTAATGTCTGAACTCTGGGTTGCAGTTCAGTTACTAACTGTAGTCATGCTTACTGCTCCACAGGTGGAAGCGGTAAACTACGGCTGATTGAACAATCTTTGCAACTTTAGAAACCACAGGTCTCCCGGTGCACGATGTCGTGCTCTCTGCCCACCCTGCCGGGTCTCATACTGTGAGGACGTTTTCAATAATTTATGGAACAGCACAATCAAGAGTCAGGAAGGTGGAGGACAGAAAGACTCCTCAAGGTTTTGAAGTGTACTGTACAAGGTTTATTATTCAAGTGCTAATGTAAAGATGGCGACGGGCTTTTAAAAGCATTTTTTTCCTTTCGCCTGCAGTGCTGGCCTCCAGCACTCACACTAAAAGAAAGGGCACTGTCACCTCGCAATGTTTTTCTCTTTTTGTCCAAAGAATGCCACACCAGGGAAACCTATTTGCAAAGACATGCTTAGCTTTCTGCGTTGCAGGTGGGAAGCACAGCTAGTTCACTCTGTCTGAACTCCCTGCTCAGCGACTGATGGTAAGAACGAAGCTCAGGCTCCTAGCGTGCGAGAAGTTTATGCACTAGCCTTCAGCTTGTAGCTCCTCTGTACCAGCCCTAGGGGAGGATAGATTTTATAAATAAAATATATGTGAACAGCAGTAGTCACAGCATTATTACAGACTTAAAAAAAAAAAGATATCAAAGGGCATGGTTACATGAAGGGAGCAACAAGTCAGCGTTTGCAACTCTGAACCGTCCAGGGCTACACCGCCACGCAGGACTTGTTAGTGAGCTCGGAAAAGGGTGGAGAGTTGCAGCAAATGTTAGAGATGTTAGAAACGCCACAAGTTCCAGATATACTTGGTGTTGATTTTCCAGCTGGCTTAATGTTATGATGTTAGGCGCTTGTATTTGTGAAGAAATTGTGAGGTTTTTGGCTGAACCCGACTGCAAGAAATTAAAGCAGTCATGATTTTCTGTTTAGTTCGATCCTGCTGCAAATATGCAACATAGCAGCATAAAGGTTGAAGGCATTTTCCACGTGATTTTCGTTTAAACACAAGTACTACTCTCAGGTGACCTTGATGTGTGGGTGCAGGTGAGAGAGTGTTATTAGAGAAATGCCGTAGGGGAGAGTTCCTCGGGGCCCCAATTCTGTAGGTTGGTCTGGTTTCTGCCTCCTTCCAGATGTGATGAAGATATAAATTCAAGGTTCTGCATCACAGGTCCAAATGGAGTTCAAAGAATGGCCCAGAGCCAAATCTAGCCTATTCCAGAAACTCGTTTAGGAGCTTCAACTCAAAAAGACTTTTGGTCTTCTTAAAATGAATACATCTCCCGACTCAACATGTTACAGTTTACTGAAATGCAACTCTCACGTTTAAACGGAATCAGGCCCTATGATTTTCTTCAGCAAAGTCCTTAGCCAGGTTCAGATACCTACCTATTATGCTCGTATTTTAGAAATCTTATTAAGTAGATATTACACCTATGAAGTTTAAAATGATACATACATACTATAGGCAGCACTAGGAAAACAGACTAAAATTAGGTATCTGAAGTCTAATATGATTTTGCCCCAAAAGTATAGTCAGTAGACTATCAAAATTTTAACTGTGTAAGGAGAAGTTCAGGAGACTAAAAGGGTAGATCCTAATTGGATTAAGGCAAGTTGCCTCCGTGTGGACAAGCCGATTTTCAACATGAACGAACCATCTTCTGTACCATTTAATCACAAATACATTCTCAGACGCTGGCAGCTACACAGGGCCTTTATCTCCTTTTATGGTCTAGGAAATAACCCCCAATTACACAAATTGGAGTAGGTCAAGTAATGAACACAAGGGCATAGAAATTATGAAAAAAAGATTCTCTTGTGTCACAAATTATTCATGAAAAACAATTCCTCCTCTCCTATTCTTTAGTAATTGGTAATCTTTCCAGAACAAATATATTCAAGTAAGCTTCCAATACACACTCCGTGCAATGCATGAATAATCAATGTTGAAATAAGAGCTGGATGATATTTTTTTGATTCGGGGGGGGTCAAAGCTGCCTTGTATTTCTGTGGGTAAATGTGGGAGCTGCAGGAGATTTTACTTGCATATCATCCCTCAACAGATTTTTTTTTCAATAGACTCGTCTCTGTGCTCCTTTTTACTTACTCTTTTTTTTTAGTGTGGTGTGGCATACATAATTTAAATAACCAGGGAATGTCTTTGGGCTCGAAACCACCTGCTGGCTTATATTAGCTAATTAATGGTGATTTATCTGAGTTCCTAATTTGAGTGGAGCTGATTGCCTTTAGGAATTTGGGACATGTTATAAGCATTCTGATTAAAATTACGCCTTTTGTGATGGACAGTCTCCTTAAAAGGCTTTTTCAAATGTTACATGTTAGCAGACTAAACACCACCACCACCACCACCAACTGCCAAACCGACGACTTCACGTTGTTCCGCGGCTCGGATGCCGTCTTCTGAAGCCTGCTTTCCCGAGCAACGCCACTGTGTCCCTGCCAGGCTTCTCCTCATTTTGCCTCCTGCATGAGGGTTTATTTGCATCCATAGAGCTTAATCCATACAGCTTAAATCATTTTCACAAAAACTAATAACAGTAGATTCATTTTAGCCAAACTACGTGTCAGGCGGTCCCGACTCCCCGAGCCTGAACGCGGGAATTTCACAGGGCACAGTGTCTGAGGGAGAAACATCACAGAAAGCTCTCAGCAGTCTCTCTGTCGGTGTCATTTCTTTTTTTCTCCGCTGGTCTCAGTACCTCTTAAGACAGCATAGCTTGTAGACAATGTAAGCCAGCCACCTCTATCTGCTGTGGTCCCACTGCCAGGAGAGCCAACCCAGCATCAGCTCCTTAGCTAAAGTACATGCTTAGGGCTGGTGGACACATTACTTCTGTCGGCTGGGTTCAGTTTTTATCCCAGGAAGGTGCACAGTCATGAACACGTGATTACTGCTTTGAGATTTCTGGATTTAGGAATAGTTTCTCTAATTTAGCCAACCCCTCCCATGGCCCTCCCCTTCCCACAAAAAAAGTAATACAAGTCATGATAAAATGCATACAGCGCTTAATGTATGTGTGTATATTTCAGTTTCTAGCAATTAACCCACACACATCTTTTAAGAAAAAAGGTACTTTCCACAATGCACATTGTTCTTAAAAATTTTAACCATTGAAAAGTAGTCATAAAAGGATTCAGGGCTAAAAATGAAAGATGAGAATTGAGTTCTCAGTGACCAGAGACTCATGGGTGGTCTGGTTGATCTAACACTAAGGAGTGTGACCGATGTGTAGCTTTCCACTTTTTCTTATTTCTAAAAGTCTCGCAGGGCATGAAAACCTTTCCTTTAAAAGAATAAATAATATATGCCTGTATTCTGCATCAAATTTGACAATCAAACAAAGCTTTGTTACTTCTATTTTGAGCAGTGAATGTTCAGCTGAGGCATATTTCTGGGTTTGGGGCTCACAGTCCGTTCTCTGGGGATGAAGCTTTTGTAGCAGTCAGTGCTTCTGCATTTTCAATGGTTCTGCTGACCTCTTTGGTTACCCTGAGTTAGGATTTTGATTGTATCTTTAACTGTGCAACTCTCAGTTTCTTAGGACTTGCTAGGCTCCGTGGCCACGCTGAATGACACACGTTCTCCCTTGCTTGTGCTCGCCTCTGATGTACCCCACCCCATCCCCACTGCGGCTGCTTTAAGTAAATGAGAAGCTCTTCTTAATCTCCTCACCAACTCTCTGTTGAAGGGTCAAATATCCTTGGGGATACAGAAGAAAACTTTTTCTGACCTCCACATTCTCTCAGTTCTCCTATTTTTGACTGTAGTAGGTACAAGGCATTGTCTTTGATGGCAATCCAATTCCAAGTCCAGTTCACTGTGGGAAGCTTATGGATCGCAGGCGTTCTCGCTTTAACCCAAATGTGGTGCAGGATGCAGTAGAGCATACAGTCCCCCACATCCAAAGTACTGTCAAAGTAAGTGCTGTGAGATAGAGAAGGGTTTGTCAGAGGCGATGAGCAGTTGAATTTAGGTTAGTGCTCATAAGGGAACTCCACGAGCAGCTGTACTTATAACTTTCAGATAGATTTAGCTAAATGACACTTTTTAAGAAGGTAAAATTGTTCAATGGTTAACTGGTTGATGGCAGAGAGAACATAGCAAGGTGTCAGAAACAGCAGCAACTTCAGTTTTTTTGTCTTAGTCACCATCAGCGAGTTCGAAAGTGAAAGTCACAGACCATGACCTCCAAACCCGCTGCAATCACGGACTCCACCAGAAAGCCTCTCCCCCACCCTCCTCAATTGGCACCCTATTTCTTTTTCAGCGACGGCACAGTAATATTTAAAGGCTGACTCCTTGCAAGTTCTAAACTTTGTTCTACAGAAAAAATAAAACAAAACACTGAGTAACAGTTGATTATTGCTGAGCCAAAGGGGAGGGCAATGCCGACAGCTACCCCAACTGAATTCTCGCGTTTCCATCCTTTGATGGTGAGGCAGCCTAACGACGTTTGCAGAGCGCAAAGTGGAGGATATACTCCCAGGGCATCTTAGTCGAACCATGTTTTGGAAGTTTAACATCTGGATTTGAAGTTCTCGGTGATTTCTAATGCTCAGAACTAGTTTGGCACTAAGTATTCAATCACCTTGTCATTGGTCCCATTTCAAGAGTGGTAGACGGGAGAAAATAGACTCCAAATCATAGCTACTGTCTTGTGTAAGGTTCTTATTAAAAACAGCATATTCCTGTAGCCCAGAGGGCTGACAGCTTCTTCCAAAGCAGAAGTGCTGCTCTAAGCTAACCTCAAGGGGCTACTCAAGAGAGATGCAGCCTTCACCCCTCTCTGTGGTGGGGGTGGGGGGACGGATAGCATCGTATTCATCACAACGCCAAGCCTCAGTCACCCCAATAAGTAATATTCCTTAAGGCATTACTGACATGCAGTTCTCTGGTTAATTGGTGTATAAGTATTTCAATAAGAATAATTAATTTTAAATAGAAAAATTACTTTAAAATAGAATCTGTTTAGGGGAGTACATATACTTGGGCTTAGTTAGGTAAGAGGTTTCTCTTTCTCTTTTTTTTTTCCTCACGTTCAAACATAGATTATCATTTGCTTCTATTACATCACTCGTGCTTCACATTTTATCTACAGATGGTCAGCATGTAATAAAGGGTGCACCTCCAGACCGAGGTGCTTAACAACGTGGAGGGCGGCCACGCTTGACCTGTGGTGCTGAGGAACGGGAAGGTACTGAATAAACTCAGTTCAGAAAGGACGATCGGGTCCTGAGGTACCACTATGTGAGGGTCTTCTCTTGTCTGCTAAAAGTGACAGCAAATGAAAGAGGGGTTATTCTTCTTTTTCTCTTTCCCATGAAGATCAGCACTTTCCCATCTGCTGATTAGACTTTTCATGCACAAGCCTGGCAGCTGTAAGTCTGTCTGGGCATAAGCGTTATTTGTGTATTTTTATATGTGTCACCAAAAAAAAAAAAAAACCATTCATATACCATTTTATGATTCTATAGATAAAAAAATGCAATGAAAATTTTGAAAGAATTTTAGGGCTTATTACAAATACTTAGCTTTGTGTATCTCAAATGCATATACACATAGATACATTTAAAAGAGTACTGTATTTTTAGAACGTAAATTTGGAACATAACATCCTCAATGTAAAAAAACGGAGCGGTGTATGTATTAGGGCTAATTTGCTTGCAAGATTTAACAATTTTTATAGAAAGTAATTCTTCATAAATTCAAATTATAACTTAAATGCCTAGTTATTTCTTTAAAAGAAATTAAAAAATCACAAGTCAACATTTAGATAAAATGAATTCAATTTTCTAGGTGTTAATTTTTCAATCAAAGACTGGGATAAATTATGAATGAAAACACTAGTTTTTATCTTATCTATGAAATAAAAGCATTTAATACAATTTCTTCCTGAAAGTATCTCTGCATATAAGTCGATGGTCCTCCAGGGATGACACAGTATTCATTCTTCCCATTTCAGCACTGACAGTTGAGTGGGTTTGAAACGTAGCCACAAACCAAGTGAATTGATTAGACAGACAGGCTTCAGAAGACAGCAGACCTTGACATTTGCCCAGATTTACTATTTTAAATGATGATGATACTCTCTATGGCTGGGAAAAAAAGAGAATCTTGGTTCCGGAGTGCAAATTCAAAGGATATAAATCAACTGTCAATAACACTGAGTGAAATGTTTTTAAAGCTTCAACTCTCTAGAGGGGACTGTGCCCGGGACCCAAGGCCTCTGCCATGGCACACAGGCAGTTCAGAGAGCTGAAATCCCAAGGAGAGCAGATCACCAAGGGCAAGTTGGGGGTTTCAGCAATGGAGTAAATCTAGGGAGCTGAGAGGTTTTGAGTCAAAAAATTATTCATTCAGATGCAGCATCTTTTCAACAGTGAAGAGCTAAACTTAAAGGAGAGAGCGATCAGATTAAGTCAGTCAGTTCTAAGGTATGATGTTTGCATTTACAAATGAATGTTTGCTTACTTAAAGAAATACCTCATTACTGAACATCAGACAGAAGGGAGATGTATGTATGCAAACAATTCTGACACCAGAGGAAGCAAGGGGCTCGGCACCAGGAGATCGTTGGAGCAAGTCTGGTGTTTGGGTTGGTGTCTACCTCAGAACAAACCCCTCCTTTTATTCATCACAATTTTCATAGCTGCTTCTCTTTTTCTACTTCTACCCCAGTAGGTTTTCTCAAACAGAAAGTTTACAATTCTTTTCCACATCCTTAGGGCACTGATGGTGGACGAGGAGGCCTCACCATCTGAATGGGATCGGTAGGGCTGCTTCTCTGATAAAAACATTAAACAAGAAAACTGAACTGGTATTTTTAGAAAGTGGGTTTGTAATAAAGCCATTAGTCTCACAATTGCTAAATTTCGTTGCCGTGATTTTCAAAACTGGGTGAAATGACATACTTCAGCATTGGGTTTTATTAGATCTTTGGCAGAGGATGGAATCAAAAGGTTTAATAAATTGTTAAATACCCTTTTTCTCCATTTATAACCCAGGTAGGAAATATAGCCTCTGGTTAGGTTAGAAGCGACTGTTAAAAGGATTGTGAATTGAAAAGAAGCCTTGGTGGGTAAATCAATAGTATTAGAACTAGACATTTAGAAGTTGTTCAGTTCTTAAATGAATTGTTTGAAGGTAGAAACGATCATTGACAAATTCCTGCCAGAATTCTTTCAGGGTCATTCACTCAATCTCACCCCCGTAAACGGAACACCTAGTTCATCATTGCTTTAACAAGTTGGCATTACAGATCTCTAGAGCTTCCTTGGGTTTCCCTCATAGCATGTGTCACCTGCAGCTTTAACATGAGAAAAGAATGTTCCCTTAGGATCTCTGTTCGGAAGCTTCATTCTCTTTATGATACTGTGAAGCATTCCCTGCATGTAATCATATCAGGTCTCTGGAATCAAAGAGCCTTGGTTTCAATTGTAGTTCTGCCACCTCCTGGCTGGGTCACTGGGGTCAAATTACTTAACTTCCCAAACCTCCCTTTTCTCCATCGTAACAGGAAGCTCCTATCTCTTTCCCTTCCTTTCTGCTATTTTTGGCAACTGCCCTCTTCTGCTGTAATTGCCAACGCCTGAGGTCTTTCTCCACCGTTCTCTCCCACAATGAAAACTTATTGTTTTGTCCCATTGCCTCAGGCCTTGCTAATGTGTTAGCTAACTAATACCTCCCCTCCCAGATAACAAAATGCCTTAATTTGGTGGAAGCAGACATTCCCTCTTAATGATAATACCTTACATTTGTATATAATTTATAGTTTACAGGGCTTAATCTCAGTCAATTCACATGGCGTCCCTGAAAGTAGTGTATTACAATCTACATTCAGTGGACGAGGAAACCGGCACTAACAAGAGGTCAAGTGATTTTCTCCAGGGTGTGTGCATAATTTGGGACTCAAGTTGTAGGCCAGCTGACCCCAAATCCATTATTTGTTTCGTTTAACAGCTCTAATCAATATGGCGATTTCAGACCGGAAGGACGGCTGATGTTACAAAAATGACAAGAGTGTTGTGTGTTAAAATAATCTAGTTCAGCTCTCTAGGCCTCAGTTTCCTCACCTTGGAAATTCAAGGATTTAATAAGGTGACCTGTAAAATCCATTTTAGCTTTTAATACTCCATGATTCTATAAACATATACCTCATAGTTACAATTTCTCTACCAATTTTCATTTTCTTTTCAGTTTATATCAATAGTTTGCACAGAGAATTTAGTTATCAAGTATAAATAGTATTAAAAATGTGCTACCATATATAATATTTTAAGAGGAAAAGGAAATTAAGTATACAAAACTAAGTATTAAATTTAAAGATTCAAACAGGAGTGAGTAGCTACCAATTTCTCCTGACCAAACCACAACTGCTCTGGGGTTGTCCTCTGTACCCAAAATTGCTTAGTTGTGGGGCGAATGCATGCCCTTAGGAGAGATGCACGAGGAGCAGCAGAGTAGCAAAGGACAGAGCTCAGCTGTCCTCAGCAGCCAAACCCTCTCCAGCCACCAGGAGGGCGGCAGTTGTGGAACTAAGGTCTTCCACATACTCATGGATTAAATTTTAAAAAGTCAAATACAAAAGAGCATTAAGCCACGTAGTCAACGCTGATGACCCCTAAGTTAAATACAACCCTCTCTTTGTTATTATAAACAGTCTGAGAAAATCTGGCCTGATTTCATAGGACAGGCTAAAAGCAAAATGAAAGAGAAAGATGACGTTTTGAAGCCCACCTCCCCTCCCCTTAACACAACTAAGCTGGCTGAGCTGTGAAACTGTGATGGAAATATTGGAACTGTTGTGCCTGAAAAAAAATGCAGTGATCATTTCATTCTTCCTGTCTTTTAATGCTCCAGGGTTTTGGAGACGAATAGGAGCAATAAGTTCACTTTGCAGAATTAATGCAGTAATTCTTTATCATAAGAGCAGAGCATTACCTCAATCTGATTTTGCTACAAAATGGTTCAAAGTCTATTTTTAATGATGGCCCTAATTTGTTAACACCTTTTAAATTATTAATCCCCTTTATATTCAAGTAGTTATTGCATGTCATAACAATGTATCTATGCAGGGAAATTTAATAGTATTTTCTAGATGTCAAGAAAAGGCTTGTTCTGCAAAATGCTATTAAAACTGATAATGAGCTAAATATTTGCCATAGCAAACACTGAAATTACTATATCAATCAGCATTGGGCTCTCTTATTCAATAAACAGAAATTAACCTATTAACTATGCCCAACTTTCAGCAACAAAACGGTTGCTTTCAAGCATTTCCCCCTTCTTCAAATCTCTGTTTTCTTAAAACTACCTATTGCCCTATAATATCAGAGTTTTGAATCAAATCCTTAGTATCAGTATTTATGGTTGAAATTCTAACATAACAAGACATAATATCATGAATGTTTTGCTCCAGTGATTGCAGATATTTTTGTCTTTCTTTTTAAATACACATTAACTTACACACACAAAAATACTGTATCTGATAAAGTCAAATACTCAAGCCTTTACATTGCATTTTAGAATATTTTCCTGACTTTCAGGATTAAAAAAATTCTCTTTTTATGAACTATATGGTTCTACTAAGGCACACCTAACAAAAAATATAATAGTGAAAGATAGTATAAGGATTTGCCATTGGCTATTTATAGCATTTATTTATTTGTTTGTTTGTTTGTTTATTGTTGTTCAATTACAGTTGTCCCCATTTTTCCCTCATTGCTCTCCCCTGCCCAACCCACCACCTACCTCCTACTTTCAAACCCCCCCACCTTTGTCTTTGTCCATAGGTCCTTTATACATGTTCCTTGACTTGACCTTTCCCCTTATTTATAGCTTTTACATATTAAAATGAGGATAAAGGATATATTTTCATGCATTCCTTTAAGAAAGATGTAGACCCAAAAGTGTATTGCATAGTCTTAAAAACAAAAGAAAGTCCCTATTTCTGCTGTGTTTACACTGGACAGAAAAATGTTATCTTCTTGTGAGTATGCCCTAGTTCCAATGACCATCTGAGTCACACTTGGGCTGATAATCAGTGTCGCACACACATGACCCAGAATTGGGTTTCCTTCGTGCACTTTTCTGTTACTCCCAATGTGATTTAGGAACTTGTAAATCTTCAGCTGCTCTCATGATTTCGAAACTTCTAAAACACCGCACTGCATGCACACTCCAGTTCATTTAAAACAAGGCTGTTAACCTTGGAATGATGAGCACTGGCGATTCCATGGATAAATAACAAAAAAAAATTCAAAGTAGATAAAAATAAAAATAACATGTCCATTATGCTTTAAACTTTCTCAGAGCGTGTTGTGTCTACATGTTTCAGCTTCCTGGAAGTAAGCTACATACATCCTCTTCATTGACTACCAGGGGCATCCACCCTGTGGCCCGGGATGGCTGTGAATGCGGCCCAACACATTTAAATTTACTTAAAATATCACAAGACCTTTTTGTGATTACGTGTCACAGTATATTTCTGTGTGGCCCAGAACAACTCTTCTTCTTCCTGTGTGGTGCAGAGATGCAAACAGGTTGGACACTCCTGGAAGGCGGACCTAGAGGAGTTGCGTGGCTGGTTTAGCAAGTGTGACACTGGGGATAGAACCTAGATTTTAATGTGTTCTGGACCATAACTCCGGTGGTTCTGAATGCTACCTCCTTCTTCGAATCACTGGGGGAGCTTTTTAAAAATGCCATCGTCTGAGTGCCACCCAATTAATAGCCATTTAAACCCAAATCCTTGGGTGTGGGGTGGCAGGTTTCTGCATCAATAATTTGAAATGGCAGAGGATTCTAAAGTGCAGCCAGGGTTGGGAACTGTAGGGACCTTGTTAAAATGCTGATCTGATCCAGGGGACCTGGGTAGGCATGAGCTTCTGCATTTCCAAACGACCCCCAGGTGATAATCACACTGCCCACTGCTAGGGGCACGCCACATGCTGAGTAGCGAGAACATGCTTCCTCCTTCACATCCCTCTTCTATTACCACTTTGATGGGGAAACTGAAAACACCTTCACTTTTTTAAAAAAGTGCATCTTTTTTATTTAAGAAATTAAAGGCAGATATTTCCTTGAGTAGGTATATAATTTCTTTGACTTGAATAAATTACAATTTCTTGATAGAAATGCACTCAACTGAATTCTGATCTTCAAGAGGTTCAAAATTAAGCATAATCTATTAAGTGATAATATCCTTTAAATTTAGAAAGTCTGGGGTCAAATGTGACCAAATAGGGCAAAGACAGTGGTTCAATGCATGGATTCTGAAATCAAACAAACTGGGGTCGAATTCCTGCTCGGTCACTCACTCTTCATCTCCTCCTAAGCCTCAGTTTTCTAAAGTGTGAAACAGTAGCACTAAGAATATTTGTTCATTGATTCTATAAATATACATACAAAGGCCATTTGATGCCAGGCAGTGATATTCAGTGGTGAACAGGGCAGCCAAGGTTCCTACTGCCAAGGGGTTTACCTGTACTCAACTTACAGCATCTCTGCAGGAATAAAGATACTGCACAGAAATTGCTTAGCTTAGGGCCTACAATGTGAGGCCTCAATAAATGTTAGTCATTAATTTATGTGAGTTCTGAAATCTTAGCTGCTTTTATGTGCAATTAGCACATACCGTTTTCATATGTTGATAGCCCCAATAAGAACAGAAACCACTGACTAAATATACTAATCATAATTTTAGATACAGAATAGAGCTTACAGGCTCCCTATGTGAGTACGCGCAGGAGCTGAGAGTTAAGCCATCATTATTAAGAAATGAGTGGACTTCGGTTTTGAGTTTTATGGTCAATTTTTGGTGAAAGGCTACATTACTCAGATGTTTCTAATAACACCGATGAGTATGTCTGTGAACACAATCAGTAAATTCGAGTGATGGCCGTAGTGCAAACTTATTTAAAGTTCCCTCGAATACAAATTTGCTAAAAGCTTTGCATCTCATCAGTTTAGTATTTTTGGAAATGGCTCATTTAATTATGAAATAGTGTCCATTTCAAACAGATTTTCCACTTTTTACATTTTTAGAGAGATATAGTTTTTAAGAGATATAGTTGAAAATAGGGAATTTGTGTCAGCTGCAAATTTTTAAATGTGGACAGCATAAAAGGAGATCATTTTGCTAAAATAACTCCTGAAAATTGTTGGGTATAGGAAGGGCACAGGATTAAAGTAAAAAATGTCAATATTCTCCTTTTGTATCAGACTTCAAGCAAGCTGGACTACTTCACAAGCCAGACTCCACAGAGGTAGACCATAGAAATGCCCAATTATAACAAATAAAATGAAAAACTAAAAAATTAAAACACTTTAAAACCTCAAGTGACCCATTAGATCTGCCTTAGAATAATCATGTATTGACCTAGTCCACCTACTCTTGCACTGTCCTAGACAATGATTTTATGCCTTTCTTTTCTCCTTAAATCTGACCTCTAGGTAATGATGTTGCTTCTTATTTCACTAAGAAACCTGGAGCACTGACAAGATAACGTGGATACACTTCCAACAGATCTACTCACCTAACCTACCTTGTCTATGCACACCTGTTTCCATGGAGATGTGTCCATGCCGCCAGCAAAGGCCAACCCTGCCTTTTGTGAGCAGATCCCATCCCCTCTTGCCTAAACGAGAACATCGCTCCAACAATTCTCCCCTCTTCTTCACAATTTCTTCCTCTCTATTGGATCATTCCCACCACACCCGGCCATTCACTTTGGGACCTTCTATCCAGTCACTTGTCTCCTTGCTCACTCCTCTTCAAGCCACAATGACTTTGTTTTCTTCGAACACAACAAGCACATTATGCTGTAGGCCCCTGGGCATTTTCCTTACTTTTTGCAAGCTTAGTCACTCATTTTTAAAGTTGTTAGAAATTCGTGCTCCACATTTCAATGGAAATGAAGTGTTTCATGGATATGTAGTCATCTGTGATATTTCCCACCCTGTACCTCTAGCGCTGCCCCTGGCACCCAACCTTTATTTGTGGAGTAACCTTGTTCTCAGACCTCTGCCATTCTTCTCTTTTTGTGCCCCCTCCAGGTTAGTTCATGCAGGGCCACTGCTACGAACACTGTCCGTAAGCTGTGAGTCCAAAATTCGATTCTGCAGCCCAGTCCAAACCTCTGAGCTCCAGACATACATATCCAAATCCTGCTGGAAATTTGTAGTCGAGGATCTAAATCACATCTTAAACATTTAAAACAAAACATCCAAATTAGAACCCTTGATTTTTCCCAAAGTCATCTCTGCCCAGGTGCTCAAGCCAAAAATTGAGAAATCATCCTTCATTCCTCTCTGTTATTTATCCTCAAATGTAATCCACCAACAAGAGTTGGTTCTATACAAAAATGTATCTCAAGCACGTCTGCTTCTCTTTGCACCACATCTGTGCCAACACCTTGAACCGGCCCAATTTTTTTTCAGGCACAGTCACATCCCCTGGTTCACCCGCACTCATGTGCGTACACAGTTGTGTGCCAGGAAAGAAACGCACCGCACATGAAGTAAGTTTCTAGAAATGACGAGCATCAAAGAGCAACTTTGTAGAAATAAGTTTTGAAATGCTGTTCTAAGATTTACAGTTTGGGCAGCAATGACTTTGAAAAAAGAGAAGAGGAATTTCAACCTGGAGTATATTTGATCTTAAAATCTCTGAAAGATAATGTGTTTATATAAGAATAAAATAAGTGTCTCACTCCAGAATTATTGTGTGATGACTTCTGAAAAAATATTTTGTAATAAACATTTATTGCTAATCTCAGTGGAATATTTTCCAGTTAAAACACTTAAAAATAATTTCATTCCTTCCAATTAATTTCTAAAATTTCCCAAATAATTCCTAACCATCCCAGGGTTTAGGTGTAGCCTGACACCATAAACAAATAGGAGCAACACATTTTTAAAGGAATTCACTGCAGCTTAGAAGAAGCTTTGAAATAATATTGTAAATTGAATTCAAGCAAAATAGGTGACACATTCTTAAACTAGATCCATTGGTGAACACTGTTAATATTTAAGATCTATCAGTAATTTAAAATAATGACTTAATTAAATATTTTAAATATGAGAAACAGATGATACGATTCTCTGTTTTAATTTTCAGCAGAGAGCCATGACAGATTAGAACTGGATTAGGCTGGCTCTGTCTGGGCGAGTCTGGGCATCAGGACATTCACCCACAATCATTGGCTCTCAGCTGTTGGTGAAATGGCCAAGGGCTCATTTTACTTCCTTTACATTGGTTCTGAATCTCCTCTTGATGCCAGCCAAAATCAGACTGAATTTATAGGTTTTCGTGTAGAATGGAACCACCTGCTGTTTCCACTGCTTTTAGAGCCTCTTATGAGATAGCAGAAGCGAGAAAGGGAATCTTAAATTGAACACTACATTCAAATACTCTTTCTTGGCTGATAAGATGTTATATTTCACCCCCACCCCATCTTAGTAATGACATTTATAGCTACTTGGGATTCTAGACCCGTAGAGATTCTCAAAAATTGGATATTTTACTATCTTAAAGTATTATATATGTTTTTACTTTTCTTTGCTATGTCAAGGAGTGTAAACACAATTCTAACTCAAATTTTATCTGTACAAGAAAGCAAAGCATGTTTAAATGTGTATCAATTTTCAGTAGGAGAGATAAAAGGACATAATGTTTAAAACATAAAGTTACCTATTTCTTCTAAATTCTTCCCACTTGAAATAAATGTGACACTATGCTTCATAATAGAACTTTTAAAATATTTTAATTAAATTTAAACAGTTGTTATAGGGCACTCTTAGAGATATATAATTTCAAGAATATATGCTTCCAGACCTGCTCAAATCTACCTGTTTCCTCCAAATTAAAGTCATTGGAACACTTCTTTTTAAATTACTTTTCGGTCAACATCCGTAGGTAGCAACCACGATGTCCCAGAGGGCTCAGTAACACGTGGGTTGGCCATATGAGTGGGTGTGGCATGGTCAGACAAGTAATACTCTAAATTTGGTGTGTGTGTGTGTGTGTGTGTGTAGAGGTTATAATGGCTGTCCTTTTCTGCATTGTAAATATACATTCTTATTGTTTAAATTGTTTAAAACACATGAAAATAAAAGGAAGCATGCTCTATTATACAATCCCTTGAGACTAGCAGTGTCCAGGGGTCCTCTGCCCCATTTGGGTGAATGAGGTAAGACGCTTAGGCATGTTCATAGCGGAGAACATCTGTAGGAATTTCTTTCTCTGGGACAGGTGCTCTTCTTTGGGGGAGTTTCAACTCCTACTCTCTGAAGCTTCTCAGAGCTCCCTGGATGCCCCGGTTCTGGAGTCCATCTCTTAAAGGACTGAACTAATATCTACTTAATACTTCATATACTCAACATGCAGGCTGGGGCAAAAGTAGGTTTATAGTTTGAGTACACAAAACGCAGAGTTTATTCTTGCATTATTATTGATTAGTTATTGCAGTATTTGCCATGCGAACGACTGTAACCCTGCTCTTGCCTTGCCCTGTGTGGGTAGCTCACTGTGCCAGGGTTTTTACACTCAGTTCTTTCAACATTCCGGAAAAGCTGGAGTGGTTTGCTTATGTAGCAAATTAGAAAATGGAAGGTCAGATAGCTACTCGCTGGACTTGTATCAGAGTCCACATCTCTTGTGTCTCCCATGGATCACTTCTTTGATTCCATCCCAGGAGCTTGGAGCTTATGGACTTGCAAGAGTCTCACAAACATCGAACTAACCTGACAACCTTGGACTTGAGGATTATAATAGTTCGATGAACTTTTAGTAATTCCCTAGTTAGACATGCCTGTGCAATATAAAGTGTGCAAAAGGCAATGATTTATAAAGGAAGATAAAATGGCAGCAGACATAATTTGTTATGAAAATATGTCCCCCCTTCTTGAAGTAACACTGTGTATTTAGAAATACACCTGATAACAAAGTATCTCTGACAACAAAATGCAATACAATAAAATATACAGCCATATTAAAGTAGAAAAATTGCTAGATTTGATAACCCATTATTAGAGGCTTGATATCTTTCCCAATCAAAAAATACATATGCAATAAACATATAGAGATTACACTGTGTTGAAGTGAGTTAACTTTTCTTCTCAGCTAACTTTCACATTAACCTCCAGAAAAGGGAAAAGGAGAACTAAGCTCTCAGCAGAAGATGCTTTCCTTTCAGACGACTGGAGCGGAGATTCTGGAAACCACAGTAAATATTACGGCCCGACATCGATATCGCTAAACAGATGATGGTTAGAAACTGGTATTATTTTATAGCTTAACATTAAAATCTTTAAATGCACATGGCAAATGAATAGGTAGACTGTAAAGTTTGCTCAGCACTGTGTAAAGTCATTTTATCTTCTTATTTATTTAACTTTTTCCCTTCACTTCATAATTAATGCACTTTTAATAATCTATTAATTTTAAATATTATGTTCCATGTGAATGGCCAAGACATAATATTTAACACCTATAAAATAATGAACTGAAAATTTATTTAAAAAGTGTTCACTTTCTGCACCATAGTGGCAGGAAAGGGACTGTTAGGAGACAAGATAAGTCTACTGCGTAAAACGAGTGAAAAAGCATAATTCGACATAGGAGAAGTTTCAGTGTCTTCAGTGTGTATCAACTCAGGATGTCAGAAATCAATTTGTCAAAGTAAAAGTAAAGATATAAAATTTTAAATTGACATTTGGACAACAAGATTCACTTATGAATAAGGGTATTACATTGGAAAAGCTGTCATTATAGACAGCATGTTTTATTTTGTTTTTTTTATCCTCACCTGAGGATAGCAAATTGTTTTACAATGAAATATTTTCCTATGGTACCTCAAAGTGTTCATGTGTCTTTACAGTCTTTCTTCATCCTCATACCTGCTCAGTTTCCCTTCACCTGCTCCTGTACCCCAAAGGAAAAGGACTTTCATTGGCTGAGACATGCCAATTAACAGCCGCTCTTGAGAAAGACATGCTTATTGATTTTAGAGAGAAGGGAAGGGAGGAAGAGAGAGAGGAAGAGAAACATCAGCGTGAGAGAGAAACATCAATTTGTTGCCTCTCGCACACGACTGACTGGCTTTCTAATACTATGTTGGAGAAACAGAGCAATAAATTTGAAAATACCACATTCAATGCAAGAACTAGTTCATTGTTTTTGTTTAGTAAGAAATGATAATGACTGATGATGAAAACATTTTTCTTATGTCAATGTCATCTACTGCATGATGCAAAATGCTGTTGATTATAGCGTTTTGTTGTTTTTTAAACTAGCCCATAATTCCTATGAGGAAATGTCTATGAGAGTAGGAAATGACAAATCCCACCAATTTATTCTGTAATTATGACTTTGCTATGAATGACTATTTAGAATAGAATATAGAAGCCTGTAGGCAAGCAACCTTTTAAAATTTAAATTGACCTAAGTTTTAATCACCATAGATATCCAAGTTAGCATCAATAAAAACAGAAGAAGGTTTTGGATTCAAACAGATAACCTGAAAAGACCTCACATTCCCAGAAACCCCGTGGTTCAGGTTCAGAGTTCTGTCACAGGAAAGGAAAGGCAGTGCAACAACAAAAGAAGTTAAAATATAATTCAAATTCTTGCATTTTTCAGATTCATCAAAGGGGATCCATTCAGGAACCAACATACATCATACTCTCCCATTTCCTTCATCGTACAATTCCTTCACACTCTCCACAGCTCCCCGTAACTTCACATGAATCATCTCTCCTCTCTCTTGCTCAACACCTTTGTCTCTCTCCCCATTCACCTCATTCTTCATTCTGTTATGAATGAAGACTTAGCCTCTCTCTCAGCCAATGACAACCCTTTTCCTTTGGGGTACAGGAGCAGGCGAAGGGAAACTGGGCAGGTATGAGGATGAAGAAAGACTGTAAATACACATGAACACCTTTTGAGGTACCATAGGAAAATATTTTATTGTAAAATAATTTGCTATGCTTTAACATGACCTCATTAACAGCTGCTCTTGAGGAAGACAGTCATTTAAAAGGTGTATTAATAGATGAATTAATAGTTTCAACTGTTCATGGTATTTTTGGTGCTACTCAACTAAGAAAAGAGCTTAATCTCAGATGAAGGTAGACCACTGATTGCTTCATTTCTAAAGCAGGAAGAGGCAGCCACTTATCTTTAATATTATAATAATGTCTCTGATATTTGTCTTCTATATTTGTACTAAACAATACCATTTCTTTTAGGATATAGCATGACACATCTATAAATATCTTAATTATTTCTTCAAGATCAAAAGGGAAAGATGGCATCATGGATTAATGAAAATCTTAGGGAGCAATTAACCCAGGACCCTACTCTCAAACGGTAGTTTCATCTAGCAACCTAAGACTCATTTCTATCTCTACACTTTCTAAAGACTTGCAAAGTAGGCTGAGCAATTGATGAGCTCACCAGCTTGAATTAGTTTTCAAATATAGTATCCCCTTACTTTTCCAATATGTTTTTAGATGGCAGAGGGTAAACTTTTGTAACTTAAATTCACTCCAAAGGTAAAAAAAAATTAAAATAGTAAAATTGTAAGCAGTACAGAACGATGGAAAGACTGTGAGATATGCTCTTTGAGGGTATGCATTCTGAAAGCCTACTTGTTCCTCAAATAATTCCTTCTATTTTGACAGAGCAGAGGGGAACAAGTTTCCTCTCTATCACTGACTACTTCAACATCTGTGTTTTTGGCTAGCATCGTGATCAATGTCTCAGAACTAGTGCATAGGGATAGAAAGAATACCAGTTAGGAAATCTGGAAGCCGATTATTTAGGTTCAGAAAAAAAAAATCACCTTTTAAAAGTCACAGAACAGAAACAAGGAAAAAATAACATTTTAGATAATTTGTTTTCATGTAAATATTATTTAAGATATAAACTTTTTCTTAGAGCCACCAAACTCACCTATGAAGTGGGGGGTGGGAAATTGTTCAACATAATATAAAGGTAATGCACACAAACATTACCTTACTGCGTTAGGATACATTTTCAATAGTTTGAGTTGTTGGGATATATTCCCATAAGCTTAAATGTAGGACCCATGAAGGAATTCTATTAAAATTATATTCAAACACAATGAAAGATGATTTTATATGCACCTATTATATTTCCCTATTATATGTTATCTTATAAATTGTGTGTGTGTAGAGAGGGTCAAAGGGTGGCAGTGATGGTGAATTTATTAAGCCAAACATTTGAAAGCTCAAATAAGTCTATCATGTTTAGGTTTCCATTATGTTTTTCAATTTCTGACAGCTGTCAGTTTACAGATATGATTACTTTATCTAAGCATCACAAACACTGCATTAGTATCTTCAGAAAGTACCCTGTGAATGCTGTAGTTTCGCCGTCCGGAATCAATTACTGCATTCTTAAACTTGAAGTATATTTATTTGTGGGCACAGAGGCAGCCAGTGGGAGGGTATTGATTGGAGTATAATGTCAGTTGTAGCAGGAGAGAAAGATGAAAAGTGTTTTCTGTTTAATGGGTTGGTATTAAGTAGGTGGGAATGGCTTCTAATTAGCCAACAATTGCTGTGTTTCCCAGTTTCCCTCCTTTCCCTCCTCCTGCTGGTCACCAGCTGCCAATCTGCCCCCATTTTTTTTTTTTTATTTGGAGTTCATTGCTCACTGCAGTGAAAGCCTTTGTTTGAGAAAGAGGGCTCCCAGGGTCTCAGCTGCCTGGGTACAGCCTGCTGCCTACGATGAGTAGCAACTGTCAGTTTATTTTATCTCAACCTTTTCATCATGCTGCTGAAACTGATCGACTGAAACCACCTGAGAGACCTGAGGATTCCGCACCTACCAGTCATTAGCTAGGACTGCAGTCTCTCACCACAGAGCAAGTCAACTGAGCACGTCCTGAAATTCTGTCCACTTTAACCCCATGTTTCCCCAGGAACACATAAGAATTCTGTCCCTTCTGGGTGTGGAAGCCGAGTCAGCGGGAGACGACTCGTCTGATGTGCAGACGTAACAAGTCAGGATATTGCTTTGGCTGTGGGAAGAGGAAAATGGGATGAGGGTCTCCTATGTTGGTCCCACTGACGTGGGGGGACATTGGTCCATCAACAACGAAAGGGAATGTGAAATTGGAAAAAGCATTTTACAAAGTGACTTTATAACAAACATCAGGCATCAGCCCCATTGTGTACACATATTACATGTGCCAGACTGAAGCCCAATTTTGCATGCATGTGATCAATAATATAGCTTAGGGGGTTCCTGCCTCATTTTTGAACTGAGGAAAGAAAATTGCCCCCCATACACACTTTAATGATACTTTGAAAACCTTTTTTTTTTTTTAGAGAGAGAAACCATCTAATCTGTTGTATCCAGAATGCTTCAAAACTGAATTACATAATGAGAAAATTCCAAGGAAAATCTTTCGTGAAAATCAACGTTATGCAAACCTATTGAAAAATAATGCTGCCTAATACCACTTAGAATCATGGAGTTGTGAGTAGGTGATATTTACTACATTTCCACATGGGTAGTAGGCTTCCCGAGGAGTGAAATGTTGGAAACATTTAGAAGGAGAAAGGAGAGGTAAAAGAGCAGAGAAAAATATTATTTCTGATAAATGATGTGAAGTAAATGAGTTGGGATTAAGGAGGAAGAGTTCAAGAACTTTCACTGGATTTAAAAATAGATATCTAAAGAAGGTGAAGGAATAGATGTACTGATTTAGAATGCTTTTCATAATTCATAGATGAACTTACAATGTTATTAAGAAATGTTATCTAAAGATCCACTAAATGGATTTACATACATGAGTGAAATATATATTATATATTGATAAATATTTAATATATATTACATATAGCAAAAGGTATAAACATATAATATGTGTATACAATATATAAATATATAATATATAAATATATATAATACATGTATATAATACACAAATATATATAATACATGTATATTACATAAATATATATAATACATGTATATAATACATAAATATATATAATATATGTAAGGAAAATCTAACTGGGCATACAACCTACTGAGCCTGTTAGAAGCAGTTCTCAGGCCCTATTCACCAGGGAGATTCTGATTCAGTAAACCCGTGGTGATGCACTTATAACGACCCCTCTGACCACCACCAATCAGGCAATTTTAATGCGGGTGGTGCTTGAGTTGCACCTTTGGGAAACTGTCTAGCCCTTATTGAGAAGTTTCGTTTTCCACAGAGTATCTTAAAATACTTCTACTGATATAGAAAATTAAACAGTATATTTTAAGTCACCACTGAACAATTCTAATTTCACTTTTTCCTCATAAGACTCTTCTACTCATAATTTCTTTAAAATCATTAAAAAATGAAGTAGACTAGACTACAATAGGAAAACACCAGAGTGCTTCACATGTAGTAAGTATTGTTTTGTCAAGCTCTTGATTCAGTTACGTTTTACATGTCATGAGGTAAAATATATTTCTTCCTGTAGGGTTTAGTTAAAGAGTCCACTGCTTTACAACCTGTTCTTCACCTAGCAAACAAAGTGATTTTTCTAAAAAGTCAGAATCCTGCCTCAGACCTCAGTGACAATTTTCCATCACAATTGGAATCCAATCCAAAGTCGTCACTACGGCCCAAAGGTCCTGGATGAACTGCCTTCTGCTGAAAGCTCACTTCTTCCCTCTGGCCTCACTCAGTTTGCTCCCACCATATTGGTCTTCTCTTCGTTACTTGAACAAGCTTTACCTGGGTATCTTCTTCCCGTTTCAATTGGTTTCTATGCACACCATGCCTCTTTTGTTGTGGCTTCTCTGAACCTTCTGTTTAAAATAGCCCTCCTCAAATGCAATCACTTCTGTCCCCTTTCCCCACTTTTTCTTCACAGTACTTAGCACTGTCTGTAGCGGTTCCCTACCAGCATCTAAACCTCCATTTCCATGCTTCAGAAATTGTAATTCAATAAGCCATTGAAAAGCCAGATACTTTCCCAGCTTCTCTTGCAGCTGAACAGAGTCATGTGAGCAGGTTCCGCCAATCAGCTGCATACACACTAAACGTGAATCAGAGTTGGGACTTGTTAAGTAGAGCTGTGCAGAATCCGGCCTGGCAAGGCACGGTGTCAGGCAAGGTTCTGTATTGTAAAGCTTCCGAATAGATCTCATGACAAGAAATTAACCTACCAACATACTAATATTTGTGCTGTTTAATTTTTTTCTTGAACATTTTTTGCTCTTATATAAACATGGCTTTAGCATCTGCAAACCTGAAAGACTTGTCATATACATTTTTTACTCATAGATCAGGGGAGTTAATTCTTTTGTATCTCTGTAAACAGGTCTGTATAAATATTTTCATGAATCTAAAAGTTAGTGAGTTACACTTTGTGACTATAGAGTATTGTATGTATAGTTATTTAAAATTTGCTTTACTTTTCGTACATGGCTTGATATTTTTCTGTGCTACTTCAAACTGATGTGCTTGAAAGAGTCAGGAGGAGATCCTGAAGAAAAAGCAATAGGTTGGTTTTGGTCTACTCATCTTTTACAGATTATATTTTTCTTGGCATGTACTGAGAAAACTACCCAGTAGAAAGTTGGTATTTTGTAAAGGAAAATGCCTGTGTTATAGATAGAAAGTGACAGTATTATGCATAATTATCTATGCAATTACACTTGCACATGCTTGAACATTTTTAGCCAGGAATGCTTAATAACATTTGCATGGTTAAATGAGACAGCAGAAACAACTGGAGAGGCCTCAGGGCATGGTCATCTATTTAAGCATCCGCTTGGATTTTCAACATAATTAGTCATATAATTGTGTGCCTAAACTTAGTAGATTCATGTAAGTAATTATAAATTATTAAAAAGCTGTGCGTGTATTTGCTCTCTATTTCCTGCCAATCAAGTTACTAAGGGATATACTATATTCATGTCTCATCATAGAAATCTTCAGGTAAGATTAGAATGTAAAGCCCTGTATGAAGGTGAATGAACAAGTGAACCCATTCAGATGAGAGTGAGTTAATATAGCTCTTTGGGTATCCATAGTTTTAGGAAGAATTCCTGTGATCAAATCATAGTATCAGTCTGTTCAACTGTCTCCACTAAGACTTGTATGAAAAATGTTTCATTTGCTTATGTTATATTCAATACAATGAGCTTTTATGTTTATTAATTTTTTTCAATTTTAATTAGTACCTAAAGGTTGGACATAATAGCTTCCTCCCATATAGCTGATTTCCTTCTTTGTGTAATTCTATTAGTGGTTGTTGGTAAAAACTTGGACCAAATAAATCTGAACATCAAATATATTAACCTCAAAATATTAAGATGGTCATTCGGACTCAAATTCTCCCAGTATTTCTCACCTATCCTCTTCTTGACTATTGATTTTGAAGCTTCATTTCATTTTCTCCACTGTCATTTTCATATCGAAGTTAAAACCATGTGGAGACTCAAGGAAAACTATGCATCCGTCCCCAGGAGCTTTTCTAACAAGCAAGACTGAAGACCTGTGAGAACGTTGAACTAAAATTCCTTTGATAAGCGTGCAAAATACACTTTGTTCCCTGTATTTTGCAAAATATATTTTATTAGTTGATACAATAAAATGTGTAGTCTTAATTCAGAAAAATCGGACTTACCTCTATACGCTAAAATTAACCGGTCTTTTTTCTCATTTTGGGTGCTGATTCCATGTTAGAAGTCAATAAATGCTACCCCTTTGAGGCATGGCACTTAAATGAGCTAACTTACGTTTTCCTTCTTGGTTTGACAAAGTCCAACTTTGTTTACCTTAAGGGCATGATGAAAAAGCATCTGTTTGCTCAGATTTTTTTTTATTGAAGGTTAGAATGAAATGAAAGGAAGGGAAAAAAAGCCTGAGTATATTGGGGTGTTAAAGGATTTGGGGTTGATGAATATCGGTCGGTGTTTCTAATAGTCATTTCATTGCAAGAGGAGTGCAGAGGACTCAGAAAGTGCATGTGTTCAGGCACATTCGCCGTGTTTCAGGAACTCACTTCAGTTAGGTCAATACACTGGTCGCGGTGGACTGACATTAAAATTAGGAATATTTTGGCATTTCTTCTGACTAGACTCCTGCTCAACCTCTCCCACTCCGCACACACTGGACCAAGCACAGGAGGCAGAGGTCATCTGTGAGAGGTGAAATATATATCTAGTGACTATAGCCAAGTCAGTCATCATAATAAAGCACTATAAATAATTTCTAAAAGGGTAGTCATCATGAAAAGTACTTATTTTTTCATTAACTATGCTGAAGAGCCTAGACTATGAAAACATTCACTCTCACCTGAGAGTGCAAGACATAAGGGAGGACTGAGTAAAAGAATATAAAGGAGAGTGAATTCTGGGACCATGGATATAACTTTTGATTGATGTTGTGGTTAAAAAAATAAAAATTCGTAATGATGAAAATACCAAGTAAAGTTAATTAGAAAGAAAAACTCACACAATACCTCAGACCAAGGAAACTTTGCAAAGAATTAGAAGCCAAGAAAATTTGTTTCTTTATGTTCATGTTTTAAATACAGTACTAATGTCATTTCTTTTTGAGAAGAAATTATATGGGTCAAGAGTCACTACAATTGTCCTCACAGAGCCTTATCAAAAAAGGATTAAATACACATAGGAGAGGGTCTTTTTGCCCCCAAATTGGGGGGACAAATGGTAGAAAGTGCTATAAATTGGCACAGTGTTTAGAGTCCAGGACCACGTAAAATGACGTAGCTAGAGGCAGAGGTAAGACCCCTTACTGGGAGCAGAACAACGACAGGTTTTGCCAGAACTGAACTGCCTAGGAGGCTTCTGCTGGGACAGATCCAGCATTCACTCCAGTTGTGCTACACTGGAACCCACCACCAAACTCTTACAAGCTTTTCTGATGAGCAATTCCAGAGAAAATCAAAATTAAAACAGATTAGAGAAACTCAGCTACATTTTTCTTAGAAGTGGTGAGTTCAGTGTACATTGGAAAGTTAAAAATGGTAACACCATCAGCTGCCAAGAACTGTGAGCAGAATCTAAAAGAAGTACAGTTTTTGTTTGAGCAATCAAGAATTCTCTTTTATTGAACCAAGGCAGCAGACAGAGAAGGAGGCTCTCGGAGGGGGAAAAAAAAAAGAGATCTTTCAACCCAAGGGATCTAGAGCTACATTATTATTTCCCAATGAAGTAGGCATTCATTTTCTGAAGAAATGCTTGGTTCCTAAGGAAGCAAACTTGTCACTTGTGTTGTAGAAAATACACAAAGATGGGTAAGCTCTATTTGAATAAGGAAATTTGAAATTCAGGCTCAAATCCTGCTGCCCTTTTTATTTAAAAAGTTGGCTGCAGTGAACTACTGATTTGTCTTGTTCAGCATGTTTCATCTCCAAAAATATTTTTAATCAGTTGCAGAAGACACTGAATTCTCTAAGCTCTTTCTTGAAATTTATTAGACTCCCACTCTGATAACCTATCAATTTAAATTAGATCAGTGAAAAAGATGCGCATCTTTCTTAAGCTGTTTGACAGGAGAGCCTATAGAAAGCATACATTTTAATGTTTCATCTTCGATATGTCTTATTGGACTTTTTGGGGGTGTGACTAGAAAAGGAAGACTCAACATGCAAACACAGAGTTTAAGAATTGTCCTGCAGAGAAAGCAGGTCCCAGAGCTCACACTGGGGCTCCTGCTGCACAACAAAGGGCTATTTTGTGTGCACAAAAATCCTGCTGCAGAAGGGAATGGCTTTCTAGGACAAGTGGTCTGTTTACATGTGCAGATTTAGCGAGCACGCTGCTTCGACCTTGTGGCTCCAGTTTTTAACTCTGGCTTCCTCTGTGATCGCTGCAGATGGGCAAGAATCGACTGCTGGATCTGAGAAGGAATCTCCTCTGAGTAAGCCCAGAAGTAACTCTGGTCCCTGGGCCAGGACTGGTTACAGGGTGCAGCCTAGTTGCCAGGGCCTGAGAAGAGCCATCCTCCGTGTGCCCAGGAAAGTAAACGGGATCCTGGTAAGCACTTGTAAATTCTACCCCCTTAAGCAATGGTTACTGAGCCCTCTAAAAATTATATGCAATGATTGTATGTTTAGCTTTCATCACTTTCTTTAATGGGAGAGTCGTCTGTCATCTAAAAATTCTAAGAAGCTCTTTTTCCCCCAAAGAAGATATAGATTTATATTGAGGAAAGGAAAGCTTCGGAATTCAGGAATAGCTCACAGAAGTCGAATTTTAGGGCATGTTCCCAGACTTTACAAGATCTGTCTGTTGGCCTCAATATTCACAATTTTCTTGTCCCACATTGCCTGAAAGATTTCAATTACACGCTATATTACAACTGTCCTAAGTTTTGGCAACAGGTAATCTTAAAACATTAAAAAACAAATCCAAATGCTCTGATTAAAGTTAAAGGTTAAAGTACTCTTCGTCACTCCTAGTGTGGTGTGAATCCGTTGGGTCAGATTGATTTCTCCCTAATGATGTCCAGAATTTCCACCCTCTGAGGGATAGGTGTCCTCAGTGCTGAAGGAGTTAAGTGGGGAGAAGGGGTAAGTACATTTAGAACATGGGGCATCTTTAAAATTCCAAGAGACTGTCAAAGTCAGAGATCCTGCCTAGTGCTTGCAAACAAAATTAACAGAAAGACTATGCAACACGAGTGTGCCCGTTGAGGCATTCCTTGGGCACTACTACGCGCCAGGCACTGTGCTGCCGCTGGGGCTGCAGTACCAACGCTGGTTGTGCACGACATGCTGTGTCAGCTCCGCTGGGCGTTTTATTGTTACCGTGCTCTTAGCTGTTAGTGCTTTCATCTGGGTTTTGCCAAAGAAACAACGGCAGTGATAAAACAAACAAATAAACAAACAATCCACCAGCTAAAAGGGACTTAAGAAATCGGTGGCAGTTATAGGATCAATTAATTTAGCTCGGAAGGATGTGGCTCGGGACCCAGACTCCTACATGTTCCCGCCGCTAGCATCTCTGCTGCGCCCTAGCTGCAAGCTGGCCACGGCAGCTCCAGGCATCACACATTCATGTGCCCTTTAAAGTCCGGGAAAGGGGAATCTCCTCCTCTTGTGTGCCTTTATGAGAAAGGATAAAACCTTCCTGGGAATTCCTCAGAAGATTTTCTTCTCTCATCTCTTTAATTAGAATTGTGTCACTGATCCTCCCTGAAGCTATCACCTGACAAGGATCACGAGGTCATTTTCCTTCAGCGTGGAGAAGTTTCTTTAACATTTCTTGTTTGTGTGTTAGTGATGAAATCTTTTGGCTTTTGTATGCCTGGAAACATCTCTATTTTTCCCAGGTGTTTGGAAGATGTTTCACTGGGTATAGAACTCTGGGTTTGATGTTTTTTTTCTTTCAGTACTTTGAACAAGTTGCTTTTTTTCTTTTGACTTACAAAGTTTACAATGATATTTCTGCTCTATCACCTTTGTTCCTTTGTATGCAGTGCATTTGTCCTTCCCCGCCCCAGGCCCTCCCTAGCTGCTTTAACTTTTTTCCTCTTTATCATCAGTTTGAAGCCCTGTGATTATAATGTGGCTTGGTTTAACTTTATGTATTTTTTGCTTAGGCTTTATTGAGCTTCTTGGGTCTGTGGGTTTATAGTTTTTATCAAATTCAGAAAAATGTCAGCCACTCATTATTTTAAAAATATTTTTTTCCATTCCTGTTATATTTTATTTGCTTTTTTCTTTCATTGATTATGTTCCAGTTAAAGGTGAGATTATATGGTATTTCTCCCTTACTGCCTGGCTTATTTCACTTAGCATAATGCTCTCCAGTTCCATCCATGCCATTGCAAAGGGTATAAGCTCCTTCTTTCTCTCTGCTGCGTAGAATTCCATTGTGTAAATGTACCATAATTTTTTGATCCACTCATTTGCTGATGGGCACTTAGGTTTCTTCCATTCCTTCCTCTTTTTGTTCTCCTCTAGGGTTTCCAATTACTGACATATTAGGTTTGCTGAAAACGATCCACAATTCTCTTTCATTTTTTTTTCAGTATTTTTTTCTCTATATTTCATTTTGGGACATTTTCATTGCTCTGTGCTCAAGTACACTAATCTTTTCCTCTGCATTATCTGATCTGCTGCTAATCCCATCCAGTTGATTTTGGATTATGGATATTTTATTTCTTGTAGAAATTAAATTTGGATCTTTTTCTTATTTTTCCATGGCTCTACTCTACAATTTTAATGTTTCCACTACATTCTTCAACACGTGGGATATAGTTTCAATAACTTCTTTATGTCCTGACTAGCTAACTCTGTCATGTGTACCATTTGTCAGTTTATTTATCTATGTTCTCCTTATTATGAGTCTCATCTTCCAGCTTCTTGGCATGTCTATGTAATTTCTGATTGGACGCCAGACAGTGTGAATTTCACCTTGTTGGGTGCTAGATATTGTTTATTCTATAAATATTCTTGAGTTTTGTCCCAAGACTCAGTTATTTGGAAACAGTTTTATCCTTTTATGGAGACTTATTGAGATATAATTGACAAAATCACAAAAATATTTAAAATGTGCATAATGGTAACTTGATTGGGTACTTGTTTTTAAGCTTTGTTAGGTGGGGCCAAAGAAGCCTTTCACTTAGAGCTAATTTTTCTGTTCACTGAGACAATGCCCTTATGAATCCTCTACTTGATGTGCTGTGTTTAATGAGGTCTTTCTATTCTTGCTGGCGGGGACACAAACTTCCCAGCTTGGTCTGAGCTGAGGTGATCTTCTGCCTGATCCTTTGGGTGGTTCTTTCGCCAGCCTTCAGCAGTTTCTGTACGTGCACGACCCGATCAGTGCACAGGTGAAGACATCACAGGTCTCTGGACCTCTGTGTCTGTCTGTCTGTCTCTCTCTCATTGGCTCTGGCTCTTTCCTTTTGAGTACTCTTTGTTGTGAACTCTAGCCACTTTGGTCTCCCCGGACTCCAAATTCAGTCTCTCCGCAACTCGGGGAGTGTGCTGGGCTCTGCCTTGGTACCCCTCCCTGTGCAACAGCCTGGCAACGCTCTCCCCACAGTACTCTGGGAAAATCATGCAGTTCAGCTCATTGGCTTCCCTCTTTTCAGTGATCACTGTTCTGTGCTGCCTATTGTCCAATTTCTGAAAACACTGGTCTTACATGTTTTGTTTTATTTTTTTTAGTTGTTTAAGACAGGAGGATAAATCTTTTCCCTTTCACTCCATTGTAGCCAGAAGATAAGTCCTGCTTGTTTTTTCCCCGTGAATATTTTTATCTAGACTTTAATTTAAAATGTAATATTTTTAAAAGCTAGACATGCTTTTACTAACTAGAAAATGATAGACAAGAAAGTGCAACACATGGAAAGAATCTGGGACTAGAATTCTAGAGAACTGGATTATAGATCCATTTTGTTTTTAAGTGATTCCATGACTGCGTTACCCTGGGTCTGGGGACATTTGAAAATAAAAAGTGTGTATAAAATAATTTCTTTGGTTCCACACAACTCTATCATTTCATGATAATAGGAAACTCAAAACATTTCAAGAAGATTTTAACTTATTTTCAGAGGAAAGAGGCTGTAGGGGTGGGACCAGATTTAGGAAGGGCAGAGACAGCCACAAACTAAAGTGCATGAAGAAGGAACAATGATGAGTAGTGAATAAGGCACACTCTGGAACTGGAGGCCCCAGAAACCATGGGGAAAGGACAGGATTTGAGGAACTGCCGAGGGAAATGTGACTTAGGGTTGGCTGAACAGGAGGAGGAATTGAAAATCTGCAGATTAAATAGTTTATTATGTTTAGCAACCTCAACAGTGCCAACCAGGGAAGAGTAAAATTGCATATGACATCAGACAGCTAGAACTCCAGCAGAAGGATCAAATATTTACACTGGCATTTATGTGGCTGTTAAACATATCATAATAGTAATAATAACAACAAATCAACTTTTGTGGAAACCCACAGAAACTGGTGTTTATGGGGAAAAAACCAACAAATAAATTGCTCATGATTTTTCTAGGTTGCCCTCAAAGGACTACAGGATGCCATATTTATTTAGAAGATGCTCTTACTGAGGAATTGTGGTCAGTTCCAGAGAATCTTATCAATGAACTATTTGAAACCTCAGATAAAAATCTGAAGATATAAAGTGAAATCTTTTGCCAAAAGTCACAAAACTAATTAGTGTTCAATATGATATTGGAACCCAAGCAATAGGGCACTTGCTAGCTTCTCAATTACACCAAGCTGCTTTGGTGAGCTTTAAGTCACATTTTCCACCAGAATCTTCTTCTTGTATGTTATCTTTTTGAACACATTATTAGACAGTTTTGCTCTGCGATGATAGGATGATACAAAACCTGCTTGCTGACTTTTGGCTAAGGACATAACTTTCTCCTCATTGTTAGGGTGATTTAACAAACAGAAGTAACTGATCAGAGTATAATGGAACATGAGACTAACTCCTGAATGTTGATTTTTCACCTTCATTAAAAAGATTGAGTTCATGAATGAAAAACACAAGCAGTGAATAGGGTAGGAAAACAAAGCTCGGCCTTGAACCAAGGGTGCCGATGTGAAGGCAACACAAACCAAGGACCAAGAGACAAATTCATGATCTTGATTACTTTCCTTGAAGAAAATTTAATGATTCATTAAACCAGGGTGATATTTTTGGCACTCAAGGAAACTTTTACATGCCATTTTTTAAAAAACTGTAATTGTCTATACTGACAAGGAAGCGTATTCATCTATTTCTATACTCAGAATTTGCACCCTGTTTCTCTCATATAATTTATATTTGGCTACAATAAGAATGTTCATTAAAACTGTGTCACTGATGTTATCAGTGAAGTGGTTAACAATCTTGGCATTTAAGCAGCTGTAATTACATTTCCAGGTTAACGGTACTATTCCCTGTCCCACCTCTAGGTCTGTGATCTCCACGAGGCAAGATGAATTAGCTTTTCATTACAAAAACACGTCATGATTGTAGAGAGAATAGTTCTAGTAAGGGAAATAAACTATATTCCAGAGAAATCAGCAGAAATGCATAGGCCCTTAAGCCTTCCAGAGCTAACTAATTTCTGTTGCTTCAGGCTTCAATAATTGTATTGAACTGCATCGATTTGAATTCCTTCTAAGTTCCCAAATTCGGGAGGAGAATCTATTCTTACGTTGCTACTGGAAAGGAAAGGGGGAACATGAAATCATCCCAGCCATACGTAAGAGATGAGAATGGAGCAAATACCGGTATACGTTCCTATATTTGCTCTGCTCCCTCCGAAAGGTACAAAGAGGGGAGACGATGGCTGGTGAGGGGCTGCTCCATTTCACCTAGAGACCTGAGGGCTCTCGCTGCTCTGTTCCCTTCGGGGGCCATGTTCCTCTGCTTAAAAGAATATTGCCTGCTCTGTGAGCTAATGATTTGTTTGGAGGATGCCAGTCTCAGAGGTGAAGGTAACCGCACAGCTTTTATGATGTATCTTTCAAGTCTTTGATCTGCTTTTTTCTAAATACATGGGACCTCTCTGTAGCAAGATTAAAGATGCCTTTTCTGACAAGAAGGCAAAGTTTGAAAGCCTAAAAGCTGCTCAGACCTCCAAATAATATTTCTGTACTTGTTTTGCCAACATCATACTTGGTGTTGTCGTGCATTCATGTGATAATTGCATGGTAATCAAAATGCAGTAACATATCACAGGGTTTCTTTTTCTCATATTTTCCAAGGAGGTGGGGGACTATGGATCTTGTTTTTAAAACTGGCTAGTGCAAACTGGTTTATGGCTAGGACATATATACTCATCTTGAATTCTATTTAATTTGACAAATATTTACTTGTTAGCAGGTGGGTGTTAGACATTGTGCCTTTTTTTAAATAAGGAATACCAAGAATCAGAACCTGTTTTCAAGAGACTTATACTCTCCGTGAGAGGATAAGGAAATCAAAGAAATGGCCTTGATAGGAATCAAAATATGACCTATAAAAGTGTTTGGAGAGAAATGAATAGCATTCAATGTATGACAGAGAGAAGAGAGAACATTCAAGTGAGAGGGGAATCAGGGAAGAGTTCAGCATTTGAGGATGTTGCAGGATCCATGAGATTTCTCTGGGTAGTGTTGGAGCTGGAAATAGGATGTTGGGGGAGGATGTGGGTAGCAGGGAGAGGAGGTGGCCAAAAAAGGTTGAGAAACTTGTACTTAATTTATTGGCAGTAGGGAGCCAATGAGGGTTTTTAAGCAGAGCAAAGATAAGATAATAAAAGCTGTGGTATAAGAAATATTTTGGAAACATTTTAGAGTAGACTTTAGTGTATTTTGAGCTAAAAATAAGTTTATGTAAACAAGTGTGTTTGATAATGTCCTACAGTTTTATTCCCACATAGAACAGCGACCACTAAAATAGGTATAAGAGTTAACGTATCACTTGTGAATCTGGAAGATTATTATTTCTCACTTTTATAATGAGGTAGTTCATCCATGTATGATTTCTAACCTCGATCAAATGAATCAGCAAGGGGGTGTGCTTTCACAGCATTCTGGAGAACTTGATCTTCTCCACCATGTGAATAACTGAGTTTTTACTGTCAGAATAGTATTTTGAAATGCATTTTTTGTTCTATGCTTAAGTCCTTTAGAACGCAACACATCCTTACAAAAATATGGAGATAAAATGTAAAAAGAATAGGAAAATAGCTTTATAGAGTAAAGAAAAAGAAGGAAGATTTTAAAAATCAAGATTGTAGCAAATAGACACGTGGTTCTGACCAGAAGCCAGTTTTGTGTGTTTTTTCATGATTATCATGTGATGGCTAAAGTTTGTCCAGCATAAATCTGAAAACGTGAGTAACTCAACTTACTCTCTACCAAACCTTTTATCAAAGCAAGTATTCTAATGTGGATCATATTTCCTCTACTTTATCTCCTGGGCAGGAAGAGTGAGGAGCTAAAGGGAAGAGAACTCAAAACTACAAAACAAACTCCCAAATATAGGACAAAGGAACATTCTGAGGGAAGCAAAATATTATTCAAAACTGATTAGTTAATAGTTAAGCATAAATATTTGGGGGCCACTTGAGCACATTGAAGTTCAGCAAGCCATGCATTTTTGAAGACATCATCTTGTTTTTCTTATCGTACATATATTTCGAATGAGACCTTTCTTAATTTCATAACTAGAGGACAGTGGTAAGCGGTATTCTGCTAATGTAGAAGAGTCGATAAATTTCCTTTGTGTTTAATTTACTATTACTTACTATTTATTCTACAGAGGAAATAAATACCAAAAGAGATTGTGTTGTCTAAAGCAAAAACATGTTTCAGTTAGGAGTAGCTTCCTCACATTACAAATTTTGCCTAATGAGTCCATTTGAGTTATCCCAAAACATTTTACTTTTAAAAGTTTGATTTGCAAACAGATAATTTTGTAACCCAAAGTCTGCCACAGGCCGTACTGTTTGAAACTTTTAAAAATTCCTAATCTCAAAGGCTTAACAAGTTGAAACACAAAACCAGCCCTCACCTACCTGGTTAATTGAGGGGTTTGACTAGTTACCATGAAAAAAATGTATATAGGAAAACAGTGGCATTGAATGACATTACTATCAAATATCAAAATTAACATTCAAATTTGAATTGATAACAAAGAGGAAAATTTGCTACCATCAGAAAAGTAAGGGTATGATGCCAGTTTGCATCTATGGACACTTGCTCTGGTCAGTGAGGTACAACACTGAGCATTTTTTAAAAACGAATATTTCGTACTCCTTACAGCTGATCAGTACTTACTGTTGGATATTGAAGATAACTGAAATAAAAAACAGCATGAGAATGGTGATTTATTAAGTTGAAGGCATGTTACCACAATTCTATGCTTTCCTTAAAAATTGAAGAAAGGATACAGCACAAAAGTACATTTCACCTTCACGTAGTAATGAATAAATAAAATTAAAATTACCCATATCATTAAAACACCAATGTTTGAATAAGCCTTTACAATGAAAATGACTTAGCCATTAAGAATAATGCAAAAACTGAAGTGTTTTTCTAAAAAAACAACGCCTTACCCACAACAGGATCAGGAGCAATGTCGTTTCTGTCCTCCTTCCACGACAGCAGGCAGTCGAGGCCGGGGAGGTCTGCAGACTCTATGTAGCTGTTCACGGTCAGCATCATCTGATGAGCTTTTGCTATTCCATAATGCACTTTCGTTTCATCCATGAGAGGCACGTTGGCCAGCTCTGCGGCTGTGTCAAAAGCTTGCTGAAAGTACTCAGAAGCTTTATTGTAGTAGCCCTACGAATATAAGAGAAATGACTTTTTTCTTAATTTATTTTACCATTCCACAAATCTTCCCACCTCAGTAAGTGCCACCCTGTTCTTTCAACAGGTAGAGCAGTTCATCTTCAAGAAGGAAGTGATGGCAAACAGGTCTCTGTTAGAATAAGGTTCTTTTTAAACATTGTGGTGACTAACCATGCATTTCTGATGTTAATTTGCCAAGATATCTGTTTCTATCAGGTTGAACTGTATGAAACTTAAGTTTTTTGGATAAAAGATGTTCAAATATTAGCACTTTTTCAGATGGTTCAACCTAATATATGATAGCAAGAAGAAGTTTGGGAAAAGATTCACACTGATTTGGATGGAATTTTCTTATTTGTAGCACTGAATTTACCTAATGAAATATTGTAACCAGCTTTAGCAATCAGTCGCAGTAAGAGATCATTTTCGGCCAACCTATTTAATCAACCGTCAATGGAGATAGATGCATACGCCCGCTGACTTAGTTTCAGTCCTGTTTTCCCATGCTCACATGCCATTCTTGACTGAGAAGGAATTTTAAAAATAGGACCTTGACAGAAGCAACACAACTCAAATGGTCATTTAAACTATCTATTTTCCAAGTTCTTTGCAACATTTTAGGTTACAACTATAAAGATAGTGGTTTCACTCATTCAAATTAATTTCAAACTCTATCTCCTTTTTAAAAAAAGGGCAAATAATTCTGAAGTCATCAAAATCAATTACACGGCACAGAAAAGACTGTAGTGGTTAAGAGTATGGGTTTGAATACCACAGCCACCTAGAGGCTTGGAGACCAGGGGTAGGTAACTTCAGCCCCCTGAGCCTCTGGGAAAGGGGAATTGCACGATACCATGTTTAAGGGTGGAGAGAACAATGATAGCTACCACTTACACAGGTGGCATTTACTCCTGCTGCCAGACTCTATTCTGAGTGCTGTATACATATTCACTCAATACTCACAACAACCTTACGAGGTAGGAAAACTGAGGTGCCTAGAAGGTATTCATTTGTCCCAGGCCACAGATTTTGTAAGTGAAAGAGCTGGGCTTTTAACCAGTCTGGTCACAGAGTTGGCACTTTTAATCACTGACATAAATAGCCTCTCAAAAAGGATTAAGACAATGAGTATAAACACAGTTTGAGAATATAACTACCTTCAAAAAGGATAGATCCTATTTGTGACCCAAACAGCAATTTTAACTGGAGAAACAAGCCTCTTTCATACTATTTGTGAAGGAGAATCTGGGTAATAAAAGATCAAGACAGGAGAAAATCTAGTCTGTCATGGCCAATGCACTGAGACTTTTATTGTAGACGTTTTCCTCCTCTTTCTTGCGTCTTTCACATAAGCAATCTGTTGCTAGAATTACGTATTTCCTTTGCAATTGCTCTTGGGACAATCCTTTCTTCTCCTTGCTGAAAGTACTCGGCAAGGGACCTAGCAAGGGCTTCACAGCTATATTAGTAAAACAGGAATTTGGAGCAAGAGAGATGCATGTCAGTGTCAGCAGATAAGAGCCAACTATTATAATGCAGTCCCTTCGAATTTAAGTACTTTAACTGCTTTTCAAACAGGAAATTACTGAGGCCCTGCATTGGCTGAGAAGACGTGAATCAGTGTCAGCAGCTCGTGGTGACTGAGCCCAACATGGCACTCAGGTCCTGGAAGAAGAGGAAGAAAGAGGCGTGTCTCTTCACAGTCACTTCCCCGTGGGTCAGCTAAGCCCAGCAGTCCGGGGGCCATTCTGCTAACAGGTTAGGGGGGAGTGAGGATCAAGTAGGGGTAGAATATTAAAGCTATGATTTTTCCCCCTAAGCAGAAGCACATGTACTCACTTTTTTGTTGTAGATGTCCCCAAGCATTGTACTTGCTTTCACAACGTCAAGGCTTCGAAAATTGTTTCTTGCAATTTTCACAACCTCTTTCAAGTATTTAATTGCTTCTGTCGTATTTCTTTGGCTAGAACAAAAAAAATAGGAAACTATTGGAGTATCATTTCACTTAATGTCACAGTAATGAGAAGATAGTGTGTTTCTTTGCTTTAGAAAGTTCAAAATGGTTATCAGGATAATGAAGGTGAAAAAATTAAAAATATTAAAAATTTAAAAAACGAGAATATTAATCTTTAAAAAGTAAAAATATTAAAAATGAAAAATATTGGCTTGATTTTGTTGGAGTATATGGTATGTTAAAATCTAAAACTTCAGACCCTCACGATGGCTGGTGGAAATGTACTGTTTTGGAAAATGAGTTGTCGGGTCCTCAGAAACTTTAACATAGAGTTATCACATGACTCAGCCACTCCACTCTGTATCTGTATATAGCCCAGAGAAACGAGGTCGTGTGCACACAAAAACTTGTGCATGAATGCTCACAGCAACACCGCTCTTTGTTGCCAGGAAGTAGAAACAACCCAAATGACTATCGATTGATGAATGGATAAGCAAAATGTGGTACATATTCATACAATGGAATATTAGAAAGGAATAGAAAGGAATGAAATACTAATACACATTATAACATGAATAAACCTTGAAAACATGCTGAATGAAAGAAGCCAGTCACAAATAAGCACATATTGTGTAATTCCAGTTACATGGAATGTCCAGAACAGACAAATCCCTAGAGATAGGAAGTAGCTTAGTGATTACCAGAGGCTGGGGCAAGGGGGGCATGGGGGTGGCTGTAAAGGGTATAGGTTTCTTTTCAGGGTGATGAAAATTATCTTAAATTAAACAGTGGTAATAGGTTCACAACTCTGTAAATATATTGAAAACTAATGAACTGTAACCTTTTGAAAGGGTGAATTATATGGTATAGCAACTATAACTTAATAAAGCTATCATTTTTTTCAGTAAAACATTTTGAAAGTTTATGAAAGGTGAATGGTAGTTGGTTTTTGGAAGTGTCCCTCAGCAGTGAAGACTCAGGCATCACTGAAGTCACCCATACGAGTGTTATATACACTGGAGAAATGCTCAGAAAGACATCGTTTCTAGCAGAGTGCATGGCGTACGCTAGCTTTTCATACACAGGGTCCAGCAGAAGGGACGCCATTGAGTGTAATTGGTAGGGGATGTGAATGTCTCACACAAGATGGGCAGCAATTTGAACATTTCACCTAAAATGTCACATGGTGTGCTTGAGTGTGATATTGTTATGTTACGCAACTACATGCTTATGATTTTGTAATAAGAGTTTGTCATTAAAAATGGGTGTTATTTGTGCCAGACCCTGAATTTTTGAATGAAGAAAAGGTAAAAGTTTGAGGTGGGAAACATGTATGCAGTTCACATACAAGTCAGGCACCCAGGTGAATCCTGAGAATCTCAGTCACCGGATGTTTAAAGTTCTGGAGTATAAGCTCCTATCTTCTAGATATTTTAGTAACATCAAAAAACCTTTGAGAGACTCTCAAATGCCCTAGAATCCTACTTTCTGGGGAATATCGTTCCTGCTCTTAAAGAGTCTCACTGTCCATTTGGAGAGAGAAGTATATAAATTCACAATGTGGGATTAATTGTGATGGGTACTATGAACTGCACGTAGTGCTTGGAAACTTGGAGCACATTCCTTTCACTATCCTCCCCACAAGAACAAGTCTAGAGTTTGTAGCATAAATTTGATCTTGAGAGACAGCCAAAGGATTTGGAGCCAAATCGAGGGAACACAATGGTGAACTCAAAGCATCTTGATCCATCTGAAAAACTGCAGTATGTGTTGTGGGAGACGCGTTTGAATTTTGAGCTGCATCACGTGTTGAGTGTGCTTTTAGATTCTCAGGCTTCTTGCTCCACTCCTGCCCCTCTTCCTCCTGTGCCCTGACCCAGGGCTTCAACACACAGACTGGGAGTCCCTGCTGTTAGCCATCCCATATTGCTCCCAGTGTTTCTCCCTCTCTAGTGTCCAGAGCTTTGAGCTGATCTCTGTTTTCTCATTTCTCTCATATCTTCATCTACTTGGGTATCTTACTGGCATCAGGGTCTCTGCCCACCCACAGTTGGCTCATTCCAGAGTTCTGTCCAAGTCCATCCTCTCCTCTACACCAAATGCTTACCATGGACAATTTCATATACTACTCTGGTGTGTCCTAACTCCTATATGCACATGTACAGCAAATCTGTATTTCTAGCCCCGATATTCCCTCTGTATTGTACATCCATATTTCTAATTGCCCAGACTTACTAAGCATGCAAAAGAAGATAGTTTCCTCCAGGTGATTATCTTCAAAGATGTCACCTAATGACAAAGCTGATGGCATTATGAGGATTCCCTCTTTAGGAAGTATCTTCATAGTGTTGTGTTATTGTAAAGCATTCACAAGTAATTTAATCAACTTCGTTCCAAAAATGGGGTTATCCCTAGAGACTGTGTTGTTGTTGTTTGTTTTTTTGCCCTAAATGTGACTCTAAATGCATTGGCTGTTTGCAAAAATCAAACCCACCTCTCAGATGACGGTGTCCCTCTATAGGGGTCATTCAAAAGAATAAGCCACCAGATCAGAAAGCATTTCAAAGGAGTGCTCATTTTCAACAGGTGGTGGCAGGATTAGAGGTATCAACTTGCATAACCACTCAAGATGAGAGGAGTAGAACATTCATTTTCACAGGTAAGCTGTGGTATGTTTGTGAAAATAAGGTACATTGCTTTGATCTAGGCTTGAATCCCAGCTTGGCCTTTTAATTGAATAACTTTGAACACATTTTCACTCTTCCTCAGCTTCAGTTTTCTCATTTTAAAAATGGCCACAAAGTGTTGTGAGATGAAAAATTACATACGTATACAGCCTGGTGCCTAGTAGCGATTCATTAAATGACAGCCAGTGTTACTGTTACCTCTCAGTGAAGTGAAAAGCTATCATGCCCATAGCTCTCTACTTGACAGAATCTACCACCAGCTGAGAAGAAGAGTCAAATGAGCTAAGCATTACTTTTTGAAAACCTTCCATGAGGCAATGAATGAAACACTATGATTTGAATGGGCACTCTCCAAGACAGAGAGGCAAATAAAATCCTGTTGTCTATTTTCTAGAGGGCAGAGTCCAAGAACTAACAGATATTGTTTATTTGAATATCAGATACTATCAAATGCATTCCTTTTTCCTTTCTTATTGGTAAAGGAATGGTCTACATATCAGAAATAGAACAGCATTTCACATTCCCAAAGCTAATGTTGCCTTTTATGATTCTTTTCTCACTTTTTAATAACCAAATTATGAATAATCTTCTTCCACACTTAGGCATAGCTAGATAGTCCAGAAAAAAAATTATGAATTGTTTGAGGAATATTTCAAATGCAGACATGGAAGAAAATACCGTAAGGGGCACAATCACTACTATAATTTAAATATTTGCTTTGTGCAACAACTAAAATGGTACTGAGAGCTCAAGAGTATACAAATATTAATAAATAAAACACACCTCCTTAGAGTTTTTAGCAAATTTGTAAGTTCCCGGGACTAAAATATTTGTATCAATAATTGATAAATAATTGATAACTCTCCAAGCTCTTTCTTGGATTGTAATATTCAAGAAAAAAATGATGACATAAGAAAAAAGTAGAGACTTCTTTTGCATATCACTTTAAAAGCTTAGGAAAAAAAGCATTATTTTTATTTAGCTAAAATGGGCTCACTGAAGCTTATTTATGCTCGTGTTCCTAAAAGCTGATATATTTTTGATGGAAGTACATTTTGGATTAAGTCTGGCCTGCTGAGGATTGTTAAATCACAACATATACAAAAACAAAAAACAAAAAACAAACCCAAGTTCAGTGAATAAGAAATACAAAACAGTATAAATAAAATGATTGCTGGGTGAGTCGAGTGGTTCTTCTCCCAAAGGAGCAACAGATCTCCAAAACATCTAAAAGTATCTGGAACTTGTTCCAACAAATAATGCTACAGAAAAAGTCTTGCTATTATAAATTGTATGCTCCACTCAACAAATGCACAGTTCTGTAGCCAGCAAGGCTGTTAATATAGCATCTGAAATCTAAACATTACATGTTGCTTAAAGGACTTCTAAATTTAAAAGTTATCCATCGATTTAGAAGCTAGCCTTTCTTTAGAAGGGAAAGAATCGAGCCTTTTTCTTACAGAAAAGCTGCAGAGCATCTGAATGGGTTAAAGGACAAGGTGAAAGGGTTAGACAACTATCAATCCCAGTTTGCTACGTGCAGAGCACAGGTGCAGCTTGCACAGCACATTATGTGGTATAATCGTTAAATTCATTCAGCCAGGCCTCAGAGAGTTAAAAACATATATTCCGAGGGACAGGACTCCTCGGTCCAAAGAATGAGAATGAAACAGCGCAGAATATTTGTGTATCAAGGTGATTCCAGCTTCCAACTGGGAAAACGGGACTGTTAACACCCACATCCCCTGACAACTGTCCAATTATGTATATCACACTTGGCCTACTGTTTGCAGTAGAAGTAATCAATAAAGGATGTGGTTGAGTGAACATAGATTTTGGTTGAACCAATGCATGAAAACTTAATCATTTACTCAGAGAGAAGAAATCAAATAGAGCAGAGATGAGGCAGCCACTAAGGGGTTTGTTGATGGTGCCACCGTTTGTGAGCCACGGATGAAAATAATAAGGCAAATGGAATCAGTGACAGGAGAAAATGTAAAAAGCTATTCTTAATTTCATGAATTAATAGAAATGTTTTGATGTATTTTGGGGGGTCATTTTTAGGAGATTTTGCATCAAAGCCTGGATGTTCCACTTTAAAGAATGTATGAAAATTACCAGGGCATGTCATTTCTCTCAAGCAAGAAGAAATTAATTTTCAGCTCTAACAGAAAGGTAATTTTCACAGTTGAAACTTTGTACTGATTGATTTAAAATGTCCACTGTGGAAAGTTTTCCAAGAAAGAACCCAAGTTTACAAGAAAATCTATAATTGGTACGGAATAAACCCAAGCTAACTGAAAACAAGGTGGCTCGAACAACTCTCGTTTTTGTAATTTAATTTTTCTGCCTATAAAAGCCATCCTATTTATGTTGAGGAGTGTGCCATTTTGGTAAATGAGTTATTTCATAAAAAGGAGACAAAAGACTGAAGTAAGAAAAACTGAGGTTATTTCCTCCCCTCTCTATGCTTACTCAAATTATCTGTCTATATATATAATAAAAATATTTACTTAGCATTTCTCAACTCACTTCCTCTTTGTTTTAGGGACTATAATTCTGGCTTCCACAGCTGTGTCACGGGCTATTGTTATTATTTTAGAATATCGACCCTTTTTACACTAGTATTCCGAGGAGAAAAAAAAGACATTGTAAATGCTTATTTTCTGTTATGCTGCTTAATATTATTCAGACCAATAGCAAAAATAACAAGCCCTGTTCACCATTAAAAACTTCATCAATAACTCTAATGCCAGGACTGTTCTAGTACTACCAAATGAGCAACTCTGTATTACCGAGTCCTCGGTCTTGAGGGAATGTGGTGTGTTTTTCAATTGAAGCCACAGTATAAATTCTTATAACCATTTTAGAAGCTTCCAGCCTTAAAGCCTATTCGCCTTTCACGCATGTTCAGCTGATGGCCTTACACACACACTTATCCTGGACGTGGCTATCCTCTTTCATTTCCTTTAAAGAGATAAAATATGTTTATAGAGATAGGGCTCACCATTAGTGAAACCCGTGCCATTGCACAGGTTGAGGAAGGGAGATTTAGAGGTGATGCTAAGCTTCATATGCAGCTTGATTTATTTCTCAGCTGTCACCACCATAATTTCCTCTGTTTTGGCTGTGCTCCATTTCTCCTAATCCGAGGACAGGTTAGGACCATGACAGAGATGTACACATGTGTGTATGTGTATGTGAGTGTGCGCATGTGTCAGAAAACACCAAGTTCTCAAAGCAAGATTTTTTTTAAATGGCCACAAAATTCATATCAAAGCATTTCTAGTAAGTAGTGAACTTGCTTTAGTAAGGCTTCCTAGATATCTTGGGTGCTGTTGTCCTGTGAAGGAGTTTTGTTTTTGAAGCCTCTGTCCACTTTTCGAGTTATTTTGCACAAATGGTGAGAGCACATGCCAAGGTGCACACTCCCCTGAGTGCTTGTCCATCACCCCCAGCAAGAGCTGGGAAGTTTGCTGTGGTCTCGGAACACTTTCCTCTAAGACCTCGGAAGCAGTAGCTCCTGTATTCTTGTGCGTTGTGCAACATTATAAAGTTAAAACTCCATGCCTACCGTATGAAGTCACTGATGGCTGCATTTGTAATTTAGTAGATGGGAACTCTTATAAGTGGACTTGGTTTCATTCGGTACACAGTGAAACAGGGACAAATCTCCTTGTCCCTTATATGTCAGCCACTGGGCGTGCTGCTGGACTGTTGGGAATGTGGGAACAGAAGTGTCCCTACGACTACCCAACACACACCCTACTTCATGACATGTCAGAGACAGCCGAGTCCTTTTCCACACATGAACCCCAAGTAACGCTTAAGCAGCCAAATCAAAACATTTGATTTTCTCTTGTTATTATTGCCAATATTTACCAGCAGTTGTTCAACCCCACCTTAACTTTTCCTGTCGAGACGAGGAATTCAAGTCCTGAAGTGGAGACACTAAGATATTGCAGATGAGACACCAGGTAACAGGTGAGAACGTGTTTAAGATAACTGCATGTCTCCAGAAGTTTCAAATATAATTATGTTTTTGTCACTGAAGGGTCACTCCAACACTTTTCTGGTCCTGTGACATAGTTAAGGGCTCGATGTGTTTTATAAAGGAAAACTCTTTCCCTGAAGTTTTACCTCTTCAGTTACGTTGGGACATGGTGCCGCTGTGCAGAAATCACTGTGCACACACGCTAAGGGATGCATTTATGTAACCGTGCAGGCTCAGGTCAGGTCTGCGCCTGCAGAGCAGGACCAGTAATCCAGCCAGTTTTCACTGATTCTGGGCAGAGTGCTAACAGCAGAGTCAAGTAATTTAAAAACCAAAATGAGCTGGCCGAAGGGCACAAAGCTTGTGTGTTCCAAACAGACATTAAATGAATACTTATAAATTTCTTCTTTGTGTTCAAACATTTGCTTCTTTCTGGTTGTTATTTGTAAGTGAAAGTTTAAGGAATAACCAGGTTGATGTTCCATGGGTTAGTTACCAATATTTATTTGGAGGGACCACAACACACGCGTGTTTCTGCCTCCCTTGAATAAACATCATTTTTTCCTTATAAATATGTCCATGTCCCTCACCATTTATCCAGTGACGACTGCTGTGCATTTTATTTGGTATTTCATAGGTCACCTTTCATTTCACTGGCATTGGATTTTAATATTTTGTTAATTATTTATTTAATATTTAATAACTGTCATAAAAGAGGACCCCCCAAACCAGAATTATCTTCTGCAGGGTGGGCCCCTTGTAGTACAGGATTTCCCCGCTACGTGAGTGTTCTAGGAACCCATCTGTATCAGTGCACCAGATGGCATTGTTGTGAGAGGCTGCATTCGGCTTCAGTGAATTTTTTTAAAGACTCTTTCAACGAGTTTGCCCATATCATGATGGGTGATTTACGAGCATGCCTGCCCACAGGTCCCCCCTCATATATTGGCAATGGTAATTATATAACAATGATCTGCTTTTACTTCGCTAGGCATGTAATGTTTTAAATGCCCTTCAAATAACAATTTCACCTCTTCAAACCCTACTCTCTATATATTTACATGTGAAGTACAAATAGGAAGAAAATAGAATTCGACACAGTCTATATCTACCACTATTATTATTGCTACTACCATCTTTAAAAAGCTATATACTATATATAAGACAACATACCCAAAACCAAGGCCTGAACTGTGATAACTTTTCTTATTCGTAGACTATCTTGGCTTAAATTATAAAGCTAACAATGCTGCTATATAATACAATGATTAAATGGAATATACAGCGAACACAACACAGTGAATGAAGGGCCAATCATACACTTTCCACAGAAAAATTTGTATCAGTTTCTCATGTATACTTTTGTCAAACTTTCTGTTTCAAATGACATTTAGGAAACACTGTTTTTGCACCCAATCGCTCCTCCAGACCTGCTTGAAGGAGGGACGTCTTCGTGGAAGAGGCACGACTGGCGCAGAGGCGGAAAGTTTCCTCAAAGACGAGGTCTGGAAAGGCTAGGGCGAGCCGCCTCACCGAAGCGGGCTGCGTGTTCCTGTGCTTCTTTCACCTGTGAGAGGTGACCTGATTTTTCCCTTTCATTCGAGGTCATCACTAAACTTACAGAAAATCAGAAATAAAATAATACAAAGGAGCAACAGATAAAGAAGAATTTAGGCGCATAGTTTAAAATACCGCCTTGGTTTACAATAACTTACGATGAAAGGGTCACTTAAGAAGGGCACCGCTTGAAATTTAAGCAGGCAGTAATGGGAAGCGACAGACCTCAAACAATTTAAGTCTTTCACAGCTGAGTGAATCTGCAGTGACAGGAAGACAAGGATGTGCTAACTTGCCTCTGCAGGACCTTGGCTATTGCTTCGTAGGCTCTCGCCAGGTTGAGGTCATCTTCCAGCTCCGTGGAGACTTTACTGTAAGTGCCGAGGACCTGGCAGGAAGAGAAACACCTATTACACAGAGAGCCCGGCCAGACTCACTGACGCTGCATTTCCTAACAGAAAAGATTAAAATTAATAGTTGTGTTTAATGTCTCCATAAAATATTTTCTGTTTATTAAAAATTCATGTTGGTTTGGTTTATTTTTATCTATAGGATAACTTGTTTCACAGCAATCTCTTCAAGCCATGACAGGGAGGTCTTACTTTTGTGGAAACAATTCTTTTCCCGCACAATCCAAAATCTTCCAATTTATATAACTTAGGTGTGAATAAATAATTGAATGGCTTCCAACATTATTTTAAAATATGGGACTATTACCTAGGTAATAGAAAGCAGATTATAATATTCTACTATGGGAGCTTAAATATCACTTTTCTTTCTATAAATAGCTATTTGAAAAGCATGAATTGAGGTGCCAGGCAATTTCTAAATCTATCATTTTATTAGGTGCATATCTCACGGTTTGTACGTGTATTCAGTATACACTAAAAATATTTCTTACAAATGTACTTCATTACCAACAATCTCTTCAATAATCAAAAGATTATGGCTGCCACAGTCAAATGCATGATATTAATTTAATTTAGCACTGACATCATCTGTATGGTATAAGTTTCCTTTTTATTCTCTTTCCCTTTCAATGGCCAGGAGGAGGAAAGATACGCAAAGCAAAATCTCCATTCTTTCTTCTGCCTTTACTGTGACTCGATCCAACCTATCACACACCCAAGGCCACAGGAAGTCTCTGTAGACCTGGATGCAAATCCTTTGTCACACATTGTCTAAGACAGAATTGGCGAGAGTCATTTGACAGCGTTGGGGGAGAGTCAGCGTGAGGAAGGACAGAAACGCGAGCTGAGGGCGATGGCCTGGCCTCGGCAGCTCGGTGGATTCGGCATTAGAGGCAGTGTTGGTTGTTCGTCTTTACTTTCTGAAAGCTGATACTCGGGAAATGATTTCAATAGGGACGTTGTAACACCTCACAGAACTTGGGTTTGGTATGGTTACCAAATGAGTGCTTGGCATACACTGATATTAAAACTTACTCACTGACACATACTGACCCAGCGTTGTAATTCCCACTAAACCTACGAAGTTCACATTTTTAATTCTTATTTTCAAGGCTTTTAAGAAGCCTTATATAAACTGAGACTATTCTTTGTACTCGGCCCTGCATAACTGATAACCCCTAGATTTAGTCAGACGTGATTTGACATAGACCCTTCTAAGTTAAGGGGCGAAACCCTGAATTTTGAATTTATAAGAGGTTTCATTGAGTTCAAATATAAAACTTAGGAAGAGACTTTCTAGGATCTTTTCTGGCTTATATATTTTTATATGACACTCTAGAACTTTAAGATTGAATATTATATTTTGTGCCAAAAATAGTTTGCTTTTGGCAAACACTGTTACTGCATGCCAGGTGCTACATTAGACCCTAGGAAACCTGAAATAGAGACGTCCTCCCGGCCCTGCAGTGGACCAGACCAGGGACTGGGGCCACTGTGTGAATTAGCGATGGCAGAAGGCAGGTTTCTCCAGGGCTCACACTGGGCCCCTCGCCCATGCCCCGGGCCACCACGCACCCTGAAGCAGTACAGTAACATATGGGAGGGCCCAATTTTATCTTAGAGGTGTGAGTTCTCAGCCCAAAGATCAGAGGGTTGTAATTACAAGTAGGTGCTTTGGTGCTGAGGGCTCCCATTCCACACCAATGTGCTGTGGTTTCAGGGAGCAACAGGGCCAGAAAACCTGCCCAGTCTGGGGGTTGTTTTGAGTCTATAGAAGCTTCGTCATATAGCTGGATATGGAATGAATACTGATCTTAGAGTGAGAAGACTCGGTTTCAAGTCTCAATGCTTGCATGCCCAATATATTTGGGCCAGGAAGGCTCCCTGAGTTTAATTTCCTCAGGCGTAAAAAAGAAAAGCCAGTTCTGAGAGCCGCTGCAAGGCTACCATAAGGGGATAGAGAGTGCTATCTAGATCTGGGACAGGGGGTCTCTGTGAGTCTGTTCACCAGCCGTCAGCGAATGAGTCCTGGTGCCAATTTCCCCCTCAAGGTAAAGACGCACGTTTTATTTGTGGCTTAAGAAACTGCCTATATCTCCTTTACCTACAAACAGGAACCACACAGGCAGTGGGAAGAATACAGGACAATACTTGTCCACCAGGGAGACAGTCGGTGGCATGAAATCCGTGCTGAGGACCCTGGTCAGAGCAGCTCACGGGAATCAAGGGCAGGGCCCCGTTCCTCAGGGATGTGAGCACTGCTGCAGGAGGGTAAGCTCAGCCAGTGGGGAGCGTAAGGAGCACTCACAGCAAAGCCAGCAGAGGGGTGAATTGTGTAGTTCAACCTGAGAGGAGTGGAAAGGTCCCTGTTCAAACAAAAATAAGGAACCCCATAAAAGTAAGTGGGAAAACAATGTGAGATTTTGAACTCTATGGAAAAGAAAGATGTCTTACATTGATCTTATAGTAAGCAAACTTATGTATGTTTTAAAGTTGACAAGGTATAATTTAATTTGTAATAAATGTTAATCAGTTAGAATCCTTGGACAAAGACAGGAGCCTTGTTTCAAAGAATACTTCGAGTGAGGAAATACGGCGCGGAATCTGAGGGACCTGCCGTGCCTGAGTGACGATCCTGGTGGCCTGCAGTATGTTCGAAACAAGTCCAGGGTCTGGAAGGTTAAAATCTAGCATCACAAAGAGGAGAGAATAGAGAATCTCAGGAACAAAATATTTTGATAAATTGAAAACTTATTCTATATCTTTCAATTTCATGGGCCCAATCAAACTTGGTCAAAAGACAGGAAAAAACACTGACTAAGCATGCTACTGTGCACATTTCAGTGAATGCCAAACTGTGCATAGGAAGGAGGTTACTGGAGTTGGAAAAGTCAGGAACACACCTGATAAAATTTGAGAGCTCCCTAGACGCTCGGCCCAATTGCTCCAACGATTTCAGTGAATGATGGAGATGAAGGTTTGAAAACAATTTCACGAGAGGAGTTAAAGGCAATGGGCTCTATCTTCCCACTAGAATAGAACGTATTTACTTGGAAAGACATTTTCAAATAAAGCCCAAGTTCTTAAAATGAAGTAATTTCTCTCTGCCACCTAAAAACAAAATTAATAGAATACTTAGCATAAAAATGATAATGTGCAAAAGAATAATGTTGGCAGTATGCTACACATTCCCTGAAAAACTGGGCTGTAAAATCAGATTTTAAGAATCTTTAAATTCTTTTCTTCCAACAGCCTTCAAGAGAGCATTGGGTTTAAGTCAAGACTGTCTCCCGTCAACAACTTGGGTGGGACGCGCAGACACACACACACACAGCATTGTCTCGGAAGGAAAAGAACCCAATCCATAGAAATTAGCATGTGAGTAAGTCCTAGCATCTAGCCCACCTAACATGGATGTTTTAGAATTTTGCAAAATTTTTAATAAACTCTAATTCCACTCTTACATCACATTTTTGGTATTCCCCCCTTTATGCAGTGCATTCCTTTCTCTAGCTACCACCCCCTCCCGCTGCTCTTAGTTACTTCAATATTAGAAATCAGCTGGGACGTTTACTCTGAGGGCATAGGCCAGGCTTTGGAAGGGCCTTATGGGATAATTAATCAAATTTCCCTCTGGGTGTTCAAATTTTCTTCAAATATCATAGGCTCTCCAGTCAGGCAGGTCTACTAGTGAGCTGAGTGACATGTGTCAAGTGATTTAATGCCTCTGAGTTTATTTCCTCAGGTATGAAATGGAAATGAATAAAGCCTACCTTGAAGGGACATGATAAAGTTCCAATAAGACGAGGCATTTAAAAGTACTAAGGTCCTTCTAAACACAGAGTCCTCTGTGACTGCACAGGTCACAAGCTCCTGAAAGCAGCCCTGAGCCAGAGCTAGCTGCCAAAATCGCATATGTTATTTTTAAAAAATCTAACTGAAAGCTTAAAGGTAAAAAATAATAAGCCTGAAATTTATATAGTATATGTGCCTCTTTATCTGTCCTTCCTCCCACTATGCCCGCAAAAGCTGGAAACACAGTTATGTATAGGACACTTCTGTTAGCTAAATAAAGGTACAAATGGAAAGCACCATGGTAAAAATGAAAATATGTTTCATTTCATGAAAAACATAATAGTACCTATACCAAGGCTTTGAATGAAGCAACTGCTTGATTTTCCCCTATCAGTTCTCAAATGGTGGGGGCAGGGGGAATTTCGGCCCCTGGGGATGTCTGGCAATGTCGGGGGAAGTTTTAGGTTGTTACATCAGTAGAGGTGCTGGTGGCATCTAGTGAGTTAAAAGCCAGGGATGCTGCTCGATACCTCACAATTCACCGAGAGCCCCTGCCACAGTAAATGATCCAGCTGCAGATGTGAACAGTGCTTTATCGAGAAACCTTGATCTAGCCTTCACGGGAAAAATGTTCACAATTGGAAACTACCCCCTTGGGACGATAGCCACTGGATCATTGGAGAGTTACACGAGAACACTATTGGTTAAGACGAAGCAAAACCTGTAACTTCCACCTGCTAGCCAAGGTTGTGTTTTGTGGGAGAACCCAAATTGGTCCCCCTTCCATGTGACAGCTCTTCCAATGCTGAAATATGGCTGCCTTCCCTCCTCAAAGCTCCCAGACGTATAGGGGCATCCAGGATGCTCTGGAACAGGTGAGAATAAAGCCCCAACGGTTTAGCTGCATCTCAACATTTTATTTCTAGCTTGTCTACAAGTCTGTGAGTTCTAGAAGAGTTTAAATAAACCCATCTGGACAAAAGAGTTTCTGTAAAACCGTGAAGGGGCATCCGTCAGATTAGTCTGTAAATAAAGCGATGAATCCATTGTCTAGGGCGCACTTTTTACCTCTTTCTTCCTTGTCCACCATAAAGAGCCAGCACAACTAACGTTTTGTTCGTTATACGTCCTGTACGCAAACTCCGAAGTGTGCTGCTTCATCATGAAAGCTCAGCGCTCGGCTCAGTACAGTGCATTACTTTGAGGAGAAAAAAAGCAATGATACTGATTTATTCCTCTGGAATAGGAAGTGCAAAAATAAAAAATCAAGTGGCCATCTTCTGCTTGAACTCGTTGTCAAATCTTATAGGAAATACATTTATTCTGATTTCTGGCACTCGAACCCCCTTTAGCCATTTCACAGTTGGTGAGCAGAAAGGATGTTTCTGCCTCATTTACAGTGTCTGAACAGGACTCAGACAATCAACTGCAACATTAGTCAAAGAAATCAATGGCTAATGATTTCTGACAAGCACTGCAGTAACAGGCTGAGGACCAGACTGGGCAGCGACAGCAGTCAGGGCACTTTCCCGGAGCCAGCGACAGGCAATGGTGGGAGACGGTAAAAGTGGGGCAAACAGAACAGGTCTCACATCCCTTAGAGACTCACACACTTTCCGCAAGGCACAGTGTCTTCCCTACAAAGATGCTACACTGAATGCACACGAAGGGCCCGCAAGTGTGCAGCTCTGTAAACTCTAATACACAAAAGCAGCTCAGTATTTTGTGTTTTGCTGAAACTATTCTTGAGTTCCTAGTCCAGCCTTCCTATTCATACCGATCACTTGGAGTGTGCACTCTTTCCTCCTGAAACGCAGCGCTCATCCTTTGGGCTGTCTGACGGCACATAAAGCAAAGGCCATATGGTCCAGTGCAGAAAGGGCTGAGTGTGAAAAGACATGAGTTCTAGGTACTTTTTGCCATGAGCTCAGGGTATGATCTCAGACACGTCACTTGGTTACCCTGAGCTTCAGATAATGGGGTGGGACCAAATGATCTAGAATTCTCTATTTCAAAAATGTGACTTTGATTTTAGGACTCTACATTGATATATTTAGCAATTCGAGATACGCCCTAATTGTTTTCAATCATTCATCTTTGGATTTAAAATCTGATAAATTCATTTGATGTCAAAAAAATAATTTTTAATGATGACTCATTTCATTCCATTGAAAATTTATTTTCATGCTTTCCCTTGATTTGAACAATCTCATATCATTTTAATGAACTGCTTTAAAAAAAAATAAACGAAGTCCCTACAGTGGAATAGATGATAGCAAGGAGAGCTAAATCCACAATGCATCTGATTTATCTTAAGGAACAACTGTTACAATTGCAATGTCCAGTGCTCTTCAAAATCAGCAAATTATTCTTGTATAATCTGAAATTTTTAAGAATTTGATAAAAAATTAAAGTTATCCTTAAGTTTCCTAAACTGAATTAGAGTTGCTGGCTAATCGCGCATGTGCTGGGAGTTTACATTGTGCTTTCAAGAGCTATATGAGGATAGCAATGTATCTCAAAAACACCCCAAGAATCTTCTCTCTTCTAAAACTCTCTCTACACATCCATGTGGTTCTCAAACTCCCAAACAATAAGATAAAATTTCACTTAGAGTTAAAAGTAAAGGTTTCCTAAATAATAAATTGGAATATACCGCTCAAAACTGCTAAATTGGTTTCAGTCCAGTCATGTTCCCTTAGGTGATCTGGACCCAGTGAGCAGTCGGTAATGACCACAGTGAGAAGGTGCTCAAAGATGAGTGGACACGAGGCAGTGACCAACTTACGTCAACAGAGCAAATCAAACCGACTGCTGCCACTGAGGGGACAAGAAAACTCAGTCCCTCGTCATCCGGGGGCCTCCAGTTCCCAGGAATCTTTCTTTCAGTGTGTGAGGCCCAGTCGCCTACTGATCCTGGGCGTTCCTTGGATAGGGTCTCTCTCCTCGCCACAGGAACCTTTACCATCAACTCCCTTACTTGATACTCCGAATGGATCTCTTTCTCATACCCCAAGAGTGAAACTGAGAAGCACCGAGAGGTAAAAGGGCTCTTTAGAACCAAAGGGGCAATTTAATAACTTCAAGCCTTTTCCTCCTCTGCATTTATCAGTGAGAGACAATACAGGTTGATTCTTTCCATGGCATGGTCATTACATGAGTGAGTGACTTCCTGGATGGTTTTAATAAACACCAACACTGGGAAATTTCTGTGTTTCTGAGTGAACCAATTACCACCAGGGGATGCGGCTTCCCTCTGGCAGGACAGCCATCATGTATTCGTAACCCCTTTCACTAGGCTCCTCCTCACTTACGGCAGACTTCCATAAAACTTCATCTTGTTCCCCCCTTCTCCAAAATCCACGGAAGCCTTGAAAAACATTTGGAGCATATTCTCTCTACACAGTTTGATATCCTTTCCACCGCGAGCCATTATTCTGGTAAACTCGGGAAACCCTAATGTAGATCCATGATGTGATACTTTTGTATCAGGCTCTGTGAACATGCTTCTTTAAAATAAAACATGGTAGGGAGGTCTTCCTCTGAATGCTTGCACACGGAGAAAGCGTCATCTATTACCCTTTCACCGTGAGAAAAGAGACAAGAAAACAATTTGTGAGTCCTTTCCATTCTGACAGATGAGACAATGAATGGAAATGTGATGCCTGCCAAGAGCTCTTATCAAGCACGTTCTAACAACTGGTAATAAGTGTAAATAATAAATGGCTGGAATCTTGGGGGAAACAGTGGCAATATGAAACGATTTTTGATACCTCTGATGGGGTTCTGCTGCTCTTGGAATTCCCTGCCTTCCCAGTAGAGTTTTGGCCTGACAATAAACAACAGTTTAGTACTTTATCTAATCCCAGCCAGGAGGTGAGTTCAACAGCAAGCTCTTGCAGATGTTCACATCCAATAATCTATCCATAATTGATGAAACAGCGAGGTCAGATGTAATGGCTGTTACTATTCCAGCAACAAATAAATGGTTATCGACAAAACGAGCCTTAGTGGCACAGAGCGCGGAGCAGTGACAGGCACGGGACAGACTCCGCAGCGAGCCGTGTGGCAGGAAGGCCACATTGACACCTCAGCAGTTGGAGGGACCTTGGAAAGGAAGGGGGAGGATGCTGAAGTACGGAAAACGGTGCAGACAGGCTGGGGAGGAGAAGGAAATGATGAGCAGGCGCTGGGCTGGGCTGGGGACCTGGGTGAGTACAAACGGTGAGCAGATCAGAAACGCCTTTGAATGCGTGCCCTGTGATCCCGGTGTCTGCTTGCATTTGTCACCAGCGTGTCTTCACTCACACAGCTGGCTGTCAAACCGTGCGGCCTGGGTGACTGCTAACACCAAAGTGGATGCCTGGGACACTTTGGTGCCCAGACCGTCCCCCTGAGGGACAATCATTGATATTCCATTTAACACGGCAAATTCCTTTTCTTCTCCCATGTGTGAAAAAAAATCTAGGAGATTCATTTATGCAATTTTAAGAATACTTTAAGATATGCCAAAGATGCCAAATTGTGATGCTAGAAAATTTCTCCAGACTGGGACTAATCCTGAAATACATGCAGCTTAAAATCAAATTTACTGCAAGGAAATGTAAGTAAAAGGCAAAGTTTTCTTCAATAATAAAAAGCAAACACTGCATTCTATTCACCTCAACCTAGGCAAAGACTGTAATAAATGCATTAATCGAGTATACTTTTATTGACTGAATAAAATGCAAGATATTTGAACCTAAATAAACAGCTGAAATTTTATACTTCTGTTCAAGGGCTAAAAAATAATGTTTTCCCACAGTTTACTATGTAATATTATAAAATGAAGAATGGTAGAATGAAATGGTAGTTATTATTGCTATAGGTAGTCATAAAGAGGCTTGGGACAGAGATGTTTTAAATATTAATATTCCTAAAATCACTTAAATCAATTTAACACTCTTTAGTGGTTTATTTAGAAGTGTGATTTATTCTCTCCTTTGCAACCAATGCCTTTGATCAGCCATGAAATAACATATGAGCTGAAAATAAAAAGGCGAAACAAATTGCTGCTACCATTCTTATAGTAAGCTTTAGGCTTTACAGCACAAAGTAGAAAACTGCCATTATGTTTGCTGGTTTCAAAGTATTTATCAATACTTATAAATGGAGAATTATGGAGCCCAGAAGGACGGGTGGAGATTGTTTCTGGAATCACCTGCTAGTGGCTCTGCTTCCTGAGCGTGGCCATGCTCCAGCTAGGGCCCTCTACGGTCCTCTCACTTGGCAATCCCGCCCTGCACCAGTGCCCAGGACCGTCTCTGTCCCCGGCCTCCCAGGTTACAGCTTGGCATCTCATCAGTCTGTGTGCACCATATTCTGATCTCGACCTCTGTTAAAGCTCCTCCCATGTCTCTGGAGACCACGCCCCCCATGTGTCCTAGCCCTGGGGGCTGTGTCTCAGTCTTTTTCTTCTTGATTGAATCTCTGTCTTGGTACCTGGTTGGGTCCCTACATATTAACAGTCCAGAGACCTGAGCCCTGCCCCTGTGGCTTGGTGCTTGTCATTTGACAATAGTCATTACTACCATTTATTGAGCAAAACTACATGTGGAAGTATTTTATATTTATGGTGCATTTAATCTTCACAGAGCCCTTTAAAATAAATATTAATACTTCCATTGTACCAATGAGAAAAATGAAGTGCAGAGAGTTTGAGCAACTTTCTCTAGAATACACAGTCCTGGAGCTGGAGTGGGAGAAAAGGATCTGAACTGGGTTTATCGGATTTTGAATCCTGCTTCTTTTGTCCTTCAGCACGGTGACGTGCCTGATGCTGGGCCACCCTGGGAATGACTGTGCTGACCCAGACCCCCACTTACAGTGTGACGCCTGCTGCGCAGTTCCCAGAAGCTAATCTCTGCTCATCTGCAGGAGTACCCGCTGCAGGCCAACACCTGACAGTGTAGATGTCAACTTTATGTTTGCCCGGTTACAGCTCTGCCTATTATCAGTCGCTATTTTTTCATCACATGGCCAAAGTACAATCGTTAATAGTAGTTAATACTGAGTATTTATTCTGCCATTCTTCTGCCCACAATGACCCCTTTCCACTCAGGAAAAAAATGCCTGACTTTATAATGGCCACCCAGGCCTTCCAGGACCCCACCCCTGACCTCTTTGACTTTGGCTGCTGCTGCTCTGCTGCTCCCCTTTGCTTCTCCTCAGTCTCACTGGCCCCAAGCCTCTCAGGGGCAGTGGCCCTGACCATGACCTCTGCGTGGAATGTGCTTCCCTCAGACATCCACATGGCTGCCTGTCCCATCTGCTTTTAGTCTTTCCTCAGATGTCACCTTCCCAATCAGACCCTCTCTCATCCCTGTTTAAAATTCCCCCACCCCACCACTCGCTTTGGCAGCCCTGAGTCATTTCTCTGTTGAATTTTTTTCTTTTTTTCTATAGTGTTTCTTATTACCTTACATACTATCGGATTCACTTTCTCATTATGTTTAATCTTTATTATTATCTTTCTCCAATGGGAGATGATATTCTAAGTGCCTAGAATGGGGCTTGGCAATAGGTGCTCCAAAACAATGTGCTGGATGAATAAACCACAAATTATTCCTGAGACTATACATATTAACTAACTTAGTTTTCCCAGCGCCCCATGAGTAGGTGTTCATATTTATCCTTCTCTCTTTTTAAAGATAAGGAAATGGGCACATAAAGGCGAAGCCACTGGACCGAGGTCATTCAAGTGGTAAGTGGTCGAGAAAGGACACGCACCCAGGCCCTCCAATTTCACAGACTGCACTCACTGGTCCTCTCCCACCTCAGTGCCAAGAGGGCACTTACAGTGCCACCATGTAGGCGGGGCTCAGGTCCGCCTCCTTTTGGTACCATCTGACCTATTGTTGACCAATATTACAACAATGGTGTCCTACATAATTTCATTGAGGAGTCTGAACAAAGCTTAGACTTGTCCAAGACCAAAGAATTGGGTGACAAAACCAGAAGCAGAACCCAGGTTGTCTGACTCCCAGTTTGGTGGACTTTCTGGTACTTTCAAAACCAATTTTGAAGATCATAGTGGTTTACCTGGGTAATACTTTTCCATTCCCATATAATCTATTAAAATAAACAATTAAAAAGTAATTTTGGCTTTGCAAACTTATAACAAATATTAATGTTTATTTCTATAATATTTTAAAAGGAAATGTTTATTTTTGTAATATCTATGATGTTATAAACATATGAAATGAACATAATAAACAGTCACTCTGCTGTAAGCTAATATAAGCTCATAGGGAAAATGAATATGTTTAATTAAATTTAGGAAAAATGTATAGTTAAATCACTTGCAGTACAATATTTAGGACTGATAAACCATTATCTCTTTACTATTTTATTGGAATTTTTATCAACATGCTCTATTAATAAATAGCATCTTCATTTTACAAAGCGGGATGCTATGAGATTTGTCTGTGATCTAGGGAGTAGGTGGAGGCAGCAGGAAGAGCATCCTCCGTGCGCTAACCTGCAAATCATGCCTTCACTGCTCTCTAACGCTCACTGGCGCTTTATTGCAACAGTACAGGATGCCAGATATAGTCGGAAACACGTTCTTCCCTTTAACCCGTTTAATCCTCAAAACCACCCGTGAGTTAGGTTCTAGTGCACTCCTTGTGCTGTTGATGAGGAAACGGAGGCACAAGCACGGTTAAGGAACTTAGGCAAGGCCACAGGATGAGAAAGGGCAGGACCTGAATTTGGAGTCAGCTGAGGTGACTCCGGGGGACATGGTCTTAGCCATGGCAGTGAACCCTGATAATGGTTAAGACGATAACAGAGAGAATTGAAATCTACAGGAAGGCCCTTATCTTCCTTCCTTTACTTCATTTTATCCAAAAATTACAAACATTCTGCCCTACCAGATTTTTCAGCTGAAAATCTAACTAATGGTACCACTTATGCGCGTTCCCTGGCATTTACTAAGAGTTGCCAGCAGATAGCAAATTTGCATCGGGAGCAAGAAGAGACCAAGGCATATAGGAACAACATATCAAGCATACCGATTGTGAAAACAAGAATTCTCTTTACATATGCATTAACTCTGGAGCTGTACATATTTCATTGTCAGCGAAACATCCAGAGAAAACAAGGCAAATGCAGCTAAGCAGTTAAGTCACAATCAATGAAGAATCCATGGTACCCCATTATCTATGCCAATGGCTGGTAAGAGAGAGATGGGAGATGGAAATGAGAAATGAGAATTCCTGACATTTCTTTCTCGGGGGAAGCCATGCTGAGTGGGTCACTTGTAACCTGACGCCACTCGCCACTTCTGTTTCCTGTGTCCTCTCCGACCCTTTCCCAAACTCTGTCCTGACCGAACTGGCCCAACAGCAGAGAGGTGATTTTTCTTTCTCATGCTTCATGTTATTCAATAATACTTTCTACTGGACAAGAATAACAAAATGTTATTTATGCCCATCAGGAATTCATTGAGCAGAACAGACGAGAATCTTATTAAAAATTTATATGGGAGATTTGTGTTGAGACTCAATAAATGAGTTTGGAATCATCTTACTGACAACTCCAGCGGTTGCATTAGCCATTTAGCATGTGGCTCTAGTCCTGGGCTCTGCATTTGCTGCTCTGTGACCGTGGGCAGGTTATTTCATCTAAGTCTCAGTCTTCTTCATCTGTGAAATGGGAATAAGAGTAAATGGAAAATACTAATAATATCTGCCTCTTAGGGGTTCTAGTAAGTATTAAATGGGGCAAATCGTGTAAATACTAAGGTTGGTACACATCTAGGGACATAGCACAAAAAGCCACATTAGTTGCTATTGTTGTTCATGGCGATGCTACTCTGTCATTTAGGGCTCAGTTGATTTCATGGAACAAAAGTCACCAATCTGATTTAGGCAAGAGGGTAAAGTAGGGACTCGATGCCACGGGGAATTGCTCTCTCCGTTTCTCATCTCAGTTTCCGTGTGTAAGCATTGCTTCCTCAGCGGTGGGCTCCCTAGCTCCGGAAGCCCCCAGGCTAACCTTCTCACCAAAGAGGACTGGCCCTGATTTGAAGAGACACGATTATCAGGCAAGCAATCTGATTGGCTTAGCTTGTTTAGGGGACCTGTCTCAGGGATCTGCTGGGGTGAGCAGCAGTGGTGGTGAGGATGCCTGCAACCCCCAGGTTAGACACACAACCGTGGCCAGCAGGAAGGTGCCACTGGGGGTTGTGCAACATTCTGGGGGGTCAGGACAACAGATGGCCTCCAAACAGCTATTTAAAATGTGCTGTTTTTCTTTATAGCCGCTTCTCCTCCTGCGGCTTTTTCTCACTTACCAGTACCATCTTACTTTGGACTGCCTGAATCAAAATGACTTCTGGTTCATTTTTGTCTCTATCCTGTCTCTATACTTTCATCTACACAGCCATAAAAATTGGAAAATCGGGAAGTGCCTCTCACACGTGTGAACCACACCACCACACCGGACTTCATCCCTCCCCTGAAATATTTCAGAAGAGCACTGCGGTTGGTCTTCCCTCCTCCAGTCTCTCCTGTCAATTTGTCCTGCACACAGTTGCCAGGCTATCTCCTACAACAAGCCCCTGCCCTACTACCCCTGACGACCCCAACCCACCTCCCTGCCTTGCCAGCCTCTCCCCCAACACGCACACTCCACCGTGACTGACCGTACTCGCAGTGCTCCCAGGCCTTTACTTGGGCTGCTTCCTCTCCAGTGAGGGGATGGCCACCTTTTACTTTGAAAGGATCAGTTCAAGTGCTATCACCTCAATCTCCAAGTCAGACGGAGCTTTCCTGTTGCATCTCTAGCTCTTGGTCCCTGTCGTAAGTACAGCACAAGAATGTGCCAGATGTCTATTTCCCCAATGGACAATGTGGTCCTTGCAGCGTATCAGGGAGGCATCCACCTGAGCATGAAGAAATTGCCCAGACTGGTTATTCAGCAGAGTGTACCAAACTGAAGTTCAGAAAAAATGATAGTCCATCGTCAACACAGTTACCGCCATGCTTGCTCATACGGACTTTGGCCACATGTACTCAAGATCCAAAAACCACAGGGCTGTGTTTTTCTCCTGTTTTGTTGTCTTTGCTTTATCATTTATATGATTACCAGGTCATCTTTAAATGCACGTTATTACTTGTTAAGCATTTAATAATGTTAATGTGTGGATTGAGGTGAGCTGATGAAAGACTAACTGCTGTTATCGATCCTATGCTGAAGATTTTTACTGTGAATACTCTACATAAAACCTACTTAAAACATTAATAAGATCTTTGTGTTTTACTTTTTTCTTGTTAGAAAATCAATATACCGAAGGTCCTCAAATAACGTTGTTTCATTCAACATCATTTCATTATAACATTGATGAAACGCCATAGAAACTTAACTCAGTTTACATCAATTAGCCTAAGGTAAGATTGGTTGTGTTATATGTTGTTTCATGTCAAGTCCCAGAACCTATAGACCATGTTGAGTGAGGACTTACTGTATGTAAATTGTAGACAAATTTGGGAATACAGATCCACCACTCTCCCCAAAATAGAAAATTAATGTCATCCATTATCACAGCTTCCACAGGTAACCACTGAAAACGATTTGATGTTCCCAATATTTTCATATACATGTTTGTCTTATATGTATGCATATGCATGTATGTAAACATATGTAAGGACCACGGTCATAATGTACATAGTTTTGTACCTTGATTTTTTTGCTTAGTACTTTGATAATATTTTTATTGTTATAAAATAGTATCCCTTGTCCTGGCCGGGGGCTCGATTGGTTGGAGCATCATCCCACACACCGAAATGTTGCAGATTCAGTTCCTGGTTGGGGCAGATCCATAGGCTCTGGGTTCGATCCTTGGTAGCGGCGCATATAGGAGACCCCCATCAATGTTTTTCGCTCTCTCTCTCCCCCTTCCTCTCTCTCTAAAAGCAATGAGCATATCCTCATGTGAGGATTAAAAATAACTTACTCATTGTATCATTTTATTGACTGCATTGTATTGCAGCATAGAATACTCAGCAATGTTTAATCAGGTTGTTATTATACATTTATTTTATTTCTGGATGTTTCGCCATTATAAATAGTGCTTACAATGTTGTAGATTGAAGTTACAGCTAACTTTGAATGTATATTAATAATTGTGCAAATAATATTATAGCTAATTATGTATATACACTCATAATTATTTCCTTCTGATATACTCTGAAATGAGCAATTCCTGAGTCAAAAAATATGCAAAATTGTGAGTCTTCTTAAAATAGAAAAAAGCTATCATTTATTGAATGCTTGCTAAGGGTCAGGCACCAAACTATTTTATCTCATTTAATCCTCACAGCACCTTGACCATCCCCGTTTTACAGGTATGGAAAGGAAAGCGTACAGACGTCAAGTGAGTTCCATGTGTGTAGTCGAATTCAGTGCCCCCTGTACAATCCACTGCCAACGGCTGCTGTCACCAGCCCCCGGAACTACCTGTCCGATGGCTGGACTCATGACATGCTGGAATTGCCAGAGAACTGGTGTCGCTGGAAGCAGCTCTCAACCAATGAAGGATGGGAATTGGTGGACAAATACTCCAGCTCCCTCGTCCCTTTACTGGGATAACTGACTGGTTTCTACACTGTTTCTCAGAGTTCCAGCAGGACTGAGCTCCATTTGCCCCCAGCGGTAACTCGCTGGTGGAACTTCTCCCAAATTAACTACTCAGACTCAAAGCCATCTCTCGAAGTCTACCACTGAAGAAACCCAAACCAAGACGTCAAGGTTGTTAGTCCAATAGCCCAAAACTGTTCATCTCCCTCGGCCCATGCTTTTCCAGAAACTCAAAGAATGCCTTGTCAACTTTGCAAAAAATTTCTGAAAATGTGTTTTTGAGTAAGAACTGTAAGACATATTTAGACTGCAATGAAAATATTTTGTGATTGAGATATTCTGTGTTATTCATTTATTTTGAAACTCTAACACATAAAATTGCTATTCACACTCTTTAGGGGAAGATTTACTTTCATCGTTGGTCTGAATAAATTTGTCTCCTTCATCCTCCCTCCCCACTCTCGTTCCCTTTCCCCCACAGGCCTCTCTAATGTGTTGCCAAAGAGATTCTCTGTGGAGTGGGGCAGGCGCACCATGGGCTAATCACGCCCGGAGTCCCACGCACTCCTGCACGCCCTCCACCAGCTTCCACTTCTAACCCCACTTCCCGTTGTCCCATACTATTTGACTTCCTAATTTTTCGCCTCTAAGTCATGCTTTTATGTAAAAGAATATTAAGTTTCTCCCTTGAAATGCTGTCATACACACTTACATAATCAACCTTTCATTATTCAGGAACTGAACGTCATTTTGTGGATTGCTTGGTTTCTTCTTTCCTTCCTTCTCTTTCTCTATCACTGACCAGCATCACTCCCATTTAAGGATAAAAAGGTTCAAGAGAGGACATTCATGGGCAAAATGCAGATTCGATCTTAAACAAGTTCAGTTTATGACTTACTAACTAAATTTTTATATGCTTATTAAGGGACAAAGTTGAAATTACTGGGTAAAAGAGTGTTTTAAGTGTACAGTTAAGTATTAGGAGTATAGCATTAGAGTTATTTTTAAAGTCCATTCTGTGCTATTTTTATTGAGCACTAATTATACTGAATAAGCTCTAATGTCAAGGTAGCTATTAATTGAAGATCAAGTAATTGTCTACACTACAGATACACTTGAGAATATTTTGGATACGTTTTAATATATTGAATTACATTTTTCTTTCTGAAGTGATCCCTTCTGTGTGGTAGAGGAAAAGTACATAATTTAGCTCAGTCTGGAGGGGCGAAGTATGATCCCCACGTGATTGCTGCTTAACATGTCGAGTCCTATAACCATCTCCGGGTATTTGCAGGTGTGATGCCTCTTCTTTTTTTGCAGCCTCTAGATCAACTTGTGCTAACAGCTGTGCTGTTGCCTCTAGGTCTGTCATACAATTAGTCTTCTGATGAACTATGCAGGTTGCTTTATTGCTCCAGAGAACATTTTCATATGCTAGGCCTTGAACTTTAAGGAGTATACATATATTATGTTCCATATGTCACTACTATTCTGTACAGTTGATTAGGTGCCTTCTTTTCAGTGTCGAAGTCCATCCTCTTTAGGATGAACCAAACAAAAATAACGATCTTTTTCTTTATTTTCCCTCAAAATGAATATTGAAAATTTTTGCACTATTTCTTAAAATGTGAATGACTGGAAAGAAAAATTTCAGCAGCTTTGTAAAGAGCTACTGTAGCAGCACATTTTATAATGAATAATAAGAACAATAATGAAGTTTTGGTTAAAGTGGTATTCTAGATCCCAAAGGAACCAAAACCAGCTTTCCCATTCCAAAAAAATCAATGCATTTTGTTACTAGGATATCAGTGTTTATGTTAATGTAGGCCATGGACTTTCCTTCCTGACACAAAACATCACTTTATTTTTGCCTCATGGCTTACTATTTTAAAAAGTACAGATTTTCTTTTTTTTTTCTTGATTTTTTTTCTTTTTCTCCAATTTTTTGTCCTTTAAATGACAAATACTGTAATTTATATGACGCATGCCATTACAAAGTCACCGTTTAGAAAGAAGAACAACACATGCTATTTTTCTAAGCTGTGACATTGAAAAGAAAGAGAACAATTAGGAAAATGAAATAGAAGAAAAAGGTTTAAAGAGAGCCAAACTCCCCAGTAATGAGGAAACTTAAAAAAATTCAATTTGCTAAGATCCTGGCCTGCAAACGATCTTTGCTCCACAAATGTATATGTGGTTATTCCTGGAAAGCTGTCTGCTCTACTGTTTTAGAAAGGCCATGGCCTTAAATACAAAGACAATAGTAGCAAAATTATTAGTAAAACATTTTACATTTTCATAATCTCCAAATTAATAAAACATATTTTTTAACAACTTAAAAGGTTATTATCCAAGTAAGGCTAACTGTTCAAAAGGGTATTAAATCCTATCAGATATGGAGTCCATGCTTACACCATGCCCTAAATGATTGCTTTATAACTGAGGAACATAATTTTATGCAGTTTGGAAATCAGTCCATTTCTTTAAAGTAGAAAACACGAATATTTTCTTCTTATACCAGTGTGTTTTCTAACCCTATCACCTTTCTTTTGCTGGTCAGATGATGGATATTTTGAACAGTTCTCTACTTCATAAATGTCTGGAATGAAAAGGAAGGAGTGCTCTTTGTGACTGGGGGAAGGTGTGGGGGCGGGGGTGAGGCCGAACAGGAAGAGGGTGGTGAGGCGGCAGTTGGGGGCAATGGGGTCTGGGACAGCTGCTCCTGTTAGATTCTCCTGGAGACTGCCTAAGAAGGGTCACAGGACAAAGAGACGCGGCAGATGAAAACTCGGTGGAAAGCAGAAAATTACTGCTGAGAGCCCTGAGCTCACACCTGAATCACCTCCAGCGGAGCGGTGAGCCCTCTTCGGTGCTTCCGAGGCTGGTGATGAACCAACCACACAGCCCCAGGAGGCACGCTGGCTGCACGCAGGACTGACTCCGTGTTTTGTGCAGTGGTGACCCGAGGGCTTCTGGGAGGAGGAGGCCACCATTCCTGTGCGCCAGCACCTGAACTTCCCTCAGACACCAAGGCCATTCAAGAACAGAAGGGTCAATTTTAGGGAATAATTTCTAATTGGCAAGTAAGGACAACTTCTATTTAATGAGTGGTGAAAAGCTCTGATCTTTAAATAAACAAATAACTCAAGTCCTTTTTTTGCATAAATCTTATTTTTTAACACAGAGAAAAGTTATTAATAAATTAATAATAAAGTTTCCCACAAAATGTTGATTTATCATATTTCCATTATAAAAATATGTGCCAATACAAAGGTAAATGTAAGCACTATATAATTTACATGATAAATTTAGCAAATCACAGTTAAGAAAAACATAAGTATAAAGCAGGCATTTTGAAACATACTCAATAAATGTTATTTACTAGAGTATCATTGTCATCATTATTCGGTACTAATTATATCACAGCCTGTAGTAATAACAGTATCTTACGTATGAAAACTGTTTATAGTTTAAAGTGTAAACATGTATTTTTTAAATCTCCTTGATCTTCACAAAGGTGCAGGGAAGCCGCCATTGCCATTCTTATTTTGCAGACAAATTTGAGACTCCAAGGAGTTAAGTCACTGGCTGCATAATGGTTTCAGTGGTAGATGAAAGTCTTCCCTCAAAAAAGTGACCAGAAGGAAAACTAGCTTTAGGAATGTTACCATGGAATCCGCCAAGGCGTCTGGATGGCAGCGAGATCACCACTTAAAGTAGAGTCCACCGCCATCGAGAATGGAATGAGTTCTAAGGGAGGAGGTAACGTACTAAATCGAGAAAGGAACTAAATGGCAACAACTGCAAGGAGCAACTCCCCTCGCATTCTCTGTAAGCTGAACATCACGGATCAAGTAAAGCCTTCTTCACTAGAAATGCCCTCATACACAATGGTTTCATCTTTGTTTGTATCTACTGGTTTGAAAGAATAAATACGATTTAATTACATTTACTCAGTGAGACTCTAAAAATATATCATGTTACAAATATGATCCATATACTTATGAACAACCCATAACTATTAGAATTAGAATTAGTGCAACTATTTTTTCTGATATCTATTATAATTTCTCTATGGGATGCTGCTGCTGAGGCTGGAGATTTATGGTAACCTTGTATGTACGTTAACACCAATGTCACAGGAGTTCTAAGCTATTATAAAGATGCTGACATGTACCCAGATATACAGAGAGCTACTGTTGTGTATACAGAATTAGTAAATAATAGCACATGTGATAAATCTTGTGCTCTAGAAACAAATGAAATCAATAGGATGAATTTTTGCTTTCATAGTATAATTTTCAGTAGGCTATGTTATCGCTAAATAATAGGAAACAAATAATTCACTGAATGTACTGAAGCTTGAGTAAAGGTGGCATTCCTAAAATGTTTAAGTGGAATCAGTATTAGAGAGGAAAAAAATTCACGCACAAAAATGAAGTGCTAACGGACTCCCCTCCTTTTTCTTAAAATGACTTCATGGTTGCAATGGCTGATTGTGGAAGCTGGTCCAACTCTGCACCAGGCCTTAATAACTGGGACTTTACTAAGATACAAGGGTGGGCAGAAGTAGATTTACCGTTGTGAGTACATGAAACACAGGGTTGATTTTTGTATTATTATTTATTAATTATTACAGTATTTGTCATTACTGTTAACCTACTTTTGCCCACCCCTGGATTTTTCTCTTTGAAACCTTAGGACTTCATAAGATGCATTTACCTTCTAAAACTCAGAGTGTACGCTACTTGGAACATTTACAGGTCTGAATTGCTGATGGCGGAAGGGAGTTACTACTTTCCCAGCCCCTGAAACACGCAGGAAACAGTATCCTCCTTAAATGTCAGGTCTTTGTGACCTCCTGTGCGGGTTTATGGGCGCAGCTATCACTGCTCTTGTCCAAATGCCTTTTCCTCCTGGTACAGATACTTCAGTCCTAATAAATCCATTATTTGTTTAAGTTTAGCTCTGTGCTGTCATTCGGTAGAGAACTTTTTTATCAGCAAGGAATGGATGCCCGAAGTGTATTCATATACTTGCCAACATATTCTCCTATTACATGTATTAATAATTTATTAATGACTTAAACTCTTTAAGATATATTAGAAAAATTTCAAAATCTGCTTCTGATCATCGAAACTTTTTAATTGGAAATATCTACTTGTGACAGGTTTCTTTAAGCCAAGTTTCTTTGAAAAAAATCATGTAAAAATCTTTAAACAGAGGAACAACATTATTGGAAGGGAGAAATTTTTTGTCAGAGGTGGAGGCTGAATCTAGAAGCAAGATACTGAAAATCTGAAAATATTCTAAATTAGAAACTGAAATTACAAGTGAGAAAATAAAAACATCATATGGAATTGCTGAAAATTAAAGCTGGACTGAATACGAAAACAGAAGGGAAATGCTGAAGGTAACCAGACGCTGTCTCGCGCTGGCTCCACTGAGACAAACCTGATTTCTGAGCTTTCCTGACCCTCTTTACAGCCACACTGCGAAGAAACACTATTAATGCTTTAAAGCAGATGAGGGCAGTGGTGATAATATTGCACAGGGTGGGAAAGTAGGATTAAGGAGGATTTTAAATAATTTTTTTCTGTGTTGAATTTTTACTTTGTGATTAGCTATCTAATCAATCAAGTAATCAATCTTATTTATGAACTGATCATGTGATATATTTTTTTAGAACATATTCACTAAATAAGGAGCGCTCTGCCTGTTGTGGGTTTATAAGAGGCATCTCGTAAACTGGAAGCAGCACTGTCAGAAGGAGAGAGACTGCAGATGGAAAGACACGCTGTAGTTTGCAAAGAGATAATCGATCGCTTATGTAAGAGGAGCAGCCCACCAGGTCCTAAAGGAAAAGTGAAAGGGAATTCAAATACAAGTCTGCAGAATGTCCTTTCATCTCTGAAAGGAAGCAGGGAAAAGTGGCTGAAGTAAGATGCTAGAGAGAATGAAAAGACACGGCCTTCAACCTGAAATCGAAGCAAGCTTCAGGTTTCGTGGGAATCTGTCTTAGTTCAAGTGCAGAAACAGGCTGCTCTCTACCATCTGCCTGAGCTGAACGACCTCCATGTCCAGAATCAGGCACAGCCTCTCAGTGTCCGTTCTCCACCCCAGCCCCACCTCCCTGTCTGTGGGGATTCCTTCTCGACTTTGCCCTTGGCATCCTGTGCCCAGACCTGACATCAAAAACTTCTTTGGCCCTGCAGCTCTGCCTGTGGGCTGGACCCAAATCTTATGCTTCCTGCAAGTCCTCGGTCTGGATGAGCTGGGTTCCCAAAAGGCCACAATATTCTGCCACAAGCAACACCTGGGCTCTGAAGACAGCCCCTGACTCTTCCCAACTTCAAAGACTACTCTTGCACAGTGAGTGCAGCAGTGAGCCCAAGGCCTGGGGTATGGCCTGCCTGTCTTCCCAAGGCCTCCACCCTGGCTGGGGAATTCAAGGACAAGAATTAATTAACCCTGATCTAACCCAGGTACTTGCCTGGGGGAGGGGGTTAAGTTCTTACTGAAACTATCTGCACACAGCTCTCTTATTCCAGCCCCAAACCTGGGATGGGAGGCAGAAGGAGTTTTCACATTTTGGTCTTTTAGACATGCCCAGTTTCCCTGGCTTATTATATTTGATCGCCCAGGGTCCATCTGGACACCTCTGTCTCCCCCACCTCCCATATTCAGTCTACTACCAAGTCCTTCAGAACTACCGAGTCTACTTGTCTCCATCTCCACCGCTACTACTAGCGTCCAGAGACTTAGGTCGGGGTAGAAATAACAAAAGCTGGTAATATTCAAAGGTTTATTACATACCAGGCAGGCACTCTTAAAACTTTATGTAAATTGCCTCCTCTAACCACCCTCGGTATTAGTTTCCTGGGACTGATGCAACACATTACATTAATCATTAGACTGCCCTACACCGCTAGCGTTACGTTGCAAAAGTATAGGACAGATCAGTGTGTGGCATGACGCCACACTGATCTGACGCCACACATGACGCCACACATCAAAAGTCATCAAAAATACCACATTGCTTAAAAAATCACCTTCAGCCCTGGCTGGTGTGGCTCAGTGGACTGAGTGCCGGCCTGCAAACCAAAGGGTCACCCATTTGATTCCCAGTCAGGGTACAAGCCTGGGTTGTGGGCCAGGTCCCCAGTAAGGGGGTGTGTGAGAGGCAACCACAAGTTGATGTTTCTCTCCTGCTCTTTCTCCCTCCCTTCCCCTCTCTCTAAAAATAAATAAATTCTTTAAAAAATCACCTTCATACTCCTTAACAAAGCATTCAACACCCTCTAACCCACCATAAGATTCAAAAAGAACCTTAGAATGAAACCACCTTTTAAAGCAGGGGTCCCCAACAACCAGGCCGCAGACCAGCACTAGACCGGGCCTGTTAGGAACCAGGCCACACAGCAGGAGGTGAGCTTGAACGTAATGCACTTGAATCATATCCAAACCATCCCCTGCCCACACCCCCACCCCCATGCATGGAAAAATTGTCTTCCATGAAACCGGTCCCTAGTGCCAAAAAGGTTGGGGACCACTGTAAAGAGTGTCGAGATGTCATACAAGAAGAGATGGATAAATTTGGCCATATAAATATCTAAAAGTTCAGCATGAAAAAACTTCATAGTTAAAAAAAATGGGCTGCATAAACATTCAGAATACGTATTACCCACATGCCTAATTCCCTAAAGACATAAACAGCTCCTGAGGAAGCAGGCACCTTCATTTATTGTTTGTAGGAGTGTAAACTGGTGCAGCTACTTTGAAGGGCAGTTTATAAATAAAAATACAAATTCATCTCCTCTTAGCATTTCCACCTCTAAGAACTTATTCTATAGATTATTTCTCACCTTGGCACAAAGTGACTCACTGCTACACCCTTTGCAATAAAGATGTATTGGAAATAACCTACGTGCCCACCAAGAGAAGATGGTAAATTCATCGTGGTACAACTGTATCATGGGACATCATGAGGCCCTTTTAAAGTGAGGCATGTCTATACGCATTAGTGTGGAAGAGGATAACTCATTTTGTGAACACGAAGGACATATGTGTATATGCACTTACAGTCTATGTCTACATATGAATAGTATTGCAGGGATAACCCGGAAACTCTGCCTTTGAGAAAACAACTGGACACTGATGCAGGGGTGGAAGGAAGATTTATTTTTCACTGTAAACTCCTGTGCTGTTTGTATTTATTTCGACACGTGCTTGCATTGCCCATGAGAGAGAGAGAGAGAATGCCACTTTTCACCTAATTTTCCAACTTGATCTCATACTGTACTTGTCCTTCACCAGACAATTCGCTGCTTGCCAAACACACCGAGTATATTCATGTTGAGCGTGTGTGTGAGTGTGTGAGTGTCTAATGCTCCATCATCCTCGCCACTCACACTTTCCACCTGGGGAGGCGCTGCTCCCCCGAAGCTCGGCTGTGCAGCCTTCCTGGTCTCTGGTGTTGGAACCGACTGCTCTTATCTCTGCACTCGGAGAGCTCCTGGTTGTTGAAGTACAGGTATGTGTGCAAGTTGTCGCCCTCGTTCAATTAGCCCCCGAACAGGAAGTGCGCACATCTTGTTGGCCTCTGGTTCCCCAGAGTACCTGGAACTCGGTGTTTCTGAGCGCGTGCCATTAACCAAAAACCATTAAGCAGAAGAGCCATCTAGGAGAACTTGCTTGCTGTAATGACCCAAGTTTAAGGGAGGTAGAGAAAAATATCTAGCTCGAATATAGAAATCTTACATCGCATGAATATCTAAAATAGCAAATGAGCAATCTGCAAAGTTGAAAATAAAGCAAATACTGCATATCAAATAGAATTATTACAAGACAGAGATATATGTAAGTGAAATGAAGTAGGAAGCTATGCTTTAAATATATTAGGGGTCAAGAGAAAAACTAAAGAAAAATAATTTCATTTTAGTACAGAAAAGACAGCTCTTGACGTTTTATTGATTGAGTTTTCCTGGCCAAACACACCAAGCCTGGACATAAACCACACAACAGTGATTCTCATCATGAAGCGGACTCTGTCTCAGGGTGCCCCTCACCCCCTCACATGGAAGGCCCACGGCCATGCAATTCACTCTAAGGCTTCACAGTCACCCACTTTTCTAAGCAAATTTTCCTACATCATATATGTTTATAGTAACTCTTTTTTACTGCTTACTTTTTGCCGTCATTAAACCCATTTCCTCTCGTCCTTGATGACATGGGAGTGTAGAGGGTCACACGACTCTCTATATTTAACGTTCATATATCCTAAAGAACGCCATGGCACCTGACTATGGACTACCTTCTATAAACAAAACACCAATTTTGTGCCTCTAGAAGGTTGCTATTGTGCATCAGGTCCATTGCTGTTGGCCTTATAACAACATACAATAAAATAAAATATAATGAAATTAAGATACAAAGTGACAATTGAAAGTTTACTTCAACTTACTGTTAATGCTGTTTCATACTCTCCAGCAGCCAAGTGTGCTAAGCCCAAGTAATAGGAAGCTTCGCCTTCCATCTTTTTGTCATTTCCTGATGTGAAAATGCAGAAAAATTACTGTGACTTTAAAGAAATTGATTTATTACTACAAACGGAATATTTGCTTTTTACGACAGTAGAAAGTTACTGTAACAAAGTATACCTATTTATCAACAATCCCTGAAATCTAGCTGTTTACTGTTTAAAAAAAAAGTCTGATGTTAACGCAACTGACCCAGATCACAGATGTTCACGTGCATCGGCAAAACAATTACGAGGCGTCACCCTCCCACACAGAGACCAGCAGCATCATTGTGAGATCCGCGCACGATGTCTATGCTGGTCCACCATGGGAGACCTAGGGCTGCCGGCACAGCTGCTGCCGCCTACATCGAGTAACTGCTAAAGGGAACCGACATCACACGGTGCGTGCACACACATACACGACACTGACCTTCAGCTAAGGCTCTTAACAGGGCAGCTAGCTAGCAAATTAAGGAATTATATTTTTTTGATTGGGTCCGATTTAAAAGCTACTGGTTAAAACTTGGATCAGAATGACTGACAGAGTTTCACTTGTTGGTACAATAAAGAATTCCATACACGTGTTGAAACCCAAACTCGTTTTTCTGTGCTTAATGACTAGTAATGCTTTTCATCACCTTTCACAAGGAATTTTAGCCGTTCTAATCTCTGTGTAATGTGTTTTATTCCAGGAACTATCAACTTCTTTCCACAGAGCGTGAAACATGTAACGTGTGGTCCAGTAAGACACACATCATACGTTCTCATAAACATGTAACTTGTTCACATTTACTGTACAAAATATAACATATAAATCTAATATACTCACAAAAACCATTATGACTTTATACATAAAAAGAACAGTATCTGTTTTTTGCTTTTGGAAGTCTTTGGCTCTCAGTGTTACGTAACTCCTAGGTAACGCAAGGGCTAAAAGACACAGCTCAGTTTTGATCCTCAGAAAGTACCAGGGCGTTTCTGAACTCTGCATCGCAACCGCCGCAGATTTCCGCAGGAGCTAGCCATCCCCTGTGCTGCCTTCCCTCTCACCACCCAGTGCATCAGTACGCATGAGGCATGGCTCACGCGGACGCAGGGTGGCAAATGCCAGTGACGGCATTTTGTCTCCTTCTCGAGCAATTTACACCAATTGCAGAGAAGTATACCCTTAAGACTTCACTTCAGCAGAGTTGATAGTACCAGTGATCCCATCTAGGGAATTTTAACTCTTCAAATTCCACTGGGCACTAACTCTTTCTCTGATAAGGGTTCACAAGTGCTGGGGTCGGGGTGAGACTAGGGAAGAGAAAGAGGGGGGAAAAGGAAGAGGCTAAGAGGGGAAGTGGCCCTTGGATGGTGAAGCTGGCTGTGTGTGATTTGTGCTTTGCTGTGATAAACGGTGTCACTGGGTTAAGCACTGACAACAGCATGAGCTGGTGAGTTGTCATCATTTGCATCTAATCCTGTGTAGAGGGCGTCCCAGCAAAGAGGAGAAAGAAAATCTACCCTTGTCGATAGGAAGATTTTGAGGCCGCTGATTTAAATAGTTGGATCGCATCAAATATTAGTTTTAAAATAGAATTTAACCACGAGAACTTTTCCTGCTCACTAGTTGAGACAAAGTCAAGATAAAGCGGATACAATAAAATGACGGAAAAAAAAATGTCAGCACTATTAAAGATGAGCAACTCATATGGAACAAAAAGGTAAAATACTATCAATATATCATGTAGTTTGAGTGGGCTGAATTAATACTGGCTTTGCTATCTAACTCAACAATGATTTATCTTAAAGAAAACACCATGTGTTTATTTTCGAGACTCTAGGAACAGTCCTTTCTTTGTGAACCACTTTACAATTTAGCAAATGTGAACCTAAAGTAAAATTCCTTTTCCTATGTGATACACTACATTGAAATTGCACATCACTTTCCAGGTAACTAAAGTCAGCTGCTGAAATTGACCTGAGAGCCAGCTACTGATACCAGCGCTTCCTCCTTGGGGAAGGTACTAGACCACCATTCATCCAAAGGCAGTTCATGCAAGGAGATACATCTTTCAATGGGGGTGGTTTCCTAAGGGTGTTCTAACTAATGTTATTAAAAGATATAATAGAGAGAATGTGCTGTTTACTTTTACTCTTTAGAAAAATTAAAATTAAAATCAGTCTTGCTTACTCCAGCTAAGCCATCTGTCACTCCAATAGATCAGATATAGCTAGAAGCCAAGCAACTTCAGGTCAAGAGCATAACTTCTGTCATTTGCCTTCATGAAAAGGCTACTCTAATAAATCACTGTGTGGTAATAAAATGTCCTTGCATTTCACAAAGTAAAAACTTAATTGAGTAGCGGCTCCACATTCTTTATATTTTCTATATACACAAATGGTATGGAATGTCAAGGATCGGTTTTCACAAAAGTGTTTTTACTGCTCTGAATGTGCATGTGAATCCCCTGGGGATCTTGCCAACCTGTGGTTCTGATGCAGTAGGTCCTGGGTGGGGCCTGAGGTGCTGCTTTTCTCACAAGCTCCCTGGAAATGCTGATGCTGCCCATCCAAAGTCCACACTTTGATAGGCAAGAGTTCTATTTCCCTGTTACTCCTAACTAAATATTTACCATATCTTCCATCTTACTCGACAACGAGGAATTCACAAACAATGAAAGGTCTCTCAGACCGAAAGAATAATAAGACCTTACACACGCGCACACACACAGACACACACACACACACCCTTAACTTTTGCAAACGACCTTACTTTCTCATTATGGGTTCATTGTTTTATAACAGGGCTCCCAGAAGGTTGTAATTTTGGAGATAAAGCTTTCAAGAAACTAATGGATTTCTTGTTGTCAGCACCGAAGCACCTCTGTTTTACAGTGAAATTTGAAAGTATATTGATGGCATTTGTCTTTGCATTTCGTAGGAAATAATCACCCAAACACTGACGATTTTTATATCACTCTTGGGAGAAGCAGCGTCTGCCCATTAAAGGAAGCGATGTGAGAGTGTTCTTTCCCACTTACCTTCTTTGGCTATTTCAGAAGCTTTTATTAGAATTCTGATGGCCTGTTTGTAATCTTTATTCTCCAGCATTCTGTCTGAGAGTAATCTGTAAGTCCTCAGGAGACTCTCGCAGGCCAACAAGTTGAGAAAGTGGCCTGTCTCATCCTTCCATATCCGCCCTTGCGTCAATTGATGGAATGCTTCATAATGCTCAGCAGCTTCCAGGAGCTGACCTGGAGAATAGAAGCCCATTCATAAACATAAACCACAGGCCAGAACATGTTTTCAAAAATCTTGTGTACATCTTGTGTTTTACTGTTAAGAGGTGGGGAGGCGACATAAAGTAAAGGCAAGGATTTCTAAGCCTGAAGAAGACTTAAACTGGCAAAGGAGCTGCTTCCATTTGGACCTCAAATTTAGCATTGATTTAGTCTTCAACCTGCTAGAAGGATGTACTTTGGCCAGTAGAAGTTGACTAGGATTTCGGATGTTTAGAAAAGAGTGTGAACGTCCAGCAATAATTATTAATGACAAGTCATATGAGCTAACATTCATTTAATATTACACATGCAAAGCACTGTTCTTTGTGCTTTACATGCATTTCTCATTAAACAGTCCCATGGAATAGATTCATGAGTCCATTTTACAGAAGAGAAAGTGAGGGTAAGAATTTTGCCCAAGACGGCACACCTAGTGGGTGAGGAGGTCCGGGTAATCTGTTCCCAGAGCCCACGCTCGCCACCCCTGTCCTGCACCGCTTCCCTGGCAGACAGCAGAATCGTTCTCAAGAAGAATCTGGGCATCTTCATAAGGGATGCATCTGTTGTTACAAATTCAAATTCAAATATTATGGTCTTTAAACTACTTCTCAAAGTTTGACTGAACTTTCCAAGCAGGCATGTGTATAAGGTATTCTGTTTAGTTTTGAATAATTAAAATGTAACTTAACTGCCTTCCTGTGTTATATCTTATAATATAGCCCAAATAGATCGTCTGAAATCCAAAACTCTAAATTAGCATTGAGTCATTTTATTCCTTGAAATGTGAGCAAGACCATTTCTGGAAGAGTCGTTCGCAGCTCCGTGCTGTGGATTGTGTTTATTTGTGAATTGCCTTGTGAAATGCTCACAGTATCCTGTACTTGGTATGGGAGCTTCCTCACTGGAGTCCACTGGGAAGGAAAGCACTTGGCATTCAGGCAGTAGTGGTTAGGGTGAGTGCGGGCTCCAGACAGCCAGCCGGAGCTCCTACCTCGACTTCATTTTTCCTTTTCTGCTGTTTAGCCTCAGGCTAATTACTGCCCTCCCTGTGCCTGAGTTACAGAAATCTTCTGCAAAATGGGATTACAGGGTCACTATTCAAGGTGCAGCTATGAGAAATTAATACCTCATGCAGTGTAGGTGCTCAATAAACACAGCTAGTGTTATCAGTTGACAGTGATAACAGTTTCAAAAAATCCAACAGGTTGATTGAAATACAGTCACTAATTTGTTTTTTTTAATAAGTACAACTTACTCTTCCTGCAAAAACCACAGTTGAGTCCTTATAACAATATGATCATGACGGATTGAATTAACCCTACTTAGGTCACATCAGGCTCAATGCATTTCCTTAGATAGGATTCACAGAATATCACAGGTTGGATATTACAGGACAGTGTAGCCACTGCCAAACTACTGCATATAGTTTCTCCTTAGTTTTGCACTGAATTTGTTATCAACATTACCGATACTAAAGTGTGAAGGAGTGCACACATAATGAATAGTATCCACACAGAGACACGAAAGAGGTGGATCGTGAGCAAATGACCTGCACTGAAATCCAGTAATGGCATGGCCTGTCTGGGCGCCTGCTGCGCCATGCACAAGGGGGGCACGTGGGCAGAGATGCAAATGTGATAAAAGACTACAGAGACATACGTGTGACATTATTTAAGGCTATTTCATTATATGGGCTGGTGCTCATGATAAGGGAAAATATTGGAAAACATCAGAAAACATTTACAAAACATTATCAGTATTATTCGGGTGATGAATTTCTTTTCTGCTTTTATTTTCTCTCTCCCATCATTGGCATTTTCTAACATGTCTATCATCATAATCTATTCCTTTGTAATAAGAACTATACAATAGAAGCTATTTTTAAAATAATGCCCAACCCCTTTCCATTTTTGATACAAATACTCCAGGTGGAAGTTCGCTGTTCTAATCTATCTTTGCATTTAACTGACCATTTTTCTTTACCTCCCGCAAAAGCAGGCGCAGCTTGTCATCTCTCTCACCAGAAATACCTTTCTCCAAATACCCATGACCCTCGTTTTTTAACAAACTCGAATGAAGCACTGACATATATGTGTGTTCTGTTTCCTCTGTCAACTATATTTCTGCCCGTAAAGTACAGCTCTGCATCCTTGGAAAGATGGATACAAGAGTTCTTTTTTCTACCCAGCATCCATCTATTCATAAAGTCCAGACACCTATTTCTCTTTGGACATGTGAATAGGAAAGGGTGGGTACTGGGAACTGTGAGTAAACCAGATAGTTCTGGAAAAAAACTGGGCATCCAAGGAAACTAGGAAGGCCCTAACAACATTGATGGTCACACACAGTCACCAAGGGAAAAGAGGGTCCAAGGTTGGGCTGTAAAATAACAGAGTCACTGAGAATTCCAGGAGGCGAGGTGAGCCAGGAGATGAAGCGCTGGAAAACCCCACTAATTACAGCAACATGCAAATGAGGCATAATGAAGTAAATTAAATATGAGAGCTGACAGTCATGTTCAAGGCTTGATTTACTTGGGGGCCAAAAAGGGAGGTGGGGGGAAGCAAGGGGAATGTAGAATGTGGGGACAGGGGAGGTGGAGGAAATGGGGAGGGGGTGGAGGTAGGGAAGGGGGAAGGAAAGGGGAGACTGTGCCCTTGTATTCCATATAAACAGACTTCCCTGTGTCAGTGATGCCACAGGCATCCTGGACAGGCTGTCCAATCAGGAATGAAGTAAGGGAGGTACCTGGTACATTGCTGTTGCTTGGTTACTATGGAAGTCGGCCTTGGAATGACTGAGAATAGTTGTTTTTGGTTGAGCTTGAGTTTTGGTAGAGCTTTGGAGCTGGTAGTGCTTAGCTCATGATTAATAGCCAAGGTTCTGAACTCAGACGAGTCTACCTGAGGTCCCTGACAGGAAAGGATCACGGTTCAAGATGTACAGGTAAAAGAGAACAGAGGACTGTTCTTTCCTGAGTGCCTGCTGGTGCAAGTCAAAAGGGAAGGCTTTCCTCTCCCCCCACCATACATTATCTTATTTAACCTTCAAAAAACTGGTGAGGTAAATATTGCTTTTCCACTAAAGAGAAAGCTTGAGGCTCACAGAGGTTAAATGATTCAAATACATAAAAGGCCATGCGTAGGATTTAAACCCAGGATCACGGAAAACACACACAGCTTCATTCCATCACATCAAGTACTTGTCAACAAACCACGAGTCAGGAATTTCCGGTAAAGTAAGTTTTGTTCTCTGGACATAAATCTCTCAAGTTAAAAGTAATGCTTAAATCATGTGGTTTCTAGTCTCTTCCGTTTTATAACCCTGTGACTCTACTCCAGCGACCACAGATAACCTCTAACATGAAAACACAGGTATTAGTGCCTGATGTGCTTCTGATGGGTCTTTCTGAAGAGGTCAGATGTACAACTGGCCATGTGGCCTGCATGTGAATTCCCTGCTTCCCCCTGAACCATGCAGGGACACCTGTGGGGCACCTGGAAACCGGTATGAATAACCATACCTGGCTATTCATGGTTTCGCTCTCCCTCCCTGTGCCACTTTGCTGCAGATGCGGTCCCTGGGAATGCTGACCAGCACTGTTATACACCGAGGTGCCCACCCAGAGGAAGTCGAGTTTTCCAGTCCTTCTCAGATGTAGGGATTCAGTTGTAAAATCATTTGGAGGCAAATAGGTCCATAAATAAGCCAGCAGGGATTTGGTCCAAATGACCATGAGCATAAAAACAACTTAACTAAAACTGCTAAAGGCTGGTCAGAATTTCAAAGTATATATTATAAAATAATATAATATTCAAATTAAAATATAAATATATATGTCTATACTATAAAGGGAGCATAGTAATTTAAATATGCAACTATTTCCCTTTAAGCATGACTAACAATGATAAGATTTCCATCCAATTTATGTTTCCAACTGTGAAGAGGGTTTGAAAGATTTTATTACTTTCTGCTAGTGACTCTGATATTTATTAAGACATAATACATCCTTTTTGCAAATTTAAGTTCAAATTGAAAATACCTGAGAGAAATACCATAAATGGTCATCAATAGAGTGATCATTTTGACAAAACTAAATGTAAATAAAGATCATGCACCAGGCTTTCCAATTTGGCTCATAGCATCAACCCTTTATAACTCTGAAAGGGTTCATATATAGTCTATTCATCATCATCAAAGAAACTTTTTAAAAAACAAATTTTAATACAGTAGAACCAGGCCAGGTTCCAGGTTCTACTATCGATCTCACTGAAGGCCAAGTGTTTAGATAACTGTCCGTTTCTAGAATTATCTGATGCAAACACTACTTTCCATTGAGGAAGAGGTCAGAGAGAAGAATGATTACACCAAAGTATCGCAAAAATAAAAGTTAGCTGAAATCAGGACAGAAAAGAAACATGCATAGATGTTAAAAGTCTCCTGAGGAGACACAAGCTCTCTCAGGGGCACCAGGAATCGCCAACAAATCTTCATCGTCACCATGAGTAACACGGACCACGAGACTGATCACGATGAGGAAGACATACTATGGATTGCTCACCTGGGTGCCCAGGAAAATACAGAGAGTCCACTAACATTTCAAGTGACTCGGGGGAGAAAATGGAGCCAAAATGTTTTGTTGGACAGACTGTAGATGGCCTTCCACCAATATCATCAGTAACCAATTTATCTCAACAACATGAGGTAGTATCAGAAAGCACATCTTCTAGGAGACACACTGTGAACTGTGTAGAGCAAGAGGACCCAGGTATGGATAGAAATGGCCTAAACCTCAGGGTTGTTTTTTTTTTCTTAAACAATTACATGACATTTACATAAACAATAAAAAGGTTGGCACATAAAGGACGTATATTTTGTCATATAAAGGAAAGTGCTTTCAAAATAAAACCACTAGAAAGGAGTTTCACTTTACCTAAAGTCCATACAAACAAGGAATCTATCCATTCATTTAAAAATACAAACAAACCCCAAGCAGTGTTGTAAACTGCAAGACTGCTTGGTAGGATGCTAAGACAAACACTACATAGAGAAAATAAGATTTTATATATTTGGGTATTATCCAAATTGTTGCTTGCCCCTCTTCCCTGCACAACATCTCTGAAAGTTTATAGATATTTGTTGTATCACAGCAGATGTCTAGAACAAATATTAAGCAAAGGAGAATGTATATGATCTCTCCCATTTTAGTTTTTTTTTAAAGTAGGAAGATTGACTAGATATTAACACAAATGGGTTTAAATGTGAAGCTGCCATAAAAGCAGGAACATAAATGTAATTCTCCCAGCCGCTATTTTGATGCACATTTTTGATTCCATGAATATTTTATGAAATGGCCCAAACTAAAGCCATATAACATTCCTGCATTACTGATGCTTGCGCCCGTAAGCTACGAACATTAGAGGCATGATTGAGTGCATTAAAATGAACTCATTCAGCAGTGCATTGATTACTTGAAGGGGGAGGGAAAAGAAAAAAGAAAAAAAAAAAAAAGAAGTTGCTCCACTTAAGAAAACAGCACACAAATCTCAACTTTGCAATATAATAAGGGTGCAAGCGAGTTTGAATAAAATACTATTTCATAAATAAAGTGTGACTCTGTCTGGACCTGACATTCATTAGGCAAGATGTTAATTACGTCCAAAGATGGCCCCTGGGTTTTTTTTTTTGTTCAGGTAATTTAAAATGTCACAATCTCTAAGACACTCAGACCGGCATGCTTTAGCTCCATGCATCAGCATTTCTGAAAGTAGCTAATTATTTCCTTCTCTATCAACTTGTACATTTGCCAGGAAAAATAATGCCACAGAAACAACTGCATGACAATAATTCGACGGGTCCATAAGGCCTATTTCATCAGCAGCACTCCTACAAGTCTTAAGCATATTTAGTTTTAAATTGTGCACATTTGTTGAGGAATTTAGGGAAATGTTCCGCTTTAGTTTAAACAGTAACCTAAAGGAACAATAAAGCTTTATGTATATTACATTACATTTTAATCTGGAGCTCCTGGACATCTTTGGTGGTACGTTACTGTTCTGCACAATGTAGACCCAAAGCCTGCTAGAAGCAATATTGAATAGTAGCAGAAAGGGAAAGATGTGATTGCCCTTTTGTAAAAACAAAAGACACTGCTTTCCATTTCAGTCTGACGACGCGGACATTTTATATTATCTTTAGGTTTTTACATTCAACTGGGATAATTTTAACAGCACCATGCATGCAGAAACGGTTAAGAGTCTGCCACACTTCCCAGTGGAAACTATCACTTTCAAGGGTTTCTCTCTTGTCAGAGGAGATTTGCTCTGTATTACGACCAACTGCACAGCATCAAAACTGGAACGCTGGGAAACGCAGATTTTGTTCTGTAGCTCAATAGCATCCCTAATAAACCAGGAGGAAAATGTGCCCATAACTTTTGTAGCTACTTTGGGATACTTAGAAGAAATTTCAGATGCTATTTAGAAAATGAAATTCTTTCCTTAGCATTCTGAGCAAAGGCTTCAGATGGACCTTATAGGAATGCTACCACACCCCTGTGAAAGCGTGCAGGCCACGAAGCCAGACAACAAAAAGGATCCTGGGAAGACAGATGTGGGAGAATCTCACCAAAGGATATTTATTACTGTTGTTAGCAATGCTAGTAAGTTGATCTTTAAAATACAGAAGATTTGTAGACCGGTGGAGGGTTGGGGGACTGGGTGAAAGAGGCGAACAGACTAAGAAGTACACATTGGTGGTTACAAAAATAGTCACGGATGTAAAGTCCCTATGTAAAAGAATATAGCCAATAGTATTGTAGTAACTATGAGCACGGTGCCAGGTAGGTACTGACAATATCGAGGGGGACACTTTGTAAACTGCATGATTGTCTGATCACTATGCTGTGCACCTGAAACCAATGTGAACATAAGTAAAATCCAGAAGGTTTGCTTGGATCCCTACAGTATTCTGTGGGAACTATTAATTGCTCTTGTCTGTGATTTCGGATAGCTGAATTGCGGTCAGTGGTGGAAACCTGGACTGATCTATGTTCCAATAAACTTTGGTCAGGTGGTTTCTATCCAAGTTTTGTAATTTCTAAGAATGAAGCATTAAATAGCTTCACTCTTAAATGTTCATAATTGGAAGTATCAAGGGTACTCAATTTTTTAAAACATTTGTGTTTTAAACATTTGTGTAATGTATAAACAGGAAATTAACACTAGCCATTAAACCTTTGCAGAGCCCATAGAGTTTATTATTACCCTCAAATAGTAAATTGTTTTACTTTACTGGTTTTCACCTCTTTTTTTTTTCTTTTTATTTTTTTCTTTTTATTTTTTGATGAGACATTTAAAATTGGTTTATTCACTTGTTTTATACAATCAACTTAGTCACCTCATCTTAAAATACTAAGTTAAAGGTGTTGACAAGCATAAAAAAGTCTGAAGAGAAATAAAGTCAATATTGGCGTTAGATCAGCTAATGAATTTATATTGCTCTGGAATTAATCACATAATTCTTGTTTGAATTACATAGTGCTTAAGATTTTCAATAAACATACTGATTACGTGTATATGTTTACATGAGCAAAGAGAAAGGCATGGGAGTGTATATACCAAAGTATGAGTCCTGATTAACTTATGGAAGCTGGAGGTGAGCGAGGAGAGTGTTAACTTTTCTCCTATCCGTGCTGGTTTTGATCGAACACAAGCATGTGCTGTTTGGGGTATGACGAAACCTAACGAACTGCCAATAATCTATTAAGGTGAGTGTGGGGGGAGAAAATAATGTTAGTTGAGCACGTATCACGCACCAAGCAGGACAGAAGCTGCTGCGCCCATCTGTCAGTACCTGCATTTAAGAGAGGAGGAGGACAAGCCCTAGGCGTTCTCTTGCCTAAATTCCCATACCAAGCAGGTGGCAGAGCTGATGCCCACAGACCACGGGGCTTTACTTCCTGATGGTGATCCTGGTTTAGATACTGTGTCCAGAGTTTGACTTAAAGGCAGAGACCACAGTTTGAACGTCAACAACATGATCTAATTGGACCATTCATCCCCTTTTTTGAAGGGCTCGGGATGAGGACAAGAATGCCAACTTTGGGCTGTGGGCACGAGGGGTATGACATCCACCGCGTTGGCACCCCGCGGAGTGTCCGGCACTTCGAGCACAGTCAGTGACTTCACATGCCATGTTATCTATGACTTGTCCAGGTTTGCTCTTTGGAGCGAATCTGGATGGGCCTGTTATTGTGGAATGCTTTAACACCTCAACAGCACGGGACATCATCACTTATTCAAATTATGTGCCGTAGGAGGCATTAGTTTGACACGGTACACTTCACCCAGCTTCCATCCAACCCCTCTCACTGCAGGTCAGAGGCACGTCTGGCGGGACCCTCTGGGGCGGCGCCTCTTCCCAGAGCATCGGGGGAAGCCTGCCTCCAGAGCAGCGTATTCGGAGTGGCGAGAGCTGCGGGCTTGGCGCAGCTATCCCAGACCTGCTCGCAGAGTTTTGGAGAAAGAGAAGCCTGCTGCAGAGCAGGCCCCTCTGAATGAGGCTTCCTCCCTGCACTGCTCGTTAAGCAGTAAATAATTAAAACACCCTGAAAAAGACAGATAAAATACAAGCATCTCTGTCAGTAACAGACATGAAAGAAAAGGGGAAGAAAATGAATTTTTTTAAAAAAAGGCAATGAAATAATTCATTTGAAGCTCTAATAAAGTTTCATTTGCAGTCTTGTTTAAAGATATATCAGACTTTAGGGATGTAACCTAATTACATCTTTATTCTAAGTTCCATTCAGAGATCTCGGACTTTGATTCTTTAACGCAGATCAAACATAGAATAATTTTCTTGTGGCTATCAATACTTTAAAAGGATCTCTTGATTAAATATTATAAGGCCTGATGAACAAGGACATTTGGTAGACGGAGAATAAACTGACAGACCCCAAAAAGTGACAATTAACTTATATAGAGAAAGCAATGCTAATTTACTTAGTTTATGAAAAAAACTTTCAAATATTGAATTTGCTTTTATTCAAATATAAAATGATCAGTTCCTAATGCCAATCTAGCCAGAAGCACCTTAGGAAATGTGAAAATGTATACTAGCAGCCCCATACTGTGTTACCTTTATGGATCTAGTTTCCTTACAGAACCATCCTCTCCATTATGTACAATCTGGAGAAGCCAAATGGTAGTGAAGATCATGGGGAGGTCAGGTCACAGCACCCACTGATGGGAAGAGATTCTCACTGAACCCACATGGGAACCTCGGGGCAGAGGGCAAAGGAAGGCTGGGGAAAGGACCATGAAGGAAGATGGCTGGACAAGCTGGCAAATGGCAGAGGACATAAAAAAGGAGGTACAATATTTTAATTTATGATTTTGTCAGGGTTGGTTTTATATCAGAACCTTTTAAGTTATAATTTTAATAAGAATAAGCAAACCCCAAAGTCCACTCCGTGGAGGTCTCTGTTGAGCGGACCCTTGGGTAGGCATGTAGTGCAGAGAACACTGAGCCTCATGTCCAGAGACACAGGGCCCAGTCTTGGCACTGGCATGCTTTAGCTGTCATTTAGCCTCTCAGAGTCCTATGTGCTGCCAATCTGAGATGGGGCACAAGATCACTGATGTCGTGCACCAGGAAAAGCACTGTGTGTATCACGTAATCCACCCACGTGTGGCCGCCATTGCGCATCGTAGATACTCTGGTTCGGTTTAAGTTCATCCAAACGGTGCTGTCAAATCAGCGCAAAGCACCACGCAGCACTGAGATAGTTTGTGTGTATTTGTGTTGAGTGTGACACTGAGACAGAACAGTGAGCTGACTGGGGAATGGAGCTCTGGGTCAAATCTTGCATGTGCTGCTAAGAAACTATGTGGGCCCTGACTGGTGTGGCTCAGTTGGTTGGGCATCATCCTGCAAAGCAAAAGGTCACTGTTTCAGTTCCTGGTGAGGTCACATGCCTGGGCACATGCCTAGGGTGTGGGTTCAGTCCCCAGTCAGGGTCCCTGCGAGAGGCCACCGATCAGTGTTTCTCTCTCACATCGATGTTTCTCTCCCTCTCTTTCTCCCTCCTTCCTCTCTCTGTGGAAGGAAGGAAGGAAGGAAGGAAGGAAGGAAGGAAGGAAGGAAGGAAGGAAGGAAGGAAGGAAGGAGGGAGGGAGGGAGGGAGGGAGGGAGGGAGGGAGGGAGGGAGGGAGGGAGGAAGGGAGGAAGGAACGGAGGGAGGGAGGAAGATAGATTAATTATGTGGCTGTGGCAAAGTGTTTAATCATTGTGTGTCAGCTTTCTCATCTAGTAAATTAGGATCTGAACTTGATGGCTTCTAAGATCTAATAATGGCTCTAAAATTCATTCACCTAAAAGAATGGAACAGCAATAGTTCCCATCAGTTATAAACAACTGAGTAGTATTTCACAGTTTACTAAATCCACAACCACCTGTTACTCCATAGAAAGGAGTTTTTCTTGACCTTTAGTGCCACCTTTATAGCATCTCTTCTTGAACATCATCAGCTTTTACGAATTACAAAAACTTGTGAAAAATCTTCTTCTATTCTCTGTCCAAGCTACTACCCTTCAAAGCATATGCAGGAGCCCAGCACCCAAGTGGAACAACAGGAATGGGCGGAAAAAGCCTTTGAGCTCCGGGGACTGAGAGAATATGTACCTGCTGTGTACACACAAGTGATCTCAGCACCTGGAACAGCAACAGGGAAGTTATTTATAGAGCAAGGCCTGCCTCTCCATGTGTGCTTAATGTTCTGAATGAAGAGATATGAAAATCTTCAATGAAAGTAGAGCAGGTGGTTTTTGCTTTTTAATAAAACACACACACAAGCCAAAGAAGAGTAATTTTAAAAGAGGTTTTCCTAAATTGCCTTGCGGTAGATTTGCACCCTCTCTGTACACCTACAGGGAGCACATGCAGGCAGGGACAGCGGGGCAGCAGATCAGAGGATGGAGGTGGAATGTCGGAGCTCAAAGGAAGCATGGGGAGATGAAGGGAGACAGCAAGGGGAAGAAGAGCCGCGGCCTCGGCTGGAGGAGGTGAGCTTCTCACTCCCATTGTTGGCCTCCCTGAGGACTCTCTCCAATTTTAACTGGGAACTCACTGCAACCACTGCCTGTGGACCTGATAGTTCAAGTGACAGGCACACCCTAGGAGGGAGAAAATGCGAAAACAGGGGACAGCATTGACGTCTGCACGCCATACGTGCCAAAGCGGAACACCAGGCATTCCACTTATTTACTCGTCAAAATAATTCTCCGAACAGCTAGAACTGATTTTTCTTTAAATAATGAAGAGTGGTACAAAAAGGTTAATTTTGGGCTCCATCTCTGCTTTTTACAAGCTGACATTTTCCTCTCCCTAATAAGTAAAGAAGTTGACAGAGTTTTCAAAGACTGATATTCCAAAAGCCATTCCAGCAGCCGTGGAAACCAGAGCTGCAGGGGAACCAAGAGCCCCAAGCCCGTGCTCGCCCTCCCCCACTTCAGAGCCGAGGAAAGAGAGCTCCACGGGCGATGACAGACTGGCCCAGATCCACACGGTTAACTAGCAAATGGCTCTGTCAAGAGAATCCAAGTTTACTGCCCTATCTCATATTTTTCCTCTGCAAGACTTCCTCTGTCGCCTGATGCTCCAGTGACGTGGTGAGTGTCTAACCCAAGACAGTAATTCAGCGTCTATCAGCTGTCACTAACTTAATCCTTCTGTATGAATTTGCAGGTTTCCAGGTTTTATCTTTATTTAAAGATTTTGTCCCATACATATAACACTCCTATAGATTTGGGCATCCCTTCCTACCTGAAAACCAATTAGCAATTCAGATCTCCCCCCACTTTTCTACTTCACTAATAATAGGATTCAATCTGTAATGGTTCTTAAATCACCACTATAATTTCTTACCAACTATTGAAACTGTGCATTCCTATACTTTTGAATTCAATGGATTTTTAAAAATTACCTAGATTTTTTCCAACTAAAAAACAGCGCATGCACAGGTCATCAGCCCTAGCAGAGCGAAGGGGCGCTCAAGGCCAGGTGTGCCTCCCTTCATGCCTCTGCAGCTACGCGCTTCTCCAGGGGCCGCCTCGGTGGAGATGAGATGGCGTGTATTTGATGGGCTTTAAATCCTCTCAACAGCGCTTACATCTCTATTAATTTTTAATAAAATGAAAGAAAATAAAATACCATACTAAAAACTGATATATCCTTTGCATTTCTTTTAGTTATTAAGGCTGTTTTTCTAATAAACTGGCAAACATTATTCCATGACAAGTAAGAAATTGCCATGAAATTTCTATTAATTTTGATGTAGCATCTTTGATGATATTAAAATCTTTTATGGTATTACTGTATTTTAACCTTTTTTTTTTTTGAGAGTTGAATATCGTGATGATAAACTTCATTTAAAACGTCAAAGAATTAAACTATTCACCAAATGAAGTCATGTTTATAATGGAATAGAAAATAAGGTAAAAAGCCAAAACTCTAAGAAAAGATTATTTATAGGAGATATTGGGAGTTTTTAATATGTCCTTATATTATTTTAGATAGTATACGATGGATCACCACACTACCACAAATGTTTTCTCTGTCAGACTTTCAAATGAAGGACCACACGTTCTTCACGCGTCCGGCCCCAGCACTCTACTATTATTGGATTTCCCTCTGCCCCCGACAGAGTATTTCCTTTTAAGTGAAGGGAGATTACTGACACCATATGGAACGTCGGGTTAGTTTCCTGGGGCTGCCACTGCAAAGTACTTCTGGGTGGCTTAAATAGCAGAGTTCACTCTCTCTCAGTGCTAGAGGCTGGAAATCTGAAATCAAGAGGTTGGCTGGCTGGGGTGGCTCCTTCTGAGGGCTGTGGGGGAGAACCTGTTCAGGGCGCCCCTCCTGGGTTTTGGCAGCTTCACGTGTTCCTGGGCTTGTGGATGGTGTTTTCCCTACGCCTTCATTTCACTCTCCCCTCTGTACATCTCTGCCTCTCTGCCGAATTTCCCCCATCGTTGTGAGGACACCAGTCATTTTGCATTAGGGCTCACACTGGTGACTGCGTCTTCCCTTGATCCTCTGCAAAGACCCTGTTTCAATAAGGTGACTTGACGGGTTTTGGAGATTAAGAATTCGACATCTATTTGGGGCCCACAATTCAACCCTTAACAAATGTGACAGGGAATTCTCTCTGAAATGAGTAAACAGAAAGTACCAGCACTGAGTACGACAGTCATCCTCGTCTGGGCAGGGAGGCTCCTAAGAGCTGTCGGCGCCAACCTCGGAGAAGCAAAGGGAAACAGGGCCACACGTGTGGCCCCCGGTGGGAGTCTGTGGGCTGGCTGGAAAGGCTTCCTCCACCCGCAAAGACTGGCCTGGAATCACACACATAGTTCCAGTGAGGTTTCTGTGGGAGCCCAAGCACATGGCAGGTCTGAGGTCAAGGCAGAGGGGACAGGGCAGAAGGATCAGGCTGTGTATGAGCACAGTCCTAAGTGGCTTCACTGCAGGAGACCTTCATTTGAAAAAATAACTGTGCCTCCAACCGGCCTAATGCCCAGATGGCTGAACATGAAAAACACCATTCCCTTCACACACAGGGGCAGGGCTGGGGCTTGGAGCAGCTGACTCAGTCACTGCGGAAGCTGTTGCAAGACGAGTGCTTTGTTTTCCTTGCATTTCCTACACCCCTCAATTAGAAGCAGTCTGCTTAGTCCTGGTATTTAACGGCAAGCAGAGTGGATAGTCTGCCCGTGGCTCTGCAGAGCTGGTAGAATCCCCTGCTTCTTCTTAGAGTTGGGGGACAGTTATGGGAACAGCACCTCACTTAACTGCAGTATCTAGCAGGAATTCTTCCAGCACTGAGGTTTGATCCTGTCTTACTTTAACTCACTGGTTCTCTTCTACTTTGGTCCATTCTTGAAAATATGTAGTCTTTGGGAGTAGAGCTTCTTTTATAGCTTAGAGTCTTGCTCATGGTCCTTGCTTTGTCCTAGCTCTTAAAGGTGTCCATAATCGCTTTATGTTAACAGCCTTCTTTATGCAGAATTTAAAGACTTAAGAGGTAAGGGTTAACTTGTCCAGCACTGGTCCCATGTAGGCTGGTATTCTGGAATATAAGAGTCTCTAAGAAGGTTCCAAGGAAACGAGTTGGCACAGTGCTTTTGAGGAAATCAATCGTGACCTATTGTAAGGCTTAGCCCCCAGTCCCTCCCTCCTGACACAGGAGAGGCAGGTGCTCTCCGGACTCTGAATGCCGGGGTGGCAAATTTCGCTCTTTGTGTGCTCCATCCATAGCTGCAACCACAGGCAGAGAGCACAGGCCCCAAGCCTCTCCCTCCTGCCCCTCTGCTGATCCTGCCTGGGGGCGGGGCGAGCTGTGCCACCTGAGCATGAATGCTGAGCTGGCAGGACATGGCTGGTATCAAGGCTCTGCCATGTCACACTGCTATTCTGTCTGGCCCCCATCACACCAGGAATTGGACGATTCTTCCCTGAACACACAGCATCCAATGAAGGAGCAGTGGGAGACCAACACACCTGCTTCTGCTCCTGTCTCTGGAAGTTGTCTCAAAGCAGTGCCACTCCCGCAGGCCTGCTGTGAGTGCTGCTGACCAATTACCTTGTTAGCATGGCAGCTGTCCCAGCAAACTGGGTGTCCATCCAGGCCCACACCAGGCCTTCTGGAAGCAAGGCAGGGGACTGGAGATAGGTTAAAGACCAACCCTGGAGAGGGAAGAGTCTGCTGGTGGTGTTGCGGTCAGCCTTCGGGATGGCCAGTTAGTGACTGAGAGTCGTTCCAGTGTGTCTTCACGACACTGCCCTGCTGCTGGTGCTCTCTGAGCCCTGGCAAACCACACTGAGATAGACTATCTAGGAGCATCCATATCAACAATCATTCTAAGACCTGAACTGAGCGAGCTAACCAGGACAATTCTGCCTTTCTTCAGTCTTTGGGAGAACTTAGAATCAATGCTGTAGATCCCGGTGAGCTTTAAATCGATCCCTGTGCTAAAGTCACAGATACTGGCTTTCTGAACTGATTGATATGTGCATTCCCTAAGCTGTTCCTACAATGGTCTTCCCCCACCTGCCTTCAGTGAGCATGCTCAGCATCCTGGGGCTGTCAGCCAACATCTATTTCTAATTGTCCTCCTGATGTCCCACAGGCAAGTCTAGACTTGAAGCTTGCATGGATTGAAGTAGAATAGGTTGCTTCCAGCTGAGAAAGAGTACTGAGATGCCACCCATTAGAAGCGGGGCAGGAGTGACAGGACAAAGAGCTGACAGAAATTAAGGGTTAACTTGTCCAAGACTGATGGCCCTCCAGGCTGGCCTCCCAGAAAAGGGACTGGCTTTCTGCAGTGCTCCATGGAAACCAGCTAGTGCTTAGCACTAAATCCATTAATTTGATCAAAAGCAAGGTTTTGAGCCAGATTCTAACTCATTGGAAGGGGAAGAAGGAAAGGTTCTGATAGTCGCTCACCCATAAATGCTGATGTGGTCAATAGTGTACTAGTTTACCAGCCCTCAATAAAGCTGCAAGGCTTGGACCCCAGGCCCTTGATCACGCCAGGGGAGGGGTTGGTGCTGCACCCAACCACGAACGCTGACCTGGCAGGAAGGGACTGAAGTTAAGGTTCTGACACATCTTCGTGTTATTATTGCCATGGCCCCAGATCACACCAGGTGAGGAGCTGGTGCTTCCCCAGTCATGTCTTTTAAAAAGCCCTCTCTCTCCAGGGGTCTGACATCTGGCCCTGCTAGACCTCTGAATGGGCACAGCTCCTACTGATGTAGTGTCTGGGAGCTTTCTCCAATGACCATTTATCCTGTTTGTATGATACAGTCCTTACAAATAGTTCACAACCGTGACTGAAGATATAGCCACTGCTTTGCTACAAGTGTTTGTGGGTCCATGACTACACCGTGTCTGCCACCCACCCCATCAAAATATTTGACCCGAAGAACAAGACTGCTGGCCCTTGAGTCAACAGCAACCAGGCCACGTTGTACAGGAGACCCCGTCTCTAACAGAAGTGGGGAGTAGAACCTGTCTGCTATGCTTGACTCTGGCCAGGGGGCTCGGAGTGAGGCTCTGGGCACATATGTGCCAGTGGGCTGAACATTGGCCCCGGCTGCACTCAGGTGCCCAGTCCCTGAGAGTGTGGCTTCTGCTCAAGTTCATTTGCTCCATAGTTCCCTCAGGGTGCTGGAGCCTTGCCCTGGACCACAGCCTGCTCAGTTGGGCCCTGACAACCTGCCTTTGCCATCTGCCGGCTGGTATCCTGCTTTAACCTGAATGGGCACCCCTGGAATCAGGATGCTGCCACCTGCTCCTGAGCACAGCTGCCACCTAGCTGTTGCTGTGGGGTCTCCATTAGCTTGTCTAGACCAATCAGATCAGATGTGCGGAAGCTACAGCACCGTCACCTCAGGGGGAATCCTACAGCCAGGTGAGTCCCCATTCCACTCCAGCCACATATTCTTGACGGTCCTAGCTTACCATCCTCAAGAAAATCCTACCCCAGATTATAAAAGCTACACAGATAATTCCCTCCGTTGCTAGGTACATACATCAAACACTCAAAGGCAATCTCTAGAATTCTCATCAACACCAAATCAGTCACTTCATCCATCAGGCAATAAAAGCATGGCTCCCGGGCCTATGAACTGATTAAGGCCATAGAAAAGAGATTTAAATCTGACAAACAGTAGTTGCAAAACAAAACAGCACAGCCTCACTTAAACATAGTTTCATAGTTACGACGTTCTATTTACTGTGGAATAAGGGCGCATTTTACTGTGCTATATAGGGGCATCTAAATGTGAGCGAGCTAAGGACCTCTCCACAGCAGCCCTGTCCTGATCGCACTTCCCAAACCCATCCGCTCTCCCAGCCACTGAAATGATGTGGGCGATGTGGCGCCATGGTTATCAATCAGAAAATTAGTAGGCACTCTGATATTTTTTAACGAGTAAATAGATGGATGGATGGATGAATGAATGAAGCAATGAATAAATCCTCCAATAGAAATACACCGCGAGATCTTTTTTTAAAATCAGAACAAAAAAACAGTTGTTGTTTCATAAGTATTGCCTTTCACCTTTGCAAGATGAAATAGTTCTGAAGACTGGTGGTCCAGCAATATGAATCTACTTAGGACCACGAAACTATGCAGTTAGAAACAGTTAAGGTGGAAAATTTTACTATATACTTTTTTTACTACAGTAAAAGAAATTTAAGAAATCAAACCAAATATTAAAAATGAGAAATAAAACTTTTAGAAAAATTTAGAGTATACTCATTGCTAGCTATCTGAATTTTACTGGGACCACGCCTCTAAATTTTCATCAGTGCACCCCTGACTTCTTAGTCCTTATTTTCTGATATTATTTCTTCTTTCTTTTGTTAACTTCTCTTTTGGGACCAGTAATTGACAGTTTGATTATATAGGAGTTGTTATCATAAGTGAAAGAATTGGATGGCTTAACTTATAAAAAGAAAATAAAAAAGATTTATTTTATTCAATTAGGGGTTTCCTATAGTAGAGAACAAAAAGTACTAAGTTATATTTCAGTACATAATTTTCAGGGATTTTTATAATTGGCTCATCATAAAAGTAAAGCAATTCTTTGTTTGCATAGAGCAGAGGCTACTGCGCAGGCTCTGAAGCTAGCTGACGAGTTAAAACCAGCTCCACCACTACCCAGTTTAACCTCTCCATGCCTCAGTGTCCTCTTTCTTAAAGTGAAGATACTTTTTAAAAGCTTAAAAAAGTATTTATGTCACCTATGAAATAAGAATGGTTATTTTGAAAAGCTTAAGCAAGAATTTTATTTAAGCAAGGACTTATTCCATTTTTACAAATTTAAAAACAAAACTCTATTTTTAACAATAGGCTAATAGGTAAAAAAGTAACTTCTCAAATTATGATAAGTAACCTCTCTTTAGCGCATAATTTTATAATCATCCATGATCCTCACATTCAAACATAACCACTGTTAACGCGGTGTGTGGTACATATCAAACACAACTATATTTTATATTGCACTTGTGTCTTATTTTTCCAATTAATGTATCACGGGCATTTTCTCAAGTTGATACATCTTTGGAGTTTCCTATCAATTTAGAATAAAATCCAAAGTCCCCACCTTGTCCTGAAAGCACCAGTGTGATCACGAGTCTCCTGGTCTAACCTTAGCTCCTCTCTTTCCAGTTCCTACCTTACTCACTGGGCTCCAGACACACGGGCCTTCCGGCTCAGCACGCACTTGCCTTTGCACTTACAATGTCCTCTCTGTAGGACTTTTCCTCCAGACTTGCACAAGGCCCACTCCCACACTTCATTCATGTCCCACCTTCTAACAGGTAAACACCCTATATAAGGTAGCAACCCTATGTACCCCTCTGCCCTGTTTTATTTTTTACCATATCACACTTACCACTACTCAACGTACTATTAGTGGTTAAGGCCCGTTTGTCCCAGTAGAGTGTAAGCACGATGAGGGCAAGGACTTGTCTGCCTTGTTTACTGTTTTATCCCTGGGCACCAGGTTCTAAACAAACACTGGTTGAATGGACGGATGAATGAATTTCGCTCTAATTTGTCATTCCATGACTGCACAGAACTCTGTTGCAAAGCTGTTGCTTACTATATTTAACACTGCTTTGAGATATAAACCATACTGCAGTGGACATGCTTAAACGCATTCTCTCAAATACTCTTTGACAGTTCCTTCAGGGCTCAGTTAGTGCAGCAGCTTCCTAACCGTCCCCTCTTCCTCTTTTTCCTCCTCCCATTGGCTGTGTCACTGCCAGACAAGCATTACGTCACACTCCTTTCCCTTCCTGGAATGTACAGAAACTCGGGCCCAGACTCCGCATGCTGGCACGTCCCTGGTTGGCTTTTGCACTCTTCGGTCCCGTCGATGTGCAAAAAATATATTTTCCACTTTAAACAATTTGCTCCTCCTATTGGTTCCTCCAATCCTCTAGTCTACATAATTCCCTCTTACAGAATATATTCCTGTTTCTTTACCTACCTAAATTATAGCTATCTTCCAGTCCCCCACCCACCCCTACTGATTCCATCATTCCTTCCTCGAATCTAATCTGCATAAGCGCTCACTTTTCTGTAATTTTTTAAAACTTTTCTGCTCCTTCCTGTACCCACCATTTGAGATGACCCAGGCCATCTGCCATGTTCTAGCACCTATTATAGATTACAACGTGCAATTTCGTGATGCACCCTCTTCTTCCCCTTTCTCGAAGTCCTATGCAGCCCTAGCCACAAAACACTACCGGTTTTCTAATTTAATTGTTCTGGCGCAGTCAAAACTTTTGTGGAAATTGAGATAACTTTTTGAATAAAGAAATAGGATTAGTCATGATAAAATATTATATTTTTGTCTTTGTATGTATATTCTACCCACTATCCTTACATGAATAACTTTAATTCTTCAATTTCTACACGCCACCCTTATTAAACCTCCATACACAATATGTTTCTGGTGATTTTTTTGTTGTTTTAGACTTTGGCTTCTCTTAAGATAACATTATCAGTGATTAAGTTATTTTAAAGGAACATTTCTTTCACGAAGTATTATAAAATCACAATGGGGCCGTATCTGAGTTATACAGAATTTTTTGGTTTTTATGTGGGGGACATGGGCACTCAGGAAATCACACAGTGTTCCTTTTCTCCCCTATTTTCGTGCATAAGAAATCAAGTTAAAGTGAACACAGAGGGCCCTAAGAAAGGCAAACAGTTCAAACGGTGCAGCGTGTATGTGAATGCGGGTGCAGAGGGCCCAGGGAAGGTGCTTTCTCTCTGCGGTGCTGCGCGGGGCTCCAGGCTGATGCTTGCGCAGAGGTGGGACGGGAGCAGCACTGAACGTGAGTCCAGAAGTCACACCCCTTGGCTTCTTCATCTCAGTAACTTACATTTTCATACCAAAGCCTCGGGTCTTTTCCGCAACCCCCAGGTGCTTTCTGCTTGCCTGCACTCTGACCCTTCCAGGTGCCCAAGACAGCCAGGCAAAGGGCCACTCACCGTCTTCCTCGAAGAGGAGTCCCATGTGCCCGTGCGCCTCGGCTTCTTTCTTCCCGCCGTCAACTTTGATCAGTTGGGCAATCTGAAAACATCGCTCATAGAAGTGGTTCCTTACCCACTTGTCTTCAGAATTATTGAAGTAACAGGCCAGCGCATACAAGTTATTATAGACGTCCTCAAAGTATCCTTCAAAGAGAGAAAAATATCATGCGCTGAATTAGAAAAATGTCTCATGACACATCCCTTCACATGGCAAACCAATATCCTGACGTTGATTTTCTATTTGTCCTTGAAACATGATTAACTATTTTAAAATCAAAATGCGAAAGTTAATGTGTATTAACTATTAAAATAGCTACATTAATTAAAGAATGAGCCCATGAGGAAAGCAACAAAAAATCTTTCCAAAAACTTAGAACACGTTAGAAATGGACATACTCTTTGGTTGGAGCACTGGACTTTATATGAGACAAAAGACAATAGTATCTACTAGCAATGTGCTCTGTGCTTTCAAAAGAAATGAGTATGTGGTTATTGACAAATACTTTTCCCATTGAACAATTAAAAAGTATGTGGAGATTCCAGAGAAAGCGATGTTTCTTAACTATGGCGAAAAGGTAGTGCAAATGAAGAAAGTGGACAGAATGTGAAAATAGCAAGGCTTTCCACTCAGAAGCAAAACAGTCACGAGGCTTACCAGACATTGAGGGAGGTCCACAGGCTGCGTGCACTCCCTAGCAACGTTTCCAGCCACACAACTTACTAGCAATGTCAAGAAAGAGTGGATTTCTATGCTCATGTGCTATGAGCACCTTTTTCTGCTGCAAATTCATTAGTACTAGTCATCCCTTTACTCAGACAGTTATTAGTTTATTAGTTGTTAGTGTGTTAAAGCTCCCCCTTTCCCCTGAAGTGGCATCTGACCTATTCGTACCAACAAAGTGTACTAATACACTGTGAATCAGTCTAATGAATCCCACTGCCCTCAATCATAAACTTGAACAAACACACCGTGTGCTAAGGACCTGCGTCTCAGTCTTGTAAAGTCCATTCTATTGGTGAATGGGAACAAATTCGTAATCCTTATGTCTTTTCGCATTTGTGCTGAGAGCACAGTTGTGAGTATGTGGTAGCCTCTGGATTACCTTCCCAAGGATTTTTTCATAACAGCCATTATTATTCACTGATACACTCCTGAAAAGATTATAATTATGAAAAATGTTTATACATTGCCCACTACCATTGTTGTGAGATTAAAATGGAAACGCTTAGAAAAATTGAAGTTAGGCTGATGACAACACAGGGTAGCTTTGAAAAACTGTACACAAGTCACTTCAAAGTATGAAAAGAAATTTCTGAAACCTATGTCATTCTTTTTCATATATTGCTTCCTAATTCCATAGGAAATTAAGATTTAAAGTAAAATAAAAAGAATTCTCCCTGTCACCCTGTTTTTGAAGGAGCTGGGGGTTCTGGAGAGCCATTCTGCAACAGCATAGGTGAAAAGCGGAGAACAACCTGAGTTATTTAGTTAAAAAAAAACAAATACTCTCATCTCAGAACTGGCTTCTTCTGCAATTTATCTTCCATTCCGAACCTTCGACCTAAGGTGAATAGGGCACTAAAGTCTGTTTTGTAATATTTTATGTTCTTTGTCACGGTGAGTGATCAGGGAGTTATTTTTTAAAGGTTGGAAGTAAAGTATTTCATATCTGTCATTTAAAAAAGTTATATAAAGAGCTTTTAAGAATATATGCAGTGCTGAAATAATTTTTCTTTTTCAGTAATGAAATCTTAATAGGAAAACATTTCTAACATTTTATAAATGAAGTTTTGTTATTTTTTTTAGAATGAGTTATATGAGCTATCAAGATTGCATATTTAAAGACTAGTTGTTAGTTAAGCTATTTTATATGGAAAAATGGAGTTTTTCAGAGTATTAAATATAAAGGAGTATATTCAAGTTTTTAATCTTTGTGCAATCCAAAATATGGCCTTTACCTTTTCCATTATAAGCAGACTCTACACCCTCCTTGAGTTGTTAGCAGGTATGTTTATAAAATGAAAATCAATTTTATTGTTGGTTTATTATTTAGGTCAGTATTTATGATGCTACCTAAAAAGGAGATCACATGGTGAAATAAATTTGGATACTGCTCTTGGTAATTTCCCTCTTTCAGTGAACCGCCATAAACATCGGCATATTAAAGGCTCCGATAAGTCCACAATAAACAAACCTGCTTAACGTTAATGTTAATTCACATAGTGTTTCTCCAACTTCACCTGACAATTATTTTTTGTTTTGCTTTGCTAAAACCTATAAACATCCGGTGGGATCACGCTTTTGTAGACTCTACCTTGAGTATCTAACGTAAATGTTGTCAGAAAAAGAAATGCTGCTGAACCCTTGACAATAATTTAAAGTCAAGTGCAAATAACGTTTGAAGTATCTATCGATTCAGTTGCCATTACCATTATTGTCATCCCTTCTCTAGCCCCATGGGGCACAAGGCCCTAATCATCACGTTACAGATGGCACAGAGGTCACTCACAACAATGGGACCCAGAAATATTGCTAGGGACAAAGAAACACTTTAACCAATGGAAAATAATCCAAAAAGCAGTGACTACCTGACTTAAAACACTTCTTTCCTATAAAACAGAAAACGATGTTTGGTAAAATAATTAAATAAGTCTAGGTTCTTGCTCTGTAACTCTCAAGAGACAGAACTGACCCGAGACGACTATTGTGAGTGCCACAGCTTTGATGAGATGAACTTTGCAGTGACTCTGGAGTGCCGGTCGTTCCAGTGTCCATTGAGGAGAAATGAGGATGCTCGGAGATTTGCACCTTCAGGGCAACTGTCTCAGGTCCGAAACCATATGCGATGGAGTATCGAGGTACCAGTAACAGATTTCTATAGACTAGACAAAGTGTGTGCGTGTGCGCTTTAAGAGTTAGGATTAATTCAAGTTAGTAAGAGTGAATGCACCCCTACCCATTTCCTGGGACAGTTCTGACTCCAGTAACAATTTCCCCCCAATTAAGTTTATGTGTTAGTAAATGTGAAAAAAGTAAAAATTTTAAAAAATACAAATGTTTATATATCCTTCAACTGAAGTATTTCCAATAATATTTATTGCAGTAATTTTAATAGTTCAAACAAGCAAAAGCTGCTGCATTTTGAAAAAGATAACTCTACAGAAGAGTGATTGAGCAAGAGGTAATTTTGTTCCATTTAACGAATGCAACCTTGGTTACCCTGAATATATAATACACCACTCAGTACAGAAAATGTTTATTATCATAACTTATACCACATGTATAAGACATTCACTGTTATGAAATTCGGACTCTTTATTTTTGGAATTGGAGAAACATTTTTTATTTATATGTATACTTACTTTTCTTTAATAAAAGTATAAATTAAAATGATTTCTACCTTAATTACCACTTTATTTATAATTACAAAATGCTTATGAGAAGCTTCTCATAGTTATGACATTTTACAAAGTGTTGTTTTCGGCTCATGTTTATTCCACTCAAATGACAGCCTCTATTTAAAGCATTTAGTGAATATGATGAATCAACTGGAAGAAATGACCACTGGGCAAATCACATCCTGATCAAGTCTATTTTCAGTGTAAATACCACTTCAGAATTTGGGACTGGTATGAGTATTGTAGGTTTTTTTACAGTAGCATTTTCATTTACAACAGTTAATTTCTTGAGAAATTATTTGTAAATCACATTTTAAAATTCACTGAAGTGCTCTATGTTAAAAGTCAATCCTACAATTATTATGCTTTTCATAATACGAGTAACCACCTCCTGTCTACACACCCGTGTACGCACACCCTAGTTCACTTACGGTGCTGGTGGTAGGATTTTTGTGCATCTCATATTTGTAAGTCAGGTCACGACCTGATGAGAAATATGTATGGACTCACTAGAGAGGCTGGAAGATTTCTGCTACCATCAGATTGCCCCATTGGAGTGTTAAGTAACAAAAAGTTGCCTACTATGTCCTCATAGAAAGGCCTGAAATGAAATGTAGACATCATTATGCAGGGGTCTGAGCTTCTCTTTTTGATTCCTATAATATTTTCACACTAAAAGTTGAAAAGAATAATTTTATGTCAAATTATAGGATTTCCTCTCTTTATATAAAATGACTAATTTCTAATACGTAACTGAGAAATACTTAGGGCAGCAACATCGGTATTATAAGAGTAAAATATTTTGTTCAATACTTGAAACATAGTGATTTTCAGGAAAAAATATTAGGATAAAAAAAAGAGGACTTTGTTAGACATGATGTGATGGTATACATAAAATTAACAATTTTATTCATAATTGTGAATTATAGCTTTTCATGTCTTCTCACTATTTACTAACGAAAATTCTCTGATTGATATCTGTAGGACTTATTGGTGAAACCTTCAAGTTCCATTATATAAATACTAGAAAATCAGTGTAATTTTAAAATTATAGTGCTCTTTGAAAGTTTCTCCTCAGTGAAAGTCAGTATCAGATCATATATAAAGAAAAACTTTGGAAAGACTTGTAATTAATGATACAGAAGATTTTAATACATTGGAAAGTTCTGGCGATGTTGTTACATGCTGTTCCTTGTCTCCCCTGCTTCAGAGTGATCTCGCCAGGGTGCCGGTGTCTGGGGCAGCCCAGTGATTCAGGGCTCCCTGTCATTCCTTCCAGAAGGATGCTTAGTTGACTAGGTTGAGCTGTGCTAAGTTGTCTTAACGTTTCAAATTCCTACATGGAACAACTGGGACTCTTCCCTCCACTTACCTTTCCTCTCAGCCACCTCGGCCCTGGTCAGGTAGTAGTAGAAGTGATCCAGCTTATCGGGCTGCTCCTCCAGGGGTCTCTGTGTCCAGAGCAGGGACCTGTTCCTGGCCGCCTCCCTGAGGGCCTCCCACTTCTCCATCAGAGCGAAGAGCTCGGTGAAGGACTTATGATAGCCGTCCCGCAGCATGTCCACGCAGATGTTCTTCGTGTACGAGTTCTGGTAACTGCGAAGAGAACCGGAACACTCAAGGCGTTATTTTAGTTCTTGAACTCTGTGCAGTGTTTTTAATCCTATAATAATCAGAGGTTGAATCATGCTGCCTCCCCGCCCCCCCCAGTGAAAGCACTGAAAACTATCTTTGCCTCTAACACTTACAGTGGACCAACTTCAGTTTCACGAAGGCTGCCAGGAGCTAATACGGAAGTTTTGATGAAACTGTATTATAAATACATCAGTTCTAGAGCTCAGCCCCCCTTGGTAAGGACAAATAAGCTAGTTGACTGATGTCTTCGTCTGTGCAAGCAGCCATGACAAAATCCTACCAAGTAGCTTATTTATAAAAGAAACTGATTGCTCACACTTCTGGAGGCTACAAGTTCAAAATGAAGGCGTCAGTGTGGTCACCTTCTGGTGTGGTCCTCTTCCTGGTTCGGGGCTGCTGCCTTGTAGCTGTCATGTCCTCACATAGTGGGAGAGGCTAGAGAGCTCTCGGGAGCCTCTTTTATAAGGTGCAAACCCCATCACGAGGGCTCCACTCGTGACCTAAACACCTGACAAAGGCCCCACTTACTGACACTTTCAGGGATTCAGGTTTCAACCTAAGAATGTGAGGGACACAAACATTCAGACCATAGGAACCGATGACATCCCAAATCACTGATACATTTATTAGCCTTTCACCAAAACAAACAACTGATAAAACAAGCAAACATTAAACATGTCACTTCATATCAAAGCAAAGGACTCTATTGTAAATGGTTTCACTATGTGTTATGGAGGCTCATTCATTCATTCATTCACACAGAATATGTTTACTGAAAATTTATGACTAAATATATTTTTTAATTCTTTTAAGTTAGGAGTACATTAATGATTTATTAATTAGTATTTCACTACTAAATAATAAATAATAAATCATATGTAAAAAGATAAGTTGATAAATGAATATTCTACTTATTTATTCAAACAATAGCTAGTGAGCTTCATTCGAAGTGCCAGGCACTGTTCTAGACCAAATAGATTCAATGCCCTGGGGTCAATTTGTATTCTGCAGAAAGAACACAACCAACAAATAAGTAAAGGAATAATAAATAATGTCAGATGATGAAGACTGCCGTACAGGAAATAGGGTTATGAGATAACAACTGTGCATGTGGTGGCTCTTATTTCACCAAACAGGAAATTAGAGGCCAAATGATCCAGCTTTATGTTACTTATTTTACATTCTTTTTTAAAAAAATAGGGGGCAATTAAATACTTGAAACAATTGACCTACTGTGATACTACTTGCCATAAAAATTTCAGCATGGAGTAGAACTCGCCTAGAATTGGCCCAAACACCCAAGGTCTGAGTCAGAACACCCAGTTCCACAAAATCTCCCTGGACCTCATTTCTTTTCATCTGTGAAATACGTATATTAACGTACACCCTGCCTACGTTGCAGGATTCTGCTAAGAACAAATGAAATTACGTATGTGAAAATGATCTGAAATGTGAAGTCCTGCTCTAGTGGTTCTCGACCCCCCGCCATGCCACAGCATCACCTGCAGAGTTTAAAAGACAAACAAAACAAAAATGCCCAGGCCCCACCGGCAAAGAATGTCTTACTCAGTGGACCAGCTTAGCTGAACAACAAAGTACACAAAGAGTGGTGAAGAGGAGGGTGGCGGAAGAGGACAGTTTTTGAAAAGGCAGGATCCAGATCATGAGCAGACCTCAGAGTCTTGGTAAGAAGTTGGGACTCTGGGCTGGGAGTGAGGTGGAGCCATCCAGGGCACTGTGTCAGTGACATGACTCAAGGAGACTGCATTGGAGAAAACTCTGGAAGGACTGCCCCAGCTGGACCGCATCCCTCCCCCATCCGGCAGCAGAGGCAGGGACTCTACTGCTGGAGGACTGGTCCATAGAGGGAATAAGGAAACCACATTCCTAGGCCAAAAGCTCAAAAGCCACCGTCTTGTGTGAAACAAACAAAATATTTGAAATGGGGATGAGAGAAGACATAACCTACTTGAGTTTCTGCCTTCAGGTCGAGGTAGAGAATGTGGAGAAGCAGCAGTGAGGTGCTGTGAAGGGCTGTGTCCTCTCTCTCTGCCCCTCCCCACAATACCACAGCACGGGGATGTGTGCTGCAAGGCTGTGGAAGAGCTGCCCGCCAGGGGCAGAGGGAGGACCCAGCTGTAACTCGGAGCACAAGCAGCTCTGCGGAGCTACTAAAGGGGTCAGGTCGGTGCATTTCCAGAGCTGAAGGAAAGGGAGGGACTGAGTGCACCAGAGATCAGCACCTGTATAGAACCCCATTGGCCAGGAAAGCACTCAGTTACCAGTAAAACTTGCCTCACAGGGCCTTCAGAACTAGAGGTTTTTATTTCTCACAGCACAAGATGCCTAAAGGTAGGCAGCTACTGGCCTTGGTTCAAGGCTCATGCCTCTGGGATTATTTTAACCTTTCACTCAGACTTGTCCCCTGCTGGTCACTGGAGGGCTACCAGCTCCAAATGATCATTTCCTCCTTCAAGGCGAGAAAAAAGGGGACAGTGGAGTGGCACCAGCTGTGTCTTCCCCATTATGGGGAAAAACCTTCCTGCGACTACTAATGGGTGTCCGCTTTGGTTTCACGGGCCAGAATGCTGTCATGTGGCCACCCCTGCTATAAGGAGACTAGAAAAATATCCTGCCTGTGCTAGGGCATGTTACCACCCTAAGCAAAACTGGAGTTATATTGGCCAAGAAGAAGGGAGACAGGGGTACAGACAGGCAGATTCAGGGTCTATCGCAAGGCCCCAGGCTAAGATCTGGAAGTAAATGCTGACAAACCCCCACTCACAGGGTTGCTGATAAAAGTGGACAGAGTGCCAGTTAAACTGGAATGTCATGCAAGGGAACTGAAGGAAAGCAGGGGGACGAACAGAAGTAGGTGGACTCAGCACAGAGTTATGAGATAAAGACACTGATAACTCAGTGAATGAGTGGATGTTAGGGTGATGATGGGAAGGAGGACAACCAGGTTTGTGCAGTAACTTCATTTGCTAAGAGGGGAACACAAAAGGATGAACAGTTTTAGGGAAAGATGAATGCATTTAGGTTCAGAGAACTTAAATTCGAGGAGCCTAAAAGGACATCCAGTCGGTACCCCCCAAAGACAGTTTTGGGGTGGTAGAGGCAGTCTGAGAGGACAAGCGGCTGGAAACCCAGCCTTGCTTCAAAAAAAACACTGACACTTCGGTACGTTCACACCTTGGCTGCCCAGCATGCTTTCCTGTGAGTAAGGAGAGCATTCTGGAGCAAAAGCAAAGAATATTGCAAATAAATAAATATTAGAATATTGATTTTACACAACAAAAATAAACATTAGACAGGAGACCATTTCAGTTCTAATTGCAATGGGGACAGAAATGCAGAAAACTACTCTTGGGGCCTCATTTCCCTACCCTGGAAGAGGAGGCTGCTCTGGCTGGATCTGGCCCTCCCTGCACTGCAGAGTATTTTTGGAAATGGCCACTCCCACATCGTGTGTCCTCCAGGCTGGACTTGATTTCAAAGACTCCCTAGCCGAGGGGTGGGTCAGTGACCAAAATTAAGGCACTGGCCTTTCCTCCAAGACTTTGAATCTTGCGGCAAGAAACACAAAAATGTAGGTCATTGGAGCTCAAGCAACCTGGCAGCAACACCCTGAGAAGGGTCTCAAGCAGATCTTGCTACCTGGACCCGTTCATATGTCCCATGTCTTGTCCCTTTCCTCCGAGCCGATTCTCCCTGGAATCCAGCTAGTTACCTAATACCCCTCCAATACAATGATTCGCACTCTGTCTAGTCAGAACCAGTTCCTGCTGTCTCTGACCAAAGGACACGAAACTGATTCAGAAGGTTATGGCCTAAAATGGTTTCCAAGACATCTTTCGGCCTCAAAACTTCTACAATACGTAACTAATAGCAACTTTTAAAATTTCAAGCACATTCTAAAAACAAACCATTCTTTAAAGAGATTTCAAATATTAATATAATTGTATTTTCAAATGCATTATGTTACTAGGCTGATATCATCTATTTTATACTCATGTGTTTGTGTCTACATAGGCAAATGTGTCATTGTTTAAGCCTCATTACTAATATTTGAGAGCAAGAAAGAGTATTGTAGTGAACTGCTAAATAGGTTCCTATTTAAACCTTTATAGTTAATGCAAATAATTCCTTTCAACTGCAATAATTTTCATTTATTACAACAAACTAGATGTCTGAAAATAAAAATATGTTAATTTCCACCATTACATTTAGATTTCTCAGGTTTTCTATTTCATAACAGAGAACCATAGCCAAAGTTCACTCTATGAAAAAGGGATTTTTTAAAATACAAATAGAAATATAAACAGAATACAAATTCACTATTTTATTTATTTCATTTGGACATAAAGTGATTAGTCTCTGGTTTCATTTACATATTAAAACAAATGTTACTCTAAATTAAAATATGCTCTTTCTAAATATCAGGAGAAGAAAAATTTCCTTGACCTAAAGTCAGTCCACGGGGTGAAAAGTGAGAATCTGGAAAAATTTATGGAGAGATTTGATAAATGTGGAATTAGAAAGGAGTTGTCCTGACAGAAAACACACCAGTCACCGAAGCCGAGGTTGTGACGTTCACGGACGTGCTGGGCATCCGCAAATCTACACCCCACAGAAGTGCTGGGCTCTGCGGGGGCCTGAGGCTGCCCTGGGCTGAGGGACGTGGCCGGAGAAGAAGGGACTTAGGAGTAGGATTAAACAGTCATGCATTTCATATGGATTCTATTACTATTCAAAGGCATTATTCAATAGAGAGAATATGTTTAAGAATTCTGAATTTACATCAAAATTTCCCTAAAAAATTCTAAGATTAAAAAAAAAATCTATGGACTGACAGGAAGTAAGACTGAACCATTTGACACAACTCCATAGCAGCTGGGTGCATGGAGATGCTGGGAAATGGGAGCTTTCTGTTAAAACAGCTGCAGAAACATTATATCGGATATAAATTCTGCTTTAAACCACTTTGAATAGCTACCATTTCTAGAGCACCTACCATGTGCCAGTTGCTGTGTAGACATTATTTCTAAAAATAACTCTACAAAGTACTGCTTCTATTTTTTGCAGGTTAAAACAAAAACAAAACAAAAACCCTGTCTTCACTGAGGTGGTGACTTGCCCAAAGCCATACATGCTAAGAAGCGGCAGAGGTGGAGTTCATACCCAGGTTTCTCAGATGGGAAATTCTGAATTTTTCCACTTTACCACATTGCCTCCTATTATGTCAAATGTTGTTGATATTGCTCCTCCATCTCCACACAGTATCTGTTTATCTGCATTGACTGTTTAAGAATTTGACATAACCGGACAATTACAATGTAACGCTAACCTGAAAGCTGTTGTTTTTGTCCTTGCTGGATTAGGGAAAATGATAGGTGTCATTCTGTGCCTGTCCCAAAGAATCCCCTTCCCTAAAACGAGGGAGCAGACAACCAACAGCATCCTTTCAAAGCCAATTAAATAGATGTAATTCCCACTCAAGTGTGTATAGGAGGTCCCCCCAAAATGGAATTTATTTGTAAAAATTGTGTATTTATTCTTATTTGTTTAAGCTTCAGACACCTTCAAAGTACTCTCCATTTGATGCAATACACCTATTGAGACATTTTTTTTCCACTGCTCAAAACAGTTTTTGAACTCATTGATTCTGATGCCTTTTAGTGCTTCTGCTGTTTATTGTTTTACCTCTTTCACTTCAGCACAACATCCCCTTTGGGGACTTTTTTCATCCGGGGAAACAAAAAAAAGTCACTTGGGGAGGGATTCGGTGAATAGGGAGGGTGTGGCATAGGGGTCATGCTGTGTTTTTTTGTGGGGGGGGGCGGTTTGGTCAGAAACTGCTGAACACTCAGCACGGTGTGGGCAGGTGAGCTCACAAATCACCCATCATGAAACAGGCAAATACGTTGCATGAGTCTTCAAAAAATTCACTGCAGCCAGACACAGCACAACAACGCCAGCTTGTCCGCTGATGCCGAGGGGTTCCTAGAACACTCCCCTAGCAAGGGAAGCCTGTACTACAAGGGGCCGGCCCTCCAGAAGACAATTTGGATTTTGTGGGGGTCTGAGGCAAACATAAAAGGATGAAAACCACACACTTCTACAAATATAAAAAACATGAATAAATGAACTAAATAGATATGACAACTTATTCTCCCTGCACCTACAGGTATTTATACTTGTTATTAGATAGCCTTTCAAAATGAAAATGTGTTATCAACTATTCTATTATAGAGTTAATATATTTAACATATTTTTATAGCACAAACTGAAATAGTATGTCAAGGTGAAGCTTCATAGTCACTAAAATATTTTAAAAGCAATTCAATAAAAAACTGTACTTGAAAAAAATCATAAAATTTTTATTTAATCTGGCAAACATAAACTCAAAAGCTATGTAATATCTAATCAAAAGTCAGGATAATACTTTTATTCCATTAAATTAATATTTATAAGTCACTAGTGGGTTATCTTTGTGTCAGTTATAACAGACTTATACTCATATTGTAGGGATAAATGTTATTGGAATCACCTACGGGATAATTGCATTGGCTCTTAAATTAATACTTAAATAGCTTCAGTTAATATAATTTCCATGGAATAAAGTAAGTTACTATTCTTACCCATACAAATAGCTTCAGTTAATATAATTTCCATGGAATAAAGTAAGTCACTATTCTTACCCATACTTTTCAGTGTAGGTAGATGTTACATATAATTAGAATTGAGAAAAACATCTATTTTTTTCACACATACACACACTGATAAAAATCATGTAAGTTATTTGGGTATATTCTATATTTTTTGTGAAAAGGACAATTGTTCACCAAAAAGCTAAAGCAAAGATACAGCATTTCCTAGCATTTAGAGAGAAGTTAGAAAGAAAAAAAATTAACTGTTTGAAATGACTTTACTTTAAAAGCATGTAGAATGACTTTACAATGAAAACTGAAACGATTTTTCTTAATTTTACACATTACGGTTTTTAACAATGATTAGTAATAGTGTTGAATGATACTGATTAAGAATTACTCTACCAACAGTCAGACATATTTTTGTGTAATAACCATCGGAGAGTTGAGCTTTTTAGGGCCTTTAATTTATTTTCCATGTTCTGTACTTCAAACTATAGCAAGAAAAAAAGTTTCAGTATAAACAAGTCTCTTTTCAAATTTAAAGGATTTCCAGTGAGTTGACTGGTCTCTGGGGGCATCTACTGGAAATTTAGCAAACTGCAGTTACATCATGTAAATTTGATAACTTGCATTATCCATCTTAATACAGATATTATTTTAATTGATATGCAAATAAGGTGACACTCAAAGAAGATAAATGTAAAGTTATGCATGGGATTCTATCGCATCCATCTGGTAACAGCAAAACACGTAGCTGTCTGTGAGATCAGTTAACAAACACTCAACTCTTAAAAATGTAAATGGGGTGGATGGCACATCGCTGAACGGTTTTGCAGCCACTCAGTTCTCATGTTTGGAAAACTTGGAAATGTGTGTTAGAGAGAAACGTTCACATATTAATGAGGCCTTTTATTAATCTCAATTAAAGGTATATAAAAAGCACTTTTAAATTTATGATGGTTTCTCCCAAACTCATTTTGCATTTCACTATATCCAGAAATCATAAATAAACTGATAGTCACTGCTTATATTCTATATGATTTAATTTAACTAGAGGTTAATAGCTCAAAAAGTAGAATTTGTTATACTTGAAACCAAAGAATCTATTCTTTATTATAATTAGCCATTACAATTAGAATTAGTCATTAAAATGAACACTGCTGTTAGTTTTTCCTAAACATTTTAGAACGTCCTTAAAGAAAAGTGAATATATAATGAACATAATATAATCACCGTAGCTTATGTATAATTTTAACATATATTTCAATTTAAAAAATCTCTTGGAATAATATTGAATTATGATTAATCATGTAAGAGGAGTTTTAACATCACAGCCATTATAACAATCTTGATTTTCTTTGTGTAATTTTAATTATATTTTAAGAGAAAATTAAAAAGATAATTTTAAAGGTATATAAATAGTACTATACTTATATTGTACCATAGTATACATACTTCATAATTACTATAATTTCATCTAAAGTCCTCCTAATAAAGATTGAGATACGTAATGTTACAGCTGCATCCCCAAAAAAATAATGCATGTATTAATTTATAACATTTCTGAAAATTTTATTAGAATCACTATCCAAATAAATGGTAAAGTGAAGAAACTAGTCAGCACTAAAATGTTAGCAGCAAATCAGAACCTGAGTACTAATATAGCAGGATTTTGATTTCAATTTAGATTTCTTTTATATATCTGCATTTATTTGATAACTTAAAAATAGATAAATAAAATCCAACCCCACGAGGTTACTCAACAGAATGTTTTGTGATTTTTTAAAACAATTAGAAATTTACTAATTTTAATCTTAAGAGGAAGTTAACATATACAAGTTTTCTTGGAAAATCCAAATTTTCATCTATTGATAATCAAAGTTAGAAAGCATCGACAGACTTTCAACATTTTAAAAGTGTATAGAAAAATTTTAAAATGCCATTTGGAAAAAATTATTTAATCCAAGTCAATCTTTAATTCCTTTTTTAAAAAATCTAATAATAATAATTACTAAGGAAGTTTGTCCCATAGTATTTTGTAAATGGGACTGTTACTAATGTAATTCTTTCAACAAAAAATAAAATGCTAAGAAAATTGATCAGCAAATAATTCTTTCAATAGCACAGTAAGTACACAGTTCAATACAGGTGATTTTATTTTAGGATATATGGAATATTCATGTAGAATGGAACAAAGATCATTTCTCTGATTCAATTATGTTAAACTGATATTTAGCAAAAAGGCAGTAACTTTATGAGATCAATAAACATTAGTCAATCACATAGAATTTTTGCTGGTAATTGTCACCCGATATCACTGGGTAGCTGTGGTTATTTAGTAGACAGACTGAAATCCTTAAATTGCTTTAAATAATTCTCTTATCATAAAGGCATTTTTTAAGTTACATACCCTGTTAAAAATGAATTACTCAAGTGATTCCCATTCAATCAAATATTTGAAGTATAGCAATTATAATCAATCAGAAATAAATAAACTATTCATTAATCAATATGAAGTATTACCAAAATATTTACCCACATAGCTGTCACATACATTTCTTTACTGAATATTTTCTTCCCTGAAATATTTTCTTTAGTAAAAAAAATCTCAACCTTAACATTTTAAGAAGGTTTTCTTTAGAAGTTCAGTGAAGAGGCACTGGAAAAATGCTCCTCGTGAGGCTAATTACACATAAAATCGTTATAAATAGTCTTATTACTTGCAAACTCCCTGGAGAAATTCAAACATATTTTTACAAAAGATATTTTAAGCCAAAGATTAAACATGGAAAGGTATGAAATTAATATCATTGTTCAAAAAGAATATTCAGTGAAAGTATTTTCAAGCCAGAAGTATCACAATTGAGTCCAAACACCTTTGGCTAAATAAGGCAATCATATTACTTCTTGGGTGTTTTTTTTTTTTCATTTTACACTATTACTTTGTACTATAGGAAAACATAATTATAAAACCAATTTAAATTGGTTATATTATTACTTAACCATTAAATATGAGCTGAAAATAAAGCTTGAACATAATCTTAGTTTTTGGATTGTGTTATAATTATTTTTAAAAATCTGTATAAGTAAAAATTCTGTTCTGTTCCTCATCCTAATACAATGAGAACAAACATAAGAAAAAAGGGAGAAAGACAAAAAATAAGCTTTATACTACATGACTACAGACACATGTAAACATGATCATACTAGCTCATTATCTCCATATTTTTGTGTAAATTAGTGTTTATAATTGTTAATATAAAACTGCACATGATATGTTACTCTGTTTTTAAAACATAATTCTGTGATTGCTCCACAAATTTTTTGAAATCTACTTTAGGACAATTTGCCTCAAATAATAGCATTTATTTTTTTCCCCTTTCAGTTCTTCATCTCTACATCTTTATAAACAAAAGAATTATCAATTTCCCATATAAATTGAGTGAAACATTAAATTTTTAACAAAAAATGTAAGGCTAGAGAATATAAACACAAAACTTAGTAAAAACAACAAGTTGCATTAAGAAGAAAACTTCAGCTTACTGTGCTCTATTTTTTTTTTAACTAAAGTATGTCATATATTTTATCTTTGCAAGAGTTTGACAAGTTTTGCAAGTAAAATTCTGTTTCCTCTACACTTGCTAATAGTCATGAGAATCTGTAGTTTGCACCTTCCTATTAAAAATGTATTGTATTTTTTGAAATTATTCACCCCGCCTTTTATCCAGACCATGTCTTTGAAAGGAGGAAGTAGATAATAAATGGAATAATTCATGATTCCCCATTAAATATGAAACTTTCTTTTGCAGAGTTTAGAAAATGAAGTTCTACATAATGTACAAAAGTTGATTAGAACTTTTTTAACCTTTTCAAGAAAAACCTTTCACATTAAACAACTGCAGGAAGAGCTTTATTTGAAAAAAGTAAACTGATCAATTCTTTACGCCTATAGCTTTAGCACACATACATTCTACTGTTGCTCCTTCCAAAGATATCTCCTTATAATACTTAAGTACTTATTCAAATAATGGCAAGAAAATAGTATATATGAGAGTAAAACATGACAAGTATTAAGAAAAATAAAACTGGTTTAAATTACAAAGGGAAAACCATGCAAATTAAAAATGAAAACAAAATAATGTATTATTCATGCTCATTTCAGCAATGTAATGGACAATAGCATAAGAGTAAACAATAAAACCTGCAGTTACATTTCTCTTATCATGACGTTTCCTCTAGTGTGGTAATGATATTCTGTCATGAGAAAGACTGTATGTACCTTTGTAAACTTTTCTTTACAAACTATCCATTGGTACTGTGTTAACTACATTCTTTTGCCTTTTTTGGATAAAATAAAATAAAAACTAAATCAAATAATTTTAGGGTCATTTCAGCTCTACCACGTTACATTTCTTGGTTAAGAACTTGGTAGTAAATGTAATTGGAGAGACACGTCAAGTTCTGACATTTTTAGGGCAGCAGGTGACCTCAAATTTCTATTGTGGAATAGTTCATCTTTTCACTCGGCATATTTTAATTTTCCCCATATCAAAAACACATTAAGAATATATTTCCCCTTTCAACCTTAAATGTGTAAAAGATAACGACTATAGTGTAAGCTTTGGGAAGAAACCTTTCCTATTGTGCTGTCTCAATTAACATTACAAAGGAGGCGTGGATTGTGTACCTGTGAAAAGTGAGGCAGGATTTCTCACAGGAGATGTTTACATGAGTAAGGGAGGGGGCTTTGGCTGGGGTGGGGTGGAGGGATGGGGAGAAAAGGCACACAACTGTAACTGAATACCAATAAAAATTCTAAATTAAAAAAAAAAGATCCACTAAATAAAGACATGTCTAACAGTGATAAAAAAAAAATCAACCTTCCAGAACATACATTTCCTTTTACATTTAGTAAATACTAAATTAATAAACACAAAAATAAATCAATCCTTTTATGCTTCGGTTAGACAATATGTGTATATAAATATCTTATTTTCCTGAATGTTGTATTAATTTTATTGCAGCTATCTAAAATAAGTATCAGAAATTGATACTTATAACTAGGTATATCAAATCAAATGTTTGCATCAATAAAAATATTGTAAGAGCTAAAGTAAGTATTGTGAGAAAGTAAAATAAAATAGCCCTGAATTCGACTTTTAGGAAATAGTAAAAAATAGACATATGTGGGGATTATAACTTCCTTGAGACAGAGAATGTGCCATTTGTTTCTTCTGTGTTTTCATATAGTAGTGCAAATGCCAACAGAATGAAACAGTGCCTAACATGATTGATATAAAACAAAATAGAATTCATAAAAATTAAAGGGGCATACAAATATCGGTGATTCATAAAGAGATTAATAAGATTAATTAAATTAATGTTATTAATTACATTATATTAATTATAGCAGTTAGGAAACAATATAGCTAATAACATAGCTTTAAAATCTAGGAAAATTTCAGAATACAGAGAACTTTATTTTAATGCTTTTTCCACATAGAGTACAGATAGTGCACGAAGTGTACTTTTCTGCGTTGGGAAACACATTCGAGTGCTACCTTGGCATAACATACACACTATATACTGCTCTTGTTTACATAAGATTGAGGCTTCTTGAAGCAGAGGTTTCCTATTTGCTTTCTTTTCAATTTTTTATTTAGCTTTATCTACTTATTCTCCTTCAAGATTTTTTTACACCACAGCTCATGCAAGATATTGTTCTATGTTTCCCTTTTATGTAATGGCTTTTTCTGGTGTTGGTTTCGGGCTGACTCCGGTCTCAGAGAGTGCGCTCAGGCGTGTTTCCTCCTTTTCTATTTTCCTGACGAGCAGGAGCCCAGCTGGCATGTCTTCCTCACGTGTTAAGGAGAATTCACCACGGAAGCCATGGAGGCCTGGAATTTTCTTTGTGTGAAGTTTTTAAAACTACTAATTCAATGTCTTTAATGGATATAAATTTACTGTTTTATCTAGTTCTACTTAAGTGAACTTGGCAGTGTCTTTCAAGAAATTTAGCCATTCCATGTACATTATATATCAGCATAATTGTATTTGTATAGCCTTTATTGATGTGTCTCCTCACCTCTGAGATTGGTAGATTGTGTCTTCTCTCTCCGGCTTTGGTCAGCCTGACTCAGCATTGATCAATTCTACTATTCTTGGAGAACCAGTTTTCAGTTTCGCTGATTCTGTTTTTCTGCTTTCTGCTCTCACTTCACGATTCACTTTTCTCTGCTAACATTCAGTTTAAATTGTCTTCATTTTCTAGTTTTTTTTTAAATGAAAGCTTAGGGCACTGGCTTTCGACATTTCAATTTTTCGCATATAACCTTTTTAATGCTATAAACTTCCCATTAGCACTACTTAGCCATGTGCCACAAATTTTGATATACCATGTTTTCTCTTTCATTCAGTTCAAAATATTTTCTGATTTGCCTTGGGTTTTTTTTCTTTGACCCATGGCTTATTTAGAATTATGTTATCTACCTTCCAAGTTTGTGGGAGTTTTCCAGAGATCTTCTTGCTATTATTTCAAATTTAATTCCATTGTTATAAGAGAACATAATCTGTAGGATGTAAATCCTTTTATGTATATTGAAATCTGTTTTATGGCTCAGAATATAATTTCACTTGATAAATGCTCCATGTGCAACTTGAAAATAATGCGTGTTCTGATGTTGTGGAGTGTTGGCAGAAAGAATGTCCTGTAAATGTCAATTATTTAAGTTGATCGATGGTCTTGTTCAAGTCTCCGATATTCTTACTGATTTTTTATCAATTATTGAGAGAGCAGTTGTTATAACCCCCAATTATAATTGTGGACTTGTCTGTTTCTCCTTTTCTTTCTATCAGTTTTTGTTTTATATATTTTGAAGTTCTGTCATTAGGAATACAAACATTTAGGATTATGTCTTTTTGATGAACCAACTCCGTTTATCATTATAAAATGTCACTTTTTACCCCCTGGTAATATCTCAACTGCTTTCTGAAAATGTATATCTGAAAATCTTGAAATCTCTCATTTTTCTTCTCTCTTTTCTCATTATGTGAAGACTTCACTAGCTTGCCCTCACCAGTGTGGCTCAGTTGGCTGGGCATTGTGCTGCAAAGCAAATGGTCACGTTTGATCCCCGGTCAGGGCACATGCCTGGGTTGAGAGCCAGGTCCCCAGATGGGGGTGTGCAGGAGGCAACTAAGCCATCTTTCTCTCACACACTGATGTTTCCCTCTCTTTCTCCAACACTTGCCCTCTCTCTAACAATAAATAAATAAAATCTTTAAAAAAAAAGACTTTACTATCTATTGTACTTCTATGTAGTTATTTCAAGTATAGGAAGGAAATAATGCTTAGCCATCCATTTTGGTCTTGATCTTAAAGTGGAAAAAAATCCTAAACTAAACTTTTAAGACAATGCCCTTTTTCAGCAACATCTCTTTAGCTGCTCTGGTTGTAGGATCAGAAATTGTTCCAGAGAAGCTTGAGGGGACTTTATGGAAATCTGAACCAAAATTATAGAATGCCTGGGTCCTAATGAGATAAGCCCAGAGGGAGGTTCTAGACACCCAGTAGTAATGGGAATTCAGGAGGAGATTGGAAATCTGATTTCTAATGTATGTCTGAGCCATTTTCTGTCTAGCTTATTCATTCCTTCCTCTTTATGAATCATTTTTCCTATCTTATTTCTTCTCTTTATTTATAACATTAGATTGCTCTGGTCAAATTACTTAACCTCTCTACGCCTTGTCTCTGGGAGTAATATCAACTCTTCACAAGATTATTGTATGGATCACTTAAAACAGACCAGCTACCAGGGAAGATAGAGGCATAGGTAAGTACAGATCACCCCCTTGCACAACCACAGCAAAAATTACAACTAGACTACAAAACAAATATCACCCAGAATCATCAGAGAATCAAGCTTTGTGGAAGTCTGATTAAACCAAGAAATTAAAGAAGTCCCATTCATCCAGACAGGTAAGGGGCAGAGATGCATGGAGAGGCACGAAGACCCGGAGATGCAGAACAGGTGTTCCCACACCCACGTGTGGTGGATAAAAATCCGCGTGGGTGTGGGAGCGATACTCAGGAGCAAAGGATCCCAGCCTCAGACCAGACCACCCAACCCAGGGTTCCAATGCCAGGAAGATAAGCCTCCATAACTTCTGGCTACAAAATTCAGTGGGGTTTGGGGCAGTGGAAGAACCTGTGGGATTCCCAGGAGTCTCCTCTTAAAGAGCCCACAATGGATTTAAGACTTTCGCAGACTGACTTCCTCTGGGCTTTAGCACCAGGGCAGCAGCTGCAAGGGCACCAGTGGCATATGGTGAGAAACTGAAGCGTCTGGCATCAGAGCGAGTGCTAGGGGACATCTTCTTCCCAGACAAAGCTCCAGAAGCCAGGCAGCAGTATTGTCCCCTTTCTGACCCCTCCCCCCCACACAAAGCCACAGAGTAGTGACACCATATCCGAGGCTCCATCAAGCTGGTTCACATGGGTTGCCCCACCCTGGAGATTACCTAAGGGTCTGCCCTACCCAATTTACCTATGCACTTTTCTACAATATGCCATGGTACTAAGACAGGGAGTCAAAGCAGCTCTACCTAATACACAGAACAAACACAGGGAGGCTGCCAAAATGAAGAGACAAAGAAACATGGCCCAAATGAAAGAACAGACCAAAACTCCAGAAAAAAGAACCGAACAAAATAGAGATAAGCAATATATCAGATGCAAAGTTCAAAACATTGGTTATTAGGATGCTCAAAGGAACTCACTAAGTACTTCAACAACATAAAAAAGACCCAGGCAGAAATGAAGGTTACACTAAGTGAAATAGAGAAAAAATTATAGGGAACCAACAGTGGAGTGGATGAAGCCAGGAATCAAATCAATGATTTGAAACACAAGGAAGAAATAAACATTCAATCAGAACAACAAGAAAAAAGATTCCAAAAAAAACAAGGATAGGCTAAGGAGCCTCTGAGACAACTTCAAACATACCAACATGTGAATCACAGAGGTGCTGGAAGGAGAAAAGAAAGAGCAAGAAATTGAAAACTTATTTCAAAAAATAATGAAAGAAAACTCCCCTAATTTGATGAAGGAAATAGACACACAAGTCCAGGAAGCACAGAAAATCCCAAACGAGTTGGGCCCAAAGAGGACCACACCAAGACACATCATAATTAAAATGCCAAAGGTTAAAGATCAAGAGAGAATCTTAAAAACAGCAAGAGAAAAACTTACCTACAAAGGAGTTCCCATAAGACTGTCAGCTGATTTCGCAAAAGAAACCTTGCAGGCAAGAAGAGACTGGCAAGAAGTATTCAAAATGATGAAAAGCAAGGACCTGCAATCTAGATTACTCTCTCCAGCAAAGCTATCATTTAGAACTGTAGGGCAGATAAAGTGCTTCCCAGACAAGGTAAAGCTAAAGGAGTTCATCATCACCAAACCATTATTTTATGAAATGTTAAAGGGACTTATTTAAGAAACAGAAGATCAAAACTATGAACATTAAAATGTCAATAAACTCACAACTAAAAACAATTGAATCTAAAAAACAAATTAAGCAAAGCAGAACAGAATCAGAATCACAGATATGGAGATCATTTGGAGGGCTATCAGTTGGGAAGTGGAAGGAGGAGTTGGGGGAAAAATTCAGAGATTAAGATGTACAAGTTGGTAGGTACAAAATAGACAAGGGGATATTAAGAACAGTATAGGAAATGGAGAAGCCAAGAACTTATATGCATGACCTATGGACATGAACTAAGGGGGTATTGCTGGAGGGCAGGTGGGTACCTGGTGGAGGAGGGCAAAGGGGGAAAAATTGGGACAACTGTAATAGCATAACCAACAAAATATATTTTTAAAAAACATGATGAGATATCACCTCACAAAAAAAACACAAAACCCACAAACCAGCTCACAATATTCATTTAATGTATCTTATCTATTACTATCTTGCCTGTAATGAAACCTAGCTAAGAGATGTAATACTCATGACAAACTAAGTATCAATATCCATTTTATTGTTTATTAGGAATGCAAAATTATATGATAGTGCTCCATTTTTCTTACAGAATGTCACGTGATATCTTTCTTCTGGAATTTATTATCAGGAAAAGCTTGTTTGTGCTGAAGAACTGACATGCTTCCTCCCATCAGGTACGGAGAAGCGTGCAGTCCATGATGTCCCCCTTCTGCCCGGCCTGCCCGGAAGTCCAGAGTGAAACTGCTCGTTTCCTTAGGGGAACTCCATTCGCTCTGGCGGGAAGCATGCTTACAGACTTCTCCTTTATTTGCCTTTCATTTTCTACTTATAATCCGACAGGTGTGTGATGTAAAACGCTACCTTTAAGTTTCCTCAGTCCTTCCTGGAAAGCAGGCAATAATAAAGTGTTACGTTATGTAAGTCAGAAGAGTCTTAAAGGAGAAGGAGACGCGACTCCCGCTTGCCGAGGACTCAGTCCAGAGCAGAGCCCCTCACTGACGGCAACTCCCGGTAAGAAAGGCCTTTACACTGCAGCTCGGCGCCTGTGCATACATGTTTCACGTATGTACCTATGAGACAAAAGTTCAAAACTACCAATACTCAAAGCGTTCCCATCTCTTCATAAATATGAACTCAATTCATCCTCATAGCTATTAATGAGCCAGGCCCTATTATGATTATCACTTTTTTTTTTCCAGATGAGGAAAGTGAGACAGAGGAAGTTTAAGAGACTTGGCCAAAATCAACCAGTGTCAGTACGTGCTATTAAAGCCGGAGCCCAGGGAGTCAGGTTGCAGAACGCATGCTCTACTTCATGACAACTGGCAACCTCCCAATATGTAGCCTTACTCTGTGCAAAGCACTCTTTTCTGTTCTATTTTACTATCCTGTTTTTCATTTTTTGAATGCTGGTCATGATCCCCAAAGAGATGGGTCATAACCACTACCCACTACTGGGTCACATTCTGCAGTTTGTGAAACATTCATCAAGAAGGAAAACCCCCACACAAACATGATTGTCAGCAGCTATTAAGAGAGTTGAAGCAGGAGCTCTGAACTCTACCACACAGTGAAGATGAACCCAAGGAGGCCTCACAGAGCCAGAGGCAGACTGGGGCTGGAAGCTGCACGTTTAGCAAGTAGCAGGAGCAGGGGAGGGAGAAGGGCATTTCAGCCAGGGCACATGCACAGGCTATGAAGGGGTGAATGTCCACCACTCACTGATCTCCCCCACATCTGTGAGCTAAGTGCAAGCACTAAGGACACACAGGTGAGCAAAGCATCCATGGCTCCAGCCCTCTTACAGCTTAAGAGTCTAGTTGAAGACACAAAGTAGCAAAATGACAACGCGATGCTGTAAGTGCCGCGATGGGAGGCATTCAGGGTATCACAGATCCTAGACTAGGTTTTGTTGCAGGTGTTAGGCTAGCAAGGTTACCTAATATCGGCAAGCCATTTAAGGATGAGAAGAGTTGGCCATGAAACGGTAAGGGGAAAAAGTATTCTAGGCCAAGAGAATGGTAATACACTAAAGCTGGGTGATGAGAGATAATATTGTTTAATGAAGACCCAAGCACCTTCAGAGACAGAATGGTATAGTGGTTAAGTACAGGCTCTAGAACCAGACTGCCTAGGTTCAAATTCCTGCTCTTCTACTTATCAGATGTGTGACTTAGTATCTCTGTTATCTCTGTGCTTCCCTCTCCTTAGCTATACATGAAACTATCAAAACTTTCTCTATAATTAAATGAATTACTACATCTAAGGCACTTAATTTAGAGCAGTATCTGAAACATAGTAAGTGCTCAGCAAATATCAGTCATTATCATTTTGGCAAAGAACATATATCAAAGTGGGAATGGAAGAGGTTACACAGGCTGGGGTGTAGTTGGGCTTAGCTAAAACATATTAATTGAGTGCCTACTATGTGTGGGATGCTGTTAAAGATGCTGGAGACTCAGCAGCGGTGAACATGACATTCCCCAGTAGCTCAGGCTAGTGCAGAAGGAGCCACCTTTCTTCCTGCCTGCATCCTGAATACATGTCTCCCCCTGCTACCTGGATTTGGAGTGCCTGGTCGTTGTGCAGTTCCAGGTGTTGAAACTGCTTGCAACAAGTATACCTGTAGTTTGTGAAAGTACCTTTGGGAGGCAATTTTGAAACAAATTCAAGATAAAAATCTAAGACTGGCAAAAGGATGATTTACATTAAGTGAGTAAGCATAATACAGTTCAGAATGAGGCAGGAGAGAAAGGCTTTAGAAGACGTAAAAATAAATGGTTCTTTGTGTCTTTACAGCCCAAACTCTTTGAAAATGGTAACGGAGAATACGACCTGCCACTGTGCTGACAAAGGGAACCTCGCTGACCATCCACTGACGGCGCTGAAAGCGCTTCTGAAAAGAGCAGTGTCTTAGAGATGCTCCCAGTCCGAACTAAATCTACTCTTCCACGGAACAGACCTTGCTGTCTGAAGCAGAAAATAATATTGAGCAGATTAGCATTCCCTGTCCCTTGATGATTTTGTTTATTTGTATCCTAATATACATAGCCAAAGCTGTAAAACTGCCCCCCAGAAATTTTTATTTGAATCTGTAAATGACACTTTTATTACTTAGCTACTTGAAGCAATTATGGTATGATAATAAGGGATACATTAGGTCCTTTTAAAAAACAATAATGCATTCTGACAATATGGAATTTTTAAAAAGATTTTATTTATTTATCTTTAGAGAGAGGGGAAGGAAGGGAGAAAGAGGGAGAGAAGCATCAATGTGTAGTTGCCTCTCACGCCCCCCCTTCTGGGGACCTGGCTCACAGCCCAGGCATGTGCCCTGACTGGGAATCGAACCAGCAACCCTTTGGTTTGCAGGCCAGCACTCAATCCACTGAGCCACACCAGCCAGGGCAGAATTTTTTAGAAGTATAAAGACACAACACGAACTTCTTTAGTTAAGGATAAGTTAACTACTATTAATGAACTTATTTGAAGACTTATCTAAGAAAGTCAAATTATCAGTGTCAAATATACATACGTATGTTTGACAAAAATGTACCTATTAGGCACAGCAATAGTCTGGTCACTTAAAAAGTGGTACAGTGTACGGAAATTCCTCCTGTAAATGTGGGTGATAGAAACCCAGAGGCTTTGTCCTCTAACTATCTTACCCATTCCAAAGTGAAGTGAACCCCCACCAAATGGGCTTGGACAGTCCAGGGACAACGACTTTCACCTGCCCTGCTCAGTTACTCCTTTACATATTATAATCCCACCTGGGTACATAAAACACTTCAAGGAGTTAAAATTCCTGGACTTAACAGTCGAGCCAGCTACATGTAATGCTGAACTAAAAGTGTGATAACCAAAGAATGTTTATAGCAGGATCCCTAGTTCATGGTGTTGTTAATCTTACATGTATTCTTTCACTTAGTCATTTGTTTAACATCTAATTCCTGAGCTCGGACCACATGCCAGGCCAGCTGGGGCCCAGGGCCTGCACAGACAGACCCGCTGCTGCTCCTGTGGAGCGGCTGGCCTGCTCGGATGAGACAGTTGACATATAAACTCCCAACACAAGATGGGGACCGGGTTACGTCGGAAATAGACCCAGATGATTCAACTGGGAGAAAGTGGGGGACAGGCTGCTAAATTGTGAGGTCAGGGAATGGCAGACAAGAGTGCCAGCAGTAACACACTGAGAGTGGGGTGCGGAGTGGGGGGGGCGGGGTATAAGCTCAGAGAGGCGAGCGGAGTCCCAGCCCTGCACAGCTTTAGGCCACGATGATGAGTTCTGAGTTTATCACAAGAGCAGTGGGAAGACCTTGGAGGGTTTTTAAACAGAGGAGTGTCCCGATCTAATTTTTTTCTAAAGATCACCCTTGAGGCTGAATTTTGGCAGTTAAAGTGGAAATGAGAAGAGCAATTAGGAGACTTTTTAGTGATTTTGGCATGAGATGAGGCTCTGCAATGAAGAGAGGAAGATTAACACAGGATACATTTTGGAGTTAGATCTGATAAGACAAAATGACAGATTAGATAGGGAGGGGTAGTAAAGGCAAGGGGAAGCTCCAGGCTGTCCTGATGCCCTGTGCAGAACTGGGGAAAGACTTGGTGGAAACTGAGGGGCAGTGGGGTAAAGCAAGAGTGCAGGGTGGAGCCACATTAACTTTGAAATGTGTATCGAAAGCCCAAGCAAATATGTCAAGGAGGCAGTTGGACACAAAAATCGGGAGCTCCTTGGATAGTTCAGGGCTAGATTTACAAATGTGATGGTCACCGGGTTATTGCTAATAATTGAAGCTGTAAGGCTGGATCTGGCTAGAAAGTATGGCTGGAGTAGAGGCCTTAAGGCCCAGCCTTAGGGCACCTCACCACTGAGAGTCTGAACAGAGAAAGCCAGCCAGCAGAGGAGACTGAGGCAACACAGCCAAAGAGTTTGGAGGAAAACCAGAGAACATGGCATCCTGGAAACCACAATTACAGAACATTCAAGGAGAGCGTGCTCAACTCTATCAAATGCTGTGAAAACATCAAGCCAAGACAAGGACAGAAACACGACCACTAGATGTGGTAAAAATGGAGGACACTGGTCACCCAGAACAGAGATGTTAGTGAGTTCTGGGGTTGGGAATCTAGTAGGAGTCAAGAGCAAGAACAGGATGGGAAAATACTGAGACATTGCTTCTGGCTACTGTGAAGGGCAGAGAAAAATGGGGTAGAATCTGGAGGGAATCTGGTAGAATAAGGAGTCAAGGGAAATATCAGAATAGATACCAATGTGAATGAAATTGACCCAATGAAAGGAAAAGTTGGAGATGGAGAAGAATGTTTTAGAAGAAGGAAGAGGAGATGGTATGCAGGGCGCAAGGAGAGACAGCGTCCTCAGACAAGAACAGGAACGCTCCGCCCACTGCAACAGGAGGAAAGTCGCAGAGTGTGAGTTCACGTACAAGTAGCAGGTACGTTCTGAAGTGGATGTATGGTTACTTTGGGACTAGACAAAGAGCACAAACATGGTATACGATATCGAAGCTAGTGTACTTCAATCACACAGAGTAATAATGCTAACATCTACTGCCGCCTTAGGCAAGATTAGGTAGTATAGAGAGGGGTTTGAGGGTGTATCTTAGATATTGCTTTTGCCCGATTAAAAATTTGATTCACCAATTTCTTCCCATCGCATGCCTGTACACTGCAGATCCGTTACACACCATTTGGATCATTTTATAATGCAAGTTCCTCCTGCCAAGAATACAAGTTCCATCCTACCGCCTGGTCCTCTCTGATTTCCAGTACAACCAGGACTCACTCGGTCAGTGTTTGTTTCCTGCTCGTACACCTTGTTGTCTCAAATAGAGACAAGGATTTTACAATAAAATATCATTGTCTCTCCCACTGTGAAAAACCTAGTATTAGCTATAAAGTAGGCACTTAAATTCTTGCTGACCAGTTTATGATTTCAGAGTTGAATGGCTAACAAAAAGTTTTATGCAGCAATTCTTTGCTAGCAGAATACACAGAATTCCTAATGGCACCTGCTGGTTATTGCTGGTAGACACTGAAATCATTCACCAATTTTCTTCTTTACAATACTATTCAATTAGTTTGTCTGGGGAAATGTGTAGAATGTATGTCAATCAAAAGCATACTACTGAGTTAAATATAAGCTATCTTCCTGCTAAGGTTTGCATCCACTTTCTTAGGGGAAAAGCTTTGGCCTAAAAAAAGTATTCAAGTGCAAGAAGCTTTAAGGAGAATGCAACATTAAGCACTGAGGAGTACCCAGTGCTGCTTGTTTTCCGTAGCATAATATGAGTTTGAAATCAATTTGGTAGTCTCCTTAGTGAAAAAATATTATTAAGAGAATACTTACCCGTACAGCCTATTTTGCATTGTCTTAGATCAAAGTTTTCTTCAAAACAGACTGAAAGCTTAGCAGATTTTAGGTATATAGATTTCCAGATTGTTAAATTATAAAGAATAAGTTTAATTCCAAATTTAACTCCTATTTTTCAAGCCAGTTACAGCTACTTGGATGTTCTTATATTTAAATCAAAATGCAACTACCACTCATATGTATTTTTCTTTTAAGAAGTATTTGTATCATCAGACAATACTGACCTTTCATTTTATCCAACAGGTTACCATGGAATGTTAGTTAACGAATTAACAGTCAGAACAGCATTTAACCAAAGGTCTCACGCACCACATTCGGCAGTCAGCAAGCTCCAAGGAAGGCAGTGATCCCAGTCACTGCAAAAAGTATCGCTCTACAAAGTATCTACTGACAGAATGAACTATTCCCCTTTTCTGTGGCATGTAAATTAATAAAATAGTATCTAATGATAGATATCAAGAGACTTAGAATTTTAAACTATGTGAAAACCTATACCAAAAAGATCATTAGTGATACTTTTTCATTGGGATCCCATAGTCCTAGACAACACTAATCTTTTAAAGGCACTTTTTCATAAACTGTTTTAATTGTATCATTTAATGAATTCCATAAGATGCATGTGCATTTTAACATTTTCAGTTTTCAATGCTTATATCTAACGATCTCATAACAGTCACCCAGTCTATAGGTAAGAAACATAAACCTTTTTAGCTATTGTTCTAAGTTTTTAGTTTTCACTAACCTACATAATTTTTATACTGTTTTTACTCACACCCTAAATTAGGTTCTAACTAGTGGTAAAATGGCAAAATTTACATTGTTGATTTAATAAATAAATCCAGACAATTTAGAATTATTTTAAAATTAAGCAATAAACTATGATCCATTAATTCCTTTAGTGAGTTATTGGTGGGGTGGATTTTTTTTTAAATCACCAGGAAAAAAAGGTATGAATCTTTCTCTTAAAGCTTTTTTCTCCCACATGGAGGCAACACACCTTAAAATGGAGGTTAATAAGCAATTAATGGCACGGACTTAACTAAAATATTGCAAATGTGATAGTATAGTATCTTGGTAAATATGAGAATTCTGAGAGCCATACAATTAAAGACTTTGATATGTGTAAGATCAATGGACATGACTTATCACTATTTAATATGAGCTTTAATTTTTAAATGCCATGTTCCGGTGAAAAGGTGTACTGCACAGGAAAATTGAAATTTCAATAAAGAATCAAGACAAAAGAAACAAACTATATTAAAGTACCTTTAAGAGGTTATACTTACGCAGCAACCTCCTCTTTTGACAATCCTTTGAAATTCACCTCCAGGTAATGATCTATGTCATCTTTTTCTTTGATCAATTGAGACCTAAATGAAATGGAAAGCAATAATAAAGCACTGCCTTATCAAGCAGAAGAGCTACCACGAGTGGTGGAATGCCACCGGGAGAACAGAAGCATTCAGGGCATACTACATGTACGATAAGCGAGCTGCAGTAGTTTTTAGAGGTGGGCTATTGATTGATAATTCCTAACTTCTAATTTTCTTGAATGGAAAAAGACAGGGAGGAATAGCAAACCCAGCATATAAACAAATAAAATATCAAACACACTAAAATCATCTGTATTTTTAAAGAAATGTATTTTTTTTCCTTAAAGCTTCTAAGATCTTCCCTTTTACTCATGTTGTTTCCTAGTGTAACATTCCAGGTTACAGAAGTCATATTCTGTTTGGCACAGAATCTTGAACTAAGAATAGCTGTTGCATACACATGTGTAAAATTTATTTGTTCCAAACATTAACAGATTTGCTCTGAAATGCTAGGTATTTGTCATAATCATACAGGAAACTCAAATTATTATTAAAAGTTCCAAGTGCAAAATAATTTTAAGAAAAATATATTTACGGAGAAATATATTACACATTTGTTGTGTTTATTCTTTACACATCTTGCACTGTTAAAAATAAACATATTATTAATGTCTTATAACCATGGGAGAATAGCACTGAACAAATATCTATTTTTATTCAGAAGTAATGGAGAATGCTGATACAAAACTTTGCCTGAAACGATTATGTTAGAAATGTTTTTATTCGAAACTAATACAAGAAGAACTTTTCTTTAAAATTGAGTTTACATCTTATTTTAGAGATGTGGGATTGGCTCTGTTTTTACTCATGTTGAAAATAAAATATAACCTTAGTCATTATGAAAGATAGGAAAAATAATGTTTTTCAGACTTTGTTAATATTTCACATTTTTAAAAGTAAAACATATATACCAGTGTATCTATATACATATATATTTCAGTAGTACGTCAGTTAGACCGCAATAATAACATATATCCTGGAACTATGCATCTATTGAAAAATTTATTTACATTTTTTGAAAAGAAAATTTGATTTGCTATTATTAAAAAAACTTTTATGTAGTCTAGCTAAATGTATTTATTGATATTTAGTTCAGGGGCTTTGGTCTTTCCCAGAAATAATAAAAATAAGGTATGATTTTTTTCAGAACAAAGTAGTCTCATAATCTTTGATCGTTATGCCTGACAGAAAGTGAAATGTTATATATATAAAGAAAATGATCAAACTAAGATATGTAAATTATTTATATTTACAAATAATATGTGTATTACTAAGCATCAATACAATTATAAGTATAATTACTAGGTAATGCAGTCTTAGTTAATATTCATAATCATGACAAAACACAGCAAGTTCTCTGTCCTGCGACTGCTCGGCTACAACCCCTGGAGCTCTGCATCCCTTCACAGGGAGACACAGGTAGCTGGGTGGTGCATTTGTAGGCCATGCGGTCATTTCAGGGGCAGATTGTGCCTGCCAATCAACCCTCGTGGTGCTACTGTGTCTTCCCTCCTCCAAAATGAAAAGCAGCACTCAGGACCTCGTGGATTAGAAGCCATATACTGTGCATTCCTAAAGCTTCTGCTTTCTGCTCTCCACATACATTTTTTCTAAAAAACAAAAATGTGTATCTCCAAAGCTTTATGGGAACTGTGCTATAATTGGAATAAAAAATAAAATGATCAAATGAGTACTAGCTTAAATATACTTAATATATTCTTTATTAACATAAAGAATACATATATTAATAAATATGTATTTAAATATATTCTTAATATTTAAATAAAGTTCATCAATCCTTTTGAAATCACAAATTTGAATATTCTGAATATTACAATATTTTTTGTCATTAAACCATTTGTTTTCTGAGACATGCCATTGACAGTTCTTACTGTAAGAAATTCATTCTGTAGGAAAAGATGTGAAAACCAGGGGTCACGTACCTTGGAATTGAGCTGGGGGAGCATGGCAGCTTCTGTCTGGCTAGAGATGTAAGCTTTGGGCGTGGCACGGGCACTGGGGGCAGAGTAGTCATTTCGTACTACAAAAAAAAAGAAAGAAGGAAGGAAGGGAGGGAAGGAGAGAGGAAGGAAGGAAGGAACAGAAGTGGTATTTTAAAGATAAATATTTCAAAGAATATTTTAAGATATTGTTAGATCCACGGTCTGTCATCTGAGCTGAGAATGCCCCTCTGTGTAGAGCTATAGCTCTGTTGTTCAGGAATGATACACGGTGAGTGAGTGCTACAGGTTGCTTCTCTCATTATTTTCTTCCACTAGCTGCCTTTGGCCAATTTATCACTTGTCTGCATCTCTACTATGAAGGAGAAAATCTGATAAATGAGTTGAAAATTTAGTCAATCATGAGGGTTGGTGTGAGTTTTATGAGGAGACATGATTGCGATTAAAAAGTAAAGATTTTTAGGACAGCTACGGATTTCAAATGTTCATGGTTTGCTTTCCTGTTATAATCAATAATTGAAAATTGCTCATATTTTGCTATTTTCTAAAAATCTTTATTCTTCACAAATAAAGGCTTTCCCTTAGAAGTGACAGGTGCCAAGAATAATTCTCAACAAGGAGACAACTGCCATGAGAGACGCACAGCTACAACAGTGTAACAAATCACTTTGAAACAAAGTCGTTTTTAAAGATTAATTAAAACAACAATCATTTTTATTATTGTTCATACTTTTTGTGGATACAGAATTAGGATAGGCCACAATGGGTTGGCTTTACTCTGCAATGGCGGGGGCCTCTGCTGGGGAGACTCGGGAGGTTGGGGGTAACTCAGTGAAGGAGAGCAGGAACCATCTGTAGGTGTCTCCACCTGACAGTTGACGCTATTATTAGCTGGGACCTGAACTGGGGCTCTGTGCCAGAATATACACACGTGGCCTCCCCATATGGCTTGAGCTTCCTCACATCATGGCAGCCCTAGACTTCTTACTTGGCAGCTTAGGGCTCCAAAGGCAAGTATCCCAAAGAAAAGCCAGGTGGAAGTTGTATCCCCTTTTTGGGGCTGGCCTCGAAAGTCACAGAGCATCGCTTCTGCTGTGATAATAGGCCTGTCCAGATCCAACACGTGAATGTAGACTCATGTACTGATGAGAGAGCATTAAAGTCACACCGAAGGAAAGAAAGTGAGATGGAAGACACTGTTGGGGCTATCTCTGGGAAATGCAATGTGTCACAGTGGAGAAGATAAGGGAGTGATAATAAAGGGGGGTCTATAATAAGATCAGGTTATCTAAACCTTACTCTGCAGAGGAGGAAGTGTGGAAATAATGTCAGTGGGCACAGAATGGAAAAACTCACATGCTGCAAGGGCTTTCAGGTGCCAAAGAACCCACACTTCTACTGTTCCCTGGAGAGGCATCCAAAAGGCCAGAGCCTCTTGATTCCACCAGCAATATGCCATCAGTTTTGACCTCAACGCTTAGCCCCACCAAGCAACAGGAAGGCTTGTTTTTTGTTTTAAATTACTTACCTCCAGCATTTGCTACCAGTGTGACCTAGAGGAATTCACCATCAGTGTGGTCCTTGACTACACTTAGCAGATTAAGCTACTCCTTGGTGCCAGATGCTGTTTTAGGTGCTGAAAACAGCAGTGAACAAAAATACAAAGATCTCTGACCTCAAGAATTTATATTATGAGGAAAGAACAAAATATGTAGAAGATCTATAGCAAAAATTAAGCAAGGAGCTAGAAAGTATCTAAATACTCATAGTAGCAAAGAGATAAATAAAAGCATAGGGAGATAAAGTCAAATACATCTGAAATTTTGTGTTCTGATGGGAGAGGATCTTGAAAGTTAATGTAAAAACTGTGACTTTCACTCCAGTTGAGGTAAGAATACACTGGAGGGTTTGGAGTAGAGGAGTGACATGACCTGACTCCCACCTTTAAAGGATTACCATGGCTTCTCTTTTAAACATAGATCGCAGGGAGAAGGGCAGACAGCAGAGAGGCCAGCTGGGAGCTTGCTGAGAAATCTGGGTGAAAGAGGAGGGTTGTCTGGGTACAGGTGGAGAGAGAGACAAGGTCAGACCTGAGGTAGAGCCACCTGTGGATGCCTGAGACTCACTATTCCTCTGAGGTACGAAGCCATAGCAGGGGTAGGGGTGATGGGGAGCAACAGAATGAGAACAAAGAAACTCTTGAACTTCAATGTAGCAATAAGCAGTCTTGTGTTCTAAAAACAGATTCCCACCCTGGCCTGAAAATATTTCTTCACATAACTAAAGAGAAAATTCTAATGCAGATCAGTGTCTTCTTGTAGATATAATACAATCTTAATAAAAAATCCTAAATTATCCAGATTATCATATGACCCATGAAACATAATGTCCACCCATTTTTATATAGTTGTAGTTTTAAAGCACACAGTCTAGACAGCAAATGTTAGTCCTCTGCTCCAGAACAAATATGACAAACATATTGTATTATATACTTCATAGCTTCATAATATAGTGACTGAATTCTTTTGTAATTAAAAAAATCTATTTTTATTAGGTGTTATACTAACTGGTTGAGTTGCTTGGATAACCAGAACCTACAAACTGGCAACATTATGCAGAACATGTGGTGAGAAGTTATGACGAATGTAGGGTTGGACCCCATGTACAGTTTTGAGGGGACACCAAAGGCTCCCCAAACCTCCCAGCCATGAGCCTATTTCATAGAAACTGTGAAAACTCTCTATGTTCAGAGTCCTCTAATGTGACGGAGCAAATCTGGACCATCTCAGTTTCTTAACACTGACCTGTCTATTCCTAGTGGATTTGGAAAGGGAGAGAAGAAAACAATGATTCCTCTTGCTTCAGTCAGGGCACTCCACCCTCTATGAATTGAGACTGTTCTGAGAGCCCCACTTTGCTACCAAGGGCATTGATTGGGTGGGGGGTGATCACTGCATAATTGTGCTTTAAAACGAGAAAACAATACTCGTAAGTTCTCCACATACTAGGAGGACAAGGCTACTTAGAAAGAGTTGGAAGAGGCCCCAGAAGCTCTGAGTCAGCTAATATACCCCATCAAGATGTGTATCAGCCCTCCCTCCCCAAGTCGGGCTACCAGTGTGTGACATCAAATTTATCCTTTTTGATGTTTACTTGAGTTAGATTATTTTTGCTAGAAAACATAAACATCTAATGAAATCAAATGCAGATGCTATACACCGAAAGGCGTGTCTTCTTTGTCACACAGATCAACTGTGATTTTTTTTGCCCCTCAAAACTTAAGTCAGCATTTCCTACCATTGCACTTTAGCTGCCAGGTTCTTCATTTTGCTCTCCTCTGATGTGAGAGCATTAGCAGCAGGAGCACCTTTACTCTTAAATTTAGTTTAATGTAAGTATTGCAAGCCCTGCTGGCAAGCCTCAAGGCACAAACTCTGAGTGGGGGGTGATCAGAGCTGAATGATAGTGTGGGAAAAAGTTATTAACTGCATATTGGGGAAAATATCCCTCAAGCAATCTATGTTGGAAAGTTTAAGGTCGGAATTACGGTGGAAGTTAAGCAGGCTCTCTTTCCTCTCCAACCCCACATCCTGCCTTGCCTATGCCTGTTGAAAAAGGAGATTTTGTTTTTCAAAATACATAGTCTCATAAGGGTACTCTGTTTTCCACAATAGATAATGTGGGATACTGAAATTTTCCACACTTAATATTTGAAATGCATCAAATATTTAAAGGGATCCTGTAACTATTTTCTCATCTAAGTAATCATTATCTCTTTTATAAGTTCAGTCTTATTTATGCTGAATTCAAAAGTATGCTAGCATACAGAAGCAGTCAAAGAGAAAGTAAGTGAAAAAAAAATTCAAGTATGGTTTGGGGTCTGTTCTTTCAGGGTTAAATTACACCTGTGGAATGAAGAAAGCCTTTTGCTCTTTGTTAAAATGAGCTGCATCATTTTCCTCACCTTGGCCAGTGTTCCCAGCTCCTACGTGATCTCTAACCGTGAGGAAGGGGACTAACTGAGGCCTGAGGCGGAAGTGGAACACACCCATAGCATGGCACTTTCTCAAGGTTCTCCTAGCTCCAGACCACAGAGGAAGTAACACAAGATGGGAGCAACAGCAGGGAGGGCAACGGCTCAGGTTCAGGTGAGTCAGGGAGGAGGAGAACGACAGGAATTTCTCTGGCTGGTACCGAAAACAAGCTTAGCCCCAGGGGCTGAGGGTGAAGCTGAGGACCCAGAGGCAGCTCCCCCAGTGCCAGCAAGTAGGCAGTGCTGCATGTGGCTCCACGGGGGATGAGACAAAGATCAAAAGGCTGCCTGAAGCCATTCCAGTGTTGGTATTCAGAAGAGACTTGGTGGATTCTTTGATCTGCTGGTTGGCTCTTAGATGGGTTGTATTTAGTCTCTAAATTTGGCCTCTCCGTGGAAAGACAAGTGAGAATGGAGAAATGCAGGATGAAAGGTTTAAGAGTGCTGGGTCAGGCTGACTGTGTCCCGCAGTGTGAGTTTGTATCTCTGGCCCCCAAGTAAAATTCTTCAAAGACAAGCCCTCTTGCCCAGTATCCCAGGAGATAGCCTCATCAGGAAACACAAAGGAAGGGGAGGCCTAGCGCTGTGGAGACAGCGGCTACTTGGGGAGTGACTATCTCTGAGGCTGGCCCCTGACTCAGAATTCATTCACTGTGGGGTAAAAGCTGAGATGCGAAAAATAAAGCCAATAAATTAATTTATTATTTGTCATCAAGAGATTTCAAAATAAATATGATTTTACTATTGACAAAATCATTTGTAAGAATTAGAACATTTCGTTATCGCCACCAGCTCTCTTACTATGAAAGGTTAAAGAAAACTAGAGAAGAAACATAAATAATTATACTCCTGAAAAGATTTTTAAAAATTCACATTTAAAGAAGTTTAAAGAGTTACTAAATGTTTATCCCCTGTATCATAATTTTTAGAAACTCCTAGCACTGCATGTTAGGTAATTAGGTAAGTTTTTAAATCAAATAAGTAGATTTCCTACCAACTTATATTTATTGATGGTTAAATGAAAATACAGATCACAAAAACTGTCTGAAGACAGGCCATGATTCACTTGACTTACATGTGGAGGTTACTGCTGAAGGTCTTTCCAAGCCTACAGACTTCAGCCTGAAAACCAGGAAGCAATAATAGCAAAGAAGAGAAGAAAAAAGGTTTAAAATCAGTAAATAGAACAATTTCTCTCCCCGCCCCATATCATGGAATAAGAGTTATTCATGCAACAAATGCCAAATACCAACTTTGTGTTTAAAGGAACTTAAAAAGAAAGTATAGGCACTATGGGAGAAATTAATCACTAATTCAGTGAAACACCAATACACCTGAAATATGTATACGTGTTAATATACAGGGTGAGGCAAAAGTAAGTTTATAGCTGTTCATATGGAAAATAATACAATAATAAATAATAATACAAGAATAAACTCTGCATTTCCCATACTCACAACTGTAAACTTACTTTTTCTCCACCCTGTATTTCCAATACAAATGTGACATTAGGGATAACAATTCGATCTCAAAACTTGTTGAGTTCTCTTTGCCCAAACCCAGGGCATCTCAGTTCTCTCTGCTCCTACCTAGTTCTACAAAGGCCTTATGATTTATCGCTACGTCTGTTCATTTTTCCACTGCCCTCACAGGGTCAGGTGGACTGGGCAGCGTCCATGGGCTGATGAGGAAGGCCAGTGGGGGTCAGGGAAGGCACTGCCTGGAAATACAGCTGCCCACCTCAACTAGGAACCAAGCCCTGCCCCAAGCTTCCTCCCTGCGTCACGAACCTCAGTGGACTGGCCCCGGGGAACAACTCTGGCTTTCCGTTCCTCCAAAATATAGCCCCCACGGGTGGCAGGTGCTGGGCGAGAGGCGTGCTCCCCACTTCCCGCGGTGGTTGCAGGACCTGGTACAGCCAGCCCAGGAAGAGCAGACGCCAGAGCGTCTCCAGGGTTACAGAGGGGGCGGTGCTGGACGGACTGGAGGGAGGGGGGGCGGGGGGAGGTCAGGGGCGGGGTTAGGATGAACTGGGGCTCAGGATTGGGGCAGCTCCCAGACTCTTCGGACACGGGGGCGGAGCCTGATGGGGCGGGACCTGTTGAGGGCTGAGCTGGGCCTCGAGACCCAGCAGGCTTTCCAAACAAGGCTGCCTTTGAAAGTAAGACCACTTTCAGAAATTAGTTCACCTAACCCCAGAGCCTGGAATTTGCCGCCCTGAAACATTTCCTTTATGGTACTGTGATCTCAGTATTTCGCAGCATTTATTTGTTGTCCACAGGACTGATGGACAAACACTCAGTTTGGCATGTGTGGCCCGCATGACCTGATGCCACTTTATCCAGGTAGATACGTTTTTCGTTCCCCTCATTCTCAGCCTCGTTGGCAGTCTGAGCCATCTTTTCCCTTTCTTCTCCAGAAAGATAAACTAAATTTGAGTCGCAGTGAGCTAAACACTAAAGTTTTCTTTATAGAATCTCCCTGTGACCCCTGTATGTGTGTGGGTGCTCGCGTGTACATGTATACCAGCCTTTCCTCAGTCCAGTTCATCATTTCACAAGGCTTATAGGTCTCTGATAACATTCCACTAAATTATTTTTTCTAAAGTTAGCCAGAGTTGATATTTTTATTACCTGCAACTATAGAATACTAATTTACACATTAAGAAAGTATTAGATAATAAAAATGAGATAAAATTTGTTTAAAGAAGCAAAAATTAGTAGACAAAGATAATATCAATTTTTTTGACTCGAATATTTTAGAAGATTATAAAATTCAATTAAGAAATTGAGCCCCGGCTGGTGGAGCTCAGTGGATTGAGCATGAGCCTGCAAAGCAAAGGGTGGCTGGTTTGATTCCCAGTCGGGGCACATGCCTGGGTTGCAGGCCAGGTCCCCAGTAGGGGATACATGAGAGGCAACCACACATTGATGTTTCTCTCCCTCTCTCCCTCCCTCCCTTCCCTTCCCTCTAAAAATAAATAAAATCTTTAAAAAAAGAAATTGCATTAAAGATCATACATAATTACACTTATTTTTCTAGCATTATATAGAGAGATGATAAAAAGAAATTGAGGCCAAAATATTCTATTTATGTACTGTCAAATGATGATGTGTTTTGACCTCACTAAAAATGTAAAATATTTTTGAAGTTTAAGTATTTTCCATTTGTAGAATAAATCAGGTGGAGAAATCTAGTCAATATTTATTGATCTTCCATAAACAGTGTGTACTACACCAGATATTCTAAGGTAAAACAAAAATCCATTTGCTTATTGATGCCTGCAAGTAATAATTTTTATACTTAATTTAGAGTTGAAAGCCTTTTTACAGATTTTACCAATATGTATAACACTCGTGTAATTGTCATAAGTGTTTTGCAGTTAAAAGAAAGTAGAAAACTAGCTTTTAGAATTCAATCAAATAGAATCAGCCAATAGTCTGCAAAGTGCATTCTCCAGCTGTCCCTTGTTTGCCCAGGTGCTGTAAAAGGAAAGGAGTGTGGAAGAGGAGATGCGCAGACTGCAGACAGGGCACTCAGGCACCAACGTCAGGAACGAGCACGTCTGAAAGTGGGGGCCTGGGAAAAAATTTCCTTAAAATTATCAACTGCTAACAAGCCTGCAAATTCTTCAGGACCTACCTTGAACAGCTAAGCCACTTTGTTTGATATCTAATGTATAGTTCCTTGGTTTTAAATCTAGATTTAGTTGTTTTCTTCCTTAATGTGTATAAATAACTTTGTTTTTCAATCCAAAGTATACAAAGAACTAACTTTTCATTATTTTTCTGACAAACATCAGTTGGTATTAAAATATATTTGCCCCCCTTTTTAGCTTCTTCTTACTTTTGTTTCTTTATGATGCAAATCTAGCAGACTGCTAAATCCACTCATTTTTTAAAATGCCATCTGAATTTGAAATACTGAATGCTTTACTGTTAATTTTACTCATTATTTGGTGCCTCCATATACTGGATAAATCTGCAATGGCAATCTTTTCTTCAAGTGGAGACAAATCTTCACAAAATAATATGTTGCAGTAGTTGTCAAATCTCTTGAAACCTTAATTATGTCTGTCCATGATAATAATAAACATATATATGTATACACTTCTATCCAGCTACTTATATGTACAAAAATATCATGTACGTATATCTATTAAGAGGCATATTAGTATTTTTTCAATACAATTCAGAAATGAAGTTTCCCATTTCCAAGGCCAAAAATCTAATTGTGTACATGCAAGGGGAATTCTAAATCCATGAACAAAAATATAGAATATAATGATATTTTCAAAGACTGTTATAAATAAGATGACAAATATCACATTTGGTAAAATTCTACTATAACTTCCAGTGCAATCTCACAGGGAAACAACTTATTAAATAAAGGTATAAATAAAAGCTGAATTAGAAATAACAGAGGGAAAAATATGGAGTAGCAGTCCTAAGCACTGAGTTTGAAAGTCTAAATCCATCCATCCATCCATCACTTCAACAGCCAGGGAGTCTGCTAGGGTAGGAATATAAAGATAAGTCATGTCCTTGGTGAACTCAGTGAAGTAAAGACAGACATGGTAAAGAGACAACTGTTTCTTTGCTTTCGAGCTTTGTGACCCATCTCCACCAGCATCAGAGAGAACTGGACTGGAGTCTTTGTCTTCCTAGTGGCCTGAGTCCTAGACCACCCTCACAGCCTGTCTCCCCTTCTACTCCCCAATTGGTTCTTAATCCTCTCTACTCCCGACTCAGACTCACAATTCAGATGTGACTCTTTCTCCTCGGGTACTGACCTCAGGCTTCCTATGCACTTGTACCCCATTAGTTACCTGCACTCAGCCAGTTTATAAAACCAGCTATTCCATAGGAATCTGGTACAGCCATGTGGCCAATCATCCCAGTCCTGAGGTCAGCCACAGTGCCACATGACAAGTGATGTAAAGGTGACATCACATTCTATGTCTTGAGGAGGGACCACGCAGCTGCCTAGGACTGAATGGAAGGAAGTTTGGCAGTCGTAAGACTTCACAGAGGGTGAAGTTGGGGGAGGGAGGTGGGTTCAGCTGGGGTGGGGTGGAGGGATGGGGAGAAAAGGCATACAACTGTAATTGAATAACAATAAAAAATTTTTTAAAAGACTTCACAGGGGGGATAGAGCCTGAAATGTGCTTTTGTGTCTTGAAAAACGTACAGGGGTGTACCAGTTGTACTAAGAGGAATAGAATGGCAGAGAACCATGGCTTGCTGGGTACACATGAATTCTAGAACAGAGGGACAGAAAACTGTGGAAGATGGGCCCAGCCGCAAAGCAATATAGCAATATAAAATGTTGGGCTCCAGCCATGACAATACAAAATTGAACACATAATAACCCACTTTAATTTAGTATATTCAGGATTATAATTGGAATAGATGTTGCTTTCATAGTATCAGTTATAGTCAGGATGTGGGAGAATTATGAATGACCCTTAAGAAAACTGAAATAAAGTCATAATTTGAAAATAAAAGTAAAAAGCCATTAGTCCTATATGGATGATATTGTTTATTTTCAAGAACATACCACGAAGTAGAGATCCTTAAAGGCACAGAAAGATATCTGATTAGGCTGTTTGAACTGAATAAGGGTTTACCACAAATAGAATAAACTTACTTTATGCACTTAATTTTGCACTAAATTCATAGAAGGCATATTTTTGTTAAAAACAGAATCTTGCTGGGTTGAAGATTCCTACTGGTTCCCTACAAACAAAAGTGTGTCTCACTTGAAATACATAATAAGACTAGAAAACTCTCCCTGTTACCTCCCTGTACTTAAACATGAAGGCTGAATGGTGAGATGGAGTCCGCAGCGCTGTTGCAGCTCCAGTAAACATCCACTGTAAGTGTGCTCAGTAGTCGTTAAACACGTAAGTTCCAGAAGGGCACGCCAGGGCCGTACTTCCCTGCGCCAACAACACAGTGAAGGAGGAGTAAACTACGTCCAAGAAACTTGACACCTAAATTGTTTATTTCAGTGTTTCCATTTTCCCCTCCGTCATCTTTTGTTCCAGAGAGAAAAAGTTGAAAATTGTGATAAAATTGAAGATGTTTTCCAATAGCTTATTCCTGTAAAATATTGATGAAATTCATGATGAAAATATTTTTCTTTTCTTCCCTGTTAGCACCACCCAAACTATCTAAGCAGATGATTATTTAATCAAGCAAAGAGCAGTGCATATAGTCAATTCATAAGAAGTGGCAGGTACCAAAGAGGGCGGTGCATCAGTAAAAGCTGCCCACCACGTGAAATCGCTTGTAAAAGTGTTGCCTTTGAGACCGAGGACTCGTGGTTCTAAAGACCCAGTTGTATTTTTGGAAAACTGTGCCAATACTCGAGCCTTCTGAAATATAAGTTGCCTAGAAGAAACAATGTCATGACTTATAAAAACTGCAGAAGGTGGTGGATGAGGAAGAGTTTGCCCAGTGTCCGACACGAGTCTCCAGAGAGTCCAGGCCAACGCCAATGGCCAATTCCAGTTATCTAGCCAGGGCGGCCCCAGAGCCATGTGATGCTGCAGGTGGTCAAAGCGTGGCAGACATATCTTTTAAGGACATCCGACTCCTTCCTCATCTTGGGCTGACCAGTGGACTTTCTATGGTGTGAAATAGGAAGCTACGCCATAAGTTTAACAGCGAGTTTTGAGTTTTAAGTTTAACAGCGAGGATTTGTTGCCTTGTCAGATACAGATTCGAACATAAATTGGCAACCTGGTGTATTAACTAGTCTCCTTAAAATTTTGGATAATGTAAATAAGTTTCTACTTTCTGATTGTTTCTTGGTGACTGGTGAATACTTGTCTTTCAATTTGCAAAGCTCTACAGTGACGCGCCCTAGTTTCCATGAAGACCGCCGTCCCATGAAACTCTGTAGAGCAGCTTGCTTTCCACCCCTGAGCGCTACAGCCATTCGGTTTTTTATTCTCCCAACTTGAGACGACATAGGGATTGTCTAAGTTAAGATAGGAGATTGTCTTGGAGTCTGAAAAATTCACAAAATTCACAAAGTGACACATACACACACACACACGCACATGAGAATGCACCATATATGAATAGATCATATATATTTAGAACTAAAATTATCATTGCAGGAATGAAATTTAAAAAGATTGTATCTTTTTACTTCATAATCCTTTTAAAATAAGATGCTATAAATAATTATATGTATGAATTCAAACCTCAGTCTTCCAAGTACTGCATTTTACACTTTGCTAGTCACATTAGCAAAATGATTTTTAGAACGAGGTTTTGAAAAATTTCTTTTTAAAAAATTTCAAATGGTAATCTTACAATTTTTTCAAATCTTTATACCAAGTAAAATCCTAAACTATAAGCTGTGTTAACTTTAAATTGACCCAATAAGACTAGTTATGCCATTGTTTACCACTTCCGAGTGCTGAAAATATGGTGCTGAACAACACACCCTGTCTCCAGTCTAATGCGCCTTTGGGGTGGTACATTCTAGTGGAGGAAACGGGGGACAGTGACTAGGCAAGGTGGTTTCTGTGATACGGATCAGATAAAACAAGGTAATAAAATTAGAGCGGTGTGTGCGTGTGTGTGTTAGACTGAATCACTAGAGAAGGCCTCCATGTAGAAGTGACATTTGAACCGAAGCCTGAATGAATGCTCCGATAGAGAAGTTAGGCACTAACTTGGGGGAACAGCATCATTGGTAGATGGAATGGAACAGGCAAAGCTCCGGAGGTAGGAGCAGAACTGGTATGTTGGCATGTGGCAGACAATTCGGGTGCTTCTCTATGATTGGCTCCTTTTGGTATCTACACCCTCCCCTTGTGTGTGAGTGATATCTGTGACTTGCTCATAAGCAATGGAATATGACAGAAACGATGGGCTGTCACTTTGTGATTATTGACTGTGATATAAGGCTCCATCTTGCTACCAGAATCACTCTAGTCTTTCTCTCTATGTGTTACTGGCTTTGAAAAAGCAAACTACCATGAATCTTACAGCCACAAAGAACCCAATGCTTCCTAAAACCACACCTGTGGGGAAGCAGACGCTTCCTTAGTTGAGAGTCCAGATGAGAACACAGCCCTGGCCAACCCCTTGACTGAGGCCTTGGGAGAAAATAAGCCCTGACCCACAGAAACAGGGATAATAGATGTGTTTTAAGTTTTAAGTCATTTGTTACAGAGCACAGAAAACTAATACATGCCTCATAGTCAGAATACACCTTTGGCTGGAGGGCAGTGATCCAAGGGGACAGGAAAATGCATGACATGAGGTGGAAGGGTGACAACATAGAATCTTAGGCCATGGTAAGAAAACTGGGGTTTATTATAGGTGTGTTAGAAAGTCATTGGAGAGATTCAATGAAGCAAGTGAGTGCCACTATCTTTTTGACGTGTTTAAAAGTTTCCTGACTACTTGTGAAGGATGGGCTCCTGGAGTAGAGGAGACTTCTCAGGAGGCAGGTGAATTCATTAATGTAGGTGAGAGAATGAGGGGGATTTGATTATAGGAGTAGAACAGGAGTGTGCTGAGAAAGGACAGGAGTCAAGAATGCTTGAATGAAGTCTACCAAATCCTAGACATTTGGATTCAGTAGCTGAAATTGTGGGGATTCCTTTACTGAAATGGAGAAATCTGAGAGAGGTCAAGTTGGGTTTCTCAGGAGGACCAGAGAGAGCGAGCAAATCCATGGTGCTGTTTTGACATGTTACGTTTGAGATGTCATTGGAATATTCAGGGAGAGGATGTCAAAGAAGCCATTGAATAAACAGGTCTGGAACTCAGTATTAGTGATGTATATTAGGAAATAATTGGAATAGTGATTGCAGTAAAAACCAGGAATGGGATGAAAATCACAGAGGGAGAAGTGTGAACACATAATTAAAAAATTAGATAAGCACATCAACTTTCTTCTGACACTGAAAATAGAGAATTTTGTCAACATCAAAACCCCGTAGGCTATTATCACTATACTAAACAACATTCATAATGTCATTTTTAATACATACTTAGTATTTGCTTGAAATTTGGAGAGTGGCAGTGACATAGATGTAGTACAATCAAGTTGCACTGCAGTCCCTTAGCAGCTGCTACCTGGGGCGGGCTTTCCCCTTTCCCCTCCCCACTGCCCTGGTTTCCATTTGAGACACAGATGCAGCCCGGGCACAGCTCCTCCACTGTCTGTCGGTGTGCTGCCACCTTTACTGCCTTCTGATGTCTCGCTTCCAGGCTTTCAGCCATTGTCCGTGCTTGTTTACGTACGCAGTATTTTACTTTAGTACTTAGAAATGATTGCTTCCCTAATAAAATTACGGACTGGGAAACGTTTACGCTATACTCTCTCTTACACTTCAGTTGCACTAATGTTAACTTATGACAGCCAGTTTAGTATCAGGGATTATAGTGAAAGAGTCAAATAAATTGGTAATAATAAACCAAGGATCTACAAAGGGGTGGTTGCTGAAGCAGAGATAACCCCATACTGAGTTTTTACTGTAAGATTTCTCACTTCTCAAGAGTGACTCATTTTTTTCTTTGATAAGTGAAAAAAACCAGGAGCTCACCAGTGCCTCAGGCAAGAGAGTTTGAAGGTCTTCTTCGAGACTGAATGAAAGATAATAATCAAAATCTAGGTCACGATAGTATTTATTCTACAGAGAATTGTTTAAACTAATGCTTTAAATTTAAGTCAGATCACATTTTAATATATGATTCATACCATGCCTATCAGATATTCTTAATGACTGCATACATTGTAATCTTGTTTCAAGGATTTTACTTTGAGGAATTTTCTAACATCAAGTAGTACAGCCATTAAATTATCATTACAAAGATATCAAACTTCCTTCATTGCATCTAACTATTTCTCAAGACACAGGTATGTGGTGTGAGTCTGAAAGCCTTGGAAACTTCAATATATCTTTTCAGAGAGAGAATGAAAACAAAGGGTTCCCGGTTTGAAAAAAAGTGAAACAGAATGGAAAAAGTGGCAAAAGAAAAAAGGCCTAGTCTGATGCATGACAAAGAAAGTTCTTGCCTCAGAGAACCAGAAGGAAGACACTGATAGTTATCATCAGCCTGTTAAATTCTGTGATAATTATTACAAAATATAAGAAATTTAAAAATGAGAATTAAATAGCAAAATTTTCTAAGGCGGTGAACATTTGGTGGGGAATAGAAATAATTATCTGTCATGAATACATTTTTATGTGAAAAATTAAGCTATATTACTTATTATCTACACTTCAACAAAATCATTCTAGTTTCTATTATATGAGGTCTGTCCAGAAGGTACCCAGCCATGTAATATGAAAAATAGAGTCATTTATTGAAGAAGACACAAGATACAAGAAACATTGTACATAGGACAATGACGCCTCAATCCCCTTCAAAGGAAGCACCTTCAGACCTCACATAGTTCTCCCAGTCACCATCAGTTGCCCGTTTGTATTTTCCTGAATCTTATCAACAGTCTGAAATCCCTTCCCTTTCAAAGGTGATTTTAGTTTTGCAAAAAGCCAGAAGTTGCAGGGTGCCACATCTGGGCTGTAGAGTCGCTGAGTCACCTGGATGATTTGATGTTTCACCAAAAAATTCTGCAGGAGACGTGATGCATGAGCGGGCACGTTGTGGAGATGAAGCTGCCAATCACCAGTTGCCCATAGCTGTGGCCTTCTGAATCATTGGAATAGTTTCCATGGAGAAATGTTCAAGTTTAACACAAAATATGATGCAGATTCATTGCTCTACTCCCTCAGTCATTTTGAATGTGACCTCCACACACTACACATGTTCACTCAAGGGCGCCTACTGCCCCCACTGACTACTACGGTGAAGTCGTCATTGTTCACACATGCACATTCCAGTCCACTCTCCTTCTCTGCCAGAGTACACCGATGTCGTGCAAACCATTCTCCTTATATTAACAATGGCTGGACCTTTTCTGGACAGGTCCTGTATAGCAAATAAACATTTGGTATTTAAGAATATAAAAGTGAACTACATTAAGGGTGTATTCTGGAAGTTTCTTTTGTCCATTCATTCATATAGATGATTTTGAACGCTGGCTCCCTATGAAGAAACATATAGCAGGCCACCAGTGAAATTAGTATATAGTCAAAGTGAGTCCCCAAAACACTGAGGAAGCTGCCCTGCTAATATCCAGAAATTAACAAAAACTAAGCCTAACTGCATTGTTTGGCTAGAGACTCCACATTGCAGGGCTATTTGCAAGAAAAAAAAGTATTTCAAGAGGCAACATAGCATGTTTGAGTTATGTTGGGATTAAGAGTTAGTGTTATGTTAGAATCAAAGTTAGCATTTGCCCCATACTCAGCAGTGAGGATGGATGAGGAAGCCACTTCTGGTTAGTGAGTACTTGGAACCCAGGAAGATGAGGCACAGCAACAGTAACTGGCTGGAGGTCTGTAGGGAAGGGTGGATTGCACAGAACTTCCAATCAGCTTCCTAATAGCGATGACTAATGGTCACAAGGACGTGGATAGATGTAAGGACTCCCAGTTGCAGGTGAATTTCCTAACTGCCAGTCGCTAGATGGAAGTTTTCTAGGCAAATGGTGACATCCTGTCCAAGTTACAACTGAGGACATTCAAGTCCAAAGAGATGAAATGATCACCCAGCTAAAGGTGATAGCAGAAGAACAAGGGCCACCCAAATCTGACAAAGTAGGCCTTTCTTTCCCACACCGCAAGACTGGCAATGAGTCATCTCTCCTTTCAGAGACTGGATGGGCATCGAAATATACAAATAAGCCCACTGCCTTTTCAGCCAACATGGTCAACTTTCCCCCTGGCTAAACCAGAGTAAATCAGAGAGAAGTCATACGACATCACTGATTTGAGTTTTATTCCTCATGGAGTTGTTAATGAGAGTGACATGGACAAAAATCAGAAAAGGAGAGCAAAGGATATACAAAATTTACAAAGTGACTAATCACAATGTAACTGAACGTGAACACTAACATGTATGTCTGGTGTAGATCAAAAACTACTGATTCTACTTCAGTTACTCATTATTGCTTTTTCCCTTTCAATCTACTCAAATTCCTCCTCCTAGTTCTATGCTGAGAAATGTGGCACTTAAAAAGAGACTTTATCTTTCAAACATTTACTTAATTTTTCAGCCATTTCAAGCCTTCTATTAAAAGTAAATATTCTCATTTTTTTTCTCTCCAGGGTTGTGGTGATTCATTTTACATGTCAATTTGGTTAGGCCACAGTACCCAAATATTTGGCCAAACACAGTCTACATACTGCTGTTATTTTTCAGATGAGCTTAATGTTTAAATCAGTAGACTTTGAGTAAAGCAGGTAAATGAAAAGACTGAGATCCCCAGAAGATGAATGACTTCTGCCTCCAGACCGCCTTAGTACTGGAGCTGCAGTATCAACGCTTCCCTGGGTCTCCAGCCTGCTGGCCTGACCTTACAGAATTTAGACTATCCCCTCATAATCGCAGGAGCCAAATCCTTAAAATAAATCTCTCTGCCTCTCTCTTTCTCTCCCTCTATCTGTCTTCATTCTCTCTCCCTACACACACACACACACACACACACACACACACTATGGATTCTCTTTCTCTAGAGAACCGTAGTATATAGGTTCTTAATTCTGACCCTTGCTTTTATCTAGAAGACCACTTAAAATGCCAATGAAGGCCATGTCCACATTTCTCATACATTTTATGAATATAAACATCTGTTATTAATTGCTGTTGATTAGCCAAAAGGCAAATATTTAATTAAACCTTGAGAGAGAATAAAACTGCACATGAATTATCTAAGAGCACCCAGGTCCGCACATTTCATTAAGATAGTTTAACTAAGAATTACGTCCCTCAGACCCAGTCTTTGTTTGAGCATGTTGATTGTTTTTTGTTTCTTGGGGTTTTTTCCTCCTGAAGTTCCCTAGAGGGAAGATGTTTCTTCTAAAGTCACATGTTTGTTGATTTGTATTTACTTTGCTTCTCAGTGTGTTCCATTAGAAGCTCTGCTGATCACACCGCAGACGAACCCTTTGTTTATTACCCTTGAAAATGTATACACAGGGGTAATTATTAACTGCATTGAATGACAATGAAGCCTATTAAGAGAAAAGATTTAGCTGGCCTGTGAGCAAAACTCAGTTTTCCACTATATCAATTTCCTGCGGTTTTTCTTGGTGTTGCTGAACTGTGAGTTTCCACAGGACAGGAGGGCCACTCCGGTGTTGGCGGAGTGGGTCTTGAATATACACTGTAAGGGCAGACACAGCTTTCTGTTTGGTTATTTAACGAAGCAGTAAAAATCAAAACACCTCCCAAGTGCCTGCCCCAGAACTGAAGAGAAGTGATTATGAAGTCTTCGGTACAGGCCTTGCGAGATCGTTCCTGCAGGGAACAAGGCAGGAGGCAGGAGGCTGCGCCATCAGCCACAGGGGCCAAACTCCGTGAACAGAAAAACAAGGACACTTACACCTAAGGAAATGCTGTTGTGCCCCATCCCATTTTTCTTGTATTAACTATCTCTTTCACGAGGGTGACGGTTAATAGCAAGGTTGTGTATATTTTAATGGCCTCCCTTGGTAATAAAAGTTTGCAATTCTGTACTGGTTCTGCTTATTCTTTTAAAAAATATTTTGAAATTTTCTGTCTTTTGAAGTCCAAATGCCTGGGAAACGCCGGCCTCCATTCAGGTTTCTTGCTTATGTTTGATGCTACTGCTTCCGAACTCCGGTCTCTCCTGCTCCGATGCAGGGAGAGTGCATTTCTGGGCCATAAAGAACACACCATAGTTTGTCATCGTTAACGGAGCAGGGCGTTGATCTCTGTGACCAGGTGGCACCACCGGAGTGCTCGACACGACGTTTTTAAAGATGTTCTCGGTTAGTGAAATGGAACTAGAAGAGCTTGGGAAATAGCACAGACGTTTCCCTGGCACAGCGCTCGCTGTTCATCTGAGCCAGACTGCTCTGCTCGGAAAACCTAGACGATGCTCTACAGGGGAGCTCAAAGGGCTGCTTACAGAACACGGGCCAGTGTCCGTGCCCTGCAGGGGGAGGAGAATTAAGCCCTTCACTGAGCTGAAAAATACCCTACAAAGGCTCTGAGGTGTTACTCCGAGTAAGTGCATCATATCCACCTTGTCCCCTCCCAGAAGGAGTTACTTTGTATTGTAAGAATACTGCTCAGAAGAAAAGACCACCTAAAATTGTCTTAGTTACAAAGCTATGAATTTTATAGGTCAGTCATTTATACTGACAACTTCAGACTTACTTCACTCACACTTGTAATCAAAATGTGTAACCTAATAATCCTTTTTATTGTCACAGTTGTAACATCCTTGTGATTTATTTATTCATTCACTTATCACTGAGCTTCTTCTTGGGGTCAGACACTGTGCTGGGCACTGAGGACACATAGTCAAATACGTATAATACAGTAAGTGATCAAAAGCAGTGAATTCCATCATAGAAGCAAGCTAGGAGAGCTGAGAGCTTACATTCATGGCCAGATTAGTGATTTACAAAAGGAAACCAACCTAACCATCATGCCTTTTTCTGCTGTACCCACCTCAGGCATGCACAATTTTTAATGCTAAGATGGTATTTTCCATTCTTTTCTTCCTTACCTCCTCCAAATGTAAGTCTGAAATCCTGAGAAACTGCGACTGATTTAAACCGCAGGGTTTTATAGAGGAACAGTGGCTCATTGGTACTGCTCAAATACATTCATCGATGTAGGAGTCTGAGAGAGACTCTGCTAAATGACTGGTTCTGGTTTGAAAGGAAACTCGAAGCAACCACGGTCATTGCTAATATACAATGTGGAAATAGGGGTGAGCTGGAGTGTAGCAGCACTGGCTGGAGAGGGCTGGGTGGCAGAGCCTGGGCAACACCAACAACAGGGTGACTGCAGAGGAGCTGGTTTAAACACATCCCCAAAACTGCTACTGGGAGAGAGGACCAGGGCGCGTCCAAATGAGACCCGCATCCAGTTGAGAGCCTCTCAAGTTCAACAGAGAGACTTTCATTCTTGTGTGCAGTTATTTAGACTGAAAATGGAAACGTGCACTGTGAGGCAGATCTCATTCATGCATAATTGAAACACCCAAGGGTAAAATAGTGAGGCACAATGGATGACATCTGATAAAAAGAGAGCAAGGAGAGGGAGGAAGCTAAAAACAAGATACAAGACCCTGGGGACCAGAAAGAAGAATACCTGACATAGGCCAAATAATCTCAAATAAAAATATTCAAATTACCAGACAATGCAAATATAAAGGCAAATGCATGGAAGAGACCTGAGGATTGGGTAGGAAAAAAGTGCTGAGAATATGAAACATTCAGGGGATGAGTGGCTGGCGAGTGAAACTCTTATTCCAACAAAATGCAGCACAATAGGGTTTCTGTAGTGTTCTCATAAGCTGAGGAGCTACACAGAATTAAACGAGCACAAGATTCATTGTCTTGAAAAAAGTTCAGTTCTAAATAGCTATTGAGGTGCATATTCACATACAGGAACCATGGAGCATATGCATGCATACTTATTATATGTTCCTAACTTACTGGGAGAGCAGGAGTGCAAGAGTACATGTGTGAGACTATATGCAGTTGGCTTCCTAGATGCGAAGGGTAATTTCCATCTCAGTAGAGAGATTTGCAGAAAAGTAAGACTCGTGATGAGTATTTAAGGATAAAAGTGACCGTCTGGAAACAAGACCAAGGAGTGGCAGTTGTCTTGCCCGTTGCTCTTGGCGATCTCACGGGTGGTTTATTGGGCCCCTATAATGAACCAGTCACGATTCTAGACCCTCTGGACTATTCCACTGAATCTGCACGAGAATTTCCTGAACAGGGATTATTCCTCCCATTTTAGGATTTGAGATTCTGAGGCTCAGAGAAGTGAAGTCACAAAATCTTGACTGAGTATACACCCAAATTCTTCCCATTACGCACTTTCTCCACTCACTTCCTTTGGAAGGTGAAAGGGGAGACCTGACTAGAAAAATTCTCCCAATGGTACGTTTTTAGTGTTACATTTTAGTGGGAGCTAAAAATTCTTCTTATTTGTTCATATGATGTACATTTTCAGTAAATACATTGAATAGTGAAAAATAAAGCTGTGTTTATTTCCTTTTTCAGAAAGATAAAAGAGAAGCTTTCAGACTGCTTGATGATTGTGAAGACTTGGTTCTGTATTTAGGCCCATGTCTTGCTTACATTATTATCCCTTGAAACGGGAGGAAAATCTAGAGTTCCATCACATACGGTGGGAACAGAGTGAGCTGTAGGGAAATGTTCCATGTGCAATCCCCTATGAATTTCCCATACATGTCCTTATCAACCAAGAGACTAGTAATGAGGCATCTAACCTCTTAATGTCAGCAAAGGGTTATTACACACTCTTACACACCTGGCAATGAGAATTCAAAGAACTGGAAGTCACAGTTCCTGACTTCCAAAGACTCAAAATAAATCTGTCTGTGCACACACATGTACATGTATGTCCTTGTACGTGTGTAAGATATATGCTTCATGGGAGACATGGGCAATAAGCACAGCAGAAGTTGGGAGAAGAGAAAGGCTGCCAAAGGCTTGGGTTCATTCAGCTTCTAACACATATGCTCCTAAAGTTGATATCCACATACCAAATGTTGTTACCTCTGCTATTTTCCGATTATTTTAAAATGACTTAGATTTCAAGAATCACGGTCTCAGATTCTAGAAGACCTATTGAGGTCCTACAGAAAAGCAGCCCAACCCTGTCAGGGAGGTGGAAACTGAGGCTCAGAAGGGCTCAGGAACTTACGGAAGGTCACACGGGCAGCTAATTTACTTTAAAAATCTCTGAGACTAAGTATGTTATATGGAAAACCTTGAAAATAAGCCTTTAAGCTGGAAATTGGGGCTGTAAACCAAATGGAAAACATTGAGCTGGAGGACATTAATAAAGTTTAAAAATGACAATGAGTAGCTCAGAGGGCCCAGATAAACTCTTAAATTTAGACTCAATGAGAAAGAACCTCACACTCAATAATGTACTTTCTTTTCTCCCAGATGAACACATCATTTTATTCCTTTAAGGCTGGGCAAATCTTTATAATTTATTGGTGTATGTAGACATGACCCTCCTTGACGTGGCCTATGCTAACAACAAACAAACAAACAACTGCAGGAACAAAATCCTCCTCTATTTTTCTCCTGTCACTCAAAGCTCACGTTTTCACAGAGAAGCAGATTCCGGTCACAGCCTGGCTTTAGGAAAGCGATCAAATTAAACCACATGGTACTACAGTTGAAATGACTGATAAGATCCTTTTTTAACTCCATCAATGGTAACATGTTATTAATCCGAATGATCTGTAATTAGATGTCAAGAGTTTCGCAGACATTTCCGGTATAGCAGAGAAGGGATCGTGTTAGCAGCAGTCACTCTCATCTTATTGGCTTTGACCCTACATGTCCATGCATCATCTCATCCCCTTACAAATCTCACTCCCTGATTTCTGAGGTCTCGGGAATGTCTTATGCAAGCTTAGGTCCAAGTAGCCAGGTACAGTCTACGGTGCTCCCACTATGGCCTCAGGTCCCACTGTAGCTCTTTTCATTTATCTGCTCAACCCCCTCACTATGATCGCTGCTCCTGGTGCCCTTCACGACAACGTTGGCACCCTGACCAAAAGTACTACGTACCCCTGGAGAGTGTCAGGAACTCCTGAGGTACAGTCTCTGGGGTCTCTGGTGGTTTAAAGCCATTCTATCCAGCAGTGAGAACGATGTTTCCCTTTCTGACCCCGGGTCACATATTGATTCCAAAGTAACCCTACGCACCCATGTCTCATGGAACTTCATGAAAATAGTTCCTTTAGTTTCATTCTCGGAGTGCTCCTTACACGGGGCTTAGTACAAATCTCTGAAGGCGACTCACATGGAGCAATAAATGCTCAGCCTTCAAGTGTGTCCCCTTCTTCCCCACTCCTTTATTCAAGCTCTCAACTGCACGCAACTTGGTTTATAAAAATAGTTGTCTGTGGGCCTTCAGCCCACTAATTATCCCATCAAGCCTATCACTGTGTCAGCCATATTGTAAGTGTTCAGTAAATCTTTAGAATGGACAAGTAAGTGAGTCAATGCAAAAAATAAAATATTATGAATCCCAGTAAACATAGTTTAGACTAAGGTTGGAGCCACAGCTGGAAGCCAGATTTCCAGAATCATATGAGATAAGTATAGAGAACTCCCTGGGACTCATAACATCCATTTGGCCCCTACCTAAGCGCGCACACACACACCCCCCCCCCCCTTACTCCAAAGAGCATAAAGAAGTACTTAGTATTCCACCCCCACCCCTTCTTTGGGGGAGAGTCCCTCTCAGGTAATGTCTGCCCTTTTATTGCCATATTAATGCTGGTTCAGATGACTATGGGCTACCTAATGAACCGGGACAAGAGAATCACTCACATGCTTAGGAGTTGGGGGTCAAATGCCAAAAAAGAAGGAAGTTGCAGTCAGACAATCAAAGCATTGAAGGGAGCCAATCAGACCTGCAGTCGGCTATTTACTGAGTGTTAAATATTTTATGATGGTTATCTGCGTCTCTGGGAGGTTACAACGCTCATCACACATCTCCTAAGATTAGACACTAGTCAGTCTGAATCCAGAACTCAAGCAATTTCTGCTCCCGGGAGACCTCAAGGCTAGCAGGGTCTCAGTGTCCCGTTAAGCCTGGAGTACTAAGAATATGGTAAATGGTGATTTGCCATACAGATCAGATACAACTGGCATAACCAACTAGTCCTAGCCATGTACTCTTTAATGAGTCACTATAACTTAGCCTGTAATATATGAGTAAACTCCATAAGAGAAACAAAACGTTAAGTTGATAGAAATGAGTTTCTAAATATGCTTCTTTCCATTATTAACTATTCTCCATGTAGTTGCAGGACACCCACGAAGCACTATATCATTGGTATAAAAAGGCAATTTGGCTTCTACTATGTTCATCTAAATGTTCCAATTAGTTTAGTGCTTTCATAATTATGTATAATTCAGTTTGCATTTATACAGAAATGTTTATTTCCATAATTGTAACAAGCACTTAAGTTAATTACACTAACCTCTTAATTCTATGGGCCAACTGCTGAGTCTCTTTGTTAATATTTTAAAGTTGCACCTTTTTATTTTTGAGTTCCCCTGCACCCCATCTTTGATGTGTTGTTTCTATCCTTGTTTGGCATCCTCGGTGGAATATTCTCAGAATAATCTTGCAGTTTTCTTTTATGACGGAAACTTTGCATTTTAACAGTTGTCTGGAGATAGTTTCTTCCTTGTGAAATATCAGTTTTAATAACAGGAAGAGAAAAATACTATAAATCTGCACTAACTACATAAAGCTGAAGTCTCTGAGAGACTGATTAACATGAAGACTCTGCACAGGTTTTTCAATAATTAGAGGATGTGCTTGCGTGAAGCCCGGCTGCCCCGGCCTTGAAGCCATTTCCCAGGGCAGCCAGCAATTATTACAGCCTGGAGTACATGTCTTATACTCTATGCCCGAAGCTATTGAAGTGGTTTTCAAATAAAGGGCTCTTAATTTCACAAAAAGTTAACATCACCTTGGATGAACGGCACTTTTCTGCTAACACCTTCCACTACTTAGTGGGGGGAAAGCCCTCAGAGAGACGGCAATTAGAAATTCCTAATTTGTTGTTCATCCACCCATAAAAGGTTAAGAATATCCTGGTCTCTGATTACATGAACGGGGCAGAGGGCAGACCCAGCCTCCCACAGCGCCCCAGCTAACTAACCACTGGCCCTATCAGCAAATGCTGTGCAGCATTCTCTTCAGAGCACATGAGTGAGTTGACAGTTTTATTGTGGGTTCGAATATTTGGTTTTTTTCTTTTTGTCTCAGTGAATTATAAAGAGCAAACAGAGTATGAAAATGATTGTCATTTTTCCTTTTGGTGCGATGCTTAGTATACTATCAGTATGCAATATATGCTAAATGTAAGCCATGATGATTCTGAAGGAAAAAACCCATGAGATTGTTTATCCCCGATAGCCATGGAGTTCTACTTTTTGACACATAATTGCTTGTATGGTCTGCATATAATACTGCGGCATTGTGAATAATTATGAATAATGTGGCTCACTAGAGTACATTATCAGTTTATATCAATTAGTGCTGATGAAATTTTGACTCTACAATAAAATGTCTCACAGAGACATTGGGCTTCTGCCTGGTGGGCTTACTATCTAACTAAGCAACACATACTGCAAATGACAAGAGAAAATTTATCTATTGGTCAAGGTAATTGACTTAGCAATTACCCTTCTTCTATTCTTCCTGTTTACCAGTTCAACCACACATACACTTTGGCCAAATGCACAGACTGGGTCCAGAGCGAGAGTCTCTTTAAACAGGAGTGTGAAAAGAAGAAAGGGAAAGGCGAAGAAAGAAGATGAAAGAAGACAGTGAAGTGTACCTCCATGTTGCCAACTCTCTGGCAGTACATTTGAGCATTTGCGGCATGAAAGAATCATGACTTGGCCTAAAATTGAGCAAGTTGAATTGACTTGGTAAAATATGATGGTCAGTTCAGCTTGTCTCTTCACTTGAATGTGAAAGAGATTCAGAAGCATCAGGTTTTGTTTCTTTAGGAAATTAATTCATTGCAAACTGCAACACACTGACATCTGATTCCATAAGCCCAACCCAACAAATGATTAGAAAAAACTGAATTCTCACTCTAAAATTTGTGTCTAACTCTAAATTTTGATTTCATTTTGAACTTATTTCTTTTGGAAAAATAATTCTAGTATATGTAGTTAAATTTATGTGTTACCTAAAACATGTATCCTCAGTGAGTCTCTTTACTAACTTCCAACCCATATTTCAGTACGTATGGATTTTTGTACAAGGGATACAAAACTCCACTTTGTGTGAGCTGCATTGGTGATGAAATCACTTCTGTAAGAAATCTGGGTGCCTGTCACAGTTCCATTTGGGAGGTTACTAAACCCCTCTCTGCTTCCATTTCTATGTTCGTGAAAAGGGTACGATATTCATTTTCTGTTTTCTTCTCAGAATCATTAAGAGATCATATGAAATCATGTATGCTACGAACACAATGGAAGATTCCACAAATGTATTGTCATTAGCAGGAAACACTGCATACACACACCACCCAGGCACACACCCTGACCAGAAATCAAACCCTCCACCTCTGGGTCAGCAGGGCGACGCCCAACCAACTGAGCCACACCAACCAGGGCAGGAGCGTGACTCTGAAGTCGCAAGCTGATGAAAACAATGGCAGTGACTGCATAAATGTAATCTTTCATTAAAGATCTTATCTTTGAAAACAACCATCTGAGAGTCGCCTTGGCCATAGCATCCCACATAAACATCAAACTTGACATGTTGAGTAAAATAAATTACTTACCTACAATTTACCTTTTATAAAAAGTAATATGGGGGCTCTGACTGGTGTGGCCCAGTTAATTGAGCATCATCACAGTCAGGGTACATGCCTGGGTTGTAGGTTTGGTCCCTATCCCCTTGTTGGGGTGCATGTAGGAGGCAACCAATTGATGTTTCTCTTTTGCATCAATGTTTCTATTTCTCTTTCTCTCCCTTCCCCACTTGCTAAAAATATAAAAAATAAAATCTTAAAAAAATAATATGAGAATATGGCAGGTTCAGTTCATTTCTCAGTGGCAGGAAAAACTCACAGATTAACATGCTCCAGGTAGAACGAAATGCCTCTTGGCATGCCTCCACTCTTGGGTGGAACCTCTTACTTTCTTGCCCACCTGTCATATGTCAAATCCTAACACGTGATGGGATGATATTTGGAAATAGGACCTTTGGGAGGTGATTGGTGGTGAGGATGGAGTTCCGAAGGCTGGTATTTGTGCCCTCCTTATAAAAGAGATGGCAGAGAGCTCTCTGTCATGTGAGAACACTAGAGGCCAGTAGTCTGAAACCCAAAAGAGCATCCTCAGCAGAACACACTCACAAAAGTGGGGAAAAAATCAATAAATAGTAACAATGCCAAATATTCACGAGGATTTGGAGCAATTGAAATTGCTAGTGGGAGTATAAAATTATACTCCACTTTGGAAAAATTTTTGGCTGTTTCATAGAAAGTTGATCACCTGTCCTATGGCTCAGCAACTACAGCCCTAGGCATTTACCAAAGAGAAATGAAAACGTATGTCCACAGAAGACTTATACAAAACTCTTTGTGGCAGCTTTATTCATATTAACCCCAAAGTGGCAACAATTCAAATATCCATCAGAGAAGAGACAAATAATAGGGTACTCATACAACTGTATACCAATTAACAATAAAAAGGAATGAACCTCTGATATACTCACTCACACAAATGAATCTCAAAAACTTTCTGCTAAGCAAAAGATGCCAGGCATGAACTAGTGATTACTACATAATTCCATTTATTTGATGAAAGCTAAATATAACAGTTTGCTTTGGTAGGGTAGGAACTGACCAATCATGAGCATGAGTGGACTTCCTAAGGAAACGGAAAGTCTGTCTGTCTCGTTAAGGATGTGGATTGCACCAGTGCATGCATTGTCAAAACTCATTGACATTGTTTATATCGGTGCATTTCAGGGTATATAAATTTACCCCAATCGAATGAATGATTCATAAAAAACTAATTTGATTCTTTGTTCAGCCAGTAAAATAATGAGGCTATTTTTTTTACTAGCCTGAACAACTAAGAATTTTGATTTATGTGTTTTTGTAAAAATTTAATTACATATTTTGGATATTTTTCCTACTATTGTTGGTGAGTTTCTTAGATCACTTAATTAGACTGTTATGAGACCTAATTCAGTCCACTCTCTGCAAAGTACAAATATGCAGGGGCTGTTACCAAACTGTGAAGTTATTGCTGCAGTTGTCAATTCCTTAAATAACCTTCACTCCCAGTACGAGGAAGGCGGCAACCAATCGTCTTCAGTATCATTTTTGATACCGTTCTCTCTTTAGAGTCAATTGGTTACCAAGTCCTGTAACCTCCTAACTACCTCCAGGTTCTTTACCTTCCTCTCTGCTGGTTGTGAATCGTTTGACTGCCTTCGTTCAGGTCTTCATTATCTGACCCCGACCTGGGCTCTAGCAAAAGCATGTGAACTTTCATTTCTTTTTTTTTTTTTTAGTATCTTTTTTTTTTAATTTTTATTGTTATTCAATTACAGTTGTATGCCTTTTCTCCCCATCCCTCCACCCCACCCCAGCTGAACCCACCTCCCTCCCCCACCTCCACCCTCCCCCTTGGTTTTGTCCATGTGTCCTTTATAGTAGTTCCTGTAATCCCCTCTTCCCACTGTCCCCACGGTGATTCTCAGGAAGACCACCTGCTTCTGGTGTGGGGAAAGGGTTTGGGAGGGAATAGAGAACCCACAACTTGTAGCATTAATCCTGGAGGTCTTATCTCATTCTTTACTGCTACCACTGCCCCTACCACCACTACCACTAATAACAATAATAATACCTTTAGAGTGCCTGTTATGTGCTATGCTCTAAGCATTCACATATATTTAAATATGTTGCTCCTCACAAAAAGGCTAAATTATATACCCAGCTGCACCCAGCTAACAAGTGTTGACACTGATATTCAGAGACTCTGATCTTGACTATAGATAGCACTATGCTGCCCCAATAAGTTTCGAACTTTTAAATTTATACATCAAACAGGATCACACATTTCCTACCTCTCCCCCATACATCAGTCCTTTCTTTTCGCAAATCTTACCACTCCACAATTTTCACCCTTTATTCCTGTTATAAATAATTACTTACAGATCCCTATACACCCCCCTGCTCTTTCACACCTCTGTGTCTTTGCCCATGCCATTTTTTCTGCCTTTATTCTTCTTGGGCACCTACCACATTCCTTCTCATCCACTTAGGGTCTCCTCCAGTAACGGCCTAAGGAAAGCCTTCTCTGCCTTTATCAAACCCATCTTTGGACTCACCCAATAGGCAAATAGTTCTCAGATAATAGCAAAGGCACTTCTGACAAGGCTCACCAAGCATCTCCTGGACCAAGAGCTAAACAGTAAGAAGCAAGCTAGTGGACTGGGAGGATACATAAGGGATGGGTGGTCAGAGATCAGAGTGGCTTTCATAGATCAGGTGGACGGGAGAGGGGAAATGAATAACCAGAGTCCTCGAAACGTCAACTGCAGTTACTACGCACACAATTCACAATGCAGTGAATCATGTGCTGTCTTCTGGAAGCTCTTTCGTAAACTTTTATTTGCATCTTTCACTGGTATTTAACTCTTAATGCCTTTTTATTTGATCTCTCTAGCTATATTTTCAAATTGTTTGAAGACAGGCCTGTCCCAGTTTTTCCCATATTTTACATCTGGTACAGTGTTACATACAAGGTGCTTCATTACTATTTGTTGATTTAATGAGTTTAAGTTCATCTTGACTTTAGAACAGCTCATGGTTCTGGAGTAGTGGGTGATCTCACGGCAGAAGCTCCTATGCTGCTGAGTGGGACTGAAGGTCTCTCCGCTGATAAGAGGAAGAAACTGTGAGATCAGAATCCTGGTTGGATCATCAAGATGAATCTGAGTGACAATGCTAACTCAATACAGGGTTGAGATGGAAAGGAATTTTATAGCAAGGACACAAATACTGACACCTGTATATGTACCTTCAATGGGTCTGTCCTACCCATTGAAAAAAATCAGTGGCTGCACTCAGATAGAAATCATGTATCTAACGGCTGCTACCCTACCCTCAGTGAAGCCAGGAGGAGGAGCACGCCTCTGGGGGGGTGGTTATATATTTACTGGAATGATTCCTCTGTCCACAGGTATGCAACTGAAAGATTCCCATTAAAAATATCAAATAGTAAGTTCCATTTCCAGCAATACCAAAGCTCTAGAGAAAACCTTCCATAGTGGCACACCACATCAAAAATGTTGCTAAAATATTTTAAATAAGCTTAATCAAGGTGCAATGACTGATTTTTGGCAAATGTATGGTCTTGAAACCACTATCATAATTCATACACAACATTTCCGTTACTCAAAAAAAGTTCTCTCTGGCTCCCCTTTCCCACCCCAAAACTAGAGGAACTAACGTAAAAGAAGGAGGGCATACAGGTATTGGAGAGCCAGACCCTGCTTCTATCACCACGTCATAGCCTGTCGTCATAAATAGCACCTACTGGGAGTAGGAAAGAAAAGCTTTGGACTGAGTTGCAATCAAAGATAAGATTAAAGGAACAAATCTTAAATACAAGCAAGAATGGGGCTGGACAAGTAGCTGAAAGCGATGGGATCCTGCCAACGTGTCCCTGAGCAGAGGCTGACTCTGAGAGCAGCGGGTGATGAAGTATTTGAAGGGGTCGTGACTAAAGGTGCGAAGGCCAAGCAAGAATCTTCTGAAGAAAGCCAGTCAAAGGATGAGAAGGGGCCCCTAATTCCTGTAAATCTTTCAGTCAGATATGACGGCTGGAAAAGAAAAAGGAGCAGCTGTGCTACAGATGCTAAAGAGGCTTGTCCACAGTCAGAGCTGGGACTACGAGCCAGAAAGCCTGCCTTCTGTTCCCAAGTTCCCTCATTTCCACGGGCAAGGCATTTAACCCCACCGAACGCCAGTTTCCTCCTGTGAGGGGCTGACCATATTTGTGCTATTCTTCATAAGTACTTTGGTAGGGCTCCAGCAAGAGGGCGTATGAGAAAGCATTTTGAAAATTTAAACATGTAAGGTTGTATTAGTAAGCCAAAAGATTAACTTGATTTTCTATTTCAAACCTTTAAAGTATTTTCTTTACTTCATGTGGTGAAGTTACATGATCAGGAAAAGAGGGAAGAGAACAGAGTAAGATGGGAGACCTGTGCTCACCCATCATTTTGGTCGGTGCAAAGCAGGAAGGAAGGAGCCCCTGATCTCGTTGCCTGAGCTCCGAGGCACACCCTTCATCCTGGCAGGTAGATTGCAGGTCTTCCATCCGGCACAGTCTCACACACAGTTTTGCAGATAAGGATGCTGCTGCTGCTCACCTGCAAAAACATTTGCAAAGCCACTAATAAAAAGGCAGCTCGCTCTGTGCTGTGAGAGATGACGAGCACACCTTGGGATGAATGATGGGTAAAAAATTGTCATTTCTCTTCTCAAAATCAGGCTCTCACTGGCTCGTGTGGCGTGGCACCTGTGGCTTGGCACCTGTGGCTTGTTAGCAATTACACATGAGAGCTGGCCCATCCAAAGCTGTCCCTGGAGAGGAGTTTTAGGGGGCTGCCTAGTCTGACTTCATGGTTTCGGGGCACTCCAGCATGTGTTTGAGAAGCAGCTTGAAAATCAGTTTTCTTTCTCTTTTTAACATTTTTCTCCCATTTTGTTTTTAAGTGCAGTTTTATCAGCTTTTAATCCAGGATTCAAGGAAGAATGGAGATAGTAATTCCGTTGGGTGTGATCTTTTTAGTTCTATGTACATGTAGTTTTGGAATAAATTATTTGATATTGATTCTTATTATTGTAGAAAGGGTAGTTGTACTTCAAAAATGATTTAAAGCTTCTTGCACCACAACAGTACCCTGTTTTTGGTAAGAAATATTAACAATATAACAAAAGAATTTATTTTTCACTTAAAAATGTACTAGGCGCTGTTCCAAGTACTTTATGTGAATTATAATGTTATGATTATAGTATTTCCCCCATTTTACTAATGAGAAAACCGAGGCACAAGGAACCGAAGTAATTTACTTATTTGACATATAATATACATAGTATTTATTTATATTTTACAAAAATTCCAACAGTTCTACCAACTAATTATTCGAAATTAGTTCATAGACAAAATTATTCTCTCTAAATCACAGCCCTGATTCTGTAATAAGCCACCCCAGCAATCATTCCTGAATAGCCTTTGTCTATCATAAATTAAGTATAAACACCCCAGGCTGGCCCACCAGACCTCTCAAACTGTACCCCCCGGGGCCCTCTCTAGCCTGGTTTCCAGCAGTTCTCTAACTCAGTGGTCTTCTCTACCAGGGGCGATTTTGCAGCACAGAGGGAATTTGGCACCGTCTGGAGATAGTTTTGGCTGTCACAACTTGGGACAGGTCAGCGATCCTGCTGAACATCCTAAAAGGCACAGGACAACCCCTTCCTACAGCAAAGAATTATCCAGTCCAAACTATCAGCAGCACCAAGGTTGGAAATGCTGCTCTAACTGATTCTCCTACAAAACTAGACAACTGGTGGTTCTTCAAACACTCTCTGTGTGTTTCATCTTTGTAACTTTGTTTCATTTATTCCTCCACAAAATGTTCACAGAGCACCTACTATGGGTCAGTCCCCTTCATGTCAGTCATGTTTTACACCCGACCCCTGATCACGCTGACCAGCTGCCTGGCTTCCCACCCTTGTCCCCTTCCAATGTAAAAATGTAAAACGACATTTTCCCCTATGAGCTATATTTTTTCTCTTTCATAGTATTTAAAAAAAAATAAAACATTATGACATGAGGGTCTTCATATTAAATGAAAACTTATAAAATAAACGTATTCCTCTATGATGACTTTGAGACTTTGATATAAATATTTATTGCCAATTTTCACTGCAGAGCGTTTAGAACTCTCCTCAAACAGCATCCGATGTTGTGGAATGACTTAATCTTATTCCTAACAAGGCCTGTTTGTTTTTTTAGTGGCAGTTGTAGTGGAAGTGACCGTGGTGAGTTGCTGAAGTTCCAATGAGCATACTGTAGCATCTGAAGAGGAGAACGTAAGAGGTTGTACAAAGAGGCTAATGCCAGTAGTTCGCACTGTGTTTCATTTCAGCAATAAAAATTTTAAAAATCGATTCAATAACCATTTATTCAGTGGCTCTATGAGCCAGACATTGGAATTTAGTGCTAGAATTCCAAAGAAACACCTCACGTCCTACAATGAGTTTGAGTAAACATTCTCAATACTGCAAGATGTTTTACTATAGAAGTAAAGGGATCCTTTACAAGGATGCACATTCTGATGACCAGGTAAATATAGAGGTGACAATGGGTGTAGGTAATGAGGCGTCGCTTCCTCCTAGTGCTATGGAAGAAAACTGAAGGGGAAGAAATTCAGAATGTGCGGATTACTGACAGCCTTAACAATGGCATTGAGGAAGAGTAAATGGAAATGGCTTGCATGGCCAAGTGTTCCATATTTAAAGAGATGATTCCAGATTTAAACAATGTAGTCTGCATTCCAAAGTATTTCTTTATGTGCATAAACCTCCATATTTTAGCATGTTACCAAAATTAGATTTATGAATTTGTAAGACATATATCATAAAGTGTTGACCTTCACCTCTTGGTTCAGACTCCCAGATTTACAGTAAGTAATTTCTGCCCTCTTGTTCAGACTCAAGTCATTAAAATCTGTCTTTTATTGCACAATCTTGAGGCATCAATACAAAAAACAAATAAACAAAAAAATTACCATTCTTTTTAGGCAGATTATGCAAAAGTACATGAGTCAAAATGCCTCTCAAGGGCCACAAGACATGTGTTGGTGCCCTTTAACCTGTGTCTGCTTCTCAGGAGTTCTCTCTTTCCACAGCTCCAGTGGGGGTGGGAGTCTACGTAACTCAAGGAAGAAGGAGGAATGGTAGAGAAGAGGAGGAAGACTGGAATTTTAGCCTCTGAACATACAACAGAATGCATTTGAATCGAGAGGAGAAATCACACAGTCCTGGACTAATCCTTGTGACTCCCTGCCATGTAAGGAAAACAATTCTAGATCAGTGTTTCTCAGATTTCCGTGGCCCTGCAAATCTCAGGGATGCTTATTGTAAATGCAAGTTCCCCTATCATTCTTACTGAATGTCAGTGCGTATACGAACCACCTGAGAATGTTGTGAAAATGCAGATTCTAACTCAGTTCTGAGAGGGGACCTGAGGATCTGCAACCCAACAAGCAACATGTCCATGGGCAGCATTTTGAGTAGCAAGGGCAAGACAGCACCACTTCTTAAACCTTTCTGTTCACTAGAATCACCCAAGGAGCTTGTAAAAATCCTGAGTTTCATTCTTAGAGATTCCTATTTAATCCACATGAGGATTTTCAAAAGCCCTGCAGGCAATTCAAGTGTGCAGCCAAGTTTGAGAACCACTGTGCTAGAGATGATGATTTTGTGGACAGCCCAAGAGTCTATATCCCAGTTTTGGCTAAGTCCTTCCCCAGTGCCCGTCCACTGCCGTGGACCTACAGCCATGAGTATCCATGGTGCATTATTTTAGCCCCAGGAGGACACAGTGGATTATCAAAGTTTGATGGTGTTAAGCAGTGAAGAATCCTTGTTATTTAGAAAGGGGGCTGGTGGGTCCTTGTGGAAAACCATCAGGGCCTGGTGAACTAATCAGTCCTCTTGGACTACTGGAATCCAAAGCTTGGCTTCTGCTTTTTCACCCTGAGACCCAGGTACGACATCAGATCCACTTCGCTCTATGGAACATTGTGCCCTACCTCACACCCCAAAGGAAGAGGGAAGTCTCCTAGGCCTGTCTTTTAGTGTACCTTTTAAGTACAGGTGTACTCAAAGTATATGAACCCACGCCTGAGGTGAATTTGGGAGAGCAAATCCAAAAGAGAGAGAGAGTTGTAAAGAGAGAGTTGTAAATGCTCCTTATTTACAACTGATGATGGAGCAGCTGAGTAGCATTGCCACTCTGCCCCGGAGTGCGTTACCCACGTGGGAGTCCTCACTGCGGCGGCCCTCCTCTTCCCTGGGCGACAGAGGTAGACTGCGTTGTATGGGTAACACATGCTCTCACTGCGCCAGTCTTTTCAGAGTACGAAACTGTCCTGCAACGCTCCCCATTCGCTACCGGCTGGTCCATCCGTTTCAGAAGTCCACATTCAAGAGAATGTTGAAAGACTTCATCACTTGTGTGAAATCCAGCAAGGATGCTGGCAGCTCCATGGTACTCTTAACCAGGAGAGCGCCACATTCTGAGGCAATGTCACCTGCAGCAGCCTCTTCTCTTGACTTCATAGGTTCCCTGAAAAAGCAATCACTCCTAAAATTCAAGGCCTTAAGGATTTATAAAAAAAAGAACGTCAAGTATAGATGAGGACATGAAGGAAATTTTCCGCTAAATTTTTAAACACAGTTCATGGGGCCCCCTATAGTCAGAATGGGTTTCAAGCTGAGATCTTTTTTTTTCCTCCTTGAATAAGTTCAGAGATGGCACGGCAGATAATGAGAACACTTTAGCATGAACAAGGCAGGCATTAATGTCTGTGGCTGACTGTTTCCTACTGAGCTGAATATGGCAGAAATGAAAAGTAATGTTTGTTACTTCTGTATAAGTTTCATTGGGGAAGAAAAAAAATTATAGGGGACAAAATCAGATTCCCTCAGGGAGTTTTTTAAAATTTATTCCATAATAGGCATGATTCTGACTTCGAATACTCGAGAAAGACTTAAGAGACTGTGTACGGTGTGGCGCGAGATGCCCAATGAAGCTGTCTGCAGTTCGTAGCAGAGCACTTGCTTGTGAAGTTTCCGTTAAAGGTCAGCTGACTCTCTGTAGTCGCGATCCGTTCTGTCCGAGCATGAAGCTCTGAAAGGAGAAGTCATCACAGAACCTAGACTCCCTTTCTGTGCCGCCTGGCCTCAGAGAGGTGCCACACGTACTGCACAGGGGAAGCAACACACAAGCAGATCTCCAGAGATGGTCTGGAAGAAATCTGGGTAAACAAGGGATTGCTTCTGGGGAACCTGGCAGGACCCATCACCGCCCTGCGTCCTAAGTGTAACCTGCAAGCCGGTCCCTGTGAAGTTACACACCAGGTGCAGGGAAGCACATGGTCTCACAGGAGAGTGAGCTCTTTCCATGTTGCTCTCCCCACAGTCCTTGAGATAAACCACTGATACAAAACAAAGTAAACACGTATGGAAACAGCTCGTGGGGTACATGGTGTGAAGTCAAGGTGAATACTGTAAACCAGGGCCTTATTTGGCTTATTATGTAGCAGAGAAAAAGGCAAGACAGCAAGATTCCTGATGCTTGGAAACCCCAGGCTTTGATTAACTGGTGCTCACGCCCATGTCTGAAAGTCCCACTGAAGACTGGAATGCTGAAGGGTCCTCTTTATCGCTCCCGGTGTGCTTTCCTAAGTACCGACTAGTCTGAAACTCTTAATTCTCACAAATCGAAACATTTTCTCCAGTCGTGCTCAAGCCCTGTTTACTTTATTTTCATTAGAGTGCTGTGATTGTAAGGCCTTGGGACCTGTGTACCACCTTGTCTGTGTAAACGGGCATAATAATATACCCGGTTTTGGGCGTTATAGTAACAATGAAATGATTTAATGTGTGTAAAGCACTTGACTAGTATCTGGCACATAGGATATGGTCAATAAATGTTAGCACAAACCAGGCCAAGATAAAAACATTCAACAATTACTTCAAACTTCCCCAGTACATCTAGATATCCCATGAAACCCATTGGAGTTTGTTTTGTTTTCAAACAAAAGGGGGAGGCATGGTGAAGTCCATTTCCCTAAAGTCTCTTGCTTTCCTTCATTTAGATTTACCTTCATGGACACCAAAGTTGACTGGCCAAAGCTTTTCATGGTGGACCACACACACTGTGCGATGCACAGGTGACAGGTGGAACTGTTTCTCTGCATCTATCAGTCGTTGCTTTTGATGTTGTTGTTCATTATTTGTCAACTGGCAAGGTGAAATGAAGGGCATGACAGCTAAAGTCATCTCATATTTGAGAAGTGTTCTGACTCCTTGCTTCCGAGTGCCTTGACCCCACGCCTCCCCACGCCAGCAGAAGACAGGCGCAGGTCATAAGCGTGGCCAGCCCCTGCAGGGAGTGGCCCTGGCTGGGTGTGAATGACACCAGCATGGATCGCGTCAGCACAGACAACCTTCTACCCCTCCTCGGCCCCCCTGTAAGTCAGAAAACGAGAGATTTCTTTCCTATATTCTTTCCAGCTAACGTTCCAGAAACGGTTTGGCGAACATTACCCACGACTGGAAATCAGGGCTATGGCAGAAAGCTGTGAGCTCCTTGGTTTGAATTTGAGTCATCTGCAAATATCACTCCTGTAAATCCAGGCGGTTTTCTAAGGGGCTGGACCTGCTCTTACATGAGAGAAAAGTCAGCAATAACTATTAAGTTTCTCATTTTCATGGGGAGTTTTTTTTTTTGTTTAGTTGAGCTCTGTAACTCATTTCCAAAAGCATCCAAATAGTTTAAATTTTTATAAGTTTGCATGCACGGATCATTTCCCTTGAATAGCTAAGTAAGGAAGGCAGGGAGGGCTGAAGAAGTTTTCCTGTGAATACGGTGTTTGTGACTGGATTAACATTTTCTTGCTGGAATCTCACGTCCTCTTAGCCCTCAGAAGGCCCCAATTAGGCCTGACACCTTGCCTTCACAGTGCACACACTGCCTGTAACAACCCCATAAGCTCAGTCGGTGCTGGGCACGTTTTAAGGTAGGTTTTCCAACCAGTGTGGGTGGACAGATTCCCACTTCATCACACCTCCCCTTCCCCCAGCCCACTGCAAATTCCTATTATAACACCCTGCCTAGAACATGCCTGCTCCCAACACAGTGGGCACGTACTTGTCAACAACTGTATGAACCTGAGACACAGACCCCCATCCTGCCTACACTGGATGGGAAGAACCACACTAAAACACCGGAAGTGTTGTGAAGCCAGTCAGACATTATGCTAAAATGACCACTTGAACACGGCAAGTTTTAAATGTGCCTAAATAAAATTTAAAGGTTCCTTTCTAATGAACCCTCCAAATAGGAAAAGAACCCCATTTATGAAGCCACTGCATTGCCTACATGATACCAAAAATATTCTTGCTTTACTGATTTCCCCTGTGCTAGTTTGTTATTTTGGCCTTTGGAACAGGCACAGGAGTACACAGAAACCCACATAACAAGCCATTCTCTGCTGAGATTCTCCATCATAGATCTGTCACAAGCTGGGACAACTATTTGTCCATTCATTGTTTTCAACAGTCTTTGACTGAACCCTTAGTAAATGCCAGACTGTTCTGGTTTTTGAGGACATGTGTTTGAATAAGTTCTCATGATACTCACCCTCAATGCAAAGGAGACAGACAATAAAATAGTAAACAAGAAAGGAGCAGATGGCAGTAAGTGCAAAAGGATTAAAATAATCAGAGTGATACCCTATAGAGGCACCAGAGGGCAATTTTTGGGTGGGTGGTCAGAGGTTTCTCGAAAGAGATGTGGACTGAGGCCTCCGTGATAAGAAGGAGCATGCTTTGTGAGGGACTCGGCCTACCAGGCAGAGAGAACGGTCCAGGCAAAGGACCAATGGTGGAAACAAATTTAACATATACAAGTAACAGGAGGAAGGTGAGTGTAACAGAGCATAGTGGGTAAGGCAAATAGTCAAGTACAAAATACAAGAAAGTTGGGCAGGTGCCAGGTGCCAGGTGAGGCAGGGCCTCTGTAGGACAGATAAGGGAGTCAGAACACACTTTATGTGCTCCAGGAAGCCATGGACGGTTTGGAAGCAGGAGCATTGCATTATCTGTTTCATATTTTTGGATTACTTTGGACTGTCTGTGGAGACAGAATGTAAGGGGCAAGAGCAAAAGCAGGAAAGCCAAGGAAGAAGCTACTACACTAGTTTATATAAGAGATGATAAAATTTGGACTAAGGTGGTGGCAGTGGAAAAAGAAATTTTTTTTAAATTATAACACTTTTGTGGTAGTATTAATATTTTACCTTATAATCCACTGCCTCTCCACTCTTCAGAACCCCTCACACACAGCATGCATTCACTTAGTCTATCATTTCTCAACAGACTAGCGTACCCTTAATGTGTGCCAGATGCAGAGCAAGGTGGTCGGGGCACGCTGAAAGATCAATGTCAGCTCGGTGTCCAACAAGTCACTTTGCTTAGTCATGAGGACCAAACCCCCTGGACCTAAGACACCAGTTCTGAATGAAATGCTATTTTATGTTGGTCTCTCCTAGAGAAGGCATAACAAAAGCATGGGGGATTAAACTTACAGCCAAGAGAATTCTATTCACTAGTTTATTTTTCTGCTTACAGTACTCCCTTGCTTTACACAATTCCATTTGTTGATTTCATCTCATTCCCATCTTTTCATCCATCTTCCTGGACAATTAGAAGTCAAACTCGAAGAGCTCCCCCAGGCACTGACTAGAAGAGTCGTTCCTATTCTCAGTTCTCCTTACTGTACTAGCGAGGTTCAATGAGGCACTCAGATACCTTGGTGTGTAGGCTTGAATCTTCCTACATACACCTATGACCTCTCTGCCCCATTTTCTTAGGTGGCTCTTTTCAGTACCTAAGTTCTGTCCTGATAACTAGAAGTTGAGGAGCTAATCCTACGACCCTATGCTGAATTTGCACATTCTCAGTGAGAATCATAAGGCTCCCCAAACAAAAGCAGATAATCCTAGCTTTAGGATTTTTTTAAAACTCCACGTAAAGTACAAGGTAAAGACCTTTCCAGATATATAGAAAAATGGTCTCACATTTATCTATCAGTTCTTTGAAGAACTAGTAGTGACTATTTCCTTTCCATTTTATGAATTAATCCTTTCCTGTTATACTTCCTTTTCATGTATTGTACAATAGAGTTCTTTCTACTATTCTGTGCTTTCATCACTTATGATATAATTCATATTTGATTCATGGTGATCCAACTTACCGAGCTTCATAGGGCAAAGTTCTGGACATTATACCCATGTTATTTACTTTTAGCACAGAACAAGGAGAACAGACCAACCACACCCCCTGGCCTGCCCCCGGGTCCAGGCCCATCTGGGAGTCCTCAGCCATCCCTGAGGCTTCTCTGGGACTCCACTGGATAAATATGTGCCATCGGCTTGTTCTTCCTTCCCTATTTGATTGATAAACACGTTAGAGAATGTTAGAACATTTTATGCCATGTGCTGTAAAAGTCTATTATTGACAATTGATTTAATAACAACATTTGTGGCTGGTTCTGTAAATGCGACCCAGGCTCCCGGTCAGGAAAGTTCCCCCTATTACTGTGAGTCCCAACTAAAAGTCATAATGTGAAATGTTAAGATATTAATAAACATGATAAAATATTAAAAAAACAAATTCCAAATCATTTAATGTTAAAGGAGATAATATTTTATACTAAAAAGTCTCATACAGAGAAGGCTTTACAAATATGGGGCTTTAAAAATTTTAGCAGAGAAAATTCTAATAATTTTGTTTCTACAAATTTGAAAAAAGAGCACTGTCATTAGGTTTGAACAATGAAACCCCACAGCCCAGCCCGTGGGACAGGAGCAAAGTCTGAAACTCATTGCCCTGTTATAGCATTGTTTATAGCACAAGTCAGATTTATTTCCGTCGTTCACGTTCAGAGGCTGCTACCCAGCCATAACGCACAGAACTGCTCTCAGTAAAACGTCCTTAGCAAGGGGGGCCCATTCAGGTACAGGTTTTTGAAGAAATCAGCTTTCCTAGGTACCTTTTGCTACATCCAAATGATTTCAAACATGTTTGAGGAGTTAAACTCAATGTACTCAACACTTCCTTTTGGCCCTGAAAGGTTGTGATTTCACATTAAATGGCTTAGATTACTGAATAACCTTGTAATTGGAAAAGCGTTTCACATTTTGATAAGCCCCAGGGGCACGGGCTGTGTGTTTGCAGTTCCAGTTCCACGGGCACCTGGGGGATGATGTCTGGTTCTTTGGAAAGTGTGTCTCTAGGAAATCTGAAAATAAAAGCAGCTTAGGGAGCAGGGAGTGGACATTTACATGCAAAAACCCCAAGAACACATTTCAGAAAGGGCTTTTTAATCTTTTGATAATCACAAAGCAAGCAGGCTGCTAGTGGCTGTGAAAGTATCCCTTTCAAAGGCTCTGTTTTCCAGCTAGGACAGTATGGGAACTTAGGTCAGGGCTCGGAATTATTTGCAGGAACTCGTTACTTTGGAAATGTATAGACTTTAAAGCTGGTAGTTTAAAATGTGACCCCAATAGCAGATATGTTATAGTCATTCAAATCAATGTTAGCAATATGCTTGTTGGCCGATGCCCTTAACTGGCTGAGCCCTTAATTGCTGCTGTGGAAGAAACTTGGGTCTGGCCCCTGGGGGGCTTGGTTCTGGGTTTGGGGGCTCTGCCAGTCAACTGGCTATGCCAAATACCAGCTTGGGCATATTACTTAAATCTCCTATGGCTTTTCCAACTGCAAACTCAGAGTTGAGGACTAAAAAACTAATATGTGAGAAAACACCTAAAACTCTGATCAGTACATTTTGTTTCTCTTCGCTCTGACTCCCTCACCATTCTGTGTCACCAATGGCAACATTGGTGAGCGACGACAAGGCACTGAAGTCCTCCCAAAGAATTGTCTTAGCATCCTTTCCACGTTTTTGCTTACTCCTCTGGTGTATGACACATTAGTACACGTCAAATGAAAGAGAAGTAAGTTAGTAGACTTGGTTCTTTCTCTCCATCCTTGCAAGACATGGGCAGAGTGGAATGCTTGCTTATCTTCTCTTCCAAGGGACTCAGCACTCTCTATTTTGCCATCTGTAAATATTCCTAGGAGATGACTGTGCGGGCAAAGGGCTGGCCGAAGGAAGAAACACTGAAGAGATGTATGCAGAGCAGGGTTTCTGTGGCTGCAGCCTCCTTGACGGTGACCCTGTGGTCACGTGGGCCCTGTCCCTGTACTGCAGGGGCCACGGACCCACACCCTGTCTCTTTCAACCAGACCTTTTACACTGCCACTTTCTCCTGAGGACCACCACAGGGTAAAAAGCCTGGTCTCCCCGCCAATCATTTTAGACATCTGTAAAATGGCCACTTGAGGGGAAGAGGAGGGAGAGAAGATTTGAGGGAAGCAGGTTCAGCACCTCCGTCCTCTGCCCAAGCTCCAGCCTCTTTCTGTGGCCGGGATTTCTCGTCAGCGGCCCCTCGCAGGACCTCCCCATCCCGCCATCCAAGCTCTTCACAGGCCCGTGAACTCTCACCACAGCCTCTCAGGTGACAAATCTTGCCCTTAGTCATTTCCCAGTACCCTTTAAAAGGGGTGGAGGCCAGAGACCCGCCTTGTACTTAGGTGATGAGGAAAATAAAAACTTCCTATTCAAATACATATTTGACTTTTCTTGAAATGTAATTTCAATTTGATAAACTTACTATGTAAGGCTTCATTTGTATTACTTCGATATTTTTCACAAAGAAAAAATATATAACATGTAACAATATAGATAGATAATAGATACACAGTACATTCTTCACCTTTGTTTCTTAGTGTACACACACAAGTGAGTAATCTGAGGGTGTAATCTGAGATAGCCCTAGATATAATGAGTGAAATCAAACTGGTTCCCGATGCATGCCATTTTCCTTATAATATCAATCATTTCTTTGCCTTTATTTACAAAGTTAAGTTCATGTTTATGATTAATTAGCAACTGAAGTATTTCACTTAAAACCAATAGACTATGGAAGTAGATGAATTAAATAATACAATGTGACCTATTCAGGTTTCTGAATGGTGTATGATTGATATATAAATAGTGTCAGAACATTTTAGTTTAAATCTAGAAGCATATTCCTGTGATTAATGCATTGGAATAAGGGCTTTGATGGCCCTGCCTCATTCTAATATGTTAATTACATATATAAAATACAAATCGGGAGAAAAAATTACTTTAGATGTGATCAAGAAAAACAATGCATCAAAAAGATGGCATTTTAAATACTATTTTGAAGTTCCTGAGGGGCAAATGTTACATTTATTATTATCATTTAGTTACAATCATTTCAGCTATGGTATACGGTACTATTATTAGCTGAAATATATCTGTCAGCTATCCCCACATATGTCAGTAAAACACCTCTATGTTCATGTAGATTTGGATGCTGAATAAGAACAATATCAAGCAGTTTGTCCCAATATTAATGTTATAATGTCTTTACTATTTCACTTGTGGAATTTTAAAACTCCTTGTAATCACTTCAAAGTCCCACATCTACGGACCTGAGTTAATCTGAATGCTAGGTACAATTTATCTCTAACAGAAACCATCCTATAATAAACAGATGTTTTATTAACATCTGATAAAGGTTTACATTTTTCAAAAGAAGTGGGGCTAGTGTTTTGTAAGCCCTAAAATAAAAGTTGAGTCCCTTAAATCTTGAATTTTCTATCTAAATTTGAATGGGTTCAGACTCTTGCTAGGAGCAGTTCCTGAAAACGCCTTTCCCTGGTCACCACCCACGCCCGCCCCCAACTGCCTTGGCAACAGGGAGTTAAAACTTAACCCTCTGGGCACACGAGAGAATTAACCAGTTAGCTCTGTCAAAGCACAGCTGGTTACTACTGGTGAAGGAGCACAGGACGGCTAGCTAGTGGTCCCTGCCACCCAAGCACAACATAGTTTTCCATCTCTTGCACAAACGCAATTGCCTCTGAGCCTCATGATACCACCCAGCCCCGCCCTGTGAAGTGGGCAAAGTGGGAGTTCTCCCCTCTGTGAACAAATGAACGAACACAGGGTCAGTTAACAGCTCATCAGTGGCAGAGAACATTAAATCATGAACAAGGAACTTGAACTTGATTATATCGGCATATGTATTTTCCTATACAGTATTTCCAATTGTCACTAAGTGATTAATTAGGAGACTGTTTAAATCATCCCACTTCCACACGTAGATGCAATGCTTATTTGCTCTTCCTAAGACTGTGGAGAGATTTAATCAAAAAGACCTTCAGATGAGCGCCTTGTCAGAGCACAGATATTTTGAAATCCCTATGAAAATGCAGTTTAATGCATCCAGTTAAATTGCCCGAGAGGAAACAGTGAATACAGCTTTCTTAAAGCCTTTCCCCCAGGCCATTAACTAAGAAACTGGTCACTAACTGCTGGTAACAACCCATTTTTGAGGGATTAGTGCTATTATTGGCATTCTGTGGTTTATGGCCACATTTTGTTAAAGACCTTATGAACAATACCGTAGCTGGACTTGGTACTTGAGAGAAATCAGCCCCTTCCCTTGTGGTTAGCGGGCCTTTTTCATTCCAATCTAAATGGACCGAGGCTGAGCCGTGCTGCTGAGTTTATTATCTACTACGTTTCTTGTTGCTCTAAGAAATATGCTTTACACCCGGAGTCAGCATTCAAATCAATGGAGCAAAAATATAACATTTATTGTTAGTAAAATTGAATCATGCTGAAAAGGCTGAACGAATGTCTGGCTTAAACGGGATGTTAGAAATCATTCCGCTTGCCACCAGCGCTTTCCGGCTGGCACGCAGCCGTGCGTGGCTCCCTCGCAGTGAGTGATTAATTGTTCGCTGGAGCAGGCGTATACGCAGGGGCAGACGGAGAAGAACAACCGAAGTTATAGTACTGATTTCCCTAACTCTCTGTGAACCCATATACCTAGGCAGGGGCCTGCTCTGCGGGCCTTCGAGCTGCCTGCTGATCATTCCACCCCCTTATAATTTCATTTACTAAAAACAGAATCAGAAAGGAGGCAGCCAGGGTGAAGGGCAGGCAAACATCACACGACAGAAGGAAAGTTCTCTAGAGTTTCAAAAATATTTCTTTTGTTCACTTCAAAAGGCAGAAACAAGTTGGAACCCTGACAACTTAAAACTATAAGGCGTATTAGGGAGACCGAATGTAGATTACAAAAATAGGTTATTTGCATGAAGACATGAGGGTTTTTTGGGGGGGGATTTTTGGGTTTTTTTGCTTTTTTGAGCTCTGTTATTTCTCCCATATTTGTAATTACAAAAAAAAAAAAAAAAAAGGATGATCAGAACATATCATTAGCTCTGCTTCTTAGTGAACTTGACTTTTCTCAAGAAATTTACATCTTTCTCTCATTTTCTGTTAAGGTTTCTTCCCCTGTTTTCTCACCTAAAGAATTTTAATGAGGCGGAGTGAATGAGATCTATGGGGAGAGCAGAGGACCCAGAGACGAAAGGTAAAAGGATGATTGATGGTACGAAATTACCATAAAAGTACAATCAGGATCAGATTCTAAAATGAATTTTTAAGCAGCCTAAGAGATACTCTTTGATTTGCAGTCTGGTGGAATGGATAATGTCTCATTCAGTGGGTAAAGTTTCTCACTGTGTGACTTGAGCTTTTTCTGATCTTTCTGACTGGGAGTAAAATGGAACCAAAGCCTAAAGTGGTTTTTCATGCAGAAAATATCAAACACAATATTCTTAATGTCAAAACCTGGGCATAGCAGGTGAGGAAAGAAAAATAAATAGAAGACTATTGCTGTTAGTATAAGTGTATCGGGCTATCCTCTCATTGGCAAGTGGGTTAAAACATATATTATTGAAAGGGCAAGCTTGTTTACACACTGGAGAGAAGTTGAAGTTTAGGCTGGTGTCAGATTTTAATGTTTCTTAGGTGTGTAAAATGCTCCAACTAAAATATTAAAGCATGAGCTATATGTTTTCCCATTTGCTTTTTAAAACTTTAAATACACTTCTAATTTTAGGATAATTTCAGATGTACAGAAAAGTTGTAAATATATTACAGAGTTAAAGCCTTACATTACAATCATGATTGCAAGCTTTAGCTAATAAAGTACAAGACACCCAGTTAAATGTGAATTTCAGACACGTCATTTTTACTATACATGTGTCCCATGGCAACCCTAACTGATATTCTATTGTACATTTGTCAAAATTAAGGAACCAGTATTGGTTAATTAAACAGTACACCTTATTTGGATTTCACTAGTTTTTCCCAACATCTCTTTCCTGTTCCAAGATCCCACTCAGGATATCACATCGCATTCAGTCATCAAGTCTCCGTGGGCTCCTCTGATCTCTGACAGTTTCCTAGACTTCCCATTTATTGTTAAATACAGCACAGCATGAAATATTGATAACCAAATAGTGTTAATAAACACTTGATGTATGTACTCAAAATCCATTTTTTAAGTTAATGAAGTCCCACCCCCAAAATATTTAACTTATAAATCATTTCAATGGTCTGTATATTCAATGCTCTATTTATAAGATTATAAAAGCAATAATAAATCCTGATTATAAATAAGGAATTTTCATTTTTAACATTCAGAAAAAATAACCAGCAGCAACTTGTAGACGTGTCCAGGCTCATCACCAGATTGAAAAGACTGTGCCCCACTGAACATACAATTACCATGGTCCTTCAATATAAAAGTAGTTCCCAAAGACATTCAAGTCATGGGCTTTTAGCTGCCTCAGTTTAAGCGCTCATGCCATCAATCTCCTCCACCGGACAGGTGTGGCTCTAAGAACAGATCCTGGAAAGATGGCAATTTGTATTTGGTGTAAACTTTGTCCATAGCCCTAAGAACAGAGGCTTGGCTTTTTACATTTTTATTTTTTAGAAATTTCCAAGAAGGTTAAAATTTTAGGAAGGAAGGAAGGAAGAAGGGAGGGAGGGAGAGATAGAGGGTTAGTCAACCTAGCCGAAAATATCTGAAGCCTGCAGCTTTGTAATTTGGGTTGCTCTCCATGAAGCTAAAATCGCCTGCTTTAAAACCGTTCCACACTATGGGAATCTTTAACATTTCAGACAGTTGCTTCTTGTGACAGTTCCCATTTCTTCCCCCCTGCTGACAGTTCCTATAATGACTTTAATCATAGAGTCTGGAAACGGAACCGGCTATTGAATAGCAACAAACTCAATGGTCAATGTCTGTGTCACTTTTCTGGGAGCAGGACTTTCTGAGCATCAAGGAGCTAATACTCCGAGCCTCCTGGAAAAGTGCTAAGTGCATTAACTCTCTGTCAATCACGGCGGTTCCATGCAGGCCAAATTATTACTATTTGGCTCAAGACGTTCCATTGAAACTTATTTGTGTGGTATTCGTATCTGTGTACCGTATATAACTAATGATGATTGTTTATGGAAAGGTGCCTGTCCAATTATTTTTGAAGAAACACAAGAATGCAGAATGACTGGAAGCATCAGGTTTCTGCCAGAGACCGCCTCAGGTAAGAGGAGAATGGCTAGAGGCTATGAGGAATCACAAGAGACAAGTCAGAGTCGTAAATTGGGAAACTGACATATCTCATCTAATATACTTGCTAACTAGGCCTTTAAAAACCTTGACATTTAACTAAGTTTGGGGAAAAGTTATGGGGTTGTGTCCTTTTTTGTGGGCTCTAACTCATTAATCCCGTGCATGAAGGTGTTTATCATCGTTAGCAACATTAGTAGATGAGGGGAGGCAGTGCTGAGGGAGGCAGGTAAGCGTCTCTCCGCGGAGCAGCTGTTTACGCAGGCGGCGCCCGTTTCAAAGCCAAGTCAGTCAAAAATGATTCTTCAAGTTATTTACCCTTTTGCTACTTCAGGGCTTGAAATGGCATGAAAGGAGCCTTTCATTCAGCAGAGGCATTTAAATAAAGCGTTCGAAAGGCTGATGTGTCTGGAAGAGGGTGGGCTCTTTACGGAAATAAGCAAGTTTCCAGGGATTTTAAGAAAATAGGAAAGAAATGAAAACTTCCCAGGGATTGTTGTCTACTTCAATATCTGATTTTGATCAAATTTATATTATTTAAGGGCATAGCAATGGCCCATGGCAAGATAATCTTTGGCTTCATATGTTAATGTTCCTGAAGTAGGTTTAACTTTACCATAAGGTATTTTTTTGAAACCCCAGAAACATTAAGCAACGAGACAAAAGACGCTTCATTTATAATCAGAAAGCAGCAGTATCCCGAAAAGGCAGAGAGTGTAGGTGCTGCTCACAAGGCGTGTAGCGAAATAGCTGAGCTTTCCATTCAGTATTGTATTAAACGGACGCCAAAAGGAACTTCATTATGCTGAAATGCTTCAAAATGAGGTGTTAGCATTTGCCTTTATCAAACCAAAAGGCTACCCTCCATTTTTAAAAATAATTGCAAGGCTCATGTGTTTCATTTACTTATATTAAGTGGATGATAAAGACATCCAGAGACACTTTTAAAATGTGGAGATGAGACTACCGAACAGTCAATGTGTAAAAATTGTTACTTAGAAACCCTAAGAAACTATTTTAACTTTTTTCAAGCTACTAAGAACCATATATATTTCCTTTTTCACCATTTTTCTTTGAACTAGGGAACTTCGTCTCTTTTTAAGTGTTTTAAGATAAAAAGGCTTTACTATTTGCTCCTAAAATTACCATTGAAAATTTTTAGCACTTATAGATTTATTGTACAAATTAAAAATAATTTAGAACATGTATTTGAAGGACATATATCAAATAATGTACACCAGTCCCTTCTTTTGGGGTTAGTTCCTGTCAACAATATTTCAAACCAATATTCATTTAGTAGTTTGTATGAACTTGGGATAATGTTACATTCTTTGGAGAAAACATGAAAGAAGCTTAAGACATGGTCCTTGCCTTCAAGGGAGTTCTGATTTTACAGGGAAGACATGTCTAACACACCCAGAAATAAAAAGTATAGGGGGCAGTATAGGATGATATGTAGTGATTATACAGACCTTTTGTAATAAAGAATAAAATACCACGTGATGTGGTTTCAGAACAATGAAAAGAAGGGGCTGTTGCAGTGCAGAGAAGGAGAGCCCGAGGCCGAGGACTGGGTGGTCCATGGGTGATAAATCGGGGATGGAGTGTTTGAAAATGTGGTAGTCTGCTTGATTTGGTGAGTCATTTGTGGCTGTAGACAGATGATGGCACTTCTGAGCAGCCTGCTCCAAAGCTAGAAAGCAAACTAGACATGGTGGCAGTGAATGAATTGACCAAGGCATTCATAGGGGCAGTGAGGTAACCTTGACAAAGAGGGCGTCACTGGCTGAGGCCATGTGCAGTGCACAGGGCTCCCTCTCTGTACAAGGGTCTGTCTGCCACGTTAGACAAGCTGTTCACACTTTCTGGACTTGGGTTTCCTTACATGTTACAGGGACATAATAATAGTTACAATCTCATCCATGTTTTACATGTAGTAAATGACAAAAAGCACACGAATAATGCCTATTCCATAGGGCCATGGTGAGGATTCCATGGGATCATACGTACAAAAGATGGAGAGGAGACTGGGAAGTGTCAGAGGGCAGGGCGGCCAGTGTTAGCGTCAGGTCTATAAGGAACAGGGCTGGGAAAGCTGCAGCTGAGTCTGGACAGCTCTGTGTGCATCTCCAGCGTGACATGAGTCAGCAGGGAGAAACTTAGAAAGGGGGGGATGTTCCTATGTGACATGTTGTGTTTTTATGCACAGCCTTTAGTAGGGACCAAATGGAACGGCCCTGTGGATTCTCCGGGGGTGGAAAATGAGAGCCCAAGGATTAGGTTTTAGGTGACATGAGATGACTGTCCCGTTGTTTAGCTCTGCAGAAGAAAGAAGTTTGGAATCAGAGTACAAGGCACATTTACACAGAATCTCACTGCCAACACTGCTGGCCTCTGCAACATGTTGGAAGAGAGTAGCTAGAAGATCGGTACATTGCAGGGCCTCAGGCCTCAGATGATGGGTTCCATCAAAGAAAGCTGTCAAAGCTGAGACCCACATGTAAGGCCAGGTGGACAAGCGGTGACTGGACAAGAGGCCTAATTGAGATCAAGTGATAGAAGAGAAAGAAGGCATTCCGGGCCAGGGCAAAAGTATTCAGAACGCAGAGCAGGAAGTGGAACCTGGAGGCCGCCCCTGAGCCAAGGGGCATCCGCACCAGCCCTCCCACAGCGCTCTGCTGACCTTGGTGAGGACGTGGCAGAGTCAGCTGGGGCAACACTCGGGTTATGGAGCGTGAGCTCCAGTAAACTTAGGACAAAAGGAAAAAGGAAAGTGAGTATCTCTGTTTCACATCCCGAAAGCTCAAAATATTTCACAGGTTCTTCTCTTCATGGATCACTATAGTCTTTCATTAATTTAACAATTATTTATTCAGAGCCTACTGGGCTAGATGTTTAAGTAATTCATGGCTGGTGAACCCACCAAGCTGTAGTGGGTTTTTACTTTCAGTGTTTCTTTTTTTATATTTTAAAAGACTTTTTCAATAGTGTTTTTAGTTTCAGGTATACAGCATAGTTGTTAGACAATCCCCTGACACTTCCAGTACCCACCTGACACTATGCATAGTTATTACAATATCATGGACTGGATTTCCTATATAACTCTTTCAAAGAGGGAAAGCTTGCTTGTCAAATACCCACACCCATATTATCTTGTCCTATGAAGACATATTTCTTCTAATGTTTAAAAAAAATTAAATAGAATATGATGTTTTTGATTTTCTTGAAACTCAGCAAAAATGTTTGAAAAGTTAAAATATGAAACTGACTTTTTTAGTACTAAAGAGGCAGTGATTTTTGCTCAGTTGTTACCTACAAGTCTATCCATCCAGTCTAGAGCTACTGGCATATTTGTTTCCAAATCGACCACTGTCCAGTTCCACTGAAAGCACTGTTTAGGTACATGGGCTGGTTTCCCAGAGGCCTTCTTAAAAATATCTCATCCTTTTTGTGTTTGCCATTTGTATTTCTTATTGTAACTACTCGGAAGGGCCCATGAATTGGAACACTCCAACAGATGTTGATGGTCTACCAATTATAAGTTAACACGGCTTCATCCCCAAACGACAGGGTCTTTCAAATAAAAGAGGAAACGGCTAATTCCTCACATTGGGGATGACTGTGCACAGACTTACCCCTATCTACTGTCCACAGGTAAGAGAGCAGGTTAAAGAACACGACTTCAAGTGCCAATGACAACAGTCATCCCAGGCTATTTGTCTCAGAACATTTAACTCGGATAAAGAGGGTTAGGCATTTGAATTGAGTCTAGAGAATGTGTGGAGGTCAATGCTGGAAATGAAAAATAATTTTAAAATAATTTAAAAAGCAATGATGATAATAATAACAGAGACTAAGAGAGAAATAAGAGAGTCTAAAGTCACCAGCTCCGACTCATTGAGAGAGGCTCCAAAGCGGCCGCAGTGTGTCCGGCAGACAGAGAAGAGCTAGGGTGGCCTCACCAATCGGTGCTACCAGCCAGCTTCGCTAGGGGGCCAGCAGGGCGTCCACAGTGCTTAGGCATTTCTCTGAGGCATGTTAACATTGATCCTGAGAAATCTGTGCGGATTCTTTCCCAAGCACGCTCTCCCTGGTGTGTTTCTCAAGTGTACTAAATAGCATCAAGAGTAATCTGAAAGAGTGTGTATTTTTTTAAATAAATTATTCATTAAGGATATTACATTATTCATTATTCATTAAGGTGTTAAAACCTCATGTTTTAATATAACAAAGCTTACATTGTACCGTCCCTGCCTCCTGTCTCCTTAAAGTTATTGCACTAAATTATTCTAGCATTGAATGACCCAATACAAGTTACAGACAAATCCTAATGAAACCATCCTACAGTCTAATACACTAATCTTATGGATCCTTATTATGTCTCTTCACTACTGAAAATAGGATGTCATAAGCAAGCCAAGTGGGTTTCCCAAAATGTTAGATGATAGTATTGGCAAAATCCAGCAAAAAGTCCATCATCATTTCTGAACCATGAGCACCGGCTGCAATGCCAGTGTATAAGGTACTACACGCTTTTTATTTTGAACTTGGGCAGAGGTCATGGTTCCTAAAGTCTTTTTGAATGATCAAGAAAATCACTGTGAGGTTACTGGGCCTACATCTTTTCTGTACAATAGATAATCAACTAAGAATAACACATCTTGCCTCATAGCCTTTGACTGAACTTGGCTGCCTCTTGATTGGTAATAATGAAGCAGCTTAAGCAAAGAATATGATGACAGGAATGAGAAAGGAACTGAGGCACACATTAGACACAACTAAAAAAATTGTTGTTCATATTATAATAATGGAAAATGCTGTCTAGGTTCCTGCTTAACAATAATCTGGGAGAAGCAAAAGGGAGGATGTTGAGGTTGTAGAAGACTAATGAAAATAGACGTCACTGCTTCAGGCCAACATCTCTCCCATGAGATCTGTACCAAGAGCCACCTATTCATTGCCAGGTGGGATGTCTTTCAAACCAAGGCTCCAGGCTGGCCCAGCCCTTTTACTTTCAGCCTGTGTTCTATGACCACGGAGGGTCTTCAGGGCTCCCTCTGTGGAACGTGAAGCCCTACAAACCCCTAGGGCGTGGCCTCTCTCACTGCTGCTCTCCCCTGTCCCCCTGGCCGAGCTCCCCTCGGGGAGCCTCTACCCTCATGCATCTGCCAATAATGATCACCTCCCGACGGGGGCCAGTTCCTTGGAGAGACCTGGATCGCCTACTTCTTAGTCCTCTGGGTTACCAAACCCTTTAGGAAACACAATTATTTCCTATCCTAGAAACATTCAGCCACAAGCAATTTGTTTCCTCCTCCTCCTGTTTTTGCTTCAAGCTCTGTTTACTTTGATGTGTATATTGCATACCAGGCTGATGCTAAATCCTTTATAATCATTATGTAATTTAATCTTTTTTATGCTTACAGAAACCCCTCTAGCTAGGTTTTATTACCCCCATCTAATGGAAGATAAATCTGAGGCCCAAAATAAGTAATGTAATTTGCCTAAAGTCACAGAGCTCAGATTCCAAAGACCATGTTGTTGCTATAATAATACCACTTCCATCAACCCAATCTGTGTATGTCATGTTTGACTTTTACTTTTCTTCGTTATATTCATCACTGATATTATATAACTCTTCCACTTAAGGCTGTTACCTTGAGAGGGACATTTAATCTATTTCTACCTCATCCTTAAAACGGGAATTATGATAGTGCCCACCTTAAAGAGGGTAGTGCGAATTGAGGGGCTGACGATGCAAGAGAGTAAGAACGATGCTCGGCCAGTTGTGAGCATTATGAAAGTGCTCACCGTGATTACCCGCAGGATTGCAGCAGAGATGATAACGGAGTAGTCACAGCAGGAGCAGTACGTTTGTGTGTCCAGGACTTGTTGTATCTCCCGTACTAGAATGCGACTCCTGAAGGACCGACTCTATTTTGGGTGCTACAGGACTTGCCGTTGTCAAGAAAAGTGCTTGGCACAAAGTAAGGGCTTGATAATTATTTGTTGAGTGAAAGAACACATAAATGACTTCAAGTCTTCATATTCGTTTATCTGTGACTTCGGGGCTTTGGACAGCTAAAATTCACAGGTAGGTGAACGTCACCTTTGAGGTCAAAGCTGTCCACACCTGGTCCGGCACCCACACGTGCCCAGGTGCAAAGTGGGCACCATGTGGGTTATCTGCTGAGCCTCATGCTGATGGCTGCCATTAATTAGTTGATTGATCGATTGATTGATTGATTTATGTTTCGAAAGTGGGGAAGGAAGGGAGAAAGAGAGGGAGAGAAACATCAGTGTATGAGAGAAACATCCATCAGTTGCCTCTTGCATGCCTCCAACTGGGGGCCTGGCCTGCATCCCAGGCATGTGCCCTCACTGGGAATCGAACCTGTGTCCTCTCAGTTCACAGACCAGCACTCAATCCACTGAGCCACACCAGCCAGTGAGATGACCTTCTTTCCTGACATATTCTTCCCAGGGGCCTCATGGATGGTCGAGTCAGTCTCCATTTTCTCCAAGTTGTCCTCCCCTCTCTATCCCATAAAAATGATCCTATCCTAAATTTATTGCCGTAAGGCCTCCTCACTGGTAGGAGATACCTAGTTACTCTAGTGAACTGACATGCTATTCACATTTTTCTAATGTCCCTTGAAACTCTAAATTCTATAAGCACTGACCTTGTGTCACTATGTGGTTACTTCAGAACTTTTTGTATGTGTGATGATATTGCACCAGAGATGTGCTAATATCTACCCTCCACCTGGCAACGAATGCCTTCATCCAAAGGACTAGCTTTAATGGTAGAACTCAGGCTCCTAAGCTGACGTCTTGGGGGAAAAGTGGTACTGACAGAGCCGTGAGAAAGCCCTTGTCATACTATGTGTTTTTGTTTCCCTGAAGTAAGGCTAGCAGTGTCCTCTTCTTCGCCCGATCAGCTTATTCTCCTGACTCCGCTAGAGACACAGGCTTTATTCCAGCCTGGGTAAGTTTGGAATTTAACTTCCCCCTCTGCTATGAAAAGTAGCAGAATTTTCTGAGAGAAATTGTGAGTGAGGATAGAAAAGGACAAGCAAAGAACAGAAGGAGAGGGCAAGAAATCAGTGCAGTGTGCAGTGGGAGAGAAAGGACTGGTCGGGGTGAAATGGGAGAGCAAGAGAGAAATCTACTAAACCAATCGGAAAACGGGAGGAAGTACAAGGGAAACAGAGAGCAGAAGAATCAGCAGAAAAGAAGGCGGTGAAATGCAGAGGATTCCACTCGACAACTGGGACGGCCACAGGGAAGCATGGCTATGATAATGAGATAGGACACAAATGGACTAGGACACAGAGTAGCCAGTCAGTTAACTATGTAAGGAAGGACTGGTGGTTGAAGTAAAATGCACATCGTTTATAATTCTGGTGGTTTACGATATTCATATTCATAATACATCTAGGTGTTTCATTTCATCTTACTAAGTCATAGTCACAATTTCATTTATTACATGCAACTGAAAAGTTTCAGTGTATCGTGCACCGAGGCCCCTTATCAAGGGGTAGCAGTGAGGGGATGCAGCTTCACTTGTAACCCATTATTATCCGTACACAAAGCAACCTCACAGTGCTGCAAAATTCCCAGCAGTGCCTGGCTGTACGAAGCACTGTCCTTAACGATGTAAGTATCACAGTGCCTTTTTACAGAAAGAGAAGCAGTTGTTTCCCAGAAAATGGGAAATTATTTAAATGCTGTGGCCCAATTAGCGGTGAAATAGGACATGGTCCAGGTGGAGTTTTCAGAAAAGCCAATTCACATACGTACATGCTTCTCTCTCCACTCCCGCAGCTACCGCACTTCCACCCTGGATCTTCCCAGGTATCCACAACACACCCAACCTGAACTTCTAAAAGTATCGTCCCCCAGCATTGATGGACTCTTGGCCATGGTTTCCCGCAGCACAAGGGGTACACCTAAGTTCCCACAGGGACCGGTATGACCTGGCCCCCGTGTGTCTCCTCTTTATGTTCAACTGCACTGCTCTGCCTTCTTCTCCTCAGGTGTGCTGCCACCCTCCTTCCCGTCCCAGGGCCTTCATGTACATTCTGTTCAAAATCTGGAACCCTCCTCCCCATTTTTCGATCCAGCTACACAATGCTCAAGTTTCCTGTCTCAGCATCAACACTGTTTTCCTCACAGAAGCTTTGTCTGACCCCCAACCCCAGGCCAGGTCATTCTGCTACATAAGCTCATTGCTTACTTCTGTACATCAATTCACATTTGTCATAATAATTATTTTTAATACTTCTCTGCATACTTCTTTGCATGCTTTCTGTGACCCTCAGCTGGCTGTGAGTCTTACCGAAACAGAGGCCTGGCCTGTCTTGCCCTTCCCTGTTTGCCCAGTGCCTTCCTTGGTTCCTGCCACACGACAGGCACTCAATACGCTGGGTGAAGGAGTGAATAATAAAATTTGCATTTCCAACATCCTAGAGTTGTTCACAGTCCCAAGGAGTCTGCCTCAGGTAGAGCCCATATAATGCCTGTGATGCTTTCTATGCACGTATCTGCAGAGAGAGAACCCCTTCTGCCGCTCCCTGCCCCCTCGCCCGTTCGGAATATTCTCAGTGCTGTAGCAGGGCGGCAGAGAGAGAGAGACAGCAAGCCTATGAGTCTTCCAAAGGTAGAACACCTCTCATTGTCCCCATGACACGCAGTATTCAGAACCTTTTCAGCTGCTGTAAACAGAGGGTTCACAGTCCTATTTAGTTAAGATAGAATCGAGCTGAAGGGCTGGATGTGGCTGGAGTAAAGAGAAGCGTTACTGGCACTTTGTGTAAAATAAAGCAGACAATCCCCTCGGGTCTCCACTTACCTGACACTGCTGTCTTCACAGCAAGTCTCATACTATCCTCTCCTGATGTGCTGTCGCCACCTCCCTCAGACTCGTCACCAGTCCCTCATGCTTTGTTCTGAAACAACAGTGTCCAAATCTGTAGTTCTTAGTGTAATGACTGGTCTCAAATGTCCCGGGATGACTGACTCAAAAACTCCTGAGTCAATGTCGCCAGTTCGGTTGGAGTGGCTTCTAGCAAGGCCAGATTCAGTCTAATGCAGTTTCCAATCGCTTTCCTATATTACCAAATACGGCTTTCAAGATAGTGACATAAACTGGCCTATTACATGGTGCATGTTCCTTTCTGGTGGTGACAGGAACTATGAACTCTAACATAAGTCCGCAGGTCAAATTGTTAGGATTTGGTGATTCTCTTCTGCAGCCAAAGCTGTTTGTCGTTTTCAGAATTCATGCCCACTAATGGCACTAAGCACTTAGGGCCTCTCATCACACAAGGGCATCACGTATACAATTAGCTTTCCAGCGGCTAGATCAGCCCATGTCAATGTTACATTTACTATTGAAATACACTCTACTGTTACTTGTATCTGCTTACTCAGTGGCCATCTGCAGAACCAATATAAATACAAATGGAACTTGTGGAGCAAGAAAAATATATTGATAATCGTTGAATTGGACAGACCTAGTGGGAAGGGTGCGTCCATTCAAACACCTGTCTCCCACTCTCCCGCCATCTGCTCGATCACTTCACCCTTCAGCTGCACCTCTCGCCCCTACAATTAGCCTGTCAAGAGGAGGGGGATTGCAGCTCAGGTGGATTTAATGCGAGTTTAATACGGGCCATTGAGTTTAATGTTGATTTAAACTTTAATGTTTAAAGTAACTATTTCTGTTCTTGCTATAAATCTATGTGTCTGTGCTTAATTGGGAAAATGAGTCCATCTACGGCAAGAGCCAGGTTCTATGTTTTGTAAAGAGACTACATCAAATAAGCAGATGATAGGCTGTCCAAAGCTCTAAGTGAAAATAGCAGAACGATGCATAATTCATGGGTTGCAGTGAAGTTAAAAGAGAAGGTTAATATTTTAATGTGTTCTTAAGAATTCTTCCCCTCAACTTCTCAATATGAATATAATAATCATCTATATATAGCTTTAAAGGAAAGGGAAGGGGCTAACATGTAATCCAGACCTACTATACGCTGTTCAGTGTGCTGCTAGCGTTTACATTCACTTTCTCACCTAATAAAACAAGGGGAGTGTTCCACAAAAAGGGACCTGGGTTCAGAGAGTTTATGTATCTTGGGACACAAGCCTCGATGTATCTGTTTCGGTGTATGTGTTCTTTCCTCTAAGTGGTTTTATCATTTACCTGATAGTACATCAGTCTGGATGATTCGAACCTCCAAGGGTCTCACCTCACCGTGTGTGAGACATTATACTATATCCCCTGTAGAAGACAAAAAAATTGATTAGAAAACATGGAAATCGCAAGGGGTGTTCACCCAATTACCTAGATATGACAACATTAGCGCTCAAAGTAATTGGATAACCACAATTTCTCTGTCTCCATCCATTCATTCTTTCACCCAAAACATATTCTTTTCATTGCCCATTACGTGCTGGGCACTGGGATAGACATGTTGGATGGAATGACAAGCTAGACAGATATGTTCTCTGTCCAAATGGAGCACTCAGTGACAGGGAGGAAGGCAGAGGGGGTACCAAGACAGTGACCAGAGCCTGCATTTCCGGAGAGCTGCTCTGGAGGCCACTGGGCAAATGCCATACCTGAGTCCTGCCCCTCACACCGAAGGACACATCAGAGAGAGGCTGAGGGGGTGTGCCTCCATCGACTGGGCAGTGCCCTGAGAGGGGCAGCCTGCCAAGAGCCATCTCTCTGACTGCCACAGTCCCATGGGACCCAGACAGTCAAGGGGCTTCCCCTGGGTGGCAGCTGCAAAATCAGGGCACCAGATGTAAAAACCAGGGCACTGGCCAAGTGTAAATCCCCCTTTCAGGAGACACTAGAGCTCTGAAGTGTGGCAAAGGGAGAGTGTAAAGATAGTGCCCACCCTCCCAGGTCTCTGGAAAGAATTACAGTCAGCCCCTGGATGCCTGTTTAATTAGAAGCCTGCCCCTTGGGCCAAAGTCATAAAGATTGACTAACAGGCCCCTTACGTTAAACATCTAAACTTCTGGATCTGCTTACTCTTGCTGTGCCCTTGGGGTGGGAGCTGTTTAAGAACTCTTTCTCTGCTGCTTACAGTCCTGTGAGACCTACTAGGTCACCAAGCCAAGCAATGTAGCAGTATCCTCTGACAGCAGCTGCAAACACAGGGGTGTCAGACAGAGGTAGGAGCTCCTTTCTAGGTGACACCAATTACTAGAGTCCCATGAGACACAAGCTCCCCTGGACTCCAGAGCAGGCCGTCATAAGGCATCCCAGGGGTAAGTAGTTGCAAAGGTCAGGGGCACAAGAAAAAGCATGTGACAAAATTCAACATCCATTTTTGATAAAAACTCTCAACAAAGTGCATATAGAGGGAACATAAATTATCATAATAAAGGCCATATATGACAAGCCCACATACTCATTGGTGAAAAGCTGAAAGCTTTTCCTCTAAGATCAGGAGCAAGATTAAGATGCCCACTCTCACCACTTCCATGCAACACAGCATTAGAAATCCTAGCCTGAGCAATTAGGCAGGAAAAAGAACTAAAAGGCAGCCAAACTGGAGAGCAAAACTGTCACTATTTACAGAGAGCATGATATTATATATATATAAAGCCCCAAAGACTCCATCAAAGTGGAATTTTATTCAGCCATATAAAAAAATGAAATCTTGCCATTTGTGGCAAAATGGATGGGCTCTGAGGAATTTTGCTGAGGGACATAAGTCAGACAAAGACAAATACCTTATGATCTCTCTTTTACATGGAATAAAAAAGAAAAAAACAAAGAAACTCAGAGATACAGAGAGCAGATTGGTGGTTGCCAGAGGTAGAGGGTAGGGATGGGAGAAACGGGTGATGAGGGGCAGGAGGTAAAAAGAAAAAAGTGCCGTGGATGTAAAACAGACAAAAATATTTATTTTTTCAGATATACTTCAACCAGGATATTTCATAAATCTGAGATGAGTTGTCAAAGGAGAAGCTTGTGGTTGATTTTCTGAATTTGTCAACATATTTATACCCGTTCTCGGTATTTTATTTTTTGCAGGTATATTGAGGAAAGGCACAGTTCACCTCCAATTAAAATGCACAGCTCCTCAGCACTGACCCACGAAATTCCTATTTAAATTGTAAGATACTCAGAATCATTCAGCAGAATGCATAAGTCATAAGTCCTTCCCAATGGCAAATTTACCCCTTTCCTGGTCCTGAGCCAAGAGTAAAGGATGGCATTCACTCACTCCTTATCTGTAGACTCAGTAAAGTCAACCCCCCCAAATCATAAGAGATACATGAAGTGTGTCACGTCAATTTCTTTGCTGTTTAGATGAAATGAGATCTGTGCTGCTCTCAAATTAGTTGCTCATCATGCATAATTTGCCCTGTACATAGAACAGCTGCTGGCTTTTACAACACTTTCAATCCAGTGCTGAGTGTACCCATTGTTGGTGAGCATCACTCAATCAAATCTATGCCATAGGCATCATCGGATTTGATGGTAAACATAGAAAATAATTTCCTAGAGAAAAGCATGGCATGCTCCTCTTCAGCTAGAAAAGTTAACTCTGAAGCAATTCTGTTAAAAAGTTATTAGTCTATTATATTGGAAAATTATTTTAATTTTTTAAATATTAAAATTATTTAAATTTAACATTAAATATTATTTTGTGACTTTATGAAAAAGAGGAAACAGTACACTTGCCATCAGTATGTTCAAAGGACTGAAGATGCAGTTAAATCTCAGGATGGGTCTCATGGACAAACCAGGAGCCAGGAAACGTTTTCAAAAACGCACTTACACACATCTGCAAAATTGTAAAATAATTTTTACAGTTTTTTTCACAACAAGAATTGATGTGAAGCACTGTAAGGCAGAAATTGTTACCACAGGTACACAAAACGTAATTCTCAGAGTATCACGCTAAATTTGACCACCATAAAGATGTGCATTTGCCCCAGATCGGAAATCTTGTAGTTGCTTCTGTTACTGACGGTGTATGTATTTCAGAAGAGGAAAATCTAGTATAACCATTACAAGCAGTAGTCTGCCACCGTTTATTTTTTTTAAGTGTGTGGATTTCTCATCTCTTTTTGGAACCATCGTTTTACAAATAAGATAACTGAGAAGAGGGAAACCTACAAGGTCCTAGTGAGTTAGAGGAGGAGATGTTGCTACAGTTCCTCAATTCAGAGGTTTTACACCCAATCCTGCCCAGCTAAAAAGAGAAGTAGAAACGTAATATATCGTATTTTAGACGATAAAGGGCAATAAAGCTGTGTCTGAGCACGATCATCCCTTTTCAAATTATAGAGGTAAAATTTGACAGGGTATCTATTTAAATTTTGACTGCCAATGTGCAATATTTCTGTGAAATCAACTTTTGTGGACTATTCCAAGTGCCAGCAATGATATTGGGGCAATGTGTTTAGGTGTGATGTACTCTGAAGAACTAGTTTGGAAGTCAGCGGTTATCCACCTGTTCAAACGTACATATTTGTGTGTATGTGTGGGTGTATATACTCACACACAAGCACAGTAGCAGAGCTCATTAAACAGAGTTCAATAAATATTTTCTGTTGATACACATTATGCTTCCCTTAACATATGTACTTTGGAAGTTTGTGCATACAAGACTGATATTCAGTTGGTAATCAGCCAGGCTGGCTGAAGCAATTGTTCATGGCTGGCATTCCTTCTGCTTTGTCTATCAGGCATTCACTGTGATTGGTTAATGCTTGTATCATACCAGTTATTAAATATTTTTATTATTGCTCTGGGTGTATATGTCTTAATGTGTTCTACAGGATACTTTAAAAACCATTGACCAAAATTATTAACAATTAGGTAACAACAGCAAAAAAAATAAAGATACTATTTATTGACTGCTCATTGTTGAGAAAGTTGGTAAACAGGAGGAAATAACCAGATATTATGTTCAATCAACAAGACATGTAGCAAAGAAGATCGACACAGTTGCATCTGTATGATTATTACAACAGTCACGAAACACACACCGAACATCCCAGCCCTATAGCAAGAGAATTCTTGCTTTAAGAAATCCCCATATGATGGGAATATTTTTTAACATCTTTGAACTGAATAGATAAAATTTCTCTCCCTTGCTCTATCTTTGTTTCCCTTGTCCCCATCTTCTTTTATAAAGATAAAAAAGTGGCTTCTTAATGCAATTAATCAAACATACCCCAAAGCAACAGTATCCACAAATCCTTGAAAAATTTAATTTTTTAAAGGTGGGTATTTTAAATTTCCATCGTTCATAACTTGGGTGAACAAGTTTTTCTATATCACTTTTACATACATTCTCTTTCATTCTATTTCAGTGGTGTTTACATAAGTTGAGCTGGGAAATTAGGAGTAATTTGGCCACCATTTATTTTGGAAGAAAATAATTAGAAAATAATTCTTTTATGAATAGCTTTGATTGAATTTAAGTACTTGTTCTCAGCATAAGTATTTGACTTCATTCAACTCGTTTTTGCAACTGAATTTGGTTGAGTAGATTCACTTTATATTCAAGGTCTTTATTCATTCTATTTCATAAGACCAAAACCTATAAAATTAACTAAGAAAACAATGGTAAAGGATTTCCTATATCTGTTCGCAACATCTAGAAAAAACCATACCATTCATCATGAAAAAGAAAAAAAACTAAATCATTTTATAAAGGATGGTTAGCAAAAGTTATTCTACAACCACCAGATCTTAATCTTCTTATAAGCATTCAACTTTACTAGGTAACTCCCTGTGACTTATTCCATTTGTAAAAATGTAGGAATACAATGGCTAAAATATATAAAGAAAATTTCCCATCAGAACTACTTATTTCAATCTAAGTGACACAGGAAATTGTAGCTTACAAAGGTTCCCCAAATGCACTTTCACGACAGGGTGCAACACGGGAGACTGAAGTGCACTAGGTTCATAGCAGTGAGGACGTGAGACAGAGTTTATTCTTGAATCATTATTTAGTCATTATTATGTTATTTTCCATATGAACAACTGTAGACCCACTTTTGCCCCACCCTGTATAGGGACTTCAAAAAAACACTTCAAGTAAATCTTAAAAAAAAAAAAAAAAGTCATATTAACAAAATGTATTTAAAAGATCTCAAACATCAGTTTTTATACTTTAAATTACATATTAATACTCAAACAAAGGAAGGTAGGTGGGAAGAAGAGGAATGAGGGAGGGAAAAGAGAAAGAAAGAAATGATCTATGCTTCTACCATGAAAATAATAAAGTCACATTGTCTACTTACAGCGAAGGCAGATCCGGCCTGACACTTCACACCAACAAGATGGATGATACTGAATGTTTTTGTCATTCCTTAGAGCTATCTTGGCATTTAACATTGATATCTTTTGATGATTTTCTTAAATTGCAATTATCATAGGATAGGTGCCTAGCTTTTACTATTTAGGCCAATTTGTCTTTTTTTCTTTTAAACTAAAATCCATATGATCCTTTAGAAAATGTTTTTGTTCTCTAGTCTAAAAGGAAAAGTAACAGAAAGCGAGTGTTGACATGAGTAAATTGCAGTGTGCACAGACGGGGAAAATGCAGTATTTCTATGGTTTTATGCAAATAGCAACAACGTAGATGCTGCCACAGAGAAGTCTGTTAAAGAAAAAACCCAAGAGTTGGATGACTGGAAAAAAAAAAAAAAAAGGAAGCATCTACTCAGAGCGACTGAAGAGTTTGAAGAATTATTGAAGAGCTGCCATTGAAGATTTCAGGGAAAAGTAGGAAATCTGTCTGATACTATGTAAATGAAGCATATATAATGTCTCTACATGACAGCATGTTGTCACCTCTCTCTTCCATTTTGTTACGACATACTTCAAGGCTTTATCACAGAGGCCACGAAGAAAAAAACCACCTTATACAAACAAGTGCATATGTTTAGAGGGAAGGAATTCTCAGCAATTGCATTAATTAACTAGGCAAAGCTTCTATCAGTAAATTTATGGCTGGGCCAATCAGAAGGTATAACCACCAGTGAAACTTGAGAGTGGAAGCAGTTATCCTATAAAGGGTCATCTCCATGAGCTCTAATTAACAGTCACACGGAGAGTTATTTCTAAAAATCAGGAGAACTACTGTCTGATATTCAACTGAAAATTGGTTTATTTACTTATTCAAAAAGTGTTGTTGAACACCACCGTATGCCAGATACCACTGCAGATGCTAGGAGGGAAAACCCAGCAACTAACTCCGTTTTGTTTTCTCACATGGGTCTGTCTGATGAAGGCATAAAGGAGAGAACAGCAAGTGATGGCAAGAGATATGGGCCGAATGCTTGTGTCTTCCCCCAATTCGGGCTAAAGCCTTTGTTCTCAATATGGTAGCTGGAGGAGGGCCCTTGGGAGGGACTTGGGTTGAGATGAGGTCATGAGAGTGGAGCCCTCAGGATGGAACAAATGCCCTGGAAAGCAGAGATCGAGAACTCGCTGTCTGTCTGTCCGCCCCTGCAGGACATGGCCAGAAGGCAACCGGAGGAGGGTCCTCACTAAGAATCTGACCACGATGGCCCTCTGATCTTGAGGCTGCCAGCCTCCAGAACTGTGAGAAGGAAATGTCTATTGTTTGCGCTCCCCAGTCTACGGCAGACCAAGATAGCAAGAGACAGTAATTTCAGGAAAGAAAGGGAGGAGGGGGACTTCAACAGTAAGGTACGACACCTAGGAGGACCATCAAGGTCTTTATAGCGGAACAGTTTCTTTTTTCCTAGATGCAAACCAGGAATTGATTTATACCAAAGCAGATCAATAAGCAAGGCAGGTCTAAACCTCTATGGTTCATGTGCCTCTTAATAGTGAACGGTCTGGTGGCGAGAGTCAGGCCTGGGCTCAACTTCAGGCTTGACCACTGTGCAGTTTCATCATCAGCTTAAGTTTCCCAACCTTTCTGGGCCTTGGGAGCTCCCTGTGCACAAGAAGGGACGGAAACACTTCCAGAACAAAAGCCTCCGGAGTCTCTGAATCGTGGGCAGGAACCACAAATACATGCTAGTGTTCTTGGATGCAGGTATTTGACTCAGCCCTACAAATGGCTCACCAAAAATCTATTACCATTCCTAGAAAAAATAACTCACAACATGTCCTCCTGTGGGTGATTTAGTAGCATCATCACTAAACAGGAAACAGAAAACCTTAGTTTTCCCTCTTAATGTGAATCAAGGAGAAACAAAAACCAAATATTTGTTAGATGGTGCTTTACAATAACTGCTAAATTACTTGCTTTTTAAAATTATATAACTCAGCCCTAAACATGTGCAGCTGTATTGAAAAAGCAGTGTTCTGATATACATTTGTTTGTCTAAAGTGGATGTTGGATCTCAAACCCAAATTAAAAGAAAAAATTACTCCTTTACCCCAAGTTTAATATGGGGCAGATTTTCCATGATCCAAGTCTTTGAATAGTTGCTTTCTTAATTAACTTCTTTCCTGCCCATGAGATTGGTCTCATTCTGAGCCAAGCCAAGCTTTTTATTCTGTAACTTATCAAATGTTCTCTATGGGAGAACATTTTTAAGATTGTGGTACAGGGAGAATTTAATGACACTCTTAAGATAAAGAGCAAGTATAATATTTACCATAATAACACAAATATATGTGTATGATATAAATTTTGAGGTATGTGATTAGAGACACTGGAATCTGAGCAAGAAAGTTGAGATGCGTTTTTCCCTGAACGTAAGCATATTTATAAGCCCTTTCATTTTAGGAAATCCCCCAGGTTTACCCTTCTAAAGCTCTCACCTGTACCTGCTGCTTGTTTTCCTGAGGTTATCCCCCTGGAGTCTGCCATCAGTGCTCACGTCTGTAAGAGCCACATCAGGAAGGATTTAGATTGCAGTATCTCGGAGAGGAATAAATATAGAAGCAGAAGCAGCTGCCTGAAACTAAGGCTTTATCTGGATATAAACCACCTAATGTATGTTACCAGCACTTGGGTTTCAAAGCTTTTCTTCAAAGCAGAATGCTTTTTGAGGGCTTGCTTTCCACTTCCACCCTCACTGTGGTTGTAGCACTTTGCTAGGGCTTGGCCTGTTTCCTAAATATAATTGTTTGCATGGCCAGAAATAGATCATGAATCTTGTAAACACACAGAGAAATTTCAGGATCACTCAGTGAATGGAAGCCGAACTCTGCACCTTTGCAATTTTAGACTAAGGCTCGTTAGTGCTGAAACCTTGCGTAAGCCTTGGAACCTCCTCTCTTTACCTAGTGCACTAAACTGGGTTTTTAATAAGATCACTTTTTGTGTGTTTTCTCTCTCTTCTAGTAGTTTTAACATGTAGCTCTCTGCTACATACCCCTCCTTACCAATTCTGTCTTCTGCTACTCTTTCCCTTGATTCCCACTTTCCTTCTGTCCCTGCAGCCTTCACATCTCTTTCCAGGGCCATTCATTTCATTTCCAACCATCTTTTTGCTGGTCATTGGGTTCATTCGGTCCTACCCTGCACAGGCTTGTTTCCAACTAGCTCTTTCCCTCCCCTTTTCTTCTCCGTTCTACCAGGCTCTGTCTCCACCCCAGGCCACCCCCATTCTTCCCGCTGCTCCAGAAGAGACATCCTGCTCTCAACCACTAGCCTGGAACTTTTTAAGGAAGTTTTAAAAGATCCTGGGTGTCATCTCTCCCTCCCCTCTCTCTACTCCACGAGTGGTGGTCGGAACCAGTTCACATGTGTGTTGGGGTGGAGGTGGGTGGAAAAAGCCTTTGGTTTTGCCTGCTGAGAGATTACTCCTTCCTTGTGGTGGAGATCTTGTGTTCTTTGCGGGCTTACAGTGGGGCTGTCACTCTCCGCCAGGTTCAGAGCATTTTTTTTATTGTCCCTGTCAGTTAGCAGCCCAAGGTTACCACCAGCCCTCTGTCAGGGCTTTGATTTCTGTCAGCTCTGGCCAGGTCCTTTTAGTTATCTGCTATCTTTTCGGCTTTGTTCAGGCTGAGCTCTACTTGTCTACTAATTAGCTCTTTGGAGATTTCCCTTTTAAAACTCACTATCACAGAGGACAGGAACCGTTCAAAAGTTTTGTGCTTCACAGAAATTCCATATTCATCCATATCTTGTACAGCCGTTTCTTAAAAATTAAAAGTGGCAGGTCAGGCCAATTTAAGGTATAGAAGCAACGCCGCCTGCAAAGGGGGACCTTCGGGTTCTTGATCAGGTATGTAGATGAGTGACAGGCAAAGGAAAGGGTTTACATCAAAAAACACAGAAGGGTACAAATTAAAAAGAAACTATCGCTCTGTCTAACATATTCACATGTTCTTTATCTTCCGGTGTGCAAATATTGTGCTAGCTGAATATAAAAGCAGCACAACTTTAGGGTACCAAAAAAAAAAAAAAAACCCACACTGTGATAACATCAAGAGTGGTCTTACATCAAGGAGGGCCCTGAGGATGTCTTTGTTGTCAACTTCAGAAGGAAAGAGAGGAACAGAGGAGGAAACTGGCAGAAGGAATAGATGCCAAAGAGAACTCAAAGGATTAGGTCCGGGTGAGGTGATCGGTATTCGAAAACAGTCTGCCTTCTGGCTCTGATCTAAGGGAACAGGCTGGCAGCCAAGCCAGAGGGCATAGCAGCACAAACACACCTTCAGCGCACTGCTCGGGGGCTGCCTCAGTGCCTTAGAAATTGTGCTAGCAATTAGAAATAAAGCCAGAGCAATAGGCAAAAATACTCTTGTTTCTAGGTAAAACTGCTTTTTACATAATTCCCACCCTGACTGGCCCCTCCACACAAACACCCCTTTCTTTCTTTTTCTGCCAGCCCTCCGTCTTTTTCTGAGGCTCCTAAGTACATTTTTCTTCTGCTAACTTCGTGCTGTTGTACGTTGCGCTTACATCGCATTTACACACCGTTAATGCCTGCAAGATGAAAGTAGAAACCTTTGAATATATTAATGCTATAACACAGATGTCTTACTTTTTACTCTCCCTCTTTTTTTTTCCCCAGCAAGTTGATGTGGCTAATAATGATGCAGATTGTGCTGGATGGGTATGCAGATGAAACAGGGGAATACAGATTAAATAAAAATTTCTTCAAAGCCTACGTTTGCTTCATAATTTAACTTCTGGGCTTGTCTCAGTGGTAGTAGGTGCGACCAGGCTTCAGAACATTGTTCTGAAGCATCTTGTCATCACAAAGGAACAACCACCCAAACGGCATTGCTGTACTTCTTCGAGGCCAGAAAAAAATAATAATTGAAAAAAATAAGGCCTGCCGGTGGCTCCTCAGAGAGAAGCCTGACCCCACTGCTGGTAACGGGGGAGCTGTGAGGAGTGAGGGACAAAGTTTCAGTGCTTAACAAGTAGTCGGCTCGGATATGGCACTTTGCTTTCTGTGGCCACATTTGAGTCATCAGCAGCTTCGTCTTCCTGACAATGAATGTGGTGGGTGCAGAGGTGGCCACACACTCACTCTGGAGACCTCCAGGAAATGACTCGATCACTGAGCTCTTTTAAACAATAAATGACAAGAGGTACTGATGACATAACACCTTGGAGCGGGCACAGTTGATTTCTTTCTCATATCCAGTCATTCTGGAAGCATTTATATTAGCGTGCCACTCAGAGTGGCCAGAACCTAGCCTGTGTGTGCGGAGGTAGGGGAAGGTATGGGATGGAATGGCAGGTGATAAGATGAGGGACGTAGGTTTAAGCAGACTCTCCAAATCCTCATAAGCTAAGCAAAGGCATTTACCCTACAGACAGGAAGCCAACTGGAAGCTTCCAGCAAAGGGAAGAGGTAACATGGCCTGATGTACTTTCTGCGAGAACTCTCACAGCTGTGAGGAGAGCCACGGGCCCCACTGGAAGAGACTGGTGGGAGGGGACCGTCAGGAGAAGTGTAATTCTCGGACTGCAATGACTGTAGGCAGATGATGGAATGAGGCTGGATTCGGGAGACACTTTGAGGGACGTAGATTGAGCAGGATTGAGCTTCATATAAAAATTCCATCCAACGGCCCCAGCATGCCCTTCCTCTCTGGTATCTTAACTGATGTGTGAATCTCCAAGGCTTCTTGCTGGGCATCCCAAGCTTCTTTCTGGGTAAAAGGAACTCAGCCCATGGGATCTAGAAGGATACGTGAAGGCAGACCATGCTTCCCTTTTACCCAGCAAGCCTTGTGAAGGCAGACAGCACCCACGGCCTGTCCCACGGTGTCACCTCTCACCCCACCTGAACAGAGCACTGAAGATGACATGCACTTTGTACTGTTTTTCTGAATGAATCACTCGAAATGAATGGGAAAACGGGAGTCTAAAAAACCTCACAGATTGTTTAAAAATAAAAAGCATTGTATTTGTTTAAACTAGTTGCTAGATTGCAAAGATCACTTTTATTTTTTTGAGAGAGGGGAAGTGACCAGTTTCCAGCAAATAATTTTAAAAAGCTACCTTCTTGTGCTATTTGGAAATGAGTGCCCATCCCTCTGTAGAAACAAGACTAAGTGTCTGTTATTTAGGTGATGGCCTATGATGCTGCTATCTTGGCTTCCCAAGCAACACACCTGGCTTGTCTATGTGGTTACCTGGCAGATAGGCTTCAGGGAATGACTGTCCAGGCCTTGTGCTTAGTGGAGGTGGTGAGTTCCTGATGCTGCAGGAGAAGAGGTCTGCCAATGTCACTAAAGAAGCAATAGGTAGGTGTGGCTGATGGGACAGCTGAACAGGCTGTGCCCTGCACAAGAGTGCCCTGCTGAGGGACAAGTGGTGACTGAAATCTGGAAGCTCTGTTCAATTTGAGGGGGACTTTTTCTCAATCACACCAAGGTGCTGGCTCGGAGAAGAGGATCCTGGGTTAAGGTAAAGGAACCAGGTGGACGGAAATGGGTATTGCTGAGACCAGTTTCAAGGACAATGTCCCATACTTACCCCCACCCCAGTCTGCATCATGTCCTCTTAAAATATCTTCCCCTCATTTCCTCTAATTCTTGAGCTTCATATCAGTCATGCTGTTTGGACCCTCTCTCTAACACTCAACTTGGCCGGTACAGCTTTAAAGGGAACTAAAAGGAATCAGGCACACACAGTGTCTTTAAAGTCTATAGACACAGCCATCTGTCAGGCGCCAAGGGCATCTGGGAGAGACTGTTCTCCAAGCTCATCTGGCCAACTGGTCGACTGCCGCGGCCTAATAATCACATTACTGGAGCGGGAGCATTGTCCACTCAGTGAAACTTCAGACATCACTTATGGATGAAATGAGGCCAGAAGAGGTCAGACAAGACAGGAGATGCGCTGGCCATGCCAGCTGTCCAGGCTGCCCTGGAGATGCGACATCACAGCCGAGGACCCAGGCTGCTGCTGCTCGTGCAGAAGGGGTCTGTCCACCAGAATCACTGCCGCTGCCATGTTACGACCCCAAGGCAAGTCTCTGGGGCCCAGCAACCCTCCTGGAGGAGGGTGCAGGAAAAGCAAGGAACACTGATTGTGAAGCAATGAAAGCCTTTCCCTCCTGTCTCTGCTCTTCTTGGGAGCTCTGCTGCCAGGCTGGGAGGGGAGCTCCATGAGAGTAGCTATCAGCGTTGTGGTCAGTCTTTAAGCATCTCTCCGAATAGAGGCAGGCGTGCAGGCGTGGGTGAGCGGACGGCTGATGACCACAACATACACACAGCCTGGGGCAGGCAGAGCACTGGGGAGAGAGCTTTTTAAGAGCAGGTCTTATGAAAGAAAAAACACTTTAAGTATGTTTATCTGGTTGCATAGTGCAAAAATAAATAAATAAAACAGTCTGCTCCTGTGGGTGACAGTTCACCATTGTCTGCCTAATTTTCTCACGTGAGAATATGAAGCTAGAAGTTCACTTGGAGAAAACAGGATTTACTCTTTCCTAACAAATATAAAACCACAAGTAAAACCTTAAAACAAAATCATTTCAGCCTTTTCTAAATTGTCCCTCACCTAGGGCCAGACATGTTAAAAAGGGAATAGATTTAAATACCTAAATTTATTATTCATAAAATTTCTTTTTTTTGCACAAGAAAATAGCATATTGAATTGAGAATTGGTCACTTAATTAAGTGTTGCAAAGCAGCCTTTAATTTTACCTTGAATGATGTCCCAATTATAGCTACCACTTAAGATAAAAATGCAAATATAATAAAAAACACACATTCTTTGTGAAAAATAAAAATCTATACTAACCTCAAGGGGCTAAAGGTTAAAAAGAGCAGAGCCCCCATTTCCAAATATAATAAATCAGTTCAGCTTGGAGCCAAGGTTATAAAAACAGCTCTAGAGCTTTTTACTGTAAACACAAGGAGATTGAGGACTGTTCCTTCCGGAGAAGCAAAAATGCATTTCTAAACTGCAAGCACTTCTGGCATACTGCTCAACGCCAAACACAGCTTCCTTCTGTGGCACTTTATTTTAATGCTATGCTTTTCACAGAAGAAAGTTTTATTTTCTTTAAAAAAAAAAAGAGACAGAACTATGCAGGTAGTAGGGGAGTGATGGCTAGGAGGGATAGCAATAGTTCATGCAGCCTGGGAATTATTTTCTACGTCGTCACCTTCCCCTTTATGTGAGTATAGTAAAATAATTGGCCAACGTAAGTAAATACGAATCCACATAGCTTCAGACTCTGTGTGATCAGCCCTTTGATGGACTAAAAGGGGTGCTTCACCCAGCCCTGCATTCTGAAAGCAAAGTGGAAAAACCTAGACTCGCTTTGATTTGTGAAAAGATGCCTCTGCTGTAAATAAGAAGCACATACTTGACATTTCCGGAGGAAGACATCTGAAATCTTAGAACGCATTTATCACAAGTGTGGTGGGGACATTATAACACATTAGATTCCTTCAGTCCTGGTTTCACCCGCCAGGAAATCACACGCGCTTAAAAAGAAGACGTTTTCAGCTCATTTGGGAGTAGCAGTACCACAGAACTCAAACAAAACAAGCAAGCAAAAAACCATAATGCCATAGTGATCGGCTGCTGGAAAATGAATCACTGAGATTTACAGAAGACCTGTGGTGGGCAGAGCTCTTCTCCTGGTACTGCGGGAAGGCACACACAAAAAAGCAGATTTCCTTCCCTCAAAGAGCCAACAGACAAATGGAAGAAACATAAGCACATGTGTGTAAATGTATAAGCAGCATGTAAAGCTCAAAAACTCTGAGCATAAAATACCAATGCCAACTAAACCCACACAAGTGTGTGCAGAGACGCCTCACTGACAGGCTGATTTCAAGTGAGATGGCCTCCAACCTTGGACTGCCGGGCACGAAACTCCGCAGGATGACGCGCCGTCCACGATATTTACTTGTTCATTTTCTGACCACGCAGCCATTTATTGTGGGAAGCAGTTACATCGTTTCATCACATGGTAAATAAGGTTTAACAAGTTTAACCCAAGAATCGATTTCCTCACCCATCTGGTAATTGCTCCCAACAGACTATAAATTTGGTTTTGGCTAAAAAGAAATGGAGATAGTTTTAGTCTTTTCACTTGCAATATTTAAATAATGCACCTGGAAGATGACACTAGGCGAACTGGCAGGAAAGGGGACACAGGCTCACTCAGGGACTTTGGACCTAGAAGGCAAGGAGTGAGAAGGCCTTTGAACGGATTCCCCCTCATGTTAGGAATCACTGACAGAGACTATTGGCTTGCATCTGTTATCCTCTTAGTACTTAGTATTTTAGTATGAAGAGAAGAAACTGTCCGGTTATGAGAAATAACTTCCCATAGAAAATTCTAATGTTTACAACCAAATCTTCCGAACATCTGAGAGGCATAGGCAGACAGCCTGCCTGGGTGCAGACACGCTGCCTGCTGTTTTGGATGAAGATTTACCCCCTGAGACAGTGACGCGGCCGTCACAAACACAGCAGGTTACAGGCAGGGACGCGAGTACAACCAGACAGGTCTCATCACTACACCTGGCTCAAGAAATCAGGGAGGCAAGTTAATTTTTAAGGGGATTCACTTCATCCAAATGACTATACTTACAGCTGTACACATGAATGGTCAAACAAGTTAACCACAACTTTGATATCTATGAGTTACTGCTTATCTTGAGAAGCAGAGTAGTTTGATTTAAGTGATAAAACGATTATTTCAAATCCAGCTCTGCCATAAATAACCTGGCTCTTTAGAGTCTTCTTTAACATTTTATATGCAATGAACGGGCATATTTTAAAAAATAATATGCACCCAGAAGAGTAAAAACCACAAAGAATAAAAGGACCTATTGAGCCCAGGTAAAATTGTCATATGTAAACTATCTTTTTTTAAAATTAACCAGAAAATCTAATAAAGTGTTATATTTCTGAAATAGCTTAATAATAACAACAGCAACAGGTATTTAGAAGTATAAACCATAAAGCCCTAAAATATCTTCTGAATCATGACTTTTGGAGATAACCTACACAGATTTTATTTACATACATTAATTCCTATGGAACTCCTACGTTGAAAAAAGGGTTGGCAGTTTGAGATGGTATATCTTAAAACACACACACACACACACACAAATCTTCAAACTAAAGATAAGTCATTTGGTGCAGTAGTCATAATGATTTTTTTAAAAATCTTTTTTCGGAACCATGATAATTATAGAGAAACCTAGCAAATGCCATCAGAATGGGGTGGAGCAAAAAGATCCCTGGCCATGGAGTCAGAGACCCCAGTCCCAGGCTCAGGGATGGGGGTCTGTGTGCCTCAGTTTCCCTGTCTGTACAGGGTGGACGGTCTCTGTAACTCCCGATGCTGACCTGCCGGTGTTCTAATCACAAGGGTCAGAAAGAAATCTTTCTCTGGCCCATCCCACACATCCTGCTCTTAGGGCAAAGGCTGAAAATCATAAAACCAAGCTGAACATACATGACACATGCACAGGGCTCTGCTCAGTGAGGGATCCTAAATAAGCCTGAAAGAAGAAATTCTGAGGTTGAAGTGTTAAGAGACAATTCCCAAACTCATGTTACCATTATCATTTCATCTGCAAAAAAGCAACGTTCACTATAAAATAATGCATGAAAGTCATTTTGTTTTCATTAACTTTGAACACATTAATATACTAATATCTACAAGTCAAAATGTATTAGTACACACATTTACAAATTCTGCTACATGACACATTTTTGATGTTCAGCTAGGCACTTCTGCTATATAATTTATTTGAATAATAACTTTTTTGAGTTTTCAGAAACAAATCATCTTCCAGAGATGTCACAAGGTGATGGGGCCAGGGGAAGAAGGGAACCTTAGTTATTTTTATAAAACTGTTGGAACAGAGCCATTTGTAGGTTCCTTCCTGTTTGATGGGCATCTGTGTTCCACCCAATAAGTATGACCTCGCCCCAAGGAAAGATCAAGGAGCTGTGGTACAGAAGCTGGAGATGCTGGGGACAGTTGGGTTCCAGCTGAGAACAGTGCACATTTAATTTCTCATGGTTGACTAGGAATGGGGTGAAAACTATAATTAGAAATTGTACAGGATACAAAAAAAATACAACTTCTGTGTCATAAAAGCAACGTGAGTTCTACCTGGTCCCTTTTGGGCTAAATAAGCTGTTTGATCAGCTTCTCTCAGTCTCTGTGGATGTCCTTATACGTGTCTAATTGAAGGACTCCTGTTCTCTTTTTATTTTTACTCTATGAAAAATGTATCGGAGATGTCTTATAATGAACTTTGATATGGTGAAATGATAATAATGTCCTAATTATATATAAAAATGTAATTACACTTGCTTCTATTATAGAAAAACTCCCTTTATAATGAAGTGTTATGTTGGAAAAAGATTTTCATTATAGGCGGACTCCTTCACTTGTTAATTTGAGCTCTGATTCATCACTTTAATATTAAAAAAGTTCTTTGTAAGTTACTTTTGATGTGCCTCATTTATGCTTCATTTCATTTCCTGGGCACCACGAGGAGCCCAAACCCAAACTTCTCTGAAAGACACTTAAAAATACATCTTTCGCAAGGAAGTCTTCTTTCTACGTGGTGTGATAGCAATAGCCAAAAACTGTTATGGACCTTCTCATTCACGTGGACTCGGAAAACTTTGGTTTGGAAATCTGAAAACAAAAACATATATATGGCTTCTCGGATATTTAAATATCTGTCAGTGAATAAAGTGGTAATAGGTAGACTATTTAAAGTAGCTTTTAGCTAATAATCGATGAGATAAGTGACTTCCTGGCATTCAAACAACACGGCTTCTTTTCTACTCCTTTCGGGGTTTCTCACATCATCTTCTCACCAAAGCAAGTGCAAAGCTGAGCATTACACCAAATCCACCTTCTTTGCTTTTTGTAACAATTCTAGTCAAAGTCTTGGTAGGAAAGATAATTAGATGCTTAAAATTAGGTTTTGAGGTATTCAGTTATTCAGCTGAACTTGTCCACCATCATCACAAGGGATGAAAAGTTTAACTAAAATAAAGAAAATATTTTAAAATGTTATAAGAAAAATCCAAAAATTAATCTGTAACTACCACAGAGTGCTGTATTTGTTTTAGAGCATCCACTGTCAGATTTTAGGTAAGGTAATGAAGAGGAATTCATTTTTAGAGGGGTGGGTCCTTAGAAACAAGACTATGATTTAAATAGGTCTGACTTTTATATTATTAGAATCACTTCCTATGTGTTTTATTCTGTCATTTGTAAGTACAATAGAAATCTTGATCACTCTAGAGAATTCCAACTCCCTTCACAGCCTCTCCCTGAATTTGGTGCCTCTAGGAACTTCACTATGACTTCCGTTACAGGACTTCAAGAGAGTCATCCTCCCTCTGCACCGCCCCAACCCAACATCCAGGCTTAATTAAGCCTTTTGATCCTACCTCCTAAATATTTCCCAAATCCACTGCTCCCACCCCCACATCTCACTCAGATTCCTGCAATGGCCCATGGTCCTTTCGCTTCCTCTCTAATCTGTTCTCCCTAACTCAGTCAATGATCTTGTAAATACTAAAAAAAAAAAAAAAAAAAAACCAAAAAACCATTCCGCTTCCCTGCATAAATCTTTCCTGTGGCTTCCCATGCACTCAGAATAAAATCCAAGTTTCTTAAATGGCAAAGAGGGCTGGAGATGGTCTGATTCCTACATGCCCTCCGACTCTACCTCCAGCCTCTCCTCCTTCACATTCTCAACTCCCCTGAGACACACTTTCAGTCCCCAAACACACCATGCCCAGTTCCCTCTTCTGAATGCTCTTCCCCAAAGCTTATGTGGCCCAAAATGTCCCGCAGCCCACAGGAGCAGTGCCCGCTGCGGCTGTCTTCCCTCCCCGCACCTTGCTTCCCCTTTCATTCCACACTCCCCAAAGGTCACTCAGATGTTTGTGTGCATATGTCTGTATCTTCACCAGACCTGGCTCTGAAGAACAAGAGTGATGCTAAGCCCCACACAACATCCACTCCCTCATCTCCTGCCTCCAGGAATCTAAGCTTCTCTGTTCTACCCCCGGTTACGAGGTGTTTTGACCCCATCAGACTTCTGCCTGTGCTCTCCCCTCTGACCCGAATGACTTCCTCACCATCTGCAGTCTTTCAAAACCTTTCCTGTCTTTTAAGACCCTGCTCAAATGCCACCGCAACTCAGAAGCCTGCTTTGATTCCCATATTCAGAATTCATTTATCCTCAAGTTCTAGTTCACTTTCTTTAGTATTAATCCCATCTTGCTTTGCACCAAGGTTAGTTGTACACAGATCTGTCACCTTCACAATCATACTTCTGATTGTTTGGGGTATTTTTCTTAGTATGAGCTTCTTTCTATTTTTAAACAACATTTAATTGATGCCTTCCTGTCTCTTCCTTTTAGCAAAAAAATTGGGTAACTTTTAGACAAAGGATAGACAAAGGATATTTCCACTTATTAAACAAAATGAGTAAATAAGTGAATGGTTTCCTGTATCAGGATTTTCATAAAAATCTCTAAAATCATTGCTACTTATTAGACTTTAATAATAAGCAAGTTTTTAAATATATTTGAAAGTTGCTAAGAGAGTAAATGCTAAGTTTTCATTATACACGATATAATTGTAAATACGTAAGGTCATGGATGATAACTAGACTTATTATGGTGATCACTTCACAATATATAAATATTGAATCATTATGTTATATACCTGAAATTAATATAATGTTATATGTCAATTATACCTCAATTTAAAAAACAATAAGTGATTTCATTATAAAGCAATTCAGATGCCTACTTGGAAAATAATGACAACTTAAGGAGAAAAATTCTATTTCCTCCTTCACATTTTCACTTTTATCCAAGTGAAAATGCAGAAGCAGCATTTACCAACAAGCACCGCTAATGCAAATGACATAGGAATATGAACAGGAAGACTCTCAGATACGACAGCGTGGATTCAGGAGCCCCACAAGGGAGCATGGTGCCTAATGTGAACAGGAGGAAGACCCGTAGCCAAGAACACCCACTGATTTTCAAAAAAAAATTATAGAACTAATTTTATAATTATTTCGATAAAAGAAATATATGATTAGATGACCTACTTTTATTTCTGCTCAAAGGGATAGGTGTAACAACTAATGATACAAAAAATTCAAAAGAGAGGGAATTTAGAATTTAAAAAGTCCCTCTTGGCTTTTTGGACATTCTGAAGTTTTCATTTCTCTACTTGTAAGATATCTCGAGTTGTCTCATTTTAAATGTTAAAAAGCATGAAAGAATGTATATAGGAATCATCTCTAAAATTACTTTTCAAAGAACATTTTTAGTAGTAGAAAAATTCTCCTCAAAAATATCTCTATTTTTTAAATCTTAAAAATGTTTCTTTTCCTAGTAAACTATATCATATTTATTCTTTCAATAACTTATATTTGAATCCAAAGACTAAATCCAAAATAACAACAGATGTCTTGTTTCTGAAAGAATTATGTGCAGCTGAATATAACAGAAAAGCAAACTGAACTCGTTGGAATAGGATAGAAGTGTATTTTTCTCCCATATGTAAGAAGTTGGGGCACTCGTAGGTTACTATGGAGGCACCGAGCAGGGGCTCTGCTTTTTCTAGCATGTGCTCTACATTCTTAGTCACAGCTTTATTTCCAAGATGGACACATGGCTCAACACGGCTGCTAGAGCTCCAGCCCAACAACCACGCTCCAGGCAACAAAGAGGCGGAAGGTGAGGAAAAAATGTCACGTCTCCTAGCTGAGTCATTTCCCTTAGAGATTTCCCAGAAATCCTATCGAGTGTCTTAATGCCTTCTACTTTTATCTCCTTAACCACTCTTACCTGTGAAAGAAGCCAGGAAATACAGTCTTTTATCACAGCAGCTTACTGTTTGGAATACAATCGTGACTTTATTAGTAAGGAATAGGGAAGAATGGATATTGGGAAAGCCACAAGCTGTAATGACTCATGTACCTGAACATAAACACTTCCCACCAGACCGACACTCTCTCCTGCTCACTCCCATCGCAGAGTATCCTTCTTCATCTGTGGTTGGCTCCTGCTCACTTTTAAGGTCTCAGCTAAAATGCTACCTCCTCAGCAAGACCATCCTCACACCTCAAGTCTGCCGGAGACTCCTTCTAACTAACCCTGCCCGCCATTCTGGCCATGAAACCCTGTTGTATACAGGGTTTAGGTGTCGAAACCCTAAAGCACACAACACAACCTGTAATTGATGCCCTGATATGTTTGTTTACTAGTTTTTCATCTGCATATCCCCAAAGAGACTGGGAGTCCCGTGAGAGTAGGGCTCAGCCTTGATCGCTGCTGTATTCCCCAGAACCCAGTCTCGTGCCTGACACGTAGTGGGGGATTCAAGAAATCCTTGGTAAACAAAGAGGAAAAAACACCAAGAAAATTGTTATTCCACCAGTAAGTAAAAACATCACTTTGCCAACATTTTCATTTTGTGTGACCGATTAAACCTCAAGTCCCCTCTTGCAGTTATGATCTGCATGAGTCATGAGGAGCATAAGGCTTCCTAGGTGACAACCTAAGGGCAGGTCAGTGGCTGGAATTGTTCTACTGAACCTAGGAGCTTCTCTCCTTCTGCATAGCACAATGGGCGAGTTGGGCTCATCTGCAAGCTGGGGGATAGAAGTCCCCGGGGAAAAGCCCTACTGCGCACACAGTCTTGTTCCAATATTCCTCGTAGGAACCCACTCAGATCACTCATGTATTTTGTTTTGTGCTTTGGTATATCAGAAGCAACCTGTTGTTCTTATGATGTAAATGGAAGGATGGAAACGAAGGAAGAAGGGCAAAAAGAGGGGCAAGAGGAAGGGAAAAGCAGTAAAAAGAGCAAGGAAGACAGTTCAAACCAGAAAACGGACCCTTCAGTTGCCGAGAAGCACTCTTCATTGAGGCAGTTGGAGTCCTCGTCTTTGGAGGATTGGTGGGAGACACGTTAGCATCTCATTCTGCAAGTAGCTCATGAGGGTACAGAAAAGCCTGTGAATGAAGGGCAGGGCCACGTTTGAGGAGCCAGGGGTTCCTGTTGTTCTGGATTATTAAGGAGACAATATGCAGTGGGCCACCGCCTGCCCGTCTGTCTTCGGCAGGTGGTGCCCCTCTGCCTTTCTCTGGTGAGCAGCTGCTTCCTCCCAGCCTCCCCAGAGTCTGCCACAGCCATTTGTTTCGATTTAAGATAGACACTGTCATTATTTCGTGCAGAACTTCACAGAAATATTTCCTACTAAATGCTTGGACCATCTGAGTAGCACCAGGCAGGCTGCTGGCTTCATTAATAATGCATCCGTGCTTACCAACAGGTTTAGACAACTGGTATTTAGAAGGAGTGGGGTGGATCTCTTTTCACACCAGTTAGCTTTACTCTGTCAATTCCTGGATGTTGACATTACATCCAACTGTGTTCTGAAAACCAGAGGTGCTAAGACTGTGTCTGGGCTCCTCCCTCTCACTTTGGAGTGCTTCCTGCTGGAGCTAAGTCATGGTGCTTGGCCTTCCCCCTTCTCTGCCTTTCCTTTCAAGTGTACTCTAAGGAAAACATATTTACAATCACTTCACTTGAAACCTTTTCCACAGGGGGGCTCCTCACACTCACTTTGGGCTGGTCCTTGCCGGCCCCTTGCTCTGCTCTGTTTCCGTAGATCACAGCGGCACTGAACTCTGAGACATACATCTTGGGCAAGAAGAGTCACACAATTATTTTTGGATCACTCACACTCACAAAAGAAGCAATGTACCTTCTAGATCCTTGATTTGAATAAATATCCATTAGAGGAGCTAGTGCAAAATTCAGTCCTCTGATTTGTCTGCAACCTGCCTGTACCTTGCCAAAAAGGAAATGCCAAAAGCAATGAGGGCACCGGAAATCCTGGTGGGCATCAATGACACAAAGCAAAGCCACAGAAGTACAACCAAAATGTTATCTTTTTAACGCTGGAGTGTGGGATAGATCAATGTGGCAATTTCTTTTCCAAATGATGATTTCTCGAGATTTCATTTCTAAAGCTCATGTGTCATTGTTGCTTATCGAAATACATAGCTTTCCAAGTGGAACTGTCAGAGCTGGTCTCAGAGCCCCATTTACAGTGGAGAAATTGTACAGGAGGAAGTATAAGGATATGTTTTCTAGAGCCATACATATAAAGCACAATACATACATTTCTGCACATAGGTAATGTGAATACAGAATTCAGCTTGTGTGTATGAAGTCATTAAAAATTCCTATGTTGTATTTTCCCTTGTAAGAAATAAAAAATGTGGAAGGCAGAATAACATCCACCAAAGGTGCCCATGTCCTATCCCCAGAGCCTATGAATATATTATGTTATATGGAGAGGAGAAGTTAAGATGGCAGGTGGAACTGAGGTTATGAAGAAGCTGACCCTGCAATGGAGAGATTGTTCCACGTTACCCAGGGGGGCCAATGTAATCACAGGGGTCTGTAAGTGAGGCAGAGGGAGGCAGAAGCAACAGAACCAGAGAGGTGGTGCTATGAGAGAGACCTGATCAAGTGCCGCTGGCTTTGAAGATGCAAGGGGATGCTAGCTAGCCAAGGAAGTAGGCACCCTCTGGGAGCTGGAAGAGGAAGAAAAGTGATTCTCCCTTAGACCCTTGGCTGAGAACATGGTTGTAGCCCACTGAGACCCATTTCAGACTTCTGGCCTCAAGAACTATGAGATGATAAATTTGTGGGGGGTTTTTAAAGTCAATAAGTTCATGGTAATTTGTTATAGCAGCAACAGAATACTAGTATAAAGCAGGTTTTAGAAAAAGCATGAAAATTATATACTGAAATAAATAAGTTTCAAGGTAAATATTGACAATCAAAATAACCACCAAAGAAACAGTCATTCTCCCATACCACAGGCAGCATGGAGCTCTTGGAAGTAATTTAGCACTATTTATCAAAAACAATAAAACTGTTTCCATATTTCTTAATGTGAAGAAATTGTGCTTCTTGGAATTTTCTTTTTATTATAATTTTATATGCACACACAAGTATGTGCACTTTTTGAAGCATGATTTAAAATACTAAACAATTAGAAACAATAAAAATATGCAATAGTATGGGATTGATTAAAATAAATTATGATATTTGTGCATATTATGCAACCAATAAAAATAATACTCTAGGAGAATATGCAATGACATAGAGAGATCTCAAGATGAATTATACTATATAAATAAAGGTTTACAAAACACCATGATTCCATTTACACAGAATATACACATTTATACAGACTTACTAGAGGAAAATATTGGAAAATGTTAACAACGGTTACTTCTGGGTATAATGATTACTGTTTTCTTTTACATAATTTACTAAAATGAAAATGTATTATTTTTATATTCAGAAAATACCTACAACAAACTCTTTTAAAAATTACCTTGGAGAAATGCCTTTTCCTAGGTCAAGATAGGGGAGATTGAGACTATTTCCCTTCCTAGTCACTCCTGTCCTCTGCCTGAAAATAAATTGACTATTAAATTATCAAAAGCAGTAACAATTCTGAGCTGAAAGTATTATATATGTGCAGGGAAGTGCATTGAGATGGGTCACACTCCATCAACAACAGACTGAATTTAACCCCAAATAGGGAAGATGCCTGAGGGTTGTTTGTGCATGAGGACAAGCAGGGTGTTTGGAAGCGAATGAGTAGGTCAGAGAAGAATTTCTCTTTTGGCAAGGGGTGCTGTTCTCTCTCCAAGTTCTGCAGAGTATCAGTGGGAACCAGCCACACAAGACTCACCAGACAGAGCAAAGACTTCTCTGGCTGAACTGAATGCTTTCCCTCATTTTAGAAGCTTCTGATGCCTTTGTTACCTGAATCGTGACTTCACAGCAGCCAATACATCTCTGACTCACAGACAGGCAAAGAAATAAGGCTTTTATTTATTTTAACCATCCAATATATCGAATAACTGTGTTTTGTAAAGATTTTAAAATACAGACTCCATATATATACTCTATATATGCCCTAATATATATCCATTGAACCCTAATATATATGCATATATATATACCCCCTAAATAAATACACACACACACACATATAGTCTAAATATATATAGTTTTTCAAAAGTTTTGGTTGATTCCTAGAAAAATATTTGAAATTTAAACTTCCCAAGGCATTGAAATAAATTTACATATTATTGAGCACAACTCTTTAAAAAGTGGCATTCCAATGTTGCCATGGTGGAATTGACTAGTAAATTTGGTTTGCTTCTTACAGTTTTAGATAGGTTTAAAATTTTTTAACAATATATTACTCATTTTTTTCTATGGGAAACTGAATTTAAGAATTTAATACAATTTAAAAACTGACAACTTAATTCTGTCTATATAATTTTTCATAAGCTGGCACCAATTTATTCTGCCAATTTTACTTCCTGTTTCCTGACGAGAATACAAGTCCGCCCCTCGCAGAGGAATCTCCCTGAAACATTCTTTGTTTGCTGCATATGTGGCAGAATGAATGTGTATTATCAGATTAGCACAGGAGCTCCCCCTTTGTTTAGGACAATCCCATGAGGGCTGATGGCTTTGGGTGAAGAAGTTTGGTCGGAATTTAATCCAGGAAGATGGCCTGGAGGAGAGAGGAGGCAATCCATGAATGACTGTATTGTTCCACTGACAAAATTAATGGCCATGGGGGAGGGGGGGGAAATGGAGATGAAGGAAGAACAAAACCAAAAAAGCAGCACATTGGAAAGACTGACCTGACAGAGGGGTGACTGCAGAGACAGTGACAGGGGCTGGGCACTTGTAAAGCCCCCAGGAGCAGCACTGCCCGAGGACCCGCAGAAAGGAGTCGGCCTGCTTTACTGCGTGCCCTCTCTGCGACTCTAACTCATCAGTCAACGTCCGTTTTCTGCCAAGGCTGGCATCAGTATTTTGCTCAGTGAAAGAATCAGGGTGCTGCCCACCCTGGGACAGAAGGGCACAACTGGGATAATTATTAGGTGAGCCAGGGACTTGGGGCCAGAAGAGACCTGCAGAACCCTTACCTCCCTCGCCCACCCCAAAGCCATCCCACCAGGGCACTTAGAAGTTCTCAGGGAGGCCAAGTTCTCCACTGCACGTGGAATGGAGGCTTGAGCCAATTCTGCTTGAATCACAAAAGCCTGGGTGACCTGTGCTACCATGTGGCTTGCACGTGGTTCTATAGAGTCAAGGAGTTAGTTGTCTGATAATCTTTGTAACTCTTACATAGGTTTGGGGGTTTCTATTACATGCCTAAAATACCAGTTGTTTACTCACTGCGAAACTGCAACCGCACGGGAGGTGATATACCATGAATATGTGAAATTATAAGTGAACCACAACTCATTATGTGTGTTTAACTGTATACATCAGAAATTTTAAACTAATATACAGAGGTCAAAAATTGTGCCATGCAATTAAAATGGGCGAGTGAAGAAGTCGACCGTAGAAAGTGACTCCATCCCCGTTGTCACTGCTCATTATCTCTCATTAGACTAAGGTAAAAGCCTCTTGGCTCCCTGTCGTCAATGCTCTCATCACTAAAAGTTATTCTTTACTTCGCTACTAAATTAATCATAATGAGGTAGAGTCCTGTCTGGCACAATGCCTGGCACAGGCTAGAGTCCCAAGAAATACTTGTTAAATGAACAAATCAATCACTGATTCTTTTCCATCCTACACAGAAATTTCAGTGTCTCATTATTTCCTATTTATCTTTCTAACACTATATCTTATGATGTCTCATTATTGTTCAGCAGGCTTCTGTGTCCCAGCACTGCCCCCATTCCTGTCTCTAATTCTTTCTGAGCTCAGCGTGACCTTTTCCCCCATTTCAGAAGTTTGCTTTGTCTACCTTTCAAAGACTTCCCCAAGTATCAATAGCTCTTTCTGAACATCCAAGCAAGAAAGAATAACTCTTCCTCCCATCTTTCACACCAGTTTATCTTCACCTTTCTGTAGCAATAATTATTGTTAACTTGATATTAAAGGAAGTTGTGCCCCGGATAGCTGCCAACTGTGTAGTATAAAGGCCAGAGGACTCTGACGCACACAACACAATCCACTCCAGCTGGCTTACACAGAACGGGGTTATTACAAGTTATTACACAGCTTCGAGAAATACTGGGAGGATGTTTCACATCCAGAAGCAGTGCAGCCAAAGGAACAATACACCAGGGAAATTGTGGTGTACCCCAATTCTACTGCCTCCTCTCAGTTCACAGCACCTACAAGCCCCGACACAAAACACAGGGTGTAAAACTTCAGATGCCTTTGGGGAAACCGAATGCTCCCACCAAAACATTGGGTCTCTCCACACATGACCCTACGCTCATGTTGCTCACTTCCGTTTTCAAAGTCTTACGTGGATGCATCTGCTTGGTGAAACCAAGTGCCTGTGTGGAATTCTAGCTTCAAGGGAATCTGAGAAATCTTTTTTCCAGGTGTCCACCCTCTATAACACAGAGAGGCATGATAAAAGTGGGTCAGAGAGGGTTGGGCCAACCTGCAGTAGTGACCATTCCAAATTCACTTAGGACTACCTTATCAAGTACCAATTTAACTTCATTCACAGGTTAGGAACACAGGTTTTGATAACATTCTTAACAGGTTACCTTCCAGGAAAGTAAAATAAAGGGTGCTTTGTATGAATGAGCATTCAGACATAAAATATTGATCATTAAAAAGTAAATTAAAAATCAACAATGCTGAGTGTTTAGATAATTCATGTCACTGACAAAACCATGAAGGCCATCACCGACCACGGCGAAGCGACTCATGTATTTATAATATCGGCTATTGAATATGACCACCCCCGCCTCCATGGCTACCAACCAGCTCCAGTCTCTCTGCCTTCCCTAATGAGTTTGTGACAGACCCCCGCTCAACTGCCAGGATTATTAAGGGATTCAGAAGCAGTTTCTGGAGTCACACCTCATGGAAATGATGATGGATAAAAACACTTCCCAATTTAATGAACACAAATATTTCAAAAAACCATAAAAATATATGTTTGCTTAGTGAAACATTTCTTTGTTAGAGAAGGAAGAGGAAGGGTAGCTATTTTTCCAAGCTCTAGTAATTCACCGCAGTAAAAAAGGTCCTGGAAGGGAGGAAGCTAGCTTCAAAACTACTTGTACAACCACGTCATCACCCAAACATGCCACTTAAAACTCTGTAATATAGCATCTTCATCTTCATACCTTTTTAATTTTCCCACAGCTCTGACTGAACAGACTCTCAGTAGAAACCAAGGGAAGCCATAAGCTACAGCTGTGATTCTAATGCAGAGAGAGCAGTAATATAACATTCTGTAACTCACTTCATCTCAGGAGCCCTACGTCGTTTCAAACTAAGAATTTGCCCATTATGACGAACCAGCTTTCTCCTTACGTGCCACAGGTTTTTGTTTGATCAGTTTTTGTTGTTGTTTTGGTTTTGTGGAAAAGCTGGTGTTTGGGGATACTGTACACAGGCACGTACATGCTGTGAACACTTAAGATTATTTTTAAACGTCCATTTGGAGTTACGATATTGGACAACTATTGACTTCAGTTGACTGGCACAAGGTCAGAGTCAGTAGGGCAAGTCGCTTCAATCTCCGGGTGTGTATAGAAGAGCCCATGGGGGCTGCCTTGTGGAAGAAGGGACTCTAGGCAGAGACGGAGAGTTTTCCTGGAGTGGACCAAAGTGGAAAGTAATAAAATGCGGGAGCTCAGAGCTAATCTGCCTCCTTGGTGCCCAGCCGGGGAAAGATCTCCCTGCCACCCCTAAACTTCTCAATTAAATGCTCATCCTCCTGCAGAGCAGAATGTAATTCTCCCCTGAATGTAACACCCAGCGACTGCACACTTTCCTTCCGCGCGTCATTTCCAGTGGTGCCGTGTACAGTTCAGAAAGAGAATCCAATAACACGAAGCTATTTTAATAATTTTAAAGGAAGTTTAGATGATACACACTCAATCAGGGTCGAAGAAAATAGCTGTTGTGTCGAAGGGCAACAGGTTGCTAATAAATACAATAGTTTAGGAAAGTGCTGTTTCTGCCACGGAAAAACTATATTCTGGGAAAAATAATACTCCTGTAATTCATTTCTGAAAGCTACTGAGACTTCTTGGATGAAGAATGTAGTTATTAAAGGCAAAAGTACACAATATGTTGTAATGAAATGTTTGTGCTTCACACTTCATTAAATGTTTTGTTGGCCTCTGGGGAAATTCGATCCCTCACGCACAGAAATAATGTTTATACATGGCGGTGTCACTAGAGGGAGTGCACGGAGCCATGTTCAAAGGAAGAACTGGCTACGGCTTCAGGACGTTTGGTTTAAAACACCAAAACAAGACATGTGGGAAAAAATGTGTTTCATACTGACACAAGAGCACACACAGTTTGGCTGGTTCTTTGGTTACCCTTATAGTTCACTGAAATACCACTTTTTCTTAATTTTAAAATAGAAAACTTGTGGGTTTTGCTTGAAGTACAGGGTGATAGAGAAAAGCTGATGGTCTGAATTAGTGAGATTAACCAAAAAGGCATCAGATTATTCCAAATGCTGCAGCTAAATGTAGCCAATAACATATTTAGAACTCTGAGATTCAGAAGGTTGGCAATTTGGGGTCTGCTGACTAGGTTAAATTATGGTATTTTGAAGGCAAAAATTTTAAATAGTGGTGAAATTGCAAAGAGATTCACAAAAATAAAATAGGTGGGAAAGCTCATTCATAGGAAACATAAAAATTACAATGAGTAACTTTACAAAACTCATTAGCAAAAAGAAGTAAGAGCACATGAAGAAAACTATGGAAGTTCCTGCCTGTGAACACCTTGTTCTGCTCACTGGACGGGCTCTGCCCTCTCGGCAGGCTCCCTTAAGAGGGATGGATTTGTCTGATCTAAATGAGCACATGGGTGCAACCTTTCCGAAGAAAATAGAACAAGGAAGGTAAAAGAAGTTCACATTCAAAAACAAAATCAGGCCCTGGCTGGTATAGCTCAGTGGATTGAGCACAGGCTGCGAACCAAAGGACTGCCCGTTTGGTTCCCAGTTGGGGCACGTGCCTGGGTTGTGGACCAGGTCCCCAGTAGGGGACATGCAAGAGGCAACCACACACTGATCTTTCTCTCCCCTCTCTTTCTCCTTCCCTTCTCCTCTCTCCAAAAATAAATAAATAAACTCTTTTTAAAAATCAGGAGAGAAATAGTCATGACAATGAGCTTATTTTCTACAGACTACCAGGTAAAAAAGTACTAACACCAAGATTCTTTTAAAAATACCATGTGAGATTTTCAAGGAAACATGCCTTTGCCTTAAGAACATGCCCCACCCCTCATGACATGTGTTAGCCTTGACGTCACTCCCTCGAATTCCTATTGGCTGCTTTACTGCCAGGACCCCAGTCACATAAGCAAGCGGTGACCCTCCTAGATTCTCGTTCTAAGCCATATTCTTTGTGTGCACATCTAAGTTAATTTAAGTTGAAAAAAGTTTTAATTTCCAAGCTCCTGGATGATAGTAAGATGCTAGTTATAAAGAAAGTACAACTTGAACTTGGAAGAATACACACTTGGTTTTCCTTCTTGGTAATAAAAAATACCATGCTGTATAAATTGATTCGTATGTTGAACAATCACACATGTGGCTAAAAATGAAAGCTATACAACAGGGTGGAGAGAGGCTGATGCCAAACGGTGACAAAAGTCTCGGTCTCTATAGTCATTTTTATCTGCTATATTGAACAATTTAATGTGTTATACTATATTGAACATTATGATAATATAATAATTATATATGTTACACTACTTAGGTATTATGAAAGTAAGTATTGAAAAACCAGAAAGTACGAACTCTTTGAAGAGTTTATAGTCAGAGGATCACCCATTGTACAGTGTCAAATAGTGTGCTCCTGAAGTCCCCCATACAGTTGTCTACTACAGCAATCCTGCCAGGGGCCTTTTCGCCGTTCTCTTGAAACACATGTAAGCATCATCTCTGGGGATATTCAGACTAAAACACAAATGGCAGGTAGACATCTAAGTAAAACGTCAGCTATCTATAAAAGAGCTAAGCAAAGGATACGTTTAAACAGGGTCCGTGGTCTTGGCTGCAACTTATATTTCAGTTCTTTAGGTAATTTCACCATGTTTATGCTTATTTCAAAGATTTATAAGGTCTGATTTCAGATTACCTAGACTACCCAAATAAAGAGCAAAACTTATCTTAGGAGGACTGTTTTAAAAAATAATCCTTATCATAAGAAAAAAAATTGTAAATATGGAGATGGTTACTACACTAATTGTGATAATCATTCATAAGATGTACAAATATCAAATCATTATGTCATGTACCTAAAAAAGTGCAATGTTATGTCAGTTATAGCTCACTAAACCTGGAAATAAATAATTCTCTTATAAACATGTTCCCCAATTTATGAGCTGTTCATGAGTTGTCAGCCCTCTTTAGGACATTGCTCTTGGCATCCTGTGTCTTCCAAACAAATACTTTCACTTCATGGGTATATCGAGCCTAGAGAGGCCTTGTCGATGTGATGCCTTTGGCCTTTTGGATGCTGCGTCAAGCAGGGACAGCCAAGAAGGCAGAAATCACTCTAGGTATTTCCAGTGGAGAATTTAATCCAAGATATGGGTTAGGGGTGATGGAAAGGAGTCAGACAGGGCTGGTGAAGTGACTCAGAGATTAGCAGCAGGAGCAGCAAACTGTTAACCCCCTTGGGGATCACGGGACAAAGAGAGAGAAGACGTTGCTGCAAGAGCTGAGAAGCTGAGGCCACAGAGCAGAACAAGAATTTAGTGAGGCTGCCAACCAGAAGCTAGGTTACTAATGCAGGGAGCGGCTGTCTTGTTAGGAGGAAATACCCTGGAACTTCCCCTTTTCCAACTATTGTCTCTCATTGTCCTCTGCAACCTGCAGCCAGAAGGAAGCAAGGCAGTCTGAGAAACGTAACTCTCAGAGATGGGAGCGGAGAATGACAGGCAGGCAGGGAATGGGTGTGAGATGAGAGCCCAGATGGTGGGAATGCATCCGAGCCAGCCTGGGAGCCAACCTGCCCCCAGCGAGTTCCCTGGCTGCCCTCCTTGCTTTCTACCTGGCTTCTGTCAGAAACCCTATGGCATTCCCTTTGTCCTTAGTTTTGCTTCCTCTCAGTTCCTCCAGACTTAGGCCAGAAGGTTTTTTTTTCTTTTATAAAATGTATTTATTTTGTTTTTTAGGAGAAAAACCTGATATAGTGCTCTCTCTGGCTCTACTTTCTTCATGGTCAACGGACTAATATCTAAACTCTCTTGGGTAACATCCTTGGCCCTAATTACCTCTTCATCTTCAATAATGTACATTTATAACTAATAATACTGAATTACCAGTGGCTTCCAGAACCTTCCATACCCTCTCATGCCTCCCCATGTTTATCTCCTAGGGAACAACTATGTACCCCATGTGAGGTTGCAATTAAAAGTGCAGAGTCTGAAGCCAGATGGCCTTGAACCCAGGCCCCACGCTTATTGGCTGCATGGACTTAGTCAAGCTACTCACACTTTGTTATTTTGTTTCCTTGTCTGTAAATTCAGGATAACAACAGAATACAGCTCACAGGGTTGCCCCAAAGATTAAATGGGAGTTTATGTCTGTAAAGTACTTATAACAGTGGCTGGCACATAGTAAGTACCACATAAATATATGTTGTTATGATTATTATGGTTTTATTTTCTTTAAGACTCCATTATTCCCACTCCTGTAAATGCCTCTCTTAGAGAGAGCCAAGCACTCCCTTCCTTGTGCTCCCCTGAGTCTTCGATCGTGTTGTGGTTTGTACGTGTGTTGGCCTCCAACAGCGGCACCCGGGCTCACCCAGGGCCTGACCCAATAGGTATTCACGCAGTTGAGCATCTTTCACAGACAGAAATTTCTCAACAATACAATCAGAAAAGAACAGGTAAGGATAAACTTAAATTTAACAGAAATAGTGTCACGGGATCTTGAGATCATAGAAACACTGGAACCTTCGTCTTTATGAGCCTTCAAAAGAAATTAAATACTCCTTTAGGGCAGGCTTTTACTCCTGAAACCACTTCTGTGCCCAAATCTTCCATTTTCTCCTGTTCTTTCAAATTCCACCTTCTCTATGAAGCTGTCTCTGATACATGCAGCCAGAAGACGGTCATCCTGTCCCCTCCTGTCATCGTAGTAGCCCTTGGGCAGCCCCTCTTGTGACACCTCACTCTGCACAGCCAGCACTGAGCCACCTCCCCCACCATCGTAAACCTGTGGTGCTCACTCTGTGCACAGGCTCCGGGCCCCAGAGCCGTCAGTGCTGCCCTCTGCAACACTCGCACTACAGCGAAACCCCATCTGGGACCCCCTCCCTTCTCCCACCACTCTCTGTCCTCCGGGGGACCCTCACTGCAGAGGTCCAACATGGAGCTCAGAAAAAACTGCCACCTTCTCCTACCTTTCAACAGCTACCCTTGTAAGGGTCCCTGAAATGATGTACTGTGTAGTAAATAAATTGGAACTTTCTTATCCAACATTGTATGTACACTGAGCCTCATCTCAGAAGATGCTTTCATGTTCCTTTAAAACCCTGGTAGCTGAATGATGATCTGTCACTCGCTGTATGAAGGCAGATGGTGTTCAAGGAATGTGTCAACCCCTTTTGGGGGTATCTGGGGTGTACTGGGGATGGGAGTGTTCAAGGCGTGTAATGTGGAAGAGAGACCACTCTGCCCCTTCAGCAAGTACCTCCCTGCTCTCTTCACTGCAATGGCCCACATTCTGGCTTTCTTCCTCTGTTACCCCGTCCCTTCCCCATTCCACGGTAGCCATAATGAGATTTCCAGTGTGACCCAATTCTAACATCATTCTACTTCACTCAGAACTGGAGAAAAATCACAAACCACCTTAAGTGGAAATGACACCAAATTCTGGTTTCCAATCTTATTACAACTTGTAATATGACTTGTAAATTATTCACATGTCTTCCATTAAGCTCCCCCACTTCCCAAAGCAGCTATTTTAACTTCTACTCCACCCACGCACTGTCCACTGCACAAACTCGGTATTTGCTTGTTTAATACATTAATTCAGGGTAGTCAAGTCTAGCACCAATAGGAAACAAGTGGTTCCCAAGAGGCCTTGCAGCTTTCAAAACATCACTTCAGTCAAGCACTAAGGAATGCAGGTCCATGATGGAGAAAAGTTGGCAGCTGCTGAGCATGCGGAGTAGCCCTCGGTTGCTCTAGCATGATCAGGACCCAGTCTTCCTTTCTTTGAGAGCGGCCCACCACATTCTCCTAGGGTAGACCCCCACGGGTTTGCACGTCTCCTCCCATCTCACGTTCTGGGCATAGCAACTGGCCCACAAATGGACAGATGACTTTGTCTGCAATAGAGTGGTTATTCACATGGGAGAGATTTGACTAAAATGGTTGTGAAAAATTAGTATGTCTTTTTTTCCCTTGGGGCAGCTAAGTGTATAGAATATAAACCTGGAGCTTGGGGGTGGGCATTTCTTTCCTATTAAGGGAAAGTTAGCAGGAAAAAGCCTATATAGGTAAATAATATCAAGAGATATAAAAAAATTAGGTTTAATAACCGATGACATTGGTTGAGTACCTGCATCCAGTCATATCTGAACATTAGTCTTGGGTACCAATAAATTTCCATCTTCCATAAAACAATTAGGGTCAGATTTTGATTATTTATAACCAAAAGAATCCCAACTAAAAGAGCATCTTTCCCAGTTCAAGAAGGTAGAGAGGAGAAACAGTTGTCTGTGTCCAGGAAGGAGCAGTGGGAGAAACCAAGAGGGACACGTGATGGGAAATGGTTCAGAAACCTGAGCTGTTTCTTTCAGAGGTTTTTAACTTGTGTGTTTTTTTTTTACAAAACAGAATAATGTTAAGTTCTTGTTAGTCTATTTATCCAATCTCATGCCTCATTAGCTGAAATACCAATGGTCTCCAGCTTAGCATGGTTTGACTATAACAATTTTCAATTTTACAATAGCATGAAAGTCATAGGCATTGAACTAACCACAGTTCAGATCTTGAGTTTTGTTCTTTTCCTGAGCTAGTGATACTCAGTAGGATCCTCTCTCGTGATGCTGGGCAGCGGCAGCGAGCGCAGCAGCCAGTCAGCCACGCGATCCCAAGAGTAAACAACCGGTACTCTGTTGTGTATGGTGTTGCCAGCGCTTTTGGATACTGTGTGTTGTGTTTTGATACCATCATTTCTACAAAATGCCCCTCTGTGTTTCCTACCTCTGGTGAGAAGGCGGCGTGATTACTCCTGAGATGAAGCTTACATAATAGCCCACTGTAGGCTAATGGAAATGTTCTGAGCACACTTAAGGCAGGCTAAGCTATGCTGTTCGGTAGGTTAGGTTACTAAAAGCATTTCCCACTGACACTGGGTTTATCGAGACATTGCCCACCGTAAACTGAGGAGCACCTGTATGTGTAGGAGAATGATGCACCTTCTCCTACTGCCTGCAAAAATGCATTCCTCCCTGGACGTCTGCATCCAGCTGGACTTCCTCCCCTGCCAGTAGTTCATACTTTCAGTTAGTGTTGCTGGGATTCCTGTGTGTGCTTTCAGGCCTGTGTGTGTCCTGGTGAAGACTTCATTCTCTCCAGCTGTTTCCTTTTAAAGCTGTTTTCAGGTTCATTGCTTCTTGACCTATTCGGCCTTGCTGTTCCTGTAACCCAGTCTAATTCCCCAGTTGAGCCTTCAGGACTCTATTACTGCTGTTCTGTCAACAGCTTTTTTTTTCTTTCGTCAACTTTTTTACTGCTCCCTGATCACATTCAGGGTGCAAAAATGCTAGGAGTGAACAATCATCCAACCTGCAACCCCCACTGGCAGCACACATGACAAAACCTATTTGGAATCCTTTTCCATGATGTACTAGCTAATGTGGCTAAACTCGGTAGCATCAATTCCCCTTTTGGAAGAAATCTGAAAGCAACACAGGAAGAGGGTCAAGGATTAACTGATACTGATGGAAATGTTTGCAGTGGAGGTCCAGACAAAACAGAGCATCCTAGCCGATGAAGGTCTGCATGTGATTACAGGGAAGAGACATTTCCCCGGGAAGGAGAACCCCCTTTCATTTGTGCTGTAGCTTAATCGTCCGCATCTTGTCTGCTGGCTGTATTGACTGCGGGAAGCACTACGCACCACAGGCAGAGTTTATATGGCAGTTTGAACCGCAGAGATGACATTAGTTCTACATCTAAGCCAATACGCTCAGTGCAGTTTTTCACGGCCCTTCATCTTCTTCCGTACTACATCAGGCTGACTGCTTCGGCAGGAGTTCTAATGCACTGCAAACCTATGTGGGGCAAGCTTTAAAAGCGGTTAATAAAAGAAATGCGATGGAAGACATCATCAATGAGGAAGGCTTTCCCTAATGATTCCCTTAACCTGTTTATTATTATCTCTTGCTTCCTAGAGGAGGATGATGGTTTAGCAGGTTCTACAAATCAGCTGGGGAAAAAGAACAAAAACTGGAGGCTCTTTGGAGCCAAAGGTCCTTCATCCCTACAGGGTAATGCAGCCTGCTTGCCTTCTATAATGGGCAGGGTGTGGTTTCTTCTGCTTCCTCCAAGAGACCTTCCAGAAGGAATTTTATGGCCACGGGCTTTGAGTAAGCATTAAGCAATTTGTGGCCTGTGTGGGAAGAGAAAGCACTTGTCCCCAGAGCTACGAATTCAATTTTCCTTCCTGCGGGCTGCCCAGAATTTGGCAGCCTCCATTAGACCCAACGTCTCTTTGGAGAAAGCATTTTTAAGTTATCTCTAGACCGCACTCATTCATAGAACAGCCAACTCGAGCATTCTTGAGGGAAGGCCTGGACTTTCCTGTTCACTAAAGTGCTGGGGTGGAGAGATCTAACCTGAACGGGAGAGCTTGGCAAAGTACTTCCCACTCCCTGACTAGGGGCTGACCTTCCTCTGGGGCTCTCTGGGGAGCTGATGCTGACCACTACTACCTCCTTCTCACCAGCCCAGTCCTCCCCTCTGTAAATGCACAGTTCTATAGGCAGAGACATTGTGTTGACTTGTACCGGAAAGATCTACAAGCAAAGGTGAAGCAGAACAGTATGGAGCAAATGAAAATAGAACCCATGGGAGAGGCTGCCACTTTATAGAAGTAAATATGACAAACTTGGACCCATAGGAAACCGTTTCATAGCAAAGATGTTGTCCTTTCAAAGAAAGGACTTGGCATTTTATTTTTCAAAATGAAATCTTAGATTAGTGAAACTATTGCCAGTTGCCTGGTGGAAATGACTTTATCTACAGGGACTTCATGGTACTCTCTCATGAAAAGAAAAATTAACCTCCAATAAATAAAAAAACTTTAAATTCCATGTTGGTAAAATTATTCTTACATTGTAGTTCTCATCAAGGACTAATATATATATAACACTTGAAGTTTTTCCATTAAACAGTTTTTGAGTTATGGGTGACGAAAAAATAAGTTTGAACAAATTGAAGGAAACAAATGGAAAGACAGAGCTTTCACATCCCTTAGCTTGGAAGTATGTTATTTACATCTCTGCCAATTCTCCCCCGCTCTCCCCACCCCCATGTAGCCGTGGGCAATGCCATTATTTACAAGTGTTAGGTAGAAAACCTTTTTTACTGGAGCATTCTCTTTAATTCCACAAGTATGTGCACCTACTACGGGCAAAATTGTGTCCTAAGTGCTCAAAACATATTACTGTGAGACAGCATTTGGATTTCTTTTTTAAGATTTTATTTATTTATTTTTAGAGAGAGGGGAAGGGAAGGAGGGACAGAAACATCAATGTGTGATTGTCTCTCACATGCCCCCCACTGGGGACCTGGCCCACAACCCAGGCATGTGCCCTGACTGGGAATCCAACCCGTGACCCTTTGGTTCACAGGCCAGCACTCAGTCCACTGAGCTACACCAGCCAGGGCTGGAGTTTTCTTTTAAAAGAGCAAGCTTGATGTAATGAGGACTGGTGACCATTTGAATTCTGGAAATGTCAACTCTGAAATGTCTGCGAGACAAATGAATGGGGATGTGTATCGGGCATCTGGAAATTTGGTCACAGCCAGGTGAGACTGAACGCAGTGGAGTGGTGGTGTTTGTGTCATATGATGTCATACAAAATAGGTTTCTGATGAAACATGAAGTTAAATGACCACCGAGAAACTGTTCTTTTAATCTCTTATTTAAAATCTTTTCTAAAGTGGTCAGTATACTTTCACTTGAAGCATTTCACAGTGAATAAGGTCGGCCCTCCCCACTGCCGGCCAAGTATGTGGAGGCATCAGGAAACACTGACTCCCTGAGGCCATCCGAGACCCAGAGGGGCGACGCAGGGTCACAGGGCTGAGAACCCAGCAGAGCCTGGGAAAGACCAGCGGGGAGAGTGGGCGTCTGAGCTACAGAACTGGTGTGCAAGAATTTTCTAAAGAGTTGATAAGTATCAGAGATTTTTCATGTGGAGAGAAATAAACTTTTAAAAGTAGAAAGGCAGCAAAGTGGGAATTGGTGGTTAACCCATTTAAATTTATCATATTTTTAAATTTTTACCCTTAAAGATATTTTCCCTGTGAAACTGTCATAAGTCTTTTCTTAAAGTTGGGAATTATGCTGTGGACCAAATAATTTAAATAGGACTTTGCAACATTAATCGTAAGCCTATATCAAGTTTTGGTGTCTCAATCATTCATTCATCCACTTATTACTTATTTAGGTATTTCTTATGCACAATTACTGACATCACTTTTCCTAAGGCAGTGTCCCTATATAAAATGCCCATTGAACCATTAAGCATTTTTCTTAAGGAAAAAGACAGAAGCTCAATCAAGCAAATCCTCTAGTGACCTTTGAATGAATCTGGTTCCAGCAGGTGAAATGTTTGCATTTGCTTTAGATAATCCAATAGGCAGTGCATTGCTACAAGATGGGGTTCCTGATGACCTTAGATAGCACTGGATATCGAGTCCCCCGCAAATCACCTCATGTCAAGCCAGATGTTAGAAGAGGTAAGATGGGGGCATGTTGTTTCAATAAGGAATGATCAATCATACAGCATCTGGTAAAATGAATTTAACAATAAGAGGTTAGTCTGTATCACAGTAAATATCAACGTGACTGATAAAAGCATTTTTCACTTTTTATAACTTTGACATCCTCATATCTGATTTCCACATAGTGCTGCATTAAGACCAAGAGCTACAGAGTCGAACCAAACTGGGATTGAGTTGCGGTCCCACCATTAATAGCTACGTAACTTCGGGAGAGTTCACCTCTCAGCAGCAGCATCCGTAAAACAGAGATTCACCATTTCAAGAGCTGTGAGAAGGCATAACAAGCTTTGGCTGGAGTCCGAAGAATAATGAGTGTGTGTTATGTGCTCCTGAATCAGCTCTGACTCCTGGCGACTGTATGAATGAGGATGTGCACATGGTCCTGTCCTCAGCAGCCCGGCTCGGCTCCTGCAGGCCCAGGCCTGTGGCTTCTTGGGTGGAGTCATTCCATCTCATAGCTGGCCCTCCTCTCTTCCTGCTGCCTTCTGTTTTTTTCTTCCAGAATTATTGTCTTTTCCAAAGAGCCTTGCTTTCTCCTGATGTGCTTGAAGTAGGACATCTTTGGTTTTGTCATTTTTGCCTCCAGCGATGTTTCAGGCTTAACTTGTTGCAGGACCGAACCTCGTGTTCACCTTTCTGGCGGTTAAGGACATCCATAGAGCAATCCTCCAACACCATATCTCAAATGAGTTAATTTTTTCCTATTAATTTTTTCTTCACTGTCCAACTTTTGCATCTGTACATAGGAATCAAGAATATGAGGGTGTGAATGATCTTAGCCTTGGTCTCTAAGGACACATCTTTGTTCTTAATGGTCTTTCCTAGTTCTTCCACGGCTGCCCGACTGAGTCTCAGCTTTCTCTTGATTTCTTGGCTGCAGTATCCATTTGAATTGAAGACTCACCCAAGGCAAGCAAAATCTTTAACAATTCTGATGTATTCATTAGTCTGTAATAATCTGTAGTCATGATTTTTATGTTCTTGATGTTTAAACAGCATCCTACTTGGCACTTTCTTCTTTCACAACATACAGGGAGTGACAGAGATTCTCACATATGTCCATTCTTAGTATTAGTGGTCTGATTCTGATGTACAGATTTCATATAAGTTGAAAAAATTAAAGACAAAAATAATTGTGATGATTAGGATTACATTCTCCCTGAGTGTTTTGGAGGAAGGGAGCCCTCGCGTTTCCTCTCCACCACCTTTGTGTGGACAGGTTCCTTCATTCCCCTTTTATATTATGTCAAAGCACTAACCTGCTGAGGGTCCTTTCCCCTCCTCCGAGCATATACCACGCCAGGTCCTCAATGGCCTCTGGACCCTTACAGGGGTCACCTGGCCAAGTGAGGCAGCATAGACTAGACAGTTGCTATGTTCCTTAGGATATTTTGGTGACATGATATCTAGGCATCCCTTTTTTATTACATTTCTGGTGATGCGCTGACACAAGGGAGTTCTTTGTCGCCTGGAGTGACAACAGATTTAGTCAATTCTTGGGATGAAAATAGTTGCTTTGCAAGGCGCCTCTAACAGAAGACAAATAGCTCTGCCAGATTTCCGTCTGGATAGCAATGAATGTGGTCAACATGGTCCGCTAAGATTCCAGTTTACTGAGGACCAATGCCACATTCTTTCCTGGAACTTACGTTGAAATGGACGTTTGGTTTCGGTTGGAATCTATAATAGATAAAGACTGAGGTTCACACAAGTAAAGAAAAGGCAAGTAGTTTAGAGTGGGTCTGATTGTGGACTCTTAAATTTTTAAAGTAGTATTTGTGAAGTTATAGGATTTTCAGAAACAAAAATAGCATTGGAAGGTATAAAGATTTAACTTGAACTATTTTAAAATAACAAGCTGGCAGGCATATATACTAGTGCTCATTCATTTTTTAGTGAGAAAATGATTATTGTCTCTTGAATTTGCTCTCTGGTCTGGCCCTAAATAATGCAGCCTTGGAGAGAAAATCCAGGCTGTGAGACACAGCACAAACAGTAACAACCACCGCAGATATATTATTCTAGTCCTCACCAGAAGTTTTCATTACGGATATCGATATTAAAAGGTTCATCCTTTGTATAAGTACACGCTCTAATAGGATTCTTGACAGAACACAGAAATCAACTCATTTATGTGAGTGAAGAGATTTTTCTTTCAATTTTTCTAAAGACAAAAAAGAGCACATTTCTGAAAGCCTCTTTCTGGAGGCCCAAGACCCTTTCAGAATATTCCCTGATCTTTCAGGGTAAAGATTGAGGCAGGAGTCAAATCCCACCACTGTACAGAATCTGTGCCTGGTTTTTAATTCCACAAGCACTATGTAAATACATTACCACTGTATAAAATTCAAACAATACAGATTAGTTGCTAGCAGACCTTTTCATTGGGGCTCCAGCCAAAAAAAAAAAAAAAAAAATCTGATTTCTTGATTGAAAAATTCCTGGTTGCAGAGCATTCTGCATGGGTTTTAAGGGCAGATTGGACAATAAGTTGTTCTGTACACAGACTTTTGGTTAGCAACCTGTTGTCTGGCCCAAGCCTCTTTCTTGCCCTCGCTATAGCTGATATTGGAGGCCCTGAGCCTATCCAGGATTATTTAGAGTGGCGGCTCTCTAATGTGGTCCCAAGCCAGCAAATCAGCATCACCTGAGAACTTATCAGGACTGCAAACTCTCAGGAATGCAAATATATATATTTGCACTTAGCACCTATTTTCCTTTCCTGAAATTGAAATCACTAAAGGTTCATCCAACAGGGTGTGTATGTGTGTGTGTGTGTGTGCACATGCATGCTAAGAGAAGTCAGACAGACAGAGAAAGATAAATTCCATATGATCTCACTTATATGTGGAATCTAAAACAAGAAAGAAACAAAAACCAAGCTCATAGATACAGAGAACAGACTAGTGGTTGCCAGAGGCAGGAGGTAGGGTATGGGTAAAATGGGCTAAAAAGGTTAAAAGGTACAAACTGCGGGTTATAAAACAAATAAGTCAAGGCATATAATGTTCAGCATGGTCACTATAGTTAATAATACTGCATTGTATATTCAAAAATTACTAAGAAAACAGATCATAAAAGTTGTCACAGCAAAAATAATTTTTGTAACTACAGACAGTGACAGATGTTAACTAGGCTAACTGTGGCACTCACATCACAATGTATACAAACGCTGAATCATTATGCTGAATATCTGTAACTAATTAAAGTGGGAGGGGAGAGGTAGTGGGCCCTGGGGGATTTTTTGAAAAAATTTTGGAGACTGGTATTTGTTCAACTTTTTAAAAAAGATTTTATTTATTTATTTTTAGAGAGAGAGGAAAGGAGGGAGAAGGAGAGGGAGAGAAACATCAATGTGTAGTTGCCTCTCATGCATGTCCTACTGGGGACCTGGCCCACAACCCAGGCATGTTCCCTGACTGGGAATCGAATGGGCGACCCTCTGGTTCACAGGCCAGCACTCAATCCACTGAGCCACACCAGCCAGGGCTTGTTTAACTTTTATGACTCTTTTCTATGCATGTGAAAATATCATGTATTATACTCTGGAGTATAAAATTCTACATGTATCTATTGGGCCAAACTTAATTCATTGTGTTAATCAAACCCAATGTTAGCTTTAATATCTTAGGCCTATTTGTAGAATTCTGGGAGAGTTATATTAGTCTTCTCTTAAAATTATGGATTTGTTATATTTCCATAATTGCTTTCTATGTTGTAAACAATGTGGTTAAAAATAAATCTACAACCGCCTTACTGTCTTAGAGGGTTGTATATACTTCTATTATGAATTTATTGTTGTTTATTATCTATCTAAGTGCTTCTTTTTACCTTGATTCGACTTGCTTGATACCAACTACACTATATTTATTCCCATTTTATTACTATTTGTCTGGTATAACTTTCTAATTCTTTTATTCACCATCTCTGGTCATATCTCACACAGATAGCACATAGCTGGATATTCTTTTAACAAGTATTTTTTTAAAGATTTATTTACTTTTAGAGAGAAGGGAAGGGAGTAAGAAAGACAAGGAGAGAAACATGCAAGAGATACATCGGTCGGTTGCCTCTCACACACCCCCAACTTGGGACCTGGCTCACAACCCAGACATGTGCCCTGACAGGGAATCGAACCAGCAACTTTTCAATTCACAGGCTGGCGCTCAACCCACTGAGCCACACCAGCTACAGCTGGATATTTTTTTAAAGTACAGTCTGAGAGACTTTGGCTTTTCATGCAGTCATGATATTTACTGAATTACTAGTATCTTTGAACTTCCTCCTGTTTCTCATTTTATGTTTTCTATTTACTATCCTTGATTTTTATTTATTTTCACTTCTTGTATTTGATGATTGATAAGGAATTTTTAATGATGTTTTCTTCTCTTGGCTTGTAAGTTGTATGTTTTATTTAAAATTGTCTACTTGTTAGTTTGAAGTTTTTACACATTTAAAATATTTTTCTATAAACAGTTTGGCAAAATTAGAGTTCTTTCTGCCCAACCCAGGCTACCCACAGCAATACCCATATTGAGATTTTTCATTCTGTACTATTTTTACAACTAATCTTAGTCAACTACACATTTTGTTTATTTCGTTGTCTATCACTGTTTAATGTAACATATATACCATTCTTATTGATACATGTTGTTGAAATACATCTTTCTCTTCCAAGGAGCCCTTGCATATCTGCTAATAATAGTTTGGTCATGTTTAGGACTTGGAGTTCAAAGTAATTTTCTTTCTGAACTTGGATGTGCCTCGGTTGTGGAGCAGGGAGTTGCCAGCCATTTATGTATTTATTTATGATTAAAAGTTAGTTGATACTAATTGCAGAAAACTTGGAATATTCAATAAAGAATAAAGACAATGAGTTACTCTCTATCCATCATTCAGAAATAATGGCTTAGTTTTTCTAATTTAGTTGGTGGTTTTTTATTCATTTTGTTTGAATCTAAGTGGGACTGTCAGTATAAATATTCATACTTGAAGATTTATTAATATTTAGAATTATATTTTTATTTCCTATATCACTAATTACTTAACAGAATTTTTGTTTTGTAAATGCCTTCACTGAGACTATTATCTTGCTCTAATAAGGATAGTACTAACACTTACATAGTATCGTCCTGGTTGTCCTATTAGTTTGATTTCCTCAGCTGTAAATGTTTTTGTTTGCTTGTTGAAAGTGGCACCTTTTTAATGAAGGTCCTGTGCTGGCCTATCTAAGAATGCTCGTTCTGTTTAGAGAAACCTACTGCCGTCTTGTTTTGAATGGCAGGGAGGAAGAAGATGTTGTGTGACACCAGCTGATTTTCTGGGTGTGAGTTCACACTCCTCTCCTCCTGGATGCCAAAAGACGCCTGGGGCACTGCCTCCCTCCCAAGTTCATGCACCCACACTCTCTGCCCTGCCTGGAGGCAGAAGATTTCTGTCCACGTTATTGATCCTCTTTACCCCCCTCCCACTCTGAGACTGCCAAGGCACACTGCGCTCGCCTTAAAAATGGGGAACACTAGCCCTGGCTGGTGTGGCTCGGTGGATTGAAAAATGGGGAGCACTGAAGCACAATGGGGTAAAGTGATTTGCTCTACCACCATCAGTGACGGTGCCAAGCACAAAATTGACACCTCCAGACTCCTGGGTCTACAGCTGTGTTCTGGATCATGCCAAGCAGATCTCATACCTTGGTCCGATTTGATTAAATGCCATGCAACCACTGACCATTTAGGGAAATAGTTTTTAAAAAGTAAAAGCATATCATTGGCAGGGGAAGAAATAGACTATCCTTTCAGATGTTTTTTTCCTCTAAGAATTTAATGTCGAAGACTAATAGAGGAAAATAAAATGTATTTTTCCCCCTATAAAATGAGATTGAACCAAAAGACTCCTGGCAGAAGGCAACATTTTCCAGGGTGAATGCTAATGCCGGGGACGGTCAAGGTTAGTGAAGGTTTTCTTCACTGCTTCGGCCAGTGCAGCCACTGCAGCCACTGCCTGTGGCACCGCTTCCTCTGACTGGGCCTCTGATCTGACCACGGACATGGCTAAGCTGTGAAAATTTGACTGACTCCTCATGAAGCTGAAGCATGGTGTGGAAGGTGACCCAACACACGAAATTACTCCATAATGCCCCCCGTGTCTTAAAAGGGAATTCTGCATGCCTGCACATACATGCTACAGAGAGAACAGTGTTTGATCAGAAACTGCAAAAATAACATATCCGAATGGAATTTCAAGGTAAGTAATGGACTAATTCTAAAATGCTGAGCTGCTTTAGTGTGATTGGACTACGGGATGACTTTATTTTAAAGGTTATGATTTTTAAACATCATATAATGTTGTATCAGGTAGCTTTTGCTGCACAACAAGCTCTCCTAAAGGCATTGGTGCCTACAAAAACAAACTATTTCATTCACAGTCGGGCCATCTGCAGAACTGTGAATGAAATAGTTTGACCAATTTGACTTGACTTCCTCTCGGGTCCACAGGCAGAGGTCAGATCAGCAGCGGCAGGTGGACCTTGAAATGGGGCACCTGTGCAGGCCACCAGACTTTTGGTTCAAGAGCCTTGCACTGCTCCTTCCTCCTTGCACACTTTCTCTGATGGTAGCCCGGGGAACGGGAAGGAGGAGATCCACGTCCTGAGGTGCCCCTGCGTGGCAGATAGTCCTCTTTTGTTGGCCCAACTACTTTTCCTTCATACGAGCAATGATACTGCAGTAGTGCAAAACTTGCTATTGCTTTCGTGCGGTCAGCTCCACTAATCAAGCTGTGGTCTAAGAAGTAGAAGTGGGTAGTAAGAGGCCCCAAGAACCTGCTGGCATTGAACTCAACTCCAAGGTATTTCTCTCAGAAATCTGAACACATCTTCTAAAGCTGAGCTTCCGTATCTAGCCACCGTATCACATTCCAGTCTGCAGTAGTCCCCAGCAAGCTTGTGGCTGCCCCTCCCTGTGTCATTTCTTTTCTGCCTGCTTTCCCAGCCCATTCTTGGGAACCATGAAACTCTCAAGAGGGCTGGTTCATGCTTCCTCCATCCGGCTTTCTTATCCCACCATGCTTCCCCAGGGCTCCTGTCCCTGGACCCCCAGGGCAAATGTGCAAGCCCTATGACCTGGTCAGAAGACATCAGGTGTGGAAGAGTGATCACTTCTTACTGACACCCACTAACTTTATGAGGAGGTTCTTTTTCTCCCACTCCCTTTGGCTTCAGAGGAGAAACCAACATGTACCTGCTTCTCTTTCCTTTAAGGAAAATAAGAGGAGATCAGGTTAGAGCCTCTAAAAGTGACCTCCTGCCCCCTTTCCAGTCTTCCTTTTACAAGGAGTGAATGAGTGGATGGTGGGGTAAGGGGCTGGAGAAAGGTGCTTATCTCTTATTTTGCCCAAATAGCACCTTTCAGGAGTCCCTTTGGTAAGGTCACTGGCAACCAGCCTGAAGTTCTCTCTGACTTTAAAATGTGGAGAGTGTAGTGGCCTGTGTTCTCAGCTGTGAGGTCCAGGAGCCAATACTGGGAAGTTGCAAATAGACTGCACAGAGCATTTTATATTATCATGCTATACAGACAAGTCTTTCACATGGGCAGTATCAAAAGAGTCCCAGTTGTAACGTCGCTGTGATTGTGAACAGAAGTCTTTTACTTCAACTTCTGTGGCCCATTTTTCTTTATCCCTTTTGTAGATCACTCTCCTTCTTCTTCACCTCCTCCTCCTCCTCCTTCTTGCAAATTAAAACAATTTATTGTAAGAGTTTAAGAGTACCTTTATACGTATTGATTAGCTGAAATATCACAATTCATTCTCTTTCCTTCAGCACCAAGAAAATTGATGTGATGGCCAGCCTTATGTCGGCTTCCTCTATTGGTCTCTTATCTGACAAGACACCTTTGGCAAAGGAAGGACAAAGGCTCATCAATATGCTGCTTTTTATCTGCTTGACGCTGAAATCAATGGACTGCAGAAGAAGACCCTCTATCAGCTCTGTCAGAAAGGATCACTGCGCTGGGCGAGCAGGCGACCTGATTTCTCTGAGCTCTCATTCATTCCTGAGAGCTTTCTCGCAGCTGTTACAACAGTGGCACTGCCTTGAGGTCAGAGATAAAGATGCTGTACCATCAAAGGATGCTCAGTACGCCTGGAAAGGGGACTCCCTCAGAGTGTGAGATGATATAATGGTCTGCATATCCGGCCCTTGGGAGAAATCACATTCGCCATCTCTGGGACACGTGACCTGCAGGACCTGCATTTGGGTTTCTGGAAGTCCTAATTTGTCACAAGTGACAGCTGGGATTAGAGGGTTACTCAGCACCAAGGAAAAAACTCAAGCAAAAGTGGTTGGATTGGCATAACCTGTTACATGAGAAAAATTTAACATCTTCCTTAAAAATTTTTAAATGATAAGATGTAGGCATTTATAAATATTTTATATGATTAACCAATATAATAATAATTCAGTAGAAGAAAATAATTTGCCAAATACCTTTTAATACTGTGTATTTAGACACTCTCCATTCATCAGTGCTGACAAGAACAATCACACGGAATACTGAATTCCACTAGCAAACATAAACCTCATGGAATTCGGTTTCCCTGACTTGCAGCTGCTGAGCTCATGCTCACTGTAAAAGACAATGTCCCAGGAACCTACAGCCTCACTTGTGACTAACCCAGGGCAGAAGAAAAGTGAAGACCATTGATTACAGAGAGTGACATTCAATTATTCTGACGGGTGAATATCTAAATTATCAGGACAGTTCATCGTTCTCTGCCTGAACACACAAAACCAGCGCACTCTAAAAGGCAAGAGAGCCTTCCACTAAACCCCTAAATTTTGCCTAAAGTACACTTTCTTTTTTTCCTCATAGTGGCCAGTAGTTATATATTTTTTCCCCTGAAATACAACTGCTCATTCTAAAGTAGCAACATTGACTCTTGAGATTTTGTTCCCCTCCTCTCCTTGTCCTCATCGCTGGTGACATCCTGCAAGCAGTGACAATATAGTTAAAATCCTGGGAAGCTGTGGAGGTACCTTGGCGAGCAACACATTCAGTGACGACTGTCAAGAATTCCTCTGAGGAGGTGGCGGTGTGTACTTCAATGGTTTCTTACTAATGGGGTGGCCAAGAACAACCCAAAGCAACACTGACTGAAGGGAGGGTGTGTGTGTTGTAAGGCACAGCCTGCAGGAGCACTGATCACAATGTCAGGGGCCAGGGTACATCCTCACAGGTACACGTCCTGTAATGCCCCCAAAAAGCACAGTCAAATCACAACTAAAAATCCCGGAGGAAGGAAAGAGAAAGTGCAGCCATATCAGGTCTAAGGAGAGAAGCAAGAGCCCAGTGGTCAAGAGTGAAAGAGATCAGATTTAAGCCAGGACATGGAGTAGAAGATGAGTTCACTATTTATGAGATTATCAATGAAAGATTCACCTCAATAGAACAGGAAGACAAGAATAAAAACTATAAGGAATTACTTCCTATCAGTCAAATAGGCATTAATTTCTCCTGCTAGCTAGTGGGACATTAACCAAGAACTCAATGACCTGAAAACCCTGACATTGCCTCCAAGATTATATGAATTACTCCTAGAAAATAACTGATGGGAGGTGAAAACTTTCATTGGCACCCAAAGCCGCTTCTTTGCTAACAGCCAATGAATGCTTCATGGGCATTCTCACAGGGGCCCATGCCTAGCAGGACCCTGCCCTGGTTTCAGGCACTGTTGATTCATCTAAAAATTGTTCATAATTTTCAAACAAAGGGCCCCACATTTTTATTCCGCACTGAGCTCAGCAGATCCCCACACTTACTCTCCCTCCTCTAAGGGGCGGTGTCGTCCTGGAGAGTGGGGGCCCTCTGCAGCCCAGAGCCTGTGTTCAGCCATCTGGGCCACACACTGACTCTCATTCCACCTGCCAGGAAATGAGTTTAGATCTAGGTAGATCTAGGTGTCACGAACACAAGTGAGAACCAAGAAGTAGTAACTCGAGAAGGTTCTGGAAAACCTTTCCTCAAACTTAAAAAGAGACGCTGGAGGAATGTTCCTTGTGTTCCAGAGGGAGGCCATCAGAGAGATCCTGAATCTGACTGCTTCCTCCCTTTTCTTCTGTATCCAGTCACCTCTTACCAGGGCTGCTTCGGTCGCCTGGAAGCACACTCCATAGTTCCAACTCCCCCACAGTCCACTCTCTATGAAGGAGGTAGAAGACATCTCTGACAAATATAAATCATGTCACCTACCTGCTTAACACTCTCTCAAAATTCCCACCTTCTATAAAATTCAAGGTTGTGATCATGGCCGATAAGGCCTCTATGCTCTGCCACTTGCCTTCCTCGGTGATCTCATTTCCTGCAAACCCTGGCCTTCCTCAGCCCTTCCCAGTCACACTGGCCTCCTTCCTCAGACACGTTGGCCCTGCCCCTGCCCCTTGGGCTCCGAGCCTCCTTGCAAGCCTTTCCTCGGAGGTGCCCACGGCACACCCCCTTCCTCACTCAGGCCTTTCCTGGCAGCCAAAGAGGACTTCTCAGCAACCAGTTATAAGGGAGCAGCCCCTTCACCACCGTCAGCAAACCCAGCTTTCTTGTTCTTCACTTGTTCAACTACTTGAAATATTATATATTTATCTCCCCCCACCCCCAACCAATATTTCTTTTGGCTTCTGTTCCCATTACAATGGTAACTTGATAAAGACAGAGAATTTGTCTCATCGAATAATACAGCAGCAGTTCTCTTTGGAAACCTATGGTCAACTTATTCCATTGGGTTCATACAGCCCCATTGTATCACCAGTACCTACGACCATGGCACATAAAACTCATTAGATAAATAATTGAATAAATGAATGAGTATTACACCCAGAGTTGCTAAAGCCACCCTGTGACCCCCAAAGGACTTTCTGGACATGGGGTGGAAGGCAGAGCAGAAAGAACCCAGACCCACTGGGATGTCCCAAGCTGTGGAATTCATCAATCAAGCATAGCCCTGCCTCCTACCCATCACGTGCAACAATGAGTTATGTCACTTTAATAGGATTTGCTGCTTACTCACAGCAAAAAGTGTACTAACTGATGAATAATTCTAACCTTCTAGAAGAACTTGACATTATTTTGGAATATATCATCCAAGAACACTTTTTCCTTCCCTATTTCTCATTCATTTGGGGCCAGTTAATTTTTTTAAAGATGTTATTCATTTATTTTTAGACAGAGGGGATGGGAGGAAGAAAGAGAGAGAGAGAAACATGAATGTGTGGTTGCCTCTCACAAACCCCACACTGGGAACCTGGCATGCAACCCAGGCATGTGCCCTGACTGGGAATCGAACCAGTGACCCTTTGGTTCACAGGCAGGATCTCAATCCACTGAGCCACACCAGGGCTGGGGCCAATTAGTTTTTTGTTAGGGGTAGTTGTCCTACATACTGTAGGATGCTCAGTAGCATCCCTGGCCTCCGCCTACAACATTACATTTGAATAGCATCTCTTCAAGTTGTGACAACCAAAAACGTCTCCAGACATTGTCAGATGTCCCCAGGAGGACAAAATCAGTCACAGGTACAGTGTAAGCCTCTCCAAGATCACACCTTGCCTTTCCCTCCTTATTAAATTCAGAAACTAGCAGAGTATCTGGCCAACGTTCAGGGAATTGATGTAAACCACAGAATGTATGACGCTGCTCCAGCAAAACGCCAGTCCAGGCGGTGTCACTAGTATCCTTCCAGTTACTTCTAAATAAAGATATTTTTTAGTTACAAATGATGTTTCACTACTGAGAAGGACAAAGGAATTCTGGGTTTTCTATCTAAAAGCAAACAGCATATTTGAAAAATGCTTCTAAACACTGTGACCCAAGGCTGTTCTCGACTGAGGTAGTGCTGGCGGCCTTGCAGGCTCCCTCTCTGCCCGGCTGCGTCCTGCCCTGGTGAAGCCCTCACTGCCTGGCCCCACTTCCGAGCTCTTCACTCTGCAGGTCGCTTGCACACCCAGAATGAGGGCAGAACCCCTCCGTGCGTGCTCACAGCTGCTCAGAACCAAACCTTGAGCAGAGGTGCGGGATTCCAACAGCTGACCACCAAGTGCGTGGGCTGCTTCCTCTGCCAGAGCTTTTGGCTCCTGTTTACCGGGCTTTCATCTGCATTTATCTTTTCAACCAAGTGAATTTAAGTTGTGTCTTTATCTTTTACGACCAAGGCGGCTGACATCCCCTTTCTATCTTAATATGACTTCCTAGTGCAGCCCATGTTCTTCCTTAGGAGAAGCTTATAAATATTGTGAGATGGGAAACGGACCACTTCTAGGAAAGCCGAGGGAGCTGGGCCCGCTGCATGTGGGAAGGACTCTGACTTCCCAGCACCAGAGGGTAGGACTCAAAGAGGATATTTCATATTTAAAAAGGTAATTTATGGTTTTTCTCGCACCTGCCAAATGGCAGGCTTTGCATTCCTCTGTTTGCACAGTAAATTATGGAAAAGCTAAGAGACCCTGGAGAACTCAGCATGGTAAAGCCAAATGGAGATTCCACCCCACCCCCATTAAAACCACCACACAAATTAGAAGAGAAGAGAAATTATTTGCTTCTGCTGATGGACCATGTGGCAGAGCAGTGCTATTTTCACCCAGCTGCGTTGGCCTTTTGCTTTCTCTGCTTTGGGCTTTGTGAAAATATAAAGTTAATTTGGGGCTCTTAGGTCTAAAACTATTATGGCAGGCCCTGTAGGCTGGATATCCCAATTTCAATTCCCAGCTCCCTTCTCCCTTGTCCTGCCTCTAACTTAGGGGCTGGCAAAAAACAAAACCCAAACCGTGTGCTTCTCCAGCCTCCCTTGAAGCCTGCCTGGGCACGCCACCTGTTTGCACCCAGCAGGACGACACCTGAAGTGTTTTGGTGGGGGATTCTGGGAAAGTGTCTGCTCTCCTGATATAAAAGACGGCTGTTTGTTGTGCTGCTCCCTCTATCCCCTTCCTGTTTTTTATGTGACATGTCCCTGGCGTTGCAGCCACCATCCTGAGGCTGTGAAGCATCTCTTCCATCAGGGGGCAGCTCCACCATTCTGGTGGGTGAAAAAAATAAACCTGTTCAATCTAGCAGACACCTGTTTCGTTGTTTTCTGCACAAAGTATTTATAATGGAAACAGCTGTGCCTATGCTCTTGTCGAGTCGCCGGGAAAAGAAACGCATTTGTTATAACCATTCCCTCTCTCCTCTGTGCTCTCATTAGAAATCCATCAGTGTGGTTAGTCCAAAACCTACCTGGCATTAAGTATCAATCTAAGCCAACAAGGATGCTATACAGCTCCAGCTGGTTCCAGAAGACAGGTTGCAAATCTAGGTCATAGTCCTTGGATGCCTGACTTTCTTATGGCTAACATTTATTGAGTGCCTACTGTGTACTAAGCATTCTTTAAGTGCTGCTTTAAATGAATCAACTCACTTAATGTTCAAACGAACTCTGTGAGGTAGGAACCAAGATCATATTCATTTAAAGATGAAGCAATTAAGTTAGAGAATAACTACCTTGTCCAAGGTTACCTAGCTAATAAGTAGCAGATGACTTCAACTTCTTCATGATGTTTTATAACACATTAGTTATGATAAGTTATAAAATGTATATATAACATAACATGCTGTATACTTACTCTGTAAAAGTAGTTTCAAATTAGAACAAGTTACCTGAAGCTTCCTCGGAGCCAGCTCAGAGCTGCCTTCAACGTGCACATTTGTACGACAAATACCAGAATGACGTTATTCTAAGGCAACTCTAGAACAAGGTTCAGCATCATCAAGCGTACAGAAAATAGGCCAGAAGACACAACCCTAAGATTCGAATAAAATATTGGTCCCTCTGCAGAGGAAATAGAACATACGATTGTATTTTCTCTTGCTTTAGAATGAAATAAAATAAACCCAGAGAATTGTGTAGATCACGTGTAAAGTAAACACAAGCTCAGTTATTCCAATAACTCTCAATCCCTCACTAGAAGAGGAAGACTCCTTCAAGTCGAGGGAAGTGAGTTAAGGACAAATACAAGGAAACATTACTCAGAAAATAATAAACTTTTGGAGCCTATTACCACAAAAGAGGTACAGACAAGTAATATAACACATGGATTACACAGGTTTTGACCAAATTTATGAATGTCAGAGCCAGCAGTGGCTACTGAAAGCACACCTAAGCTTCACGGTTAACATCAGGGAGGAAAACACCGTCCTTCCCTGGCAAATCCCTCGAGGCCTCTGCTGTCAACACCACATTGGGTGGGATGGAACACCGGGCTTGCCGGGCAGTGCCGTTCCTAAATTCCTTCCAGCAATAGGTGTCCAGGCCCAATGAACATGCATCGCTTCAATAGAAGCACAATGGGAAGTGTTTCATTTTAAACAGGAAGCTTAATGAACTGCTGCTCTTGGACTTTATTATTTATGTAATCCGAGTTAAACAAGAGGAACGATGTCAAGTTTGGGGCATCAGAGGGAAGCCTAGGTTCAAATCCAGGCTGGACCACTGAACAGGCTGAGGAGCACATTACCTGCCTTTCCGTACTGTGCTTTCTCACATGTAGAATGGGGAGAATCATATGTGCGAGGCGGGCATTTTCCTGAGACTTCCATAAGAAAACACTATACACTGAAAACATATATATATTATTACTGGAGTGATTGCCAGTTATAAGCAAATCTCAATCATTTTGGGAGAGGGTTTATGGGATACATCAGGACAGGGTCATCCTGGCTTTATTTTCCTGGAGAAAACTGTTAAAAATATTCCAAAAGTACTCAAGACCCAAGTCAAATGCCTCCCCACGACAGCGTTTCTTTTTCCACTAAGTTTCCAGAAAACTCTAGACAGGCCTCAGTTAGAGCATTGATATTATTGTTTATCTGCACACTCCTGCCTCCACTTAACTGTGAGTTCTTCTAAGACGGTGGCCTTGTCTTATTTATCTCTGCACATTTATCACAGTTCCTGGTATACAGCTGGCAACTCATAGATGTTGACTAAGTTAATGGGTGACTGATTCTGGGTCTCCATTCCACAACAGTGGAAAAAAGAAATGACCCAATTATAAAATGCAATAAACCTACAGCAGTTAGGTACAAAACCAAGACCGATCCTTAGCTCTCCAATTTCTGCATTCCAGTCTCTGACTCCTTTAACTTGGAAATAATAGCGTGTTGGTTTTATTTGTATGAGAAATGAAAAGACATGATTTATAGGGTAGTCACACCTTTACTAAGTGCATATATTTGAAATCCTAAAATTGCATTCCTAAAAATACGGCATTTGCTCTTTAAAGTAAGATGAATATGATATGATTTTTGGCCAGAACATCAAATTTGAGGTAAACCTCTTCAAGCAATAAGAAAACCACCAACCTGATTTTAAAAAGCAGGCCAAAGATTTTAACAGACACATCACCAAAGAAGATGTGGAAAATCTTCTCAATGAAAAATAAGCACGTGAAAATATGCTCCATGTCACATGTCATTAGGGAAATGCAAATTAAAACAACAAGGCACTGTTGATGGGTGAACTGCACACCCGCTAGAATGGCCAAAATCCCGAACCTGACAGCACCAAATGCTGGTGCGGACGAGAAACAGCAGGAGCTCTCATTCCTGCTGGTGGCTACAGACATGTTTGAAGACAGTTTGGCCTTTTCTTACAAAACTAAGCATACCCATACTATACCATCCAGCAATTACATTCCTTAGTATCGAAAACTTATGCCACACAAAAACCTGTACTCAGATGTTTATAGCAGGTTTATTCATAACTGCCAAAACTGGAAAGCAACCAAGATGTCCTTCGGCAAATGAATGAATGAATAAATAAACTGTGGTGCATCCAGATAATGGAATATTTTGGAATCTTATCAGTGCTAAAAAGAAATTAGCTATGCAATTTTGGCTACTAGGCCATTAAAACCAGAATGTGTGTGTTTAAAAAAAGCAGAAATTAACTATCAAGCTGTAGAAAGACATGGAAGAGGCTTAAACGCACATTTCTATGTGAAAGAAACCAATCTGAAAAGGCTATGTACTCTAGGATCCCAACATTCTGGAACAGGCAAAACTACTGGAGAAAGTAAAAGGATCAGGGGGCAGGGTGGGGAGGGAGGAACAGGCAGAGCACGGAGGATTTTTAGGGCAGTGAAAACGCTCTGTATGATACTATCAATGAAATATTCTGTATGATACTATAATGATGCATACGTGTCATTATATATTTGCCCACACCTGTAGTATGTACACCACCAATACAATGCAAACTCTGGCCGCTGGGTGACTATGATGTGCCAGTGCAGGGTCATCAACTATAATGAACGTAACGCTCTGGTGGGGGGTGTTTACAACGGGGGAGACGACTCATGAGTAGGGGTAGAGGACAAAAGGGAAAACTGTACTTGCTTTTCAATTGTGCTGTGAATTAAAAGTGCACTGAAAAAGTAAAATCATAAACAAACATGTTTATAGGTGCATGTGGGGTTCATGTGTACGTGTTTGCGGTAGGTGTGGGGTGTGTGTCGCCCTTTTCTCACTTAACAGCGGGCGAAAGAGTGAGCGTGGAAGGGGTCAGTAGGCCACCGGATGCCAACGTTGTCCTCAGTGTCCGGGGTGCCAGCCCAGCTCCCCTGCTGCCTTTGGGTGGGATGCCAGGCCCGCTAGACTCAGCACATTCCATTGCCAGTCCCAGCTTCAGTGGCTGCGCTGACACTCCGCTTCTGTGAATTCTGAAATGCTGGCCACTAACGTAACAGTCTTCCTAGTCAAAAGGGCCTAGAGTCACTGCTTATTTAACATTTACCCTTCCTCATGTACCATGCTCATGGATTGGAAGAATTAACATCATCAAAATGGCCATACTACCCAAAGCAATTTATAGATTCAATGCAATCCCTATTAGAGTACCCATGACATATTTCACAGATATAGAACATTACAGAAATTCATATGGAACCATAAACGACCCCAAATAGCTGCAGCAATTTTGAGAAAGAAGAACAAAGCAGGAGGGATCACAATACCTGATATCAAACTGTATTACAAGGCCACGGTAATCAAAACAGCCTGGTACTGGCATAAAAACAGGCACATAGACCAATGGAACAGAACAGAGAGCCCAGAAATAAACTCAAGTCTATGCAGTCAATTAATATTTGACAAAGGAGAGAGAAGCATAAAATGGAGCAAAAATAGCCTCTTCAATAGATGGTGTTGGGAGATCTGGACAGCTACGTGCAAAAAAATGAAACTTGATCACCAACTTACGCCATACACGAAAATAAACTCAAGATGGATAAAAGACTTAAATATAAGTCGTAACACCATAAAAGTCCTTGAGGAAAACATTGGCAGGAAAATCTCAGACATTCCACGCAGCAACATCCTCACAGACACATCCCCTAAAGCAAGGGATATAAAGGAAAGAATAAACAAATGGGACCTCATCAAAATAAAAAGCTTCTGCATGGCTAAAGAAAACAGCACCAAATTACAAAGAGAACCAACAGTATGGGAAAACATATTTGCCAATGATACCTCAGACAAGGGCCTGATCTCCAAAATATATAAAGAACTCACACGACTCCACTCCAGGAAGACAAACAACCCAATTAAAAAATGGGCAAAGGACTTGAACAGACACTTCTCCAAGGAAGACATACAGAGGGCCCAGAGACATATGAAAAGATGCTCAGCATCACTAGCCATCAGAGAGATGCAAATTAAAACCACAATGAGGTATCATCTCATACCAGTCAGAGTGGCCAACATAAACAAATCCACAAACAAATGTTGGAAAGGATGCGGAGAAAAGGGAACCCTAGTGCACTATTGGTGGGAATGCAGACTGGTGAGGCCACTGTGGAAAACAATATGGAATTTCCTCAGAAAACTAAAAATGGAACTGCCCTTTGAACCAGCAATTCCGCTGCTGGGATTATACCCTAAGAACCCTGAAACACCAATCCAAAAGAACCTGTGCACCCCAATGTTCATAGCAGCACAATTTACAATAGCCAAGTACTGGAAGCAACCTAAGTGCCCATCAGCAAAGGAGTGGATCCAAAAACCATGGTATATTTACACAATGGAATTCTACGCAGCAGAGAGAAAGAAGGAGCTTATACCCTTTGCAACAGCATGGATGAAACTGGAGAGCATTATGCTAAGTGAAATAAGCCAGGCGGTGAGAGACAAATACCATATGATCTCACCTTTAACTGGAACATAATCAATAGAAGAAAAAAGCAAACAAAATATAACCAGAGTCATTGAAGTTAAGAACAATCTAACAATAGCCAGGGCGGGGACAGTGGGAAGAGGGGATTACAGGAACTACTATAAAGGACACATGGACAAAACCAAGGGGGAGGGTGGAGGTGGGGGAGGGAGGTGGGTTCAGCTGGGGTGGGGTGGAGGGATGGGGAGAAAAGGTATACAACTGTAATTGAATAACAATAAAAATTAAAAAAAAAAAAACAAACCATTTACCCTTCCTTAGCTTCTAATGTAGCCAGGCTGACTACGCTGCGCTCGGATTTCAGCCTTGGCCTTCCCCAAGCCCCAAATAACATTGGTAGTTAATAATACTCGTGGCTCATTCTGACCAAGTCCGCATACATATTTCTTTCACCTCTCTGCATCATAAATGCATCCTACGCTAACCTTATTGTCATTATTTCCTGCTGTCAATCTCATATCGGAATAGGCGACGCTGCTCTACTTTGTCATGGTGAAAAGTTTACCCTGCAAATTTTCAGCTCCTTAGGTCTTCCATGAATGGCGGGGCTTATCTCCTGTGTGCTTCTAGGCATCTCCAGGGCTCTGCATTTAACTTCGTACTTCTGAAAGCATCTGTACAGAGATAATACTAATGTTATTGCAACAGACAGGCAGGGCCTCATTTCTTTCTGCTTTGACTGAAAATGCCTGTTCGTAGTGAAAATGTGCAGACATTGGCGTTTTTTGTGTGAGGCCTGGATGGGTGTGGGTCCAGCCATTGGCAGCAGGAAGAAATAACATACAACTGCCAGGTGGTTTCATTTTTTTAAAAAAATACCAGTCAAAACTGACTGGTGAACCACAACCTTTAAAATTATTTTCCCAAAGGACCCTCTACTCTGAAGCTGGGAAAAACTCCTGAATCCACTCCCAGTTCTGAGACAGCGTTGCTTGGAAGAGTGGGTGATTTACATCACTTTTCTCCCAAAATAGCTACTTACCCAGACACGGTGAGGGTTTTAAATTCTGGGTACAACTGCTTATCATACTAAAATTCTTGGAGACCTCATTTAGAATTCATAGTATGAAGGTAGAAAGTTGTAGACACGTGATGGGATTTAGAGTTAGGTTCCAGTCTTTACTGTTAATTGTTTATTTGTAATGCACCCCTAAGCCTCAGTTGACGCCTCTGGGTAATGGGGAGAATAAACCTGCTCTGACTAGGTTGTAGACACAGGGCTGTCTAATGAGCTCGAGATAAATATGCATGCGAGTGAACTCTATAAACGATCCAGTGCTTTGGAATTTAAGTTATTGTTCTAATACTAAAACAGAAGTTCCTGAAAAAATAACCACTTAAAGGGAACCTATTAATGGTCCTGGTGACATTTGCAGCCTGGGCTTTCTTAGGTCATCCAAGTTGAAAGGTTTATTTTGTTGGTTTGTTTGTTGGCTTAATTCTCCTTATGGTTTCTCACTTTTATCCCCAAACAACTGAACTCTGAGCAGAGTTGTCTCACGATGACAAGCAATAAGGATTAGGGAAAAAATGGTGTGAGACAATAGTAAGTATTGTAACTTTTAACCACACACACTGGCAACAAGAATTTCAGTAGAAAATGATGAGCCGTCGCCATCCCATTAGCTTGAGTAACAGCCCTGGCTCTGCTGAGACAATGCTGACTCCTTACTTGACGTTTCCACCCAGGGTTTCCGAGAGGCTCTAAGTGATCCTGGGTCTGCCTAATGACCATGCCACCGTCCCATAGCCTCCTACTTACTGTTGGAGCTGTGGACTCTCAGCTCTTTGAGATCAGTGACGTCTTCTCTCCAGGGGACTCTGCGGGCCAGTGACCAGCTCAGTTTCCCAAGCAGGGAGGGTGGAAGCAGCTGAGAGAGCGAGGCTGGCCCACCTCGTCTCTGAAAGGCCCGTGCAGTAAGCCACTGCTGGCGGAGGCACAGAGGGAGTCCAACCCCACATCTGACACTGACGGGCCTCAGCCTGCCCAAATCCCTGTGTACGGCTTTTTCCTAAGACACGACCAAAGAACAGATGGAATGTCACCTGCCTGAACAATGCTGTTCTCAAGGTGAGGTTTCCCTAATAGCCTCTACATCGCAGACTATGGAACGGCTGCTTTCAGAAACGTTGTAAAAGCGGAGAGGGAGCAAGCACCCCGCAGAGGTCTAAGGATCAATATATAGAGCGCTAAAACACTGTTGAAGCTTTGTTTCAAGGCCGTTATTCCATCTCAGACAGATGAAGTTCACATTTTAACCGAAGGTTGTTATAACCACTAAGTGAAACTACAAATCTATAATCTTTAACTACTTTCATTATTAGGTAATAATGACTATGGACATATAAATATTGATTACGACTTTTAAAATAACCATGATATTGAGTAGCCATCAACACGAAACAATGAGGTTATCACACAAAAGAAACTGGGCTCTGAGCATACATGAGAATTCAGGTACAAACACATAGTAAGAAATGCTGTTCCAGAACAGTATCTCTTCAACTGCTCCCTCCCCATTCATATCATGCAGCCTACGTACGGGCTACGAAACCTAGAAGTAACTTAAGGAAAATGTGTAGCATGCAAATCATAAGAATCAAAGTCAAAATATATAGGTTCCATTCCAACTTTCACAATTTGTCCGGCACATATGACACAGGATAAGTCACACGCACTCTCTTAGAAGCAGCCTCCTGGTCTACACCTTGACCCTTCTCGGTTGTTGTGGGTTGAAGACTGCTGAGTGACAGAGGGTGTAAATTTTTTAAACTCTCGAGTTCCCATTCTGTTTGTAAAACATCCCTTGTGGGAATGGATTACATCAGGAAATTGGTGTGTTATTTTGGTTAGTTTATTCTTTCTGAAGGCCGTACTCTTCATCAGTACTTTTATTTTGATGATTATTATTGAAGCATACATCATTGTGATAAAATTCCTCACTGCCATGGTTTGGGCATTCTTTTCAGGTATACGTTATCACCAAACTTTCCTGCACACCTTATGAGAGTAACTTCAGGCATGCTTTCATTTGGACGACAGGCTGTGGCACTAGCAATAAAAAAGCAGAGTCTTGAAACACTGGCACGCAGCGCTGGGCTGCCTCCCTGCGCACACAATCAGGTGTTGGGAGCCCAGGGAACTTGGGCCGGGGTGAGCAGCTTCCACGGCAACTCGCTAAGCCCTGCGAGGAGTCTGGAGCAACCAGCAATCTCATGTGAAATTCTTTTCATCTTCCCTCCACGCTCCTGTGAAAACCAGGAGCATTTCTGAGAGGCACGGAGATTCTCAGCTGTTGCAACAAGGCAGTTCTCTTGTATTCGAGCTCATGAAAGGAAGGTCGTGTTCATGGAATCACACACACAAGGGCACAGGGAGGCGGCGAGCTGACAGCCCGAAATACACATGCACCCCCTCCCTTGGAAGCTGGCTTTTCACTATCTTGCACAAAGTTAATGGAAACCAAGGAACTACCATTCCAGATTCGTCACTCCCTTTAATCCTTAATAAACCAATAAAAATGGGCAGCCTGTATTGGGAGCAATTCTAGCAAGCAGGGCTCCAGGAAACAAGGCTCCCTGCAGACTCTCCCTTGATCTTAAAGCTGAACTTGAAACATTTATATGCACGGAGCACCTGGCCAGGAGATGTGAGAAGGCCTTTTTTTTCCCCCCCCACCTTGGCTCTATTTCTTTCTTTAATAATAAATTCTCAGTTTTCTTTTTTCCCTTCCTGGAAACTGATTCCATTCTAAGTAATGTTTTTGTTCTTTCTTAATAGTTTAAGAAAAGCAAGACAAACTTGAAGACCCCCCACTAACACCCATCAGGTTTCCCACCAGCAGACCCGTATCATCTTTCCTTTAGGAAAGATGAGGCAGAAGTCAGGGCAGGCTCATTCCAATCAGGTGGAGGACTTCTTTTGTTTCGATTCACAGGTTAACCTGTCTTGGAATTTGGTGGCTGCACAACTCTCCCTCTCTCGCACACCTTGCTGGGTGAAGAAGTGAGGCGCTGGGTAAGCCATTCTGACTACTGCAGCTTAAAGACGCAGGTGTCCGAATTAGGGCCGGAGGTTTCAAAAAGGAAGGAAAGCTGCAGGCTGTCCTAAAATGGGAAGGCCGTCTGCGCCACACCCTCGCCAGGACACGATGCGGCTGGTGGTGGGAGCACGCACGCAGCCTGCCACACAGCCTTCCTCCTAAATCAGGGCGAACCCAGGGCACAGACCTGGCAGCCTCGTATTTTGAACTACAGGTATTTCGAGAAAGAAATGAGAGTTTGAAAGAATCCTCTCCCCTCTGTTTCTTTCCGTTCTTCCTTTCCTACTTCATCTACCAAACAGATTTGAGGAGACTTCCTGAAAGACACACAATGCAAAAGGATACAATAAATAGTTGAAATTGGAGAAAGGGGAAAATAGGTGGAATAACAAATGCCGAAGAAAATGCTCCCAAATGTAGAAATACCAATGGCTGCTGGAAGGTGACACTTTGGCTCTATGGGTGCTGTGACCCTGGCCAGTGCCCGTCACTGCCACCCCATTCAGCCCATGCCCCAGCCTCGCCCTCCTCTGGGTGCATCCTCCATGCCTGAGTGACTCCTCTGAAGAGTAACTCAGATCGGGTCTCATTCCTGCTCCCAGCACCCAGCACGTCAATCGCTACCTGCTACATCTGGACCAAAGTCAGAATTCTTCCTCGTAGCATGGAGGGCCTTCATGACCTGTCCCCTCACTGCTCTCTGGCCACCCCACTGCCACCCCAGCACTCCTCCCCCTACCCTCTGGCCACACCAAGCCTCAGCCCACAATTTGGATATGCCCTTCCCTGCACGGCCTTGGGAGAGAGGCTCTTCTGCTTCTCCATGATGAACTTAAACTCCCTCCAGTTCGGATTCATGGGCAGTTCAGATGCTCCCAAACCACGCTCGCCCCCCCCTCCTCATGGTGTCTGTCACACCTTCTGTTTACTGAACAGCTTGCTCGCGCTGCCTGGTAACTCTCTCTGAGAGTAGCAACTGGGTCTAGCTCTCTCTGTATTTTATTCCCTGCATCTAGCAGAGTGCCTGACATGTTATTGCTTAACCATATGTTATTGTCTGTTGCATGAATAAACAGCAACAATAACAGCTGACATCTGCTAAACATGTACCGTGGGCCACAAAAGAGGCCCGGTATTTTACCTTCATTATCTCTGTGGGAGACAATCTATTTCTCACACTAAAGCCATGAGGTAAGTCATTATCATCTTCATTTTACAGACGAGGAAACGGAGGCTTTCAGTGACTGAGTGTGAGCGCTCAGCTACTAACCCAGGCCTCACCGATTCTCAAGTTTGAGCTCTAACCACTACCCTACGCTGCCTTTCTAATGACAAATAATGCTTCCTAACAGTCTGAACAAAAAAAAGTGGACAATATTCAGTGACCAGATTCATAGCAACTGGAGGAAAAAAATGCATTGACTATTGGGGAGAAGCATGGCTTTTCCTGAATTCTGAACTTTAAAAAGTTCTTCCTCTACGTCAAAGCATTCCCCAGCGCCCTGCTTGCAAGCAGCAGTCTGGGAACCAATCCCTGCCGTGAGCAAACAGCAGATTTCACAGAGCTTCTCCCGGGAAGGTCCCTAGTACAAGCCAGTGGCCCCACACAGAAACATAATTCACCAAAGTCCGTTCTCCACCAGGGAAAACACAGTTCTTGAACCACAGGGTTATTTAATTTGCCAAAATCAAAGCCAGCAAATGTTTCTGTTGTCATTCAAAGTCACTTTCCCCTTGAGAAGAGCGAGGAGGAGGAAAGTTGGTGGGCACGAAAGGCAAGGACCTAGAAAGGTGACGGCAGGTGCACAAGGACCTGCCTTTGCCAGCATGCTCTCGCCAAGGGAGCTCTCAGAGGGCACCGTGATCTGGGCCCAATTCGTCCTCCATAACCCAGAGATGCCGAGTCCCAGGGTCCCATCTGCTCCAGCATCCCCTAGGCTGTCAGTTGTCGCTTGTCTCCTTGCGGGCGGAGGGGGGGGGGGGGTGCCACTTTCTGTGGTTTTGTTTAGGAGTTAAAACCTGGCTACTCCCTCCTTACTGTCTCTGCCACAGAGGCTAAAGGCCCTTGACCACAGAAAATCACACACACACACACAGGCGCACACACGCAGGCATACGCCTTTAGTGTTGGGTGCAGTGTTTAGCTTGGGGCCCAGTGCCGTCTGCACATCTGCTTTCTGAGTCCCCCTGAAGACTTCTCTCTGAAACAGCTACGCCTTTGCCAATTGTCGCTGGTATCAGCCAGTGCTTCCGGCCTTAGAGACATTTCCCCTCAGAACTCGATAGGGTTCATTTTCTCCACCTCGTTTCCAGCACTGTGAACAGGAATCTTAGCCCTTGTGAATGCAGAACTTTGTCTAAAGAAGAGCAAATTTGTCTTTAACTACAATGCTGTACCATCTCAACAAAAAACCAGCTATAAATGTTAGTCTTTTTCGTGTAAAGCCATGGGCCTCAGCATCTGTTTCTGAAAACACACACTTCTCGTCTTGCAGATGTTTGCAGTTCTCCCCCCACCTACCCTGCTCACACAAAATGACTTCCAGTGAGGTAAACCATACAAAGTCTTTGAACAGGACAGACTCCCTTTCCCCTCGAAGACATGAAGAAAAAATTTACATGCAAAAAAATCTGGAAATTCTAGGATAAAAGAAGAGAGGCTGGAATCTTTAGACTATTCACAACCCGCTGGTGTGCTTTAAAGGGACTTTGTAAGTAAATGAGTCTGACTCTGTCGCCTGGGAGAGAGCAGAGCTGCTTACTGACAGAACATACATTGTATTCTTTCCACTAGTGAGCTACGAAATTTAGAATTTGACAAGAGTTGGTGTGAACTACATGTCTATGTTATGCTTTTCAGTGTCTCATCCTGCACGGTATTCAGTGTCTTTTAAGGCAACAGTTACTAGTTATTTAATACCATCTTATTTTCAGTTAATTGTTCCATCAATAAAGGAAATGGTGAAAAGTTCAAAATGATTCAGAAGAGAAACTTGAACTGGTTGAGAAATAAGTCCAAATTTCAGAAGCAAGACGACAGACATAAAACAAAAGGAATGTGGTGTATTTATCTTGCCAAAGAAAAGGGACGTTCTATTATTTTTCTAGTCAGGAAGAAAAGCAACCACCTTAAATCTATGAAGGGAAATGCAGGTGAGACTTCTATAGAAAACGACTGTGTATTTTGTGAGAGGGCAGAATATGCCCAGTCTGAGGAGGAGTGGAAGACGGGAGCAGCTCACCCTCAGCGAGGTGGAAGGGGGCAGGCACTGAAATGAAGGCGCACCTCAAAGAAGTATGGAATGGCCACTGATTCCTGGGGATCGCTTCCTTCCAGCCCCGGGATCAGCACCTCGCCTACCACTTACTCAACAGCCCTTGTGTAGCGGAGGGCGGCCTAGCACTCAAAAAGAGCAAGCATCTCTCTCCTGATTCCTGCTCATCTGCGTATAGAGACCCGGAGGAACCTCTGGTGCAATATTAATGCCAAGTGCTCTCGCTTAAGTGGCACAGCCTATGTTCCATTACAGGCAGGTAAGGAGAAGCAACCAGGTTAAAAAAAAAAAATTGCCTATGCACATCCCAAACTTTTCGATAGCCTGTCAAAATAAGGGACAGTGGAAGCACACAACATAACAAAATGCAAACACCAAACATAGTCCTTTTGAGAAAACTTCTCGGCGTTCCCTGCGTGGCTCAATCACGCTGCTCATTAAACAAGTCATTTTAATACTCACTGTCAGGCCATTCCTCTAGGTGCCAGGATTCCCTTTTGAAGCCTGAAGGTAGTCTGCGGGACGGGCTCGCAGAAGGGTAAACATGTGGAGACCAGGACAGGTCTTCTGGTGTTTAAGACCTGCCATCTTCTAAATTTAGAGCCCCCCACCCTCTTTTTTTTTTTTTAATTTGGTTTAAAATATTTCAAAATTTTTATTTTAATTTTTTAGTTTGCACAGGCACAGGGTGCTGTGAAACCCACCTCAAGTGTCTTTTAAAAATTAAAACAGGGTTGATTTGTAGTGTCAGTGGTTCCTGCTGATCAAAATCACTGACAATTCTTCAGGAGGGAAGAGGTGCAGTTTGCCTCTCTCACTAGAGAGCGCCGCTTCATTTTTCTGTTTTGATCTAAATCTGAATGTTTCCTGCAGATGATTTTTGTGCATTTTTAAAGGAGAGAAACATGGAATGAAATGCTCAGAAAATAAATGTTTATTTGGACACACAGATTCCCAAGCCCGGGCCAGACAAACCACCGGCGCACCAGGTCCCTCTGCTGGCCCAGCTCAGCCGCAGCTCCTCCCACAACCACAGCTCAGAGACTGCAGCCTCGGAATTGAACCTTCCAAAACAGAACGTTCTGTTGGCTCCATTCCTACCGCTGAGGCTCATCACTGGAATGCAGGGAGTGGTGAGTGTGGACACCAGTTAGAGTGAGAAAAACAAGCAGCCGCCCCAAACGAGGACTGCTCTCCATTGTGCTTCTGACTCTCAAGCAAATGCATATTTCAATTCATGTTCCATTTTTCTGTAACTGTCTTAAAAAAATTAGAAGTGGCTTTTATGAACTATAAACACTATAGTAGTCTTCTTGTCTTTAAGTTCAAGCATTTCTTAAAGAACCAGAGAAACAAATGAAGACAGGAATTTAACAAAGCAGTAAGTTTCCCAGAATCTTGCCTTCTAGCAACAAACAGTCACAGAAGTGTAGCTTTCGGAGCAGCTGATTTGATTCTTTTAAACTGGAGAAGAGTGTGATGACATTCTAGGGCTTTTTTCCCCTATGAAAACCAAATGGTTCCACAATGTTTAAAAAGTAGCCGTAGCTTACTTTTAAACACATTCAGGAAAGCACCCTTCTCTTTCTGTTGTCACTGTGAGAGCCTTTATGGAAGCCCATGGACTGACGCCAGAAAAGGATGGTGGTATTTTCTAATGCTGATTGCCATGATATTTTTAACTACAAAAAAGAGGAGACAATATTAGATAGAGAAAAAACTCATAGGGTCAGTTGACTTAAATGCATCAAGGCAAATTATATTTGAACAGTGATTAGCTGGTCTAAGTCAAAAAGTAAATAAGGATCCTGAGTAAATAATGACAGAAATAGAGACAGAGACACGGAGATAATAGAGGAGAGGGGAAGAGAAGGGAGGAGAGGGGAAGAGAAATGACTTTGAAAACTAATTTTTCATATAGCTGATGGGACCCTCAAATTTTTCAAAAGTGATAATTAATGACTTTTAAAGATATATGTCCTAATATTTAATAGAATAAACAGAGAAACATCATTCTGGAATATCTGAAATCATTTCTGTAGAAATCGCCCACTCCCCAGTTGGAGAATCTCCCATTATAAGAAATGTACAGAATGGGGACATTGTTAGCTTTCTAATCATGTCAATGTCACCCTGCCTCCAGCTCTGATAACCTTTGTTCTAGACACATAGGGTGAATAAACATTTCAATTATTAAAACTATGATTTTTACAGTGATTTCAAATTCAATGTAATTGAGATGCTTAAGTACTTTCACTTAAGCCTTTTTCTCTAAAAAGAAGTGCATGTGGCAATTTTATATTAAATTGAGCTAAAATTCCTTTTGCTTTGGGGATTCTGTTGCTGGAGAAATTAAGTCCACTAGGTCTGCTTCCAAACATCACTGACCATCAGAAGCATGTGGAGGTGATTTTAAAAATCCAGACAACCCATACTCCACTTCACATGTACTGAATCTGAATCCCTCAGGAAAAGTCCCTGGAATCTTTCATATATTTGTTTATTGTTACGCTACCATGTTTGGAAGCCACTGCTCCAGGATGTTGCAAAGTCAAGAGAGATGTGAGTGATCGGAATAAAAGACCACCAGCGTCCAGGCGGCTCCCTGCAGCTACAAAGACCAGAGGAACTGAGGCTGCACTATGGCCTATCAGCATCTGCACAAATGCCTGTTCTCTAAAGATGCATAGGGCAACGCTGTTTAGTGTGCTCTCTGCGTAAGTAAATTGCAAACTAATGACTTAATGTGCTTCCACCTTATTCCTGTTATACAGAGTGGTACATTTAAATTACTAGTCTTTGCTTTTTTATTTTTGATTTGGTTGTTGGACAAATAAATCCATCCTGTTTATTGTAGTCAAAGCTGTAACATGAAAGAACAATGTTGCCATCTAGTGGTGAATGGGAGACATTTAAGAATCAGGCTGTCAAGTGAAATGCCATATTGGAGAAAATGAACCCTAAAGAAAGAGGGTAAACTAATTTCAATAAAAAGACATATTATTGAAAGAATTTCTCTCAACTATGGATTACTATGAACAGACCCTCTGAACCCAACCAAGTGCCGGCTTCTAGTCCTGGAATCACAAGTAGTGATTGGCTGAGAGCAGAGACGTGTTTCACTTGGCTTTTTAAAAAATAACATTGTAAATTCACTGTTTTGTATTTGTGTAGGCTCGCAAGTAAATTTTACTACCGGAGTCTCTTCAGTCATCAGTGACACCATCCTACACGACCAGGATAGGCCCACTGGGTTCCTCCTACTCATTGCTCAGGCTGCCTGAACCCAAAAGCCCTTTAAGAGGAAGATTCTACAGCTCTTCGGCATCTCTGACTTCTTTGGAGAGAAGGGACATCACGCGGCTTCTGGAGGTACTTCCTCTAGAAGCCATCTCAGACTGAGCCCTTCTGAGCTCGAAGCCTTGAGTTGTGTGAAGAAGCTGGCCTCCCAGAATATTTGGATAAGGGAGACTTTCACGTGTGAACACTGACATGTGTGAACACTTATCCACAGAAGTTAGCTCACATATAATCAGAAAGGAAGGAAAAGGCATCAAGCAAAGAAAAGGCATATTATTAGGCAATTTCAGTTGTTCTAATTTTAAACATTTGGTTTGGTCTAAGTGATCTCAATTAGGTCATGGCATTTCTTATGTTTAATGCTGCTGTAACTTAATTTTATTTCTGAGTTTACAAGACCAGCTTTGGGGGCAGCCAGATATGAGAGTATGTGTTTAAAAGGTGGAGGGCGTAACACTGTCTCTCCAAGAGCTGGGAGACCCTCTGTCTCATTCCCATGGCCCAGGGAAGGGCAGAGGGGCCGGTGGGGTGGAGCTCAGTGAGGAGTGTCTTAGAGGGGTATCTGGGCACACTGAGGGTCACCTGTTCTTTTCATCTCACGGGACACACTTCCATCTTTACCGGAACAAAAGGCACTCTTACTCAAGACCTTCTTCTTTTTGATTGGTATAGGCATCTGGATTTGTTACCCAGCCCCTTGAAAATGAAAAGGTGCCTGACCCCCAGGGGTCAGGTAAGGGCCCACACAGAGGGCCTGCCCCAGGGGAACACAGGCGGAGAGCCCAGAGCAAAGTGGTCGAGAACACCAGGTTCATGGCCGCCTCTGGGTGGCATTGAAGACTCTTGCTGCTGGGGCCTTACCTACTGGGTTTATTAATTACATGTAAAAATATTAAGAGAGACTTACCGTCTGTCAGAAATCAGTCTTTGCCTTTTAGATAAATGAACTCATTTAAATCTCAAAACACCTAGGAGGTAGGGTCTCTTATTATCCCCACTTTACAGATGAGGAAGTTAAGGCACAGCAGGCTTACATGGCTTGCCCAAGGCTGCAGGGCTAACAATCGTAGGCATGTAACTTGGTTTCTGGCAGTGTCTCCAGAATCCACGCTTCTAACTATTGTTCAAAACTGCCTTATTGTGTGGAACTCCAGCCCCATCCACAGAAGTAGAATTCAATAAAAACACAAGTAAAATTCCAGGGAACACAATAAGTTTCCCTGCATTAATTTAAAAGCTTTGGGGACCTGGAGTCTCTCAGAATGCTAGTCCTCATCACACAGAACTGCAGAGGTAGATGGCACAAGACACTGGACCACCTCCACACCAGGAGTCACAGCCAGAAAATGATGTACAGGGTCTGGCAGAAGTAAGGCCTGTGTGAGTGTGATTGGGAAGGTAGTAATATGGGTGTAATAATTTATACTCATAATTTGAGCATTTCCCCTAAAATCGTATATGATGTGCTTGAGTATGATATTGTTATTGTTATGTTACAGAATTACATGCTTATGATTTTGTAATAAAAGAGTTTGTAATAAAAAAGGGGGCGCTATTTGTGCCCAACCCTGTGGATGATCAAAAACCATTCTATTCCAAATATCAGAAACTATATTTTAAAATGTCTTTCTTCTATCCATTCATTGTACTTTTTTTTTTTTTTGTCACTCTTGAAATCATGACATTGAAGCAGAAGGAAAAACAAGCTTCTTTGGGCTTTTGGTAGTTTAGCCATTAAATATATAGATACATATAAGTTTGTTCTAGAAATGCTTATTGAGCACCTACTGCGTGCAAGGCGTTTGCTTGATGCTGCTGCGAACGGAAAGCTAAATGACAAGTCACTGCAATCAACTCACAGCCAGCAGGGGAGATATTTAAAAAGGTGTAAAATGACCGTGATCGTACAATGACAGAAGAGACTCTTCCTAAATGAGAGGCACGGAGCCAGGAGGCCCGTGAAACCTATAATTCTCTGCAGCCCAGCACGAGCCCCCCCCCCCCCCCCCCCCCCCCCCCCCCCCCCCGCTTGACCACTCGGATGAACAGCACCGTCGGAACACATCGTTCAGACCCTCAAGCACACTAGATCTTCGTCTGAAATTCACTACGCAACCGCAGAATGGGAGAGAGGTCGAAAGGAAGCAGCCAGAGGATGGAGCTGTGTGCAGAAGCCGAGGCCAAGATGAAGCACCCAAGAAGAGCAGCTACAATGGGCCTGTTAGCTCTCCCTTCCAGCCACGGCTCTGACAGCACTCCGGTGAGGGCTTCACGGCGTCTTCAGGAGGTTTGCCGATACTCCTCCTAACTTCATTCTCATCAACAGTGTCTTATAAAAATTGGCTAGTGTCCCTTCGTTCTTCACCCACTCATGAAGACATGACTGCACGCTTCTCCTCTCTGGAGCTGCCAGTCACGACTGTTAGTTACCCAGCCCGCCTCCATCCTAACTGTGCCTCCATCTGGCCCCTGTCCCAGGCATTTTCCCAGCACTAAGGGTCTCTGTCACTTTGTCACTGCTCTTTGCTTCTATGCCAGCAAGAGTCCCATACAGATTACTCGGGTTGAGTTAGGTTAAAGGACTCTGGCGACTTCACAGAACACACTCTCCTAACGCTAGAAATAAAGGCAGAATCTGTGGTGCCCCAAGGAAAACGGTGCGCGCCAGCACAGGGAGTCTGAGAGACTTCCAGGCAAAAGGCTGCAGAGTCCTTCTGATCTGCAAAAAGTGTTGCTTGGTCTCCAGATTAAACCACTAAGATTTGTGCTTTGAATCTTGATTTCCCACAACCTCCAAGCAGGAGTTCCTGGTAGAGACTTCAATGCCCCTGGCCCATGAACCAGGCCAGGCTGACTGGTTACATCTGGTAAAAGCTGTCAACAAACACTGTCGCCCCGAGTTTCTCCAGGGGAGTTTCAGACTGTAAATGTGCGTTCATAAATCATTAGTTTGTTGGTTAGTTAGCCTGGTGACCTGAACTGGCCAAGACTCAAAGCCCGACACCCAGCCCTCTGTGGAAATAAGCAGAGAGCTGCTCAGTTCAGCTGTAAAATAATCCTGCAATGCAGGAGCTCAAACAAAAGAACCTGACTGTGGTTACCTTAGGCACAGGGGAATTGCCTGGGAGGGCTCGCCCAAGGACAGTGAGGGAGTTGCCCCTGGAGAACAGGCATTTAACACGACAGCTGTGGACAAGGAAACAGGCAGCCGACAGAGGTCCAACCGAGTTTCCAGGCCCTTTGCTCCTCTATTCCAAATTCAGATGGATGGGGAAGGGGCCAAGCTTGACTTGGGTGCTCGCCCCTGTGTAGGAAAGTGTGAGACCCTGACAACCGCTGCACTAGACTGAGTAAGAGGTAATTTCTGAAAAGAAAATTGACTTATCAGATCAGCAAAATGCATTCTGCCGCTCATTACAGCTCATAACCCATCTTTGTACACGAGAGGCGGGAAGCAATTCCAGAAAAATACTGTATGTCTAAGACAAGGGCATAAACTCAGTCCTTCTGCATTTTGTCCTCCTGGGCTCCCCTCCCTCCGGCACTCCGTCCATCGGCCGGCAGCACCGCACAGCTATTGCCATTTGGAAAATGTTATCTACTAGCTGACGTAAAAAAGGGAACAAAATAGCTGGTGGCTTTTATAGTAGGTTTTTCTTACTATAAAACTTAAATGTATGTTCATTATAAAAAATTTTGAAAATGAAGAAAATTATAATGAGAACAGTTAAAATCACTCGTAATCTCACCACAGAGAGGTAGATTCCTATCAACGTTTTGTTATATTTACTTCCAGGTTTTAAGTTGTTAGTTTTGTCTATGCATTTGTAGAGTAAGAGAAACATTAATCTATACCTGTATTATTACATCATTTGGACCATGTAGTCTATTCAGTGTTCAGGGGGACTTTGGCCTTTTTTAAGAAACTTTGTTTTGTCTAGTCATTATATTTTACTCAAATTTATAGTTTTTTCCCATATATATTTTAAGAAATCTGTATTTTAATGGCTTTTAAAGAACCATGTAGAGTAACTGTTACATAGTTTAAAAAATACAGGGAGAAGTCAACTCCATGAGCTCACGCAGCCTGGAAGAGGGTGCCCGGGAGGGGAGTGACTGGAAATCAGCCCTGGAGCTTGCTTGCTGGGCAGAGGCAAAGAGGGCATGAGCCAGCAGAAGTCAAATGATTTAGCAACAGGCAGAAACAACCCCCCCCAGAGTCCAAGAACTGCCCAGCCAGTCCCTTCTGAGAAAGAAAACACTGTTAATAACGGAACTCGAGGTTCTGGCATCAATTTAACTCGTATCTTAGTCCTCTCCCACCTCTGGCCTCAGTCTTCCCCCCCGCGCCTCCCCCGAGAAGTGCTATATTTTCCGGTGTCTCAAACCCTTCCCAGACCCATTAAGAACTTATTTATAACTGTGGGAGCTCAGCTGGGGCCACTGTGACGGGCAGACGGACTGTTGAGGTGTCTCCTGAGGGGGAACTGGTGCGGGAGCTTCGAGCTCTGACCATGTCATGAGAAGCAGTGATTCATCCAGAAATGGAGAACAGCGTGAAAACTGCGGAACACAGACAGGCATTTGGGGGGGGGGTTGTTTTGTTTTGTTTTGTTTTGTTTTGTTCTGGCTACAGTGAAATAATAATGGGAATATTTTTTACTTTCTGTAATTTTCTACCCGCCTTAGTTTGCTCTGCAGTCTGATTCCTGACCCATTGATGTTAGAGGTAGATAAGTGACCAGATGTCTTCTTATAAAGCTTAATGAGATGAAATTATGAAGTTGGCTTGGGAGTGACTTTTTTAAATTGTCACTTATAAATAATAGTGAATAAACAAGTATTATCTGATCATATAAAAAGGGGGGAAGTTTTCAAAATATTCAAACTTGACTTGCCTAAAAGTTTTATTTAAGAATTGATATTAGGTTTTCCTACAAAAATTTCACGGTCTCTTAATTTTCCACAGGAAATCACCGAGCTCTTTTTGGTTGTTAACAAGGTGGATGCCGAGCCCCCAAATCAATTAGACTTGATATTGTAAACCCAGCAACTGTGACATGAGGCAACTCTGACTCCCCCCAAAGCAGCACTATAAATGTAAAACGTGTAGATTCTGGGGGTGAACTCCTGGTAGGTAACAGCATAGACGGGTCACTAATCTATTCACACTGTAATCACATTCATGGGTGGAGAAAATACAGATTTCCGCTTCCCCTGTAATTGAGTTTATACTTCTCATACACACCCACCTTCTAGATAATGAAAGAAAGGTACCTTAAGCAACTTAGCTGGCACGATATTCTAAAACATCCCTTCAGCAAATGCTACATCTCTTTAGGCCAAGTTCAGTCTCTCCTATGTCACCCTGGTTGGATCATCTCTGGTTTTATCAGCAGGGAGTGCAGTTTCCATGACCCTGTGGTGGCAGAGGAAATAGGTGGTCCACAGAACCAGCTGGCGTCCTCTGGCCCCCACCTACTCCTTAGGCACAGCGACTTGTTCCATGTGGATTTAAACATTGGGCTGTAACCAGGGCATCTCTGAGCTTCCCGTGGCATCTGCTATTGAAAGGCTGCAGTTTTTCCAGGCTTCGTGGTCGGGATTCTGTGGAGCTCCCTCACTCCTGATCTGGGCTTCAGTGTGCCCACCAGTGCTGCGGGCCCACTGGAGTCTGCCTCATCTTCCCTCTGCCTGTGGCCGGGCTGTCCCCTCTGCTGTGGGTCACATCCACCTCCCCTGTGTCCCACTGTGGTGCCCTGGCCTAGTCACTGGCTCCCCTTGGAGGCCTGTGGGGCTGAGTGCCTTCCATACCACAGAAGAGCTAAAGGGACTGCTAAATTGAATGTATGCTCCAACTTCCACTTCTTGAAATCCTAACTCCCAAGGTGATGGTGTTAGGGCGCAGGGCCTTTGGGAGATCATTAGGTCATGAGGGTGGAGCCCTCGTGAGTGGGTTAGTGCCCTTATGCTTTACAGGGGCCCCCGCCTGACTGTTGGGCCACCAGTGGGTACAGAAGTGGGTTCTCACCCACCACAGAACCTGCCAGGGCCAGTATCTTTGACTTCCCAGCCTCCAGAACAGGCAGAAACAAATATAAGTCATTTTTAAGCCACTCAGTTCACAGCATTTTTGTTATAGCAACCTGGACAGGCTAAGGCAGGGACCTGGCAAAGATAAGCTGGCCCTCCTGCTCCACCTGCTGTCCCCTTGGATGCTCACTGCAGCGCTCCCAGGCTGGCAAAGGATCCCTGGGCTTGAACGGGATCCTCTCCCCTCAGCATCTAGTCTCTAAGAGGAAACGCGGAAACATACAGCCTCTCCCATTTCCCCTCCTTCTTACAATCTCCCGATGGGGAGGGTTGGGCCAGGATTCCCATTTGAAAACTGCACAAACAGACCAGCCAACCCCACTTCTAGAAGCTTAAAGAAGCTTGGTTATTAAAAATTTCTCAGGCTTGCTTCCCATAGCTTGGCTTGCCAAAGAAATTAAGAAAATCAGCTTTAAGATTCAAGCCTCTCTAGGCAAATGGTTCTTCATGAAGGTAGCACTGCCCGTCAGAGGGCATTTTGGAAAGTTGTGGGGTTCTTTTTGGTTGTTATAAAAACTGGAGAGCTGGAGGCTATTGGCATTCAGTAGCTGGGGCCAAGGATGATGGATGTCCTGTAATGAAGGAGGCAGTCCCAAATGAAGAATCATTCCACCCAAAGTTTATGTCGGTGAAAAAGTTGTTTACAATTTTCTGAGCTTAAAGTCCTAACTCTAGCAAAGCATTTGGGTGGCTTAAATATAAAGCATATATTTAGTTTATTTAAACCAATATAAAATTTTCAGTAATGCAACTACCATACAAGTGAGGGAATATCACTCTTTGCCCTGTTTGAAATGCTAAGAGTTTTTCACCATCTCAAAAAGTCACCGAGAGCAGAGATACTTTTTGCACCGGCATCACCTGGCTGAGTGGGCTGCTCAGGGCAAGGATGGAGGCCCACGCCTCCTTGGATAGGTGTTCCCAAGCATTAGGTTGAAATGCATATTATTTCACCCTAAGTCAATGTCCTCTACTTCCCCTTTATATTTCAATTACAGCACTACTGCACATTGCTAATTAAAGGATGCAGTAAGTAGCTTATATTAGCTCTAATATTTCATTTTAAAACAGTAGAGAGGGAATAAAAAGATTTGTTATATACACAGGGTTGGGGTCAGATTAGTTTAAGAGCTGCTGCTCTGGGCAGCCCCCATTTCTTCCTTTCCATCCTTAGCTCATAGGATGTGCCAGGAGTGAAATGTTCCCCAGCCTTGCTCCCCTTTATTCTCCTCAACCAGTCTGAGAGGGGGGCATTCTCACCCCTCTTCTATAGAGCAGGGGTGTCAAACTCATTTTCACCGGGGGCCTCATCAGCCTCGAGGTTGCCTTCAAAGGGCCGAATGTAATTTTAGGACTGTACAAATGCAACTACTCCTCAACAGTGAAGCGAGAGCTCAGTGCTGCTGCTGGGTAGAAACAAGGTGCCGGGCAGATAAAACAAGGTGGAGGGCTGGATTCTCAGCAACCCAGTAAGTGGGAAAGCCCATATTCAAATTCAAGTCCACTGGCTGCAAGGCCTGCCATCTTGGTCATTCTGCATATTAAACTGATATAAAAATATAATGAGAAAAGGTCCACTTGTGTACATTTTGCTTACCACCATATTTCTATTTACATGTATAACCCATTCATTGAAAATACTTACTGGCAATTAAAAGGACCTGCAACCAAGAACTAGTCTTCTGTTTCAATGAGCCCTCAGTGGACTCCTTTAGGAACTGTGCCACCTAATTGCCCTACTTAGCACATCTCTGCTGCAATAACTCCCTCAATGTTTTACGTGGAAAAAAACACTAATTCTTACAATGTAAGTTAGTAGCTAACAATTTTATAATGTAATGTTTCTCTAGAGTCATCCAAGAAACCCAAAATACTTTAGCCACATTAGTCCTATAAGAAAACTAGTCCTACCCCCTAATTATTACAAAGCACAGTGAGTACATTTCCATCCACGCTGTCACCTGAGATGGGAGGACATTGTAGAACACCTGAGAAGCACTCACGCAGCTCCCGGCAAGGGTTTTTCTCAGAAGTCATCTTGCACCCAGCTCAACAGAGAACCTCGGCGGATAGAAACAAGGACAAGAGCGACGGCCATGTACAGAGTGCCTAGGACAGGCTGTGCACCATCACTTTAGGTACATTATTCCATTAAAACTCAGGACGACCTGTGAGCTAGGTGTCATTACCCTCACTGTGCAGACGAAATGGTACATGCGCCCAGGGGCTACAGTGGCCAGGGGCACCCAGCAACCAGGGGCACAAACTGCGTTGGGAAAGTGGGAGTTTTGAGCTCAGCCACGTTCTATCACCCTGGCTTCCACGCACCTTCACACACGTGTGGGTCGGAGGCCCTGCAGGAGCTCACAGACCTTTCACCCCATCATTATTATTATTATGTCATAAAGGATCTTTTGGGGGGGGGGTTGGATTAAACTTCTAGTTAAGTTTGGCTTAATCTGGGAAGTTTAATTCCTAGGGAGCGTTCCCAGCTCTCTAACAGATTAGAGTGCCGCTGCAGTGATGGGAATGTTTCTTGGGAAATCCAGCAGTGACAGGAAAGCCTGTGGACACGCTATAATTAAATGCAAAATGACATGGCGGGAAATCCCCGGCACTGTTTCCCCCGCCTTCCAGCATCCTCTCTATTTCTGGTGTTGCTGTTAGGTTGGTCCCTCATCCTAGGAAAGTTGTACAACTGCAGAGAAACTTACTTCAAAAACATCCATGACTCCATGTTCTCATCACCTTCGTAATTCGTTCCAGAACAGAACCTCCTGAAATTAAACTGAAGATTAAAAAAAAGTAAATGGAAAAGCAGCAGCCACTGGGTGTCACTGATTTACCACTTGAACATCCCTCTTCCCGCATTTCCACAGCAGGAGAAACCCTGCTTTTTAGTGGGATGTTTTGAAACCCCTCTTAAGTGCTAAAGGTCAATACAGGAGAGTTTAAAATGTGACTCTTGTGACCTCAAGAAGAGCAATAACAATTATTCTTCTGTGCTCTGTTAAGAATTACTCATAACTCTAATATTCCCATTTTAGAGATGGACATGCTGAAGTAGAGCAAGCTGACATCAAGGATGGCAAACAAGTATTGCTAAACTTTATTTTTTTTAATCAGGACTTGAATGTTTTGTTTTACTTTAAGATAGTTCTCTAAAGCCAGGGGATGCAGTACCCATTCCCTTTTCCTTGTCCCCACCTCCTAATTCTATCTACGGGGAGCGGGGGAGTCATTTCAGAACATTTGAGAATTTCAGGGTTTGGATGATGTCCCAAACCCTAAAACACGATGTTAGGGGCTAACACTTATCATATGTCTATTATGAGTCCAGGACATTCACAGCGGTATCCTAATCTCACCACAAAATAGTGTGTAGGGTATCGTTATCCCCAGATGAGACGTGCTGGGGATCGGGGAAGGTACGGAAGGAACTTGTGGGGGATCCCAAAGGAAATAAGATGAAGACGTAAATTTAAGCCCACATTTCTGGCTCCCCAAGCTATGCCCATTCTGTTACACCAGGCTATGTCTCTAAAGAAATGCTTTCTTTATTTGGGATGCATCCCTCTCAAAACAATTTAATGTTGGGTGAAACTTTTGGTTAACTAAGTGACAAACATATTAAATCCAAGACAATAGTGTCTTCAGTGTTATAGAATCATTTCCTGGGTAATTGCATTGGCCAAGGGAATTAATTACAGTCTCGCCCCACAAAGATTAGGAAATGCTCCCCCAAAGTCTTTTGGGGGGCCTTCTGGCCTGGGATTTAGTTTCTCCAGATCTTCTGCTGCCTAAGCAGACGGACTCTAATCTCTTTCCACAGTGGATGCGTTCCTGCTCTCCATCCATCTGGACAAATGCAATCCTTATTTAGACTGAAAAGTGGTGGAGAGCTTTGGGGTTATTTATTTATCTTCAAATAGGTGCGGCAACCACCCAGCAAAGCTGTAAATTGTAAATCTCCTGGTTCTTTCTTGCCAGCATGATGAAGCTCAGAGCCAGAGGCTTTCTCCGGGGAGATAAGATAGTGTGTCTACGTTAGCTCCTGCCAAGCTGCTGCTCTGCAAAGAAGGCAGCTTTCGAGCTGGGGCCTTCTGACTCTTGCCTCCCCGAATCACACCTTGACTGTGGATTTTTCAGTCCTGTGATCCAGAGTCAAACACCACGATTTCTTTGCTTTCTATGTTCTCACTCCCAATTCTTTGGATTCCTCTCAGATCTGGTTGTGGTAATTTTTCAACTGACCCCACATAGTCTGACAAATAATGCCATTATTTTATATTTTAAAACAGAACTAGGTTCTAAAGTACAATTCTTGTTTCCTTTTCCATTCTTCATTTTAAAGACAAGGTAAGACTTTTCTTATCATGCTCAACAAATCTATATATCTGGGGGAGGGAGGGAGTCTCTTGTTTCTTCTTCTCCCTCTAGTTATAGCTTCTTCCCCTGCCCCTTTCAACATAATTTGCTGGATAATAACATCAAAGTACACTTGGAAAACTCAAAGAAAACTCAAGCTTCTCCCTTGATGACCATTTCCAAAACAGAGATGAAATAAATGTAAAATAGATGCAATAGTTGAAAGTTGATCCTCTTTTCTTTATTGAAAATGATATTCCAAATTTTATCTTAAAAACTAGATTATTTATAATAAAAATCCCACAAATAATATGTATCTTTAAGTATGGTCTTCTCTGCTGCCCACACAAACCCTATTGTTGGGTGGCATCCAGGTGTGGGTGATTAGGAAGTGTGGGAAAGGATTTCTACGTACTTGTGACATTGTGCACTACCGCATTGTATAAATGCAGAGAAGCATTCAGCCTCTTTTTGCCCAAAATTTTTCATAGGAGCATCTCTCATCTCGTTCTGCTTTCAGGTCATTGGCCTTGCCTAAGCACCCACCAGCCCCACCATCAACATCACCTAGTCCCTGCTCAGTTAACCTTTTCGGAGCCATGTCCCGACTCCAGGCTTAGGTGCTCTCTGCCATTGGCCACTTCATTCACCCAGCACACGTGTACTGAACAGCCGCTCTATCGCAGGCGCTGATCTCACATTTTTACGTCTGTGTAACACCTCCATCACTGCTTCGCACAGCACAACCACTTCAGGAACTGGTCCAAAGTCCCATAACCAAAAACAGGCAGAGAGGGGATTCAGAGCAAAACGGAAGCTTTGAACCAACCCGAGACACCAGCTCTGAGGTTCGCATTTATGATAGGAAGGTTTTTCCTCCCTCTCCCACCATCTTTCATCTCTGCATCTAATAAGTGTCCCAAAATACAAGTAAATAAAAAAATAGGATAAATTATCTTAAGCTAAGGGATATTCTAAAAGAGAAGTCATTAATGCAGGTGAAATGCTTAAAAAATCTGACATGTAGTCATCTTTGTATTTAAATCGACATGATTTTTTTTTTCCTTTGCCAATGTATTTTAGCCATTGGTCATTGCAAACACCAGAAAATTATCTTACCCAGGAAAACCCATTTTAGAAAAAGGTGTTCATTTGGAGAACACACCTCCCGAAAGCAGGCAACAGGCCTCTCCCCGACCCTTCCCTCGCTGCACTCTCCACCCCTCACACCCCACCCCCCTCGCCTCCAGGATCAGGTGAGGATTAGGACCATAGGGGAAATAACTGAATACTCATTCTGGCGAGGGCTGCCATCGAAATTCACTTTCACAGTCCACATTAACAGTTTAAAAGGTGAAAGTTTTCCAAAGCTGCAGACACAATAAGGCATTGTCTGCAGGGGAAGGATTCTGAACTCTGCCTATAAGACGGGAATTAATGAAAATCAGAGTACGTACTTTAAAGAACACAGAAAAGCTTGGCAGAGGTGAGAAGTCTTCTCTGTCCCCCGTTAAATGTTACTGCCACCATCTCACTTCTGATCATTTGTAGGGAAACATCTCCTGCTCACAAGCACCCTCTGCTCTCAGAGTGGGACAGGTGTCCTCACAGTACTGTAACTGTGATGGTGAAATGAAGACATTCAGCGCACGGGGGTTTCCTATCAGAACATAACCCTGCTCAGCTTCGCCAGCACAGATGCCTCACTGTCTCACCCAGGTGTCAAGCATGAGGCCAGAGCAAGTCAGACAGATGAAGACTGCCACCAGGAGGTCCCTCCACCCAGGTCCCCTCTCCTGGCATCCTTACCACTGCTCAAGAGTTTAACCAGCTCAGCTCATCCACGCCCATCCCACCAGACCTCCCCCACAGCACTGCTTCTGCTCGGGGAGCAGAGAAAGCACAGAGGTTGTTGATCTTCACTGAGGGCTGTAGATCCTTAAAATATCATAACCTAGCAAGACCAAGGCCACATATGGTGTCTCCAACTAGCTTGCCTCCATTCTTCCTGACTCAAACTTGCCCAGCTAGCCAGAAGGGCCTCGACCCCTGTTGACAGAACGAGGTCATTTCCTCTCCATAAAGCAAGAAGCTTCAAGAAATTGGAGGGATGGGGAGAAAATGCAGACAATTGTAACTGAATAAAAATAAAAATTAAAATTAAAAAAAAGAAATTGATTCTGACTTCACTAACTAGGAGAATAGTATAGAGGTGTTTTCAACTAATAAATCTTATAAACATAATGAATGGTAAGAGGAATGTTATACTGCTAGTTCAATTGGCTGCTAAAATATGCTTGGGTAACTGTGCCCAGAACACCAAAGAAATGTGTAAAATAGGTGATTTTATTAAAACGGTCCTCAAACAAACAAGAAAATCTCCTTTGTGAAATGCCTTCAAATATCTGATTGTCTGTTTAAGCACACTATTCAAAACCTCATGACACAGGAGAGAGGCAGGGCACAGGGGCTGAGACCCGCCCCTGGAGGAACTCACTTGAAGGAGTGGGAGCTTGCAGGCAGCCTGTTGTCTAAGGGACAGTGTCTCCCTATTTTGCTTTAAGCTTTTTTCTCCCCTTCTCTAGGACCCTAGTGTAGGTACTTTTGTTTCTGACCTGAATTAGAACAACAAAACACACACACACACACACACACACACACAAATAAAAGGTAAAAAGAAGGTGGAGGGAGAAAGGTACAACCTTCTTCCCTGGGGCAGCTTTGTCTTTATTCTAGTTGGGAGAACAATCTGGGAAGGGGCGCTGTGGTAGAGAAATTGCTAACTGAGCAGTGTGAGTCATCAGAGACCCCTCCCTCTGTGACCATGACCCCAGGGCTAGGAGAGCCGGCAAGGATGCCGGATGACAGATGGACCTGAAGCAAGGGAAGGACGGGCGGAAAGACATCTGGCCACCCCTCAAAATTCAGGAACCCTCTTATCAAGTTCTAGGAATAAAGCCAAGCTTAATTAAACTTGACTCAAGATGAGAAATTATTCCTTAGACCTGATTTGCTTTTTTTAGAACACGCTGCAGAATTCATCTTTAAAGGCAGATGAGCTTTATGATATTAATATTATTCAGGTTCAACAAAACTCTACCAAAATACAGACCTAACATAGAATCTGTTTGCGTGTGAATGGCACAAACAGATTCTTTTTTTTATATTCCAGATCTTATTTACAAATTCACACATTTTAGGAATCAAAACTTTTACAGGTTAAATCCATAATCATAAACATTTAAAATGATGTTAAATTTCAAATCTAGTCACCTCCTACTTGAATTCATTATTCCGACTGCTTTACTTTGATAGTGAGACCTACTAGGTGTTCCATTTTTATTTCCCTCATGAAAAAATAATGAGGTTCTGATGCAAAACAATAAAATATTTTGTGTACAAATAACACTGTGTTTCTTTTTAGGGAAAATAAATAATCTTCCATTAATAAAACCTTTCATTTTGAAATATTCATAGATTCCCAGCAAATTGCAAAGATAGGCCATCTTAATGTTAACTCTAATGCAGTATCAAAACCAGGAGGATGGCGGGCAGAGTGAGTGTGCATCATGCTGTGCCCTATCACGAGTGTACATTTGTGTAAACACTGCAAGTGAGACACACAGCTATCTCACTAACACAGAGATCTTCCCGGTTTCACATCCTTCCTCCCCACTTCACCATCCCTAATCCCTGAAAATCACTCATCTGTTCCCCATCTCGATAATTTTGCCATTTCTACAATGTTATACAGTTGGAATCATATAGCAAATGACCTTTTGAGATTGGTTTTCTCTCTTAAAAAATGTTACCCAGAGGTAGAGTTACTCCCAGATGTATGTAACAGAACTCATCCTGGCTGGTGTGGCTTTAGTGGATTGAGTGCTGGCCTGTGAACCAAAGGGTCACTGGTTCAATTCCCAGTCAGGGCACAGGCCTGGGTTGTGGGCCAGGTCCCCAGTGGGGGGGTGCATGAGAGGCAAACACACATTGATGTTTCTCTCCCTCTCTTTCTCCCTCCCTTCCCCTCTCTCTATAAATAAATAAAATCTTTTAAAAAAAGAACTCAATATTTGTGTTTTAGACATTATGAATTCATAAAGAGGGTGACTGAGCCACTAGTGAGACTGATTTTTAAGGGCTAGCTAAACTCCTGTTATCCAGATGTATTTTTGTCTCCCTCTATCTCTATTGTGAATTGTTTAAAACAGCATACTCCAATTTGAATATGGCCCATATTTTCAATAAAGTTTACTAAAAATAACATGCTCCATGTACCAAATTCCTTTTAGTAGAAATATTTCCATAAAGTTATAGTATCACTGAAGTATGAAGCTAAGCACAGGAATACTTCTTAAAAGTTATTTTATCCCAGGAGACATTAATCTTGGCACAAATATATCATGCAAATATTTATTTGAAAAAAATTCTAAGCATGTCCCTAGAAAACCACATTTATAAACAAACTGGTTGGGCGGCTTAAAAAGCCTCTCCCCTGAACCGGCGGTTCTTTCATGTTGGTTTGATTACTTTCACAGAGATGTATTGTGTATGAAGTCTACATGATTTTTCACTGGGTAAGGAAATTTCATTTTTAGAAAATAAAGATGTGTTACAGTATTACTACAATTTACTGAGACCAGTTCTTCTAAGAGCTAAGCTACCTCCTACAGGGATGGATTTTCTAGAAAAATGAATGGAGCAAATAGGGAAAGAAGGAAGTTTGGATCATAGGGTCTGAGAGCCAGAGCTTCACCTCTGCCCTCTCTCAATGACTGGGGACATTTTCAGGTCTTTGATTCCATAAGAGTGGCTTCTCAGCCTCCCAGTCTTCTCCAAGGCAATTCCAAGTAAAATTCAGAAGCATGCCCTGAGTGTTGGAGACTGCCCATGTCACTTTGCTTGGCTCCACCCTCATCTCCACTTGTTCAACGACCTTGTGAAAATTGTAACAGCTACCCTTCCAACCAACATACCCGCCCAACCCAACCCATTTACATATGGACTGGCTAAAAAGCTCCTTTGGTTTTTTCCGTATGGTGGCTCTGGTAGCGCTTAGTTATCTTTAACTTCATTTGAAGCAATTTTGTTAGATTGTATTGTGACAGCTGTCTATCAGCGTGCATTTAAAAAAACATCGAAATTGGTGAATTCTTGTGTAGACATTTTAATGCTGAAGATGGAAGAAAATAAGCAACATCTTTGGCATATTATGCTTTATTATTTCAAGAAAGGTAAAAATGCAACTGAAACGCAAAAAAAAAAAAAAGATACATGCAGTGTATGGAGAAGGTGCTGTGACTGACTGAATGAGTCTAAAGTGCTTTGCGAAATTTTGTGCCAGAGATTTCTCACCGGACAATGCACCACGGTCAGATAGACCAGTTGAAGCTGATTGAGATCAAATTGAGACATTGATTGAGAACAATCAACATTATACCATGCAGGAGATAGCCAACATACTCAAAATATCCAAATCAATAATGTTATTGATGAAAATTGAAATTGTGTCTTTTATTTAATGGGAAAAAAAACCCATACAGACTTTTTGGCCAACCCAATACAAAGACGAATTTGTACGTTTGTTCATGTTAAGCTGCTATATTTTAACAGAGTTGTTTTCAAAGTCATGCAGATTGATGTCTCCAATAAATAAATACTTCTGTGATAATCACCTGGGGAAGAGGAAAATTTTTTACCGAAGACTGGACCTTGGGAAACAAATCCTTAGTTAATTCATTCTTTCACTCAATGACTATGTATTGGGTGCTTACTACACACCCGGCAGTGTTCTCTGGCCTGAACCGCACTGCCCAAGTGAGAGATGTTAAGGGAGGCAAACGTTTTCCTTTACCCTCGCAGGGGTGTTCTGGCTGGGCCGGAGAAGTAAATTGACTTAAGACAGATGAACAGGAGAAGAGCATACAATATTATTTAACACAACTTTTATGGGACACCGGAGCCTTTATAAGGAATGAAGGACCAAAGAAATGGCAAAACCTATTTGCTTTTTTATATTAGGTTGAACAAAGAGAGGCAATTGTGGAAAAGTGACTAAACTATGTGGGGGGACTAAAGAAAGATAAGAATTATTTTAACAAGGTTGTTTTATAGAATTCTGTCAAGTCTCAACTTCTCATCCATGATGATAAGAATGTTATTTTCCTTCTAGTATAGGGAAGACATCTTTCATATAGGAATTTCTTGTCCTACTTTGAAGAAAAAAAAAGGAAAGTCAGGGTCGTGTGTGTGTGTGTGTGTGTGTGTGTATTTGCTGTGTTGCAAGTGTCTTTAATGCAAAGTGGTCAGTACACCAGAGAGGAACATTTTGGACTGGCCTGTTCTGAACTACTCCAAAGTCATACATCCAACATCCGCTCAGTGTTTCCATTTACGTATCTTAAAGGCGCCCCCAGTTCAATGTGCTCACAGCTAAAAGCCTCACCTTCTGATGCCCTAACATGCTCCACTCCCGGCTCCCCCATGTCAGCTGATGGCAACTCTGTTTCCATGTGCTCAAACCAGCAGACCTGATTCATTCCTTTTTTCTCACACTCCATATTCAATCATCAGGAAATGCTGTGGGCTCTACCTTTAGAATGTATCTGGAGTCTGGCCCCTCCCCACCACCCCCACCACCAATCACCCTGGTAGAATCCACAATTGTCACAACTTCAGTATTGCAATGCCCTCCACACCAGTTCCACAGATGTCATCTCGCTCCCCTATAATCTGTTCTCAGCACAAGAACCCAAATGGTTCTGATAAAATTTCAGTTCAAATCATGCCACACCTCTGCTCAAAACCCCAGTGACTCTGCATTTTACTCAGGAAAAGACAAAGTTCTTAACTGTGACCTCTAAAGTTCCCATTTCCACTTGCTCCCGTTACCTGTCGGGCATCGTCCCACGTCCTCCCCCACAGCCGCCCTGGCCTCTGCATACTTCCTCCAATAGCTGGGCATGCTTCCAACTTAACTCGAAGTGCCGGTTCTTCCCTCTGCCTGAAAGACTCCTCCCCCTCCCCCAAATATTCACATGGCTAATTTTTATAACTTTTTCAAATCTTGTCTCAGATTTCACCTGCAAGCACAGCCCAACCCACACACACAAATTCCCAAACTCCCGGCTGGGACTTCCAATTTCTCTTAACCTGTTCTTTTTCCCATGGCATTTATTCCAATCTAACCAAATTTATTTTATCTTGTTAGTGTCTTTGTTGCTCGATGACAGTGTTTTGTTTTGTTTTTGTCTCTTTCCTGATGTGTCCCAAGCATCCGGCATAGGGTGGGACGCATGATGGATTATTCAATGAAGGAATGCGAGCAAAGCAGATGTGAGCCCTGCTGACAAGGTTATAGTCAACAGGAGTGGCAACTGATCTTTCCAGGCTTCCTTTTGCGGTCAGGACCTCGATGAGTCCGGGTGGGTCTGAGGATGCCATAAATATTTCACGTCCTGATTTTGAATTTTATGGAAGGGTAGCTAATCTGTAGGTATTTGCGCACACTATGATATAGAGTTAATTCAACACATATTTATTAAGTATCTACTCTGCATAAACTATCACTGATCTGTAAAGTTTGTCTCATTGCCCTGGGAACCCTGGAAATTCCCCAAATTTCAAATGTTAAAATTATGTTGATTTCACCCCAACTTATGAAATTATATGTTAAAATTAGGTGTTCCACCCAAAGTAAGCTTCTGACACCTTCCAGCTCTAATTTTATTCAAATGCAAAAATTTCAGGCAATAAAGAGGAACTGTTTTCAATTGGCTTTCAATATGGTGCAATGCTACTTTCAAAGCTCAATCACCAAAATCTCACCCTTAGGAAATTGTAAAAGGTATGAGAAAATGTCAGCCCCAAGGCAAAATCATTCATTAATTTAAAAGCAAAAGAAATTTGCTGGGAAACATCATCTTTTACGTTCAGGTCTTGTTTTCCTTCTAAAGAGAAGAGTACATACAGTTAATTTTTCTGAAAGGCCATTTCCATTTTGTTTTACAGAACAAAAGATAAAAGATGGGCTAATTGAGCCTGGAAGTCAAAAATTTTACCAAAATGGATAAGATGAGGCCAATCCCAATTAGCAATTTATTTGGTTGATATCACAGCATAAAAATGTGGGAAGCAGAATATCCCCAAGTGAATGCATACCTTCCAAGACCACTTCATAGTGTCATTGAGCACAGAGATAAAGCTGAACAGCCCCATCCCTTCCCCCCCACCCCCAAATATGTGCATTAACAAGAGGGACCTTTACAGAGTAAAGATGAGTCACTTCTAATTAAACCAAAGCCAGATTCTCGGTTTCTGGAAAAAGAATTGAACCAAACAGCTTTTTGTTGGCTGGAATTACAGTACTTTAAATTATTTTAGAAAACGTCAAAAAAATAAATAAATACATTTCCCTTCTTGCATGTATTTTTCCAGTTCCCTTCAAAAACAAAATGTTCATTTGAGGCCATGACAGCTAAAATAGAAATGTCTTTGGCGTAAACTCAGCTTTGTAGCCTGCAGGCAAAATATAAAATTGTTGAATTGGCGTGGACCAGAACATGGATGATAAAACTTGTCCATGAGACTTCTACTAATAACAAACACTTGTCACATGACACGTACTGTAAGTAATAACACATGACGGGCCAGATGTGTTACTGTCCTGAACGGCAGGTTTTGGTGCCTGTAAAGCAGTAGGCCAAGTTCACCCAGCCCTTCGGTCGGGCCCCCATGAAACTGGTAAGGGTGAAAATGCCCTTCTTACATGAAGGAATAGTTGGGAAGACAGTTAGTTCTCTGGTGTTTCGGTCTCAGGGAGTCTTCCGTTAAGTTTCAGGCGGTTGTGTTATTTAACACAACCAAACACAAATTTCAGCTATTTTCTGCTTTGGCAGCATTATTTCTTAAGAATTATGCCATTTACCTATTTTGCCTCCATTTCTCTTTCACTCAATAGTCAGAAAGACAGAAAGGCAATTTTGAAATGGGCAAGACAGCTGGCAGCTGAAGGAAGCTTGTCCATGGCTAGCTTAGGTACTAAGTCCTTCCTTTATTCTGGCTTTGTTTTACCATATTCTATCGAATCTGAGACACCACGGATGGCGAGATTCTCCATTTCATGCACCAATAGGAAAAAGAACACATGCTTCCAACTGGTCTATGATCCAACACCTTCACGGCGGTCCTGCTGGAAGTCTGGGTGGGCTACACAGCCTTCATTGCCTGAAAATGCCTTTTATCTACTCCAAATTATTTGGCATTTTCTCTTGTCTTCTGTTGCAGTGCTTTGCCTATAATAGGAATTCTTTTGCCTTTATCTCAGTAACAAACTGTAACAAAGCCTCATGGACCGTAGGATTTCCACTGCTTAGGGAGAACATTTTCCCTGGACGGAAGAACATTTGCTTCACTAGTTATCACATTCATGGCCAGCTGCTGTCTTTCTGCACAGAGAGCAGCTCTTCATGTCAAGGTGCTTGTGGGCTCCTTGTCAGAGACTTCTGAAATAGGGGCTACACTCAACATTCACCTTTCCAACACAGCACACAAACTCAGTCAACGCAACCACAACATGGAGGCAGTGACCGCTCCTCCACGACTCGTGCAGATGCGCCCGGCTGACAGCACGTCCACGGTGTTTCTCAGTTTCCCACAGGCTGGGCTACGAGGGGGAAACGCGCATCTTGGGATTAGCAGAATGCACTTTCTCTGATCACAGACTGTTCGGGCGGGGGTCGGTGGCGAACTCAAATGTCCACAGGGCCTATTAAATCACATACGTTAAGTCCAGCTCTAGCCATATAAGAAATATGTGCCCTCTATATCAAATATTTCCTCTCACTTTTAATAGAGACGTGGATACAAATAAATATTGGACGCCATGAGGAAAGCAGCAGGCTACACCACCAGGAATGGCGGCAAACTAAGAACACGTATCCTATCCAAAGGGGACAGATGTTACCATGTCAGAAAGCCTTAAGACTTTGGTCACAGCCCTGGTTGGTATGGGTCAGTGGATTGTGTGCCAGCCTGCGAACCAAAGGGTTGCTGGTTCGATTCCCAGTCAGGGCACATGCCTGGGTCACAGGCCAGGTCCCCAGTAGCAGGAGTGTGAGAGGCACCCAATTGATGTATCTCTCTCCCTCCCTCCCTTCCTCTCTCTCTAAAAAGAAATAAATAAGGCCTATTAAAAAATTTCTACTTAAAAAAAAAGATTTTGGACATAGTTGTATTGCCCAATCTTCTGATTTTTAAAGAGAAGCTGGGAGTCCCGATTTTTTTATGTGAAATCTCTTCATTTTGAAGTTTTGGCAACTCATTCAAAAATTTCAAAATACCTTACATGCCACACAGAGCAAACCTGTGTACTACATTTGGTTCGTACCTAGCTCACCAGTTTGTGGTGTATGCAAAATACACCTAACACAGGTATAAACATGGCTGTTTCTTTGTGAGTAGATTTCATAAAAAGCAAAAACAACATGAGTGGAAAGGGAACCCTATCATGGTAATATTTTTGCCCATAAAGCAACAGGACACATGAGAATCCTGTAGAAAACTGAACGAGAAAGCCTTCCGGTCAGTTCATTTTGAATATTTGTTAACAGTTACTACGTGTAATTGTAAGAAAGATTTCAAGCCTTGAAGCTGGGAACAGGCAGTTTTTCACAAAGTGAAAATGACTGGCTTTTTGAGCCCGGGTATTTCTTTAGAAACGAGAAATCACTGCGCTGGTTCCTGGACTCGCTCAGGGCTCCTGTTTCTCGAACCACAGGGCAGCCTTACTGAACCGCAAGTGCTGTTCCAAGTCTCCCAGCTCCGCTGTATTTTATTATTCTTATTTTTTTTGTCTCAGAGAAAGGAGATGGGAGACTAAAGAGTGGAGATTTTAATTATGACTCAGCTCAATACATTCATCTCTGTCTGTTTTAAAGGCCTGAAGCCAGCCAAGACGCTGAATCCTAAATGTACCTGCTCTCATAATGGAATTCGAGGCCACGGGTACTTCATTTTCTGGGACTCAATTTTCTCATTTGTCAAATGAGCAGGCAGCTTAAACAAGTATTTTTCCATCTGTGTTCTGAGCAACTTTAGGGACCCAGATACTGTGCTTAAGGAGGGGGGTCTGGCTTTATACAATTAACCTGTAGTCTTAAAGGTAAGGCTTCCACTTAACAGGAAACTATAACAGCCAAAAAACATGCAGTGTTGGGAAAACACAGGCTTGGTGATATAAGTGATCTGCAATGAGATCTTTCCAGCTCGAACAATCAGACTGTAAAACTTCCCCAACTCACATGCACATTTCAGTATTGTTCTTACAAAGTAAAATACAAAGACATTTTCAGATTCAAGAATAACTCCAGCTTTTACGCAACATGAATCAATAAAAAAATTCTGCTAAGGTTGAGTGTGCAAAGATACAACTGGCTTTGATTTTTCTCTTTGAAATGAAGCTTTCTTTTTTTCAGATTTTGCAAAAGATACAAGAGAAGAGCATGAGTCTGGAAAAAGCAGCTCACACTAGGAAAAAGTAGACCTTGCATCTGCTCACTGTTAAACATGGGCTCCCTGATCAGGTCTTACACACAGGAGCCCACCTTTTGCGTGAGGGGTATGTCCTGAGACCCCCAGTGGGTGTCTGAAACCTCAGAGAGTACCGAACCATATAGATCCTATGATTTTTCCTGCACATACATACCCATGATAGAGTTTAATTTATTAATTTAACATAGTAAGAGGTAAACGGGAATAGCTAACACTAGCCCTGGCCAGTGTGGCTCAGTGGATTGAGTGCCAGCCTGTGAACCAAAGGGACACTGGTTCGATTCCCAGTCACAGCACATGCCTGGGATGCAGGCCAGGTCCCCACTAGGGGGCATGTAAGAAGAAACCACACATTGATATTTCTCTCCCTCTCTTTCTCCCTCCTTCCACTCTCTCTAAAAAATAAGTATTTTTAAAAAGAATAACAATTTTATTATAGAACAATAGAACAATTTTTACAAAATACTATAATAAAAGTTATGTAAATATGGTCTGTCTTAAAATATCTTACCGCACTGCATTCACCTTTTCACTTGAAGGAAGCTCTTTGTGTCTTCTCCAGCATCTGGATGCCCAGCCTCATCGCTCTCACCCTTTGGGGCCATTAGCAAGTAAAACTAGGGTCGCATGAACACAAGCACCACCCTGCAGCACCAGTCGGTCTAATAACCCACATGGCTCCTGAGTGACTAATTAATTGTCAGGGAGCCTCCACAGCCTGGAGTTGCAGGACAAAGCAGCGAGTCCCCGGAGTAGGAAGGAGCAGATGTCGCGGGATCTTATCACATGACTTAGAACTGGACGCGATTTCAAATGCAGGAACTGTTTATTTCCAGAATTTTCCACTTACTATTTTCAAACCATGGTTGACTGCAGTAACTGACACCCGGGTACTGGGTGGGGGACTGCTGTACAAGTGATGAGGAGCCTGGGGACGTTTTCCGCGCATAAACTGTAAAGGCTCCAGACCGCTCTCCTTGGGAAATGCGGGGCACTGAGGTTAGAGCAAACTCCACTGCGCAGACCAGGCAGAAAACGCTCTGTGCCTCCCACCCGCTTCTGCCTGCGCCCGCCCGGGATGACCCTTCAGCCCGTCGGTCTGCATCTCCCTAAATCCACATCCCACCGTGCTGAACGGGGATTCCGTTTCCAGTCTCTGTGTTCTCCCAACTCATCTCTCCTTTGTGTCCCACAGTTTCTCCCACACGCACGCCAGCAGGTAGTGAGGACATCAATGGAACCATTACATATATTAACCTAACAACTTTTGTATCTGTGGGCAAGAACACTACTCCTATATGAGGAATGTAATATGAGTTCAGAAGCACTTTGAGAAAAAAATGAAAATGGCCTGATTATAGGAGACCAGACTGCATTGAGAAAACAATACCTACATTGCATTAGTGAGTGAAGAAATGATATGTTGTATAATGCTACAAGTTCAGTGATATTTCTAAAGAAAAAAATACAAAAAGAGAAAGATTTCATAATAACATTTAGGAGTATTGAATTCAGAATAGTAGTATTTTCTACTTTTCAAAATGTTGATAATGAGGCTTATATTACTTTTATAATGAAAAAAAATAATGAGAACCATACTTTGAGTTTCTATGCTCAAAGGAATGAGGAATACCAGTGGGATTTTGTTAGAACATGAATCTGAGGTTCACATAATTGCCATTTTTTGGAGGAACCCACTTTATAGCAAATGCTCGGTTTTGGACTAAAAGTTAGTAGCCTTTTCTGTGGGCTTCATCATGGGCCTTTTAATAAATTCCATTCCAGGGAGAACAGTGTGGTAGCGACAGGCCTGTGTCTTGCTACCAAAGAAAATTTCATAAGCAAACTGAGTGAATTTGTTTCCTATTATATATTTATCTCAATTAAGAGCCCAGAAAGTGGGGGGAAAAACATGGTAATTATCTTAGTGGTCTCTAAAAACCTTCATGTTTTAAGCCATGGACCAGTTTAGGTCCTGAAAGATCCAATCTAGTCAAAGCCACAAAGTCTACTGATCAGCTGAGGAAAACCCAATGGTTCGTCCTCTGGCAAGTGAGTGACCTAGATTTGGACGACAAGGCACTAGCGAGGGTTTCCAGGGATGGGGATGCGGGGCATCCACTCCCAACCCAGCTTTAAAGCTGTGTGTGTGCTAAGGGAGTACACTGTTTCCAAGATAGCAAGAGAGGGTGGGATTCTTTATCTTTCTTTTTTTCCCCGAAGGGCCTGGCTACTTCAAAAGACCTGCCTAAAGAAATGTGCCTAAAATAACACATTCCACCTCCGTACATCTACAGTTTAAAATACTCACAAATCATTCCAAACTCCTTTTGCCCCCAGTTCTTTTACTGCCTAAATCACCAAAAAAATACCCAATTGGTCAATTATAAAATTACAATTGAATGTCTTCCACAGCTCTTTGCTGTGTGACATAGGCCCACACAATTAGACGTATTCACAACTGTGCGGTGGTGTTCCTGCAAACGACTTTATCTCTTGCTGAAAACAACAGCCTTTTCCAAACCCTCTCCTTTGTCCTGTGTTTTCCTGCCTAAGATGCAGATGTGAGGGTCAGGATCACAGCAGCCATATTGCAAGTAGGAGGGCACAGCCAAGAGAAAAATGCACAAACCTTGGAACTAACACTGTTAAGGTGCTGAAATAAAACTGGAGACCGCCCACCTTCAGACTGACTTTATTTATGTCAATGTGGTTGGATTTTCCTGAAAATACAATAATGGCAGTTTTATCTAGTAGAGCCCAGGTATAGCTGACTGCAGCATGGCTGATTCCTTCTTTTTTTCTTTGTTCTACTCTCTCAAAAGAGGATGAGGGCAAAGGATAGAGAGATTTTATGATCAAATATGTTTGGAAAACATTGAATACTCTGTTCCCCTTCTCGGGTGTCACAATACACATAAAACTATTGCAGACTTTGAAAAGAAGAACAAATGTAATAGAAAAACTGAAATAACATTCAGATGCTTCCCAATCTTATTCACCACTGAACTGATTTTTCAAGCAATCCCTTTATTTACTGTACTCCCCTGAGAATTAGGGTTCTGAGGGCCATATGTGGAAAGTACTAAACTACATTTACCCATAACTATTTTCATAATTATTGTTTTATATTTTTGTATTTGCAAATGACCCATATGTTCTGGAAAATGTTAGAGAAATTCCAGAGAAATCAAATCAACACATTCTGACAGATACTAAGGGCAGGCAGGCAGGCAGGCAGGCAACCCGGGGTTACCCTGGCTGGCTACAAATTCCCCACTTCCTTTGACTGGAAGATGCAGCCCCGGATCCTGGCAGCTATGGTAACCTGCACGTGCCTTTCTGGATGGAGACGTTGCCTGAGTCAGTGCCTGACTCAATGCCTGAGACCTGACACCTTGATGTATTTGTCTCTGCTACTGCTGTCTGTAGAGACAATCGTCATGAGTCCACGGAACAAGCAATCCCTGCTACTCTGTGATACATGTGGATTGTCGTGTGTTCTTAACATCCTTTTTTACCTTTAACGCCGACCTCGCTTTCCCTCTGGGGCTGGTCTGTTCTCTCAGCACAGGCGTTTGATGTGCCGCCACCGCACCGCTGGCTGCACTCACCACCCCCGGGGTCCTTTTCCAAATCACTTCCTCTGGGCCAGGAACCCAACTGTAGCCATCAGGGCGTGCACATTTTCCCCTTTTCTCTCTTCACATTGTCCCAAATTTTGAGCCAGAATAACTTAAGCACTCGGGTCTTGTTGGGATTTGCAACCCCAAGCAGACTTACAGAGTCTAGGCATTTTGCCAGAAATCTAAACTCTGCTGAACTATGTTAAAAGGTTAAGCATTTCACAGAGTTTGGGCTCCCCTGCCCCCACTGCACTCCCAGATGCTGCCTGGTTCTTAAATGTCGGCTTTATCAAGAAATGGAATAACTAATAATGTGCTGGATGGAGCATTTCCAACCATCACCCTGTCACCATAGTAGAGCAAGAAAACCCCAAACAAGTGTTCGTCACACTGCTCTCTCCTTCACCAGAAGAGCTGAGGCCAGACAGTCAATTTAGACTGTTTTGAGATAAAATGCTTAAAAATTTCCATAAAATAAAATGTTTAAAATAAAGCTCTTGCTCACAGCTCATAATAATTTCTATTTTAACAGAAACGCTCTCCTAAAATGAACATCAGTGAATCAAAAATAAACCATAGCCTCCCCAGTCTGGAGGGAAATAAGAAATACTGGCTTCTAGGCCCTTCGTTGTGAAAGCCTCCTCATGGCTATCTCCTGGAAACCAGAGCACCTGTTTCTTCGTGGCCACAATGCTGCTGAGGTTCTCAAGCCCGTAGTCAACAGGGATAGCGAAGGGAAAGGAAGTGAAAAATCTTGAATTCACCCTTCATCCACCCAGTTCCCCATCTGAGGGTAAGTGCTGTTGGCATATCTGCAAAAGTGTTTCCCCAGTTTGCTACTCTCTCTTATCCCCACTACCACCCCAGTCCCAGTGACCATTCTGTCACCTGGACCCCTATGGTGGCCCTCTAATGGCCTCCCTTCTTCCTCTCCACCTCCATTGTCCCCAGGCTGCAGCCTGGCCACTGGGTCTGCAGAGCCTCCGAATAAAAACACAAGCTTCTTATCCTGCTTTATAAGGCCCTGCTTAAGCCTCTCCTCACCTTGATCCACCTCCTCCTTTACCACCAGATTCCTGCCACTTGGGACCTTCCTCCTTTCCTGCAAACACACCGGGTTTATAACCTGGGCCTGTGGAGGCACGCTCCCCCACCTCGTTCTTTGTATGGCTGGCTCCTCCCTGTCATCAATTTTCAGCTTAAGTGTTACCTGGGTAGGACAGCCTTCTGCAGCCACAGCCTAAAAGCCCTGCTCCCCAAACCCTCAGTTTTCCTCTCACAGAATAACTACACCACATGGCACTTTCCCCATCTGATATTTTCTCTGTTCTGTCTTCGGATTTCCTCTAGTGGTCAAGAGCAGGGATTTACTCCTCCACTGCTGAGTTTCCAGCACCCACAACAGTGCTTGAAATACAGGAAGATCAAACTCAGTCCATCCTGAACGGATACACGAGCAGGACAAGAACTGAGAGTGGGTGCTTCCCTCAGCTCCTGTGGCCCAGCCGTGGGGAGATGGAACACCACCAGGCAGCGGGCACTTTTGGGTAGGAGCGTGTCAGGGGCTGGGCGTCCTGTCCAATGTCTTGGGGTGTGCCCTGAGCCTTTGAGAACTAACCCACAGAAAATACAGATACTGACATAAAGAAAGAGAGCTGTTTGTCTTCACTTGTGGGGACATGAACTTCTCCAGGTGGCTGTTTGTGACTTTAACATGTTCAATATAGTTTAAGCTGCTACTTGTCAAGGAAATCTCCTGATAAGAAATTTCCCTAAGTAGAGAATAATTTTTTTTTACTTGATGTATTAAGGTAAATCGCTGAAGGTTTCCTGGTAGACAGTCACAACTTTCTTTCTAAGGAGTTTACAGATACAGTTAAGCAACAGTACTCTTCCTTGCTGCTCAGCAAACGGCCAGCTCAGATGACTCACATCCATAGGTTGAGAGTTGTACCTGTGATCAAGGATCAGAGCTGAAGATGGTCACTGGAAAAGCGCTTCACAAATCTTTGGCTTCAAAGCTGGGTTTCATGTGGAGCCAGAATTAACAAGGGGAAGCATGACCAGATTGGAATGCGAGGGTTGAGCACTGTGGAGATGTCCCTGGGGCTGTGACCTGCTTCGGGTCAGCAGCCTGGGAGCTGGGCTGGTTTCAGCGTAGGCAGCTTTGCTCTCGTGGCCAGTCAATGCGACAGGAAGGAAACAGGAGAGGGGCCTGGGTGAAGAAGCTCACTGGCATATGCTGGGAGGATAAGAGGAAAGGTAAAGATCACAGTAAGATCATATCTGGGAGAATGCAGATAATGGCAAATTTATTGATAAGGACAAAAGCAAGGAAGTCGACTGGCCCCAACTTCATGAATGCCAATTCTGGGCCTATACCCAAAGGAAATGGAAACAGGATATCAAAGAGCTATCTGCACAGCTGTGTTCTCTGCAGCACTATTCTTAATAGCCAAGATACAGAAATAACCTAAGTGGCCACCAAGGGATGAATGGGCAAAGAAGATGTGGCACCTACATACACAGTGGAATATTATGCAGCCGTGAGAAAGAAGGAAATCCTGACATTTGTGACAACATGGATGGACCTTGAAGGCATTATGCTAAGTGAGATGACGTAGACACAAAAAGACAAATACTGTATGATGTCATGGATATGTGGAATGTAAAGAAGCAGAATTCATAAAAGGAAGGAGTAGAAAGGAGGTTACTAGGAGCTGGGGATTGGGCAGATCAGAGAGATGCTGTTTAAGGACACAGACCCATCAACATAGGCAACAATGTTGTATTATAATCATCGAAGTTCCTAAGAGACTAGGTCTTAATTATTCCCGCCACCGAAAAGGAAATGATAACTATGTGGCATGATAGAGGTGCCATCACCACAATGGCAGTAGTATTACAATACATAAATGTATCAGATCACCATGCTGTACACCTTAAACTTATGCAATGTTACATGTCAGATATATTTCAATAAAAATAAATTGAGTTCACAGGAGGCAGGTAGGCAAACCAAGTAGAAGCCGAATCTGATAATATTAGTACCTAGCAGAAATCTTCTCATAAAAATGTTGCATTATGATTGACCACACAATAGAAAACAAGGTGATGATGATGAGAAGCAAGTAGGTATTCCCAAAAATCTCACAAGAAAAAGTATGTGGTAAGGAAAAGGATTGCAATTTCTTTTAAAGAACAACATAAAAGGAAACATTATTGACCTGGGTCAAAGAGCCTTTACTCTCTTTGGTTTGTTTAAGCACCTATTGGGCTATAATTTGTGCCAGGTACTGCATCCGGCGCTGAGGACGGAAAGAGAAGTTACGCATCTTGAAAACAGATCTTAGGGAAGTATGGGGAGTAGTGGCCCACGTGCAAGCGGACAGTGGTCCGAGCAGTGGCATCGGGCCAAGGCCAGGGCTGTTGGGTAAGGCAGGAGAAACATGAGCGTGGCAGGGCTCCAGGTCCTTTCTGAAAAGATTGATACAATACTTCTTTTTCTTTCTGGATACCAGTCCATCAGTGTTCAGCGAATGCTGCTAAAGTAGAACTTATTGTATCCCTTTTCTGAACAGGTATTTTAACCCCTAAAGACAGGGAAAGAGACTTCTAGATCAGACTTTAAAATAGTATATAAGCAATGTCTTCTCCCAGTTTTCCATCCTCATTGTCTCTGTACCATCCCCCTCGACATGAGATGTTTTCCTCTCATTACCATTTCTGCTATGCTAAACAGGAAGCTCCCGCTCCCCAACTTTGATCCATTTTAGCTGCTTTTGAAATCATTCAGTTTCCTGAACATGTGCTAAACTTTTGTAACTTCAGAATTTCTTTGTTAGCATTATATAGTCTTTTTTTTGGGGGGGGGTAGGGATTCATTCATTCATTCAGTCAACACAGTGCATCCACTTTGTGTGAGCTACTGAACTAGGCACTAGGAAGAGAAAGACAAGCTAGTCACAGTGACCCTGCCCCGAGGAGCCTCCCTCCTGGCGAGCACAAGTAAACAGAGAATCCCACGGGCATGCTAAGGGCTATGACAGAAGACACGTACTAGGAACTGTGAGGACTCATTATCGGACAAAGTCTTGGACTGTCAGGAAAATTGTTTAAGGAAAACAACATCAAAACTGAAACATAAAGGATGATAAGAATTTCTCCAAGTAAAGAATGGAGGGAAGAATGTTGTCATCAGACATAGTTTCAAAATCCGCTAAACGAGAGGTACATTCCAGGAAATACAACTATGGGACTATTGTCATTGGGGGTGGAGGAGTATGGAGGAGAGAGGGAATGCAGGGAGAGGCAGGGTTAGGAGATGTGCACAGTGACCTGGTTTCCAAGGAGGGAAGCAGGAGAGAAGTTGGAAAGGATCTCATAAACATATTCAATGCTTTCAATTTGATGCAGAGGGCATGGGAGCCTTTAGAAGATTTTAAGCAGGGGAGCTGTAGAAACTAGATTTATGTTTTAGAACAGTAACACTGACCACAGACTAAAAGAACAGATTTCAGGGAACATGGATCATAGTAGCCCACATGTAATTTAAGGTGGTCAGAGAGGTGGTGTCATTAGCCAAGGGAGGGAATGTTTGGTAGAAGAGGAGGAAATTGAGCATGTTAAATACTGATGTTAACAAATCTATATAGAAAAGTAAATATATGGAAGAGAGGGGACCTTCAGGGAAGTAGTCCTTGAGGGGATGTGATCCAGAGTTCAGGCTGAGAAGCAAACTTGGGGAAGAGACTCATCTTCCCCTGGAATGAAAGGAGAGAGAAAATGGTGGATGTGGATGAAGGCCAAGTTTTAAATTTGGTGGCAGGGATTGAGGAAATTCTCTACTTGCTTCTGTTTTCTCAAAGATCTACTGGCAAGATCTGTTGCTCAGATTGACTAGGGAGGAGGAAGGGTAAGGAGTTCGGACAGAGTGGAGAACCTGAAATAATCACCGTGGCCGTGGGTCATGTTGAGTGTGTGGCTGACATCAAGGGCATGCACTTCCAGTGGCATGAATCCGGCAGTTGTGTGGGTGCTTCAGCAGAGCGCAGCATCCCAACAGTAGGTGTCTAATGAGCAGACATTTGGAATGACTAAGCTTTAAGGTTTTGCCAGGCAAGTACGGAGGAAGAACAAAAGACAAGAACGTCTGAAGATTCTCCAGGGTATATTTCCTACATACAAGAACATTCTCCTAGAGAACCACAATACATCCATCAAATCTAGGAGTTAACAGTGGTACTAGACGGTGTGCTACCACCTAATTCTTAGACCCCGTTTAGGTTTTGCATGGTGTCCCAGCAGTATCCTTTATGACAAAAGGTTCGGTCCAGAATCACACGCTGGGTGGTCACGTCCCTTCGTCTCCTTCGGTCTGGACCAGCTTCTCAGTCTCCTGACTGTCCTGACACTGGAAAATGACCAACCGGGTCCTTCCTTCATTTGGTTTCCTCTGATTTTTCTCTTAATTAGATTCAGAATATGCACTTCTGGCGAGAATATTTCAGAAGTGACAACATGTTCTTCTCAGTGAATTCTGTTGGATGGCAAGTGAGATCCATTTGCCCCATTTCTGGTGCTGGTTACTTTGAGCTCCTCAGTGAAGCGGTGTGACTTCACCACAGGAACTTTCCTCCTTTCGCCTTAGAAATGAATGATTACTTTGTAGGGAGATACTTTGAAATTCTGTAACTATCCTGACCTTCTTCAAATTTTCAACTTATTCATGAACGTACTCCTATCAAGGTAGAGTTCCCATTTTATTCAATGGGGTTTAACCCCCTATATCATAATTTGTATGCTGCAATTGTCCCGAATTGGGCAGAAGGAGCCAATTTGCTTCTCAATTCAAGCAATTCAAGCTTTGCAATTCAGGCTTGCTTCTGTTTCCTCTCGACATGTCCCCAACATCTTTCTAGCACTTCCTTGTTTTCCTTGCCCTACCCTGGGAATTTGCTACTTCCTCAAGGAGCATGGTGCCTTTGCATGGAAGACAGCATTTAAAAGCCAGCATCTGAGTGCCAGATGGTGTTGGGGTCACTGTTCCAAGCACCTCTGCGTGCAAAGAGCTAGGAAATGTGTGTGTGTATTAGATAAATGTCCCAATCACTCCCATATCCATACACTTACACCTTTAATTACTGCCCTGTCCATCTATCCATCTGTCTACCTACTTACCTACCTGTCATCTCTGCCAGCCCATGAGTTCACACAGGGAATTACAAGTGCAATCCAACACAAAGTAGAACAAACACAGGATTCATTCCAGTTTGTTCCGTTTCATTTGTAACTCCCTTCTCCAAAACTGAGAAAAAAACATCTCCGGCATGCTTACTAAATTAAGCCATCCCTCTGGGTGTAGCCTGCCACCGGTCTTCCTCTATGTGGCTGCCTCCACATGGAACCCTTCACCAAGACCCTCTTCTCCACCTGCACCTGCAACACCCACACCAGGCCACCCCCAGCCAGAGCTCTGCCACCCTTTCCCCTCCCGGGCAAGCCCTCCTTGGAGAAGGTCTTCACATCCCCATCTGGCCCCAACTCCCCATTGGCTCCTCCTTGTGGGCTCACCCCGTTCCCTGCCGAGTTCTGACACTCTGTGCGCGATGCCCATTCCCTCTCCTTACTCTGTCCGAGCTCTGACTTCCAAGCCACCCCTTCCCTCTGCAGGGATGCCCTCCTCACCCAGTTAGGGCGCTGACACCGGATCTCACAGTGCGAACTGAACCATCTTCACCTACTTGGGCTCTGGGCCCCGGCCACTCTCCCCGACACACGTAGTATCTAGGACGCCTGCTTTGCTCCGCCCACGTAATGGGTTTAGGACAGAATTTTTCAGGGAAGGAAATTGCGGGCTCTGAAATGCTTTTTTTAACATAGACAATAAAGATCTTCAAGATGTCTAGAGACTGGTGATTAATCATTTTTTCATCTTAATGTTTATAACTACCTAGTTTTTATTACAATTAGGAGTGACTAATTTGTCTAAGATGAATAAAATTTAGTGAGTTCATTGGTATCTCATAAAATATAAAACTAGCCTTTTCAATTTCAAAAATTTCAAAAATAGCCTTGCTATTAATTATGCTTTTTAAATTAATTATGCCATTTTAATGCCTTTTTTCCAATTTTCTAAATTTTTCATGTACATTGTTGGGTGTTGATTTGACTAAAAGTATAGGCATTTTTATCATTTTTAGTGAAATCAGAAAATTGATTTATGAGTGTTAACTTTAACTATTTTCGTTGTGCTCACTGTCGGGTTTTGTTTACAAGTCTGATGTGTGGGCAAATTATTGCTTTACAGTCAAGTTTTCTCTACACAGTTTCACCTCAGCAAGTTTTATATCAAACCCTGTATTAATGTTTCACATTTAGAAAGGCATTTATTCTTGTCATCTAAAATATTGACCGTTGAGAAACAGATGCACTACCAAGTTCTATATTTTACCTTTTGTTCATTAAACCATGAGCATGTTTAAAATAATAATCAGTTAACAAGTAAAGTGGTTGATTTGATGATTTATTTTTATGTAGCGCAACCAAGAATGAGTCAGGCATTACTGAATTTAACTTTTTCTACTGAAGGCCTTTTTTTTGGTAAAAAATACATGGTAGTCATTTCTTAAAACTAGCACACTCTAGCCCTATTTCTGTGTGAAGTTTGATTTTAAATATACTACTCTGAAAATCAACAGTGGCCAAACTAGAATGCCATTTTCCTTCTGCAATAAGTACAAGGTAATTTCCTTTCCCAAATGTGAATGGAAAAAATTCTTTATTTTTTTCTTATATAAACCTATGTAAATTTTATAGGCTTTTCCTTTGTCTAAGAATGCTGAAACTGCAGTGATTTTGGCAGCGTGTTTTACTTGGATTTATTTTTCATAAGTCCATTATTTTAAAAAATGCATGACAATACGCCACACTGAAGTTTTTGCATTGTATGTACAATACAGTTTTCGACAAAGGCTGTAATACTGTAGGTGTTATATAATTTACTAGTGTCCCTAATGAGTTCACCTTTAAACAATGTAGCTGATTGTGTGAAAGAGTGTGTCGATCAATTTCCAATCTTGTTAGAAATTCTTCTCATCCTTTTCCCTGTTACCTTTCTTTTCTTCTTATCTCCAAACAATACAAGTTTTTATTAATAGGTATGTGGGAACCTGGAGTAATTTTTCCTTTTCTGCTTGTGTTACAAAATCAAAATGAATGTGTGCTCCTCCCTCATTGCAATTTGTGATTTAATAATGCGACAGTTCCTGGTCGTGTCAGTGTTCTTGAGGCCCCCAATCTCAGGCCCCCCCTGTTGTGCGGGCGCCAGGAAGAAACAATCTGCCTTTAAGTACCACATCAGGTGCAAAGAGAAATGCACAGTTTTGGCCATGTTGTTTTTCATTCCACTAAAGCTTTTCCTTTGGCTAACTTAAATTTATATTTTCACTCGGAATGTTTTAACACTTTCACCAATCTATTCAGTGAATCTCTATTTGTTTTTAATGAATTGCCTAGAAATTCTACCTTTCATTTGCAATGCAAAATGTCTAAACATTTTCACATCCCAGAATAGAATATAATTAAATTATGCATATAGTTTTTTGCAATAAAAGCCTATGTAGCCTGTGACAGTATATGAAAAGGAATAATTTAAAACAAATGTTACCCTATTTTTAAGTCTAGAAAATGTTTTGTAATATTTGGTATAAAGCAGATGAAATATAGTATTGTTTAAAATAATATCTCATATATCCTCCTACTTCTTCTGAAGCTTTATTCCCTAAACTTAAATGACTACATTTCCCATGGGGAAAATGTCTCCAAGATACAATCAAATTGTTGATTGATCAACACTAGGAGTTTCTTGTGATAGATTAAACATTTCCCCCCAATGTTACTGTAAGTTGCTTAAGGTTTTCAGAAGATGTGTGCTCTCCAGGAGCCAGAACTAATTTTTTAAATTCACATACCACACGTGCCCAGTCAGTGCAAGTGCTGACTTAGCTCCATCTTTAAAGAGAGCGCAAGGGTCTGCTCCTGTGCAGAAAGGCCAGGTTATGCTAATGAGAACCATCTAGTCAGCTGCTGACACATACTGGCCGTGATGATCAAACTGCGTGGGGGCAGGAAACGCCACTGATGGCGTGGCTTTTAAATCCATAAAGTATGCAGGAAATTTTCTCAGAGGACTGTGTGCAGCCCAGAGGTGGGTGAAACTAAGGTGTGTGATGGAGGCTGGGAGGACCGAGGGATAGGGGCCGCTGTGCCTCTCAGCAGGAACCCCACTTAGGGGACAAAGAAATGGTGGGTGGGAGAGAGCAGACCACCTACCGAGAGCTGGTCACAGGGTGGAGATGGAAGGAAGAAACAGGGGAGAGAAAAGGAGTTGCACAAGGGCAGGAAGGGATTACATTTCAACAATGAACATAGATAAAACATCAGAGGAGATAAAGGTATTTGCCAGGCGTCAAAAAGCTACGTACACACAGACGGATAAAGAGGTGGTGGGTGGGAAAGGGGGTCAGGGAAGATCTTTTTACTCACACTAAGAACAGTCCAGTAAGCACCATTAAATGGTGCACCATAGAAAATGGACTTCATTGGCTTTTGACATTACTTTATAGACTACATTACACCTGAAAAACAACAAATAAGTAAACGAATAGCTCTGGCCAAACTTCTATAATTAATTTCATAATCTCCAGGAGTCCTAGAGTCATGGGCCCACAGCTAGAGGACCCCAAAACTCGCAGCCTTATTGGCTGTTCTCAGGGCCCCTCATGATGCATGCCTATTTAGAATTAATGAACCTCCTGAGGCCCAGCTTGGGAGACGTTAAGAATATCTCTTAGGCAATTACATTCCAGTGCTATTCACACATTTTACAGTAGTTAATAATAAAAATCATAAGATCTAGTTAATAAATGCTGCCAGACAGTCTCTCCCAGTGTGACCAATTGGTACTGCAAAGGGGAAGTTGGGTATTCTGATAACAGCAGAATTTCTATTCTGAATAGAGATATAGAGAAGGTTGTCGTTTTAAACCAAGAGAAACACATTTAGAGGTTAGCAGGGACCACCCAGCAAGGAGAGCCCTATAAATGTTAAAAGTAATAACTATAGTTTTTCACCATTAAGTAAAACGTTGGTAACTGATTTGATGTGGGAACTAAATATCCCTCATTAAAGAATTATTCTTAAAGTCCTAGAAAAAAGATAGTTTGATACTGAAACTGCCAATGGGCTTTCAAAATCTTTCTCAATAATTATATGGTTTATCACTATTAGCCTTTTGAAATAATTATGTTAATAGATAGTCTAATAAATAAATTACCCTTGCATTCCTGCTTAAGACTGGTTAATTAGGTTGGAGTGTTCTTAAATATGCCAAAGATTATAATTTATTATTAGTTAAGATTTTTTTCATATGCATTTCTAAAAACAATTGTTCTTAAGTTCCCTTCAGCTAGAGAGAGGGTGAGTGCAGGGAGGTCTCTTCCTGGTGTTAGTAGCAAGGAGATTGTCCATCATGTTACACTTCCTAATGGTTTATTGTTTTAATGTATAATATTAGAAATATGAGCTCCTTAAAACTCCTTCAAATGAACCACAAAAACATGTAACCTAGGAAACTATCAAATTTTTTCATAAGTTAATTTTATTCCACAATTATTGATCTGTTAAGTCTTCTTTTAAAAATTTATGTTTAAAATTTCTTTATGTGGGTCAATTTTGGTAAAAATTTAGCTCCCTGTTGAAACAAATTTGTCTCTTTCTTGCACTTGTTCAAAAAGAAGAATGCAAAGAAGGTATTACTGAAAAGGAAGAGCGGGAATCCATAAATTCGGGAAGCAGTGGACTGGAAAAAGTAGTGTGGGGTTGCTTAGCCAGAATTTCTCAGAACTCTCTTTCTAGGGCGTCCTTGGAGTCTCTTGGGGAGGGAGGCCCTCGGGAAGCAGGCAGGGATGGCCAGGCTTACTTGCCAGGGACCCACTTTGCCCTGAGCGTCGTGCAGGCCGGGCTCACTGAGATGTCCACGTACATCGTAGGCATCATGGAGAAGCTAATGCAGGTAGGCAGACAGGTAGGTAGGTAGGTAGATAGGTAAAGGCAGACAGACCATTATAGTGGAATTTTTGAAATTTACCTTTGAGTTTTAGCAATATTTTTAAATTAATCATAGTTTTTCTGGATTGAAACTTCTCTTAACAGTTTACGAAAACATTGCGCTTTCCTGACGAATTTCCGTGTTCTCCATGTTGTGAGTTACCTAATCGGCGCCGCTGGGCAGATCTTGAGAGTTCAACACCAACAGAGTTATTTCCCCTCTGCCATGTACCCTAGGCAATATTTTCCCTCAGGCATTACTTGGATATTTTCTTTCAAGAAAGGGTTAGAAGTGCTGTTGACTGCCATTCAGGAAAGACATTCTGAGTGCAGACTAGCTGAAATAACCAAGACAGGTCAGAGCTGAGGTTTCTCAAAGACACGACCTAAGTTCGGCAAACCGTTGACACGTTTCCTATACAAACGACCCTGCCCACGACCTCACGAGCATTCTGAGCTAAGGACTTTAACACGCGTGACCCATGATGCACTGAGGGTGGAGGCTGAATTGTCATCACTTCTGGGAGATGGGGGCTGCACCCACGAGCAGACACACAAACACACACACATGGAGATACACACCCCCCTTCACTTTACCTGGGCAAAGCAAGTGAAAGATACAAGAAAGGGGAAAAGAAAAACTCTACCTTTGTCCTGATTTTGCCCAGACACAGCCTATAGAAATTCGACTTTTAAAAATATCCCACTTCCCTACCCCTGACGCTTTAGTAAGCTCCACCTTCGGGCTGGAAGGTGAGTGAAGCTTATTCAGTCTGCTCACGTGCCACAGCGTGTCACCTGCGAGGAAAGGTCATTTGCTCAACATGTGTGGCTGGCTCTCCAGCAGCTCTGGCTCTTTAGACCTCATGAGGCCTCATCAGCTGGGTCACGCAGGGCCCAGTTGAGAAGCCGCCTGTTATTATTCATAGGAGAGAATAACAACCAAAGCTTAAGCAGCCTCACAGAGTTTTGTTACTCGTCAAGAAAAATGGGCCTGAATTTTGTATCATCATTACTGTGCTCACAGAGCCAACATGTCTGAAATCACAATTCAGATTAAAGCGCTAAAATCAAAACGGTCAAGAAGCTCAGTAGCCTGAAGGGTTTCCTGTGATCTATTCATTCAAAGCAGGAACTGCTTTGGGCTTCTGATAAAAGCCCCATCCACACCCCAGGCCCAGGTCTTGGGCATGATCTTGGTGGCCCTAGATTCTTCAGCCATTCTAGATCTTGGCCACTGGGGCAGGAAGAACAGAGACGGCAGGCGCACAGCGGAGGCCGGGAGGGGAAAGCCCCAGCGCTGCCAGGAGCTCTGTGCACCTGCTCCAGCACAGGCAGCCCTCATTCTCCCCAGCACCACTTTCAAGCTACCAGAGACAGCCTCTTGGTCTGCTCACATTTTCCTTGTTATAAGTAAAACAAAACAACAACAACAAAAACCATCCGTAATTCTCATATTCGTGGTTTGAGCCAACGCGGGTTCCTTAGACTTCTCCGCACCACGGGATACAATCAATTGTCTAAGTGACTGTAACTCGCACAACTGTGCTGGCAGAAGCAGCAACTCCAGTCTACCCAAAAGGTCTCCCTTGAAAGAGCAAGTACAGGAGGCCGTCCCCTCATGTTACAGAAGAGCCAATAGCTGTGGGCGCCTATTGGATGCAGGGGTTTACCTTCAAAACTGGCTCTGCTTCAGAAACACCTGAAGTGGGATGCCTTTTAAAGAACATAGTGGTCTCTGTTATGATGGGCAAAAGGCAGAGCGAAGCAGGTTGGGTGGAAATCAGAGCTGCCCGGCCCAAATCGTTCACAGTCCTCTGCCAACAGATTCTGGGATCCTGTTCTGCCCCCTTGCTGGGACGGAACACAGCGCAGCCACGTGACTACTGTAAAGAAGCCCTTCCTCACCCAGCAGTGTCTCCCGCCGCTTTCTGCAACTGCTGTACTCACCTCTCTTCACCCCAACTCTCTCCTTTCCGGGCCTTCTCAATACCTTTCCCTTCGCACTGCCTCAGAGCCTCTCCAGCTTTACAGGGCCACCCACCAGCAACCAGAGCCTCCGTGGAGCTCTGAAGTCAGGACCAAGCAGCCGAAGGAAAGGGGAGGCTAACCTGAAACACCTGAGTGAGGAGGAGCCAGCGGGAGGTTAAAGGAGCAGCTCTCAGGGGGGTTGACAATTTCAGCACTGCCGAAAACCTGGGAACCATGAGGTGACAGAATTCTCCAGGCTTATCACTTGACCTTGGGTCAGTACCCCCTTATCCTTTGTGACTCCTCGCTGTTCTGGCACTTTGCACCCTCTGATTTAGTCCAATGAGCATGACCTACACACCTATTGTATGAGCCAGGCCTCAGGCTAATTGTGTGTGGAAGAGAGGGGACTAGTTGAAAAGACCTAGTTCTGTGAACTGGCAGCTCTAGGAGAGCTTTCTCTCCCTGGCATCTAGAAGAGCACCTGGACACCATACCCCCCCAGCACCCGGAACAGTGTATGGCACAGAGCAAGCATCAAGTATCTGCTGAGTCGTGAAATGCTCATAGTTACTGCCTCACCTAGCACTCACGTGGAGCGGCTTTATGCCATGCTTGGGACTAGGAGCGGCAAGTTTTAGTCAGCAAGCAGAACAGGGCTCTGCTTTGCTCTGTTGACCTCAGAGGGGAGACCTGTGTCATCAAAGAGGAGAAGCTGCATTACTAGCATTATATTTGCCTCATCCTCCACTGCGAAACTCTACAAACTGCACCCCACAAACCATGTCCTCTCTCTTATCTTCCCTGTGTCCCTTTCCTTCTCAGGGGCTCTGGAGCTACAGTCCTTGGACCCCAGAGCGCTCTGCCCAGTGACCGGCTGGCTGTCTTTCCCTGCAGCAGGGTCAGCAGGGAGTAGGGGCTCCCCGGGCCTGTCACTCAAGAAGAGTGATGGGACTTAGTGACAGCCTCTTGACCCTAGGGGATAAGCGTGTGGTGTCACTGATGTACACACACCAAATCAGAGGGAGCACACCACGCCTCCCCTCCCACCTCCAACCCTCCCCTTTGCTGCCTGCCCAGCATGCCTGCTGTGGCTATTGTTTCCTCTTGCTTTCTCATAGGGGGCTGGTTGGATGGGGATGGGAGTTGGAGTGTGGATTGAACTAGGAACAAGGCAAGCAGGAAGTAAAGGACAATGAAACACTTTCCAGAAGTGAAATTAATTTCTAGCAAAAAAAATTATTGATGCTGATTTTTTAATGCTCAGTGAACTAAAAAGATTAGAACTAGAATAAGTTTAAATGAACAAGAACTTCTTTCTCTAAATCAATTCCTGTTTGCTCAAAATACCTAGGATAGATTACAGTATGAAAGAAATGATGTCGACTATATGGTGTCAAAATGTGTTTTAAATAAATGGTATGATAGTAAAACTCATTAAAAGTATACAGTATCTTCCAATTATCTCAGCTGAATTAAACTAAGCCGTTGCGCACATCTGGGCGGGGAGCGTTTTAAGGCATGGCCCACAGGGAGGTTACTCGTCCACATGCAGATCTTATAACTTTAAATTAGTATTGTGTGTAAGGAGCAGGCTTCGCAGTCAGGAAGCCTGGATGCAGTCTCACTCAGCCACTTACCCGTGTCACCTGCGGCAACCTTCCCCTAGTGTTTTCATCTGTAAAGCTGAGGGTAACAACAGCACCTGCCTCATGGGATGTTGTGAGCATCGCGTGCAAAGACTGAAAACGGTGCCTGGCACAGAGTCACATGCAGCAAATATCAGCTATTTAATTTCGCTAATGAATTCTGCTCAAATGGTAAAAAGAAAAAAAACAAGGACCATTTCCAATCAACTGGAATGTCAAAATACCTTTACAATGGGGTAGTATGGTCCTTCTTATGTATTTTGGTATTTTCTCAACTTTTTTTTACAATGAGCATACAAGTATAAAAATGATTTATAACTCTAAATTATAATTAGAATAAATGCATTCAAATAACAGAAATGATTGAGAAGCTTTTAACAATAAATTAAGCTTTAAAAACTTGGTATTGAAAAGACTGAGGCACACTCAGATCTGGAGCCTATTTTAGCAGGAAGGCGTTCATCCTGTTTGTGAGAAGTCAAGGTCAATGGTACAGATGCTGGGAAGGGTTGATAAACCAATCTGCTAAAAGCATGTACTTAGGAAGAGTCCCTTTCCTCACTGCAGACAGTAACAGAGACACCAGCACCTACTTAAAGTTGGGATCAAAGGAGAATGGGTCTAGAAATTACAGAAATACCTATCATTTTCAATGCCAACTGCCTCAAATTTTATATTTAAGTAAATCCTTCATTTTTAAAAATGCTTCTGTGCTCAAATACATATAAACACACAATGCCAAATTATTAACTACAAGTTGTGCCCTGTTCAATCACCTTAAAAGCTGAGATTTTTGTAAAAACAAAATAATTGAAATATAACCTAAACATTTATTCTCAAGCATAAACAAAAGGGCACCATTCTGATATTGTTTTAAACAATTAAAAACATAAACAGATCCCAAGTGTATTCTGATAAATTCTTTGTGACTTCTTAGATCTAATTTTATTTTCCTTATCCACATTATTCTCTTTTAATTACATGATCAATAAATAGTAATATCTGAAAATCTTTTTTTGAGACTTTTATTTTACTTTGAAAAAAACTGAGTTCTGAAAGGTAAAAAGTTTAAAAATATTTGATTGGGAAATAAGATGTACCTCCATTTAAAAATGTTCTCAAGACAAAAGAAAAAAGAAGTTTATTCCCTCTGATGCTCCCTTTTGCTAACATTTAGCAATTCATTCAACCTCCACCCCACCCCCTGGAAATTTCTACATATATATCATCAGGTGGTGATAGTGGTGATGATGTTGGTGGCTTATAAAAATATTTTTGTAGACTTCAGTCCTGGGAACACAGGAAGTGCTATATTCCAAGGCATTGAGCTGTAAACTATTCCTCTGTGAGGAGACAGCAAGGTGTCTTAACTGACATCAGAACAGCCTTCACCATGAACACAAAGGAGGCAACCAGCCAGCCCAGCACCAGCTTAGATCCCGTTTCGGACCTGGTGCATCTGACCTACAGGTGCCACTCACAGCCACCAGAGGGCAGACTTTCACACCTGTCCCTAACAGATGCTACTCTGGAGTCTCCAAACGGGTGTCTCTTTTTCAGCACCCCATTTCCTTCTTCAATTTCACCTCATCACAGTCAAATATAAGAAGATTGTGTATAAATATAAGAACCACATATTTTACTTTCCCAGGTGAAAACAGCTTCCTGAGAAAAAGAGAAGGAAAAAGGTGGAAAATAGGAAGACAGTTCTTTTAAGGAGAGAACTCTGGTACTGAGTAGGAAGGGCCAAGACCACACAGCCTACAAATCACTTTGAAAAGACAGGGAGAAAGCAAAAACTCCATATGAGCAATCTGAGGTTCAAGACTTTATTAAGCTGTCTGGTCTCATTCTGGAAAATAAAGCCCAATTTCACCAAAATTAACAGCAGCAGTAGCGGTGAGGATAGTGGTGGTAACAATGGAGGAGGAGGAGGAGGAAGAGGCAGCGGCAGGAGCCAGCGTGCACGGAACGCACTGTTCTAAACGCCATACTCTTCATCACAGCCTCATTTGAGGTGTGAGGACACCCGCCACCCAGGACTTGCTAATAATCGTCAGGAGCCGAAGAAATGTTTCTATGGTGTCGACTGCGCGCTGCCATTTGAAAGTTTGCTCAAAGAATTCAAATAGGGGGAAAGTCAGGCAGCGGCTTCCCACTCCTGGCGTGAAGATACCCTGTTAATTCCGGGTTATTTATCACAGCAGAATTTGGAAACAACCTATGTGTCTAATAATAGGAGGATAGTAAAATAGCAAATATTATGTAGTCAATACGATTACAATGATGAAGATTAGAAGCCATGAAAAAACCGAAGAATAGAAAAAAGAACTTAAGGGAACTGGGTGTGCTGTGGATAAAGCTATGTAAAATATGTGCGTGCATAGAAAAGGCTAAAGAAATCCGATAGAAAAACAATGTCGCTGATAAAGCATGGTTTTATAGGCATTATATACGCATTTTAAAAGTAAAAATCCTGGAAGACATTTTTAAAACACTGCCAAAAAATACCATGTGGAACTCTTTCCTCGTGGGACTTCAGAGCATACGCAAACTCAACTTTTTCCACTAGCTGGTGTTCCCCCACGGTTCCTCCAAGGGCCGGGCCCTTCCACTTCCCAGGTCCAGGATGGTTGACCACGTTTCTCAAAGCACCCATGGGATTCAGCAATAGCAGCTACTGCTTTTGCTAGCAATAACAATAATACACCAAATGTGTACAGAATTTTACAGTTTTAAACAATGTTTTTGCCTCGCTTATTTCAAGTCCAATTCTGGTCAGCGAACGTTGCCAATGATGAGAATCCCATGGTGCTCGCAGCAGAATGGCGTCCCGTCAGAGAGCAGTGAAGTTCGCACGGGTCAGGCCGCACTTTGGGCAACAGAGAAGCAACTTGTACAATGAGCAGGGCGCAGCCTCACCCAGCTTTCCGACAAACCTCATTGCACCCCTGCGTCACAAAGACACAACGCAGCAGACAGAAGCCACGTCCTAGGTGCGTTCTTACAGAAGACCGCAGGCTTCACAGGTGAAATGGATAACCTGTCCCCTCTCCCTAACAATTCTTCATGGTTTCTAAACCTCTCTATCATCCATCACAAGCACCCAGGACAACTGAGTAAGGGCAGAGTCTGAAAAAAACATATTATCTAAAAGGCTGCCTAGCTTTTAAAAGTCAACGCAATATACTTTTTAGGGAGCAAAGCCAAAGGGTAGAAAACTGTACCCAGCCTTTAAAGTTGTACCCTTTAGCCCATATCTAAATAAGTCCTTCTGAGACAAGAGCATTCTTTTTAAGGAATCTCCTACCATTTAGGAAACCAGCCTACTTAATCCACAGAACCTCCAGCAGTGGATCAAACCCACTGCTGCTCTTCATATCTCCCCACACACTGTCCACATTTCACACGTCCAAGTTAAAGAGAGTCTAAAATGCCTCTTTCTTTACAACGTTGTGGCAGAGAGTAATAAATCCAGAAATGCAGCCACAACACTACAGTCAGAGACGGCGGAAAACACAGCCATAGACATTCCATGTGGTCACTAAGGCAGGCAGCTGGTTTTGTTCAGAGCAGATTTGCGGGCACAGATAACTCTAGCAGATCAATGACAAAGCCTCTGAGCTCAGAAAGAAGTGCAAGCTGAAGTGCCCGATGATTATAGGTGCAAAAGTCTCAACAGCACACTAGCAAACTGAATTCAACAGCACATTCAAAGGATCATACAGCATGATCAAGAGAGACTTACGTGTAGGATGCTGGGTGGTTCAACACGTGTAAATCAATCCATGTGAGACACCACACTGATAAAATGAAAACAAAAATCATATGATCATCTCAACAGATACAGAAAAAGCATTTGACAAAATTCAGCATCTTTTTATGATAGAAACTCTCAACAAAGTGGGTATAGAAGAAACATACCTCAACATAACAAAGGCCATATATGACACACCCTTAGCTCATATCAAACTCAGTGGTGAAAAGCTGAAAGCTTCTCCTTTGCATCAGCAACAAAACAAGGTGCCCACTTTTGCCACTTTTACTCCACACAGTACTGAAAGTCCTAGCCAGAGTAATTTAGGCAAGAAAAATAAATAAAAGGTATTCAAGCCAGGAAGAAGTAAAATAGTCCCTGTTCGCAGGTCATGTGATCTTGGATACAGAAAACCTGAGAGGTTGTTAGAACTGATAAACTCAGTGAAGTTGTAGGATACAAAATCATTATACAAAACTCAAGTGTGGTGAGCCATTTAATACATTAAATACAATGTATTACAATACAATTAATGTATTACTGTAATAGACTTACAGTAATAAAGATTACTAGATTTAGATTGGGTCCTCTAAATCTGGGTCCCTCCTAGATTGAGTTGGGTCCTCTGAAAAATGTGGCTTGTTTACAACCTATAGAAAAATCACTGATTATTTGGTGAGAACAGATACCTTCTTGTGCACTGCAAATTTAACTCTCCAAAAAAGTTGTTGAGGCTTCGTAAAATATCTGCCTTACATTTTATAAATGCTGGAATCTCTCGAATTCTAATAAAACACAAATATTTCAGCAGCAGAAAATGCAATAAGGATCTTCCTGTGGTCACAAGGAAACTTCAGGCGACTCAGGAGGCTGAGGACAGATGTGACCAATTAGTTTCACTGTCACGGATACAGGTCTTGACCGGCTTTCCAGACCTCCAAGTGACTCTTACATTTTACTGTATTTAAAGCATTCAGGCAGAGCCTTTAATGTAACCACAGCCATACTTCCTTTATTTTGCCCTCATCCAAGCTCATGAAGGGAAGAATCCCTTGGAGAAAATTAAGAGCTATTAGTATTTCAGTTATGAATAAGGAAAAGTGGCCCTAAAACCAGAAGGCCAAGTGAAGGTGTCCCCCAAGTTGTCAACCTGTCCTTTATGTACCCTCAGAGCTGTGACGTCACCCTCACAGAGTGTCCAAGAGGCCGTGTTAGCTGACACCCAGAACAGCCCCAGTGGGCACTGACAGTTGATGGGTGTTACGTCCATTTCGCCGATGGGGAACACAAAATAGACAATATCCTATTATACTGTCTCTTCCTCTGGCCAGTGCATGGTGATAACAGAATGCACACTTTCTGCTTCTCCATCAGGGGCCATTTTTTCAGCCACCAGATTCCATTCAACTCTACTCTAAAGGTACTCAATACTCACAACTTGATGACTGATTTAACCCCAACCCCAAAGGAATCACACACAGTAATAACATGTGAGTATAAAACCACACCTCCAGAGCAAAGCATGTTGCAAAAACTAATCATAATCTTGTAGAGTAGCAAGCCCTTAAAAATAATTCTCAAACATCATTATATATGTTACAATTAAGTTTGGATTTGCCTTACCGGGTTTAATTGGGAGGGTCCCATGCCTCTATCACCTCTATGAATCCATGTCAGTGCTTGTCTTGCTTTGGAAGCTACCAAAAAAAAAAAAAAAATAGATAGCTTGCAAAATCAGATAAACAAGGAGCTAATCTGACCAGAAAGGTGAGAATGGCTCCAAGGCACCCTAGCTTCTCCCTCGCCCTACCTTCCATTATCATTGCCAGGTTCTATAACTCCCCTGAGTCTGCCACTCCACAAGCACTAATTTTAGACCAAACCTTTGAGTGTATGCATGAAAAACTGAGGCCCACAAAGTAAGCCACACACTCAAGTAAACGTACAAAGCAGAGCGAGAATACAATCTTATTCCTAACCCAAAATTGAATGTCACTGCCCGCATTTTGCCATTATTCTCCCCAGCTTCTCCTATCCCCTTCTTCTGTATCATAAAACAGAACAAAACAAACACACACAAAAGAATAAGAGCAGAATTTCAACAAGCTTGCTCCTGAATTTCTGCATGTCCTAGAGACAACACTACAAGCTTTTATTGTCGCTTTCACAGAGCCCAGAATGACTTCATGTGCGTACAGCTCAAAATCCCAGGCTGGTGAGTTCAGCTCTCCATCCGCCTGTTGCTCTCAGTCAAAGGGCCCATGAACAAGCTCAGTCACTGACACGTGTGGTGCCACAGTGTGAATTGACTGAAACCAGACATTATTCATCAAAAAAAATACCCACTGAGTACTTGAAAGGTGATATGCACGTGAAATAACCAAATTTCCATAACCACTTATTCCAAATAAAATTTAACCGTGATTCCCAACCTCTCTAGAAGTATAGCTCAAATTTGACTCCTTATGCAAATAAAAACTGGATATTCTACATCACCATGGTACTAGCTTAACTTTTTTATTTCCCCAGTAGAAAAAATATTGATAAAACTTTAAACTTTATTGTATAGTTTCACATACTAAAAATTATTATGTTACAATATTTTCAGTGTTTACAATAACGTGGCCCTTTGAGATGATAAAATGAGAATTAAATTCTACTAAAAATATATTCAATCAACATTTTACCTGTTCAATACAGTCCAAGTCTCAGGATTAAATATTCTCTATATAATCCTAAATCTTATTCAATAGAACTTAGAAGTGGTAGATTCAGATCTGAAATATTTGCTTCCATCATTTTTTTCTTTGTTAAAAACAATAGTTTCCCTATTATAATAAGAGTATGTGGTTTTAGAATGTTCGGGAAATAGAAGAAAGCATAAATCAGGAATATTTTTAATTTACTATAATAGTAACTTCTAGAGGTAAATACTGAAAGCATTTTTGGCACTACATTTTAAGCTTTTTTGTAACTTGCCTCCCCTCCTTTGGTATTAGTGAATATTTTACTATGTTGTTAGATATTCTCAGAAAATGTGATGATCAATGGCTGCCTCATAACCTTTGTAATTATAAACCACTTTATGTCATCAGTTCCTAATGTTGGATGTTTCAGGAACCTTCTTTGTCACAGAATCGTAACAGCCACTAGTACGAATAAGGCCACTCCCACATAACACCACCAACAAACCTGTGCTAATCGGGGACAGAGTCCCCGCCCCAGCATCCTCCCTCATCCCTAGCAGGTTTAGGTACACCGGGAGGTCTCATCACCCCAAGCCAAATGTTGATGGAGGCCAACCCTCTAGTCTAGTGGTCTGATATTCTATAGAGAAGGCCATAGTTTACATGGGGTTTTTTTTTGTTTGTTTTGGGGTCTTTTTTTTTCTTTTGGCATATTACAGCAGGTACTTGCAGAGCCTGCTTTCAAATTCTTTACTGTTGGACTACATGTGGTTCCTTGGAAACCCCAAACCTAAGGGTTTACGAAGGCCTTACCCATGTGTAACCATCTTGGTCACTATTGATTATTAACGTCTCCTGAGCAATATCTTCATGAAAGCCTTGAGCACATGAGCAACCCAACAGCACTAGATTCAATGACTGCCCTACTCTGGCCCAGCAGGCCCCTTTTCCTTTGTTCCCAAGACCATGCACACACTGATTAAAAGCAGGAATGCCTGCTCAGGTCCTGGGAAGGGAGGTGATGAATGGAATGTCTGAACAGCTTGGTCCCTGGCTCGGTGTCACTGAAATGCCACACTCCTCACTGAAGTCCGTTGATAAGCCAGACAGTGCTGAGCAACTTTTATCAGCAGACTTTGTACTGAGGGGCCCGAGTGGAAAGTTAGCACATAGGTTGTTCTGTCAGCACAGAGGCTTATGCAATTAGCAGATCTAAACAGACTTCAGATTGTAGAACCGAACAAAAATCTCGGTCATTAAGTACATAAAAGAAAAAGTTACAAGGACTCCAATAGAAATAAAATGATGTTTCAAGGGAACCAAAGAAATTAATCTTGCAGTCCATTGGCAATAAAGAAAATAGTGACTCGTCTATTGTTTTACATACTACATTAATTCGTGCCATTTGCGACGACTTACGCTCCAGGCCATTTGAACTAAAGAATACTGGGAGAGATCTGGAGAATCACCATGAGCCAAATAGGATTTTTTTTTTTTTTAAACATAAAAACAAAACAAAGCAAAGCAAAAAACCCTCTGGGATCTCTCTGGAGAGCTCACCCCTGGAGAACACCTAAGCAGTGCAGTGCCATATAAGCATGAAAATGCAATGCCCATAAGAATCCTCATTCATGAGATAAAGTTCAACGTTGTCCATAGAAATTTAAACCCTTGACATTTATCAAACACAATGTAAAGTAGAATAAAACATCATTTTCACACAATAAAATGGGTGCAAAATGAACTAGAGAAAATGGAATAGTTTGCTTTATGGATCATCAAAAGCCATAGTGTCTTCCAAATATTCACCAGAGTTCTAGGCTAATGGAAAACATGTGTGAAAAGTATGTGACAAATGGAGTTTGGTGCTCAGTAAAAGAGAAATGTAACAAATTTGCTTTGAGTCATTTGATTATGAGAAGAGAAGCTTTGGACTTATTCCCCAGGCCACTTTTTTTTTTTTTTTTAATATGAGAATCAAAGCTGACTAAATGTCATTCGTTTACTTATTCTTGTTCATCATGTGCTGGAAATGCCAATTATGGAAGGGAGTTCCTAGAAAATGAAACTCTAGGAGAAGTTCCTGAGAGAGCAGGAGAAAACCACAAAACCGTGCAAATGAAGACAATATCGCTTGAAAAACTACAAATGTAATCGCCAATATGTAAATGTAATCGTGGGGACCTCTAAAAAGTTACATTAGAATTACTTTCTGCACTCGCAGGAAAAATGGTGACTTGAATACATGTAGGTGCCTCTCCCACTGAACATAAAATAGAGAGAAAAGTGGCATCAGTGATAGAAAGTAGAGAAGCATATCGAGACAATGCCAGAAATATTAAGGAAGTATCTTACCAGATGTCAGGTAAACAGAACACAATTGAAGAAGACATGGAGGCTGTGGGAGGAAGAGTAATGGTCCCCCCAACGATGTCCATGTCCTACTCCCCGGAACCTGTGAATATGTTACACTGCGTGGACAAGGGGCATTGAATTTTCAGGTGGAATTAAGGTAGTAATCAGCTGATCTTTAATTAGTGAGATTATCCAGGGTCCATCCAAGTGGCAGAGGGAGGCAGAAGGGGAGGTGAGAGTAGTGAAGGATGAGAAGGCCTTGAAGGTGAAGGAAGGGGCCCACGAGCCAAGGAACTCAGGAGGCTGGTACAGCTGGAAAAGGCTAGGGAACCAGCGCTGCCCAGAGCCCACAGGAAGGAATGCAGTCCTGCTAATGCCCGATTTTAGCCCCGTGAGATGCATGTCAGACTTCCTGCCCAGGGGAACTGTAAGATAACACGTCTGTGTTGTTTCATCCACCAAGTTTGTGGTCATTTGTTTGGGGCAGCAACAGAAAACTAATACAGAGGCCCTTTAAGAAAGTTGTATAGAAATGGATGGAGGAGAGCCTGAAAACAGGAGAAGAGATCCTTCCAAAAGCCCCTAATTTGGAGAACAAAGGTATGATAATCAGAAGGATCTTGGGAAAGGGGAACCACTAGGAAAGTCCCTCTGCCTCTGGAATCAGCAGCACGCAAAGCAAGTTGACAAAAGGCCCAAGGGCTTATAAAATGAATACATCAAAGGAAGTCAAGAGTGCCGTACAGTCTCCAAGATGTGGGGGTGGGCATTTGTACTGAATACGGATGGTCCCATCATAAACAGGGAGACTAGGAGCAACACACCACACAGCTGGCGTGCAATGACCCCACAGAAAGACAGGAAACTGCTCTTCCAAAACAGAAGAATAAGTTCCCCTACTGGGACTGCCCAAGAGCTGCAGCTCACTGCCTAAACCCCTTCTTGGGCAGCCAACTACTGAACAAGTGATGTAAATATATACCCACCAGACACTGGACATATGGAAGGAGATAAGAAGAGAGTGCAAGGCAGAGCTCCCATGCTGTTTATGGGCGTGGCTAGCCCGTTCTTTATTCAGGGATAGAGAGAAAGGGATTCCCCTACATAAAAGGGGAAGATGCAGAGAATGAGAAAAATATGGATAAAGGCATTCCAGAAAAAGGGAAATATTGGTCAGAAAGATATCCTCTGTTTTCAAAATGCAGAATGTGAAATAAAATATGAGAAGAAGAAACAACAGAGTAAAATGGGAAATAAACTGTTAAATGCCAGTAGACAAAATATTCCTCCAAGGCAACAAAATCTGTTGGAGACATTAATATGTTCCTTAGAAGACAATAAATAAAACAAAAAGACCAAATGAATGATACCAAGGACGGAATATGGAGATCCAACATAAGAATGACCATCATTTTTCAAAGAAGAGTCTAACACAGGCAGAGGAGAAGTAATTAAGATGTAATCATGAGACAAATCCCTGAACTGCAAAAGGTGTCACTGTGCAAAAAAACTGATTCGCCATAGAAGAGGTAATGCCACTGAAGAAAGATGAACTTTTATGTACTCCAGAGGAAAAAAAAATTAAATTCCAAGGACAAAAAGAGGACACAACCAGAATCCAGGGAGTTAATCTCAGACTCCTTTTAGTCAGCCTTCAGAACCAAATGACAACAGAGCACCGTCTGCTCCATAGGGATTTTTAGGACGAAATTTGGGTCTCAGGATTTTATAATCAGCCAGTTTGTATGATTCGCATACAAAGGCATGGAAAGTTACATACAACGAGAAAAGTCTTATTCACAGAAGTTCTCTGACCTCATGCATTCCTCCTCTAGCCTGTTCCAGTCATATTGGCTTCCCTGATGTTCTTAGAAATAGCAATCTCTATCCCCCCGCTTATGGAACACGTACCGTTTCAGCTGGTGCGAGGGAATGCTGATAACATGCTGGCAGGCTTCGGGCCCTCGGAATTGTGCGGAAACAAATGTCTGCTGTTGAGGCCACCCAGTCTGTGTTGTTATTACACTTTCACTTTATTTGTCTAATATATACTTTATTATGCAGGCCTAGCAACTTAATACAAAAGGCAACCTGTGGGAGTACCACCGAGCCCCAGGGCACAGCTGGTGAGGGCAGAAACTGATCCCCTGTTGCACAGAGCCAAAGCGCCCTGCGCTGTAGCGTTCTCCCAGAAATGCCCCTGCGGACATCTATCCTAAGAGAAGCCCAGGGATATACGGAAAACGTATGCACAAGGGAGTCCGCAGTAGCACGAAATGCACACTTTCTACAGCAAACGAGTACAACACTTTTTATACATACTACAGGACATGACCCTTGAATAACACAGGTTTGAACTGCGTGGTCCACCGAGACACAATTATTTTCCAATAAATACTGTAAAAGTATTTTCTCTTCCTATGGTCTCTTAACATTTTCTTTTTTCTAGCTTACTTTACTGTAAGAATACTGGATATTATACATATAACATTAAACATGTGCTAATCAACTGTTACTGTTATTGTAAGGCTTCTGGTCAACAGCAGGTTATTAGTAGTTAAGAGTGTGGAGAGTCAGAAGTTTTACCTGGGTTTCTGACGGTGCGTGCACCTAAGGCCCGTGCTGTTCAAGGCTCAACAGTGCATACGTGTATAACTGATACGTGTAATGTACATCTATTACACATATTTATATAAATGTTGAACTGCCATGTTGCATCCCTGAAACTAACATAATGTCCTATGTCAACCATACTTTCACACACACAAAAGAAAACGTTTGAAGGAACAAGATGAAGCTGTCGTAAGCCAATCATAAAATACGAGCTGATTACAGTAGTCTTCTGTCTGGTGGATTTAATGGGGAATACACACCTCACGTACACTCCTCTAATGAAGATAATTAAGGACAATAGTGTGTGCATCTCACGGCAAACTTGAAACAATCTGTATAATACATGAAACGAGACCTGGCACGCCCTGTTCCAAGGGGCCATCAAGGTACAGAACGTTTTTTGTTTCCCTGGTGACATGGTAAGTAGTTTGAGGTCAGAGACTTTTTACACTTCGGTTCTTCCACATCCTCCTTGGTGCCTTACACTATAGACCAGCGGTCCCCAACCTTTTGTGCACCAGGGATCAGTTTCATGGAGGACAATTTTTCCACAGATGGGCAAGGGGGCCAAGGCAAGAGTTGGAGAGCTCAGAAGAGCTTCCTTTGAGCTTCACTGGCTCTCTCACCTCCTGCTGGGGATGGGGAGGGGCGGAGACAGGAGGCGGAGCTCAGGCTGGTGCCCCAGTTCCTAACAGACTACCACTACAGGCCTGAAGCCTGCAGGTGGTGGGGGGGGGCCCATGCTGTAGATGACATAGGTGAAGAATCCCATTCCTCTAAATGTACCCCAGACCCCAGATTATATCACCTTTCTCCCATTTAAAGCTATTACTCCAGCAATTCCCCTTCTCTCCAAAATCCTCAACCCTTTGCTCTCTCTCTCCAAATTGTTCCCATCAGCATACTATCATGAACATTATATCTTGAAACTTTAAGATATCTTGGCACACAACCCAACTTTCTCTTGCCCCTTTTTTTTCACTTTTCACTAGTAACTACCTTATGTTGTTGCTTTAAAACTCCTTAAAAATCATCTCCACTGCCTCTCCACTGCATTTGCAGTTCCTCTCCTTACAATCTCCTCCAAGAGCCATCTAGCAGGTGCTATCTCCTACCACCCCGCCAAAAGGCCTTCCCTGGAACACCTGTGAACTACAGAGTTCCAAGTCCAGCAGTGAATTCCCAGTCCCGATCTCACTGAGTGATTGGCCAGCAGCGTGTGACAAAGCTCTCCTCCTTTTTCCTTGGCTCCAGAACAACACACTCTCTGACTTTTCCTTCGGCCTCACTGCATCTCCTTGCTCAGTCTCCCTTCTGGTTCCTTCTCCTTTCATTGATGTCTTAATAGTGCATTGATCCACGACACAATATCTGTTCTTTATTTACACTTACTCTGGTGATTTAATACAATCTCATGGTTTTAAACACATGGTGGAAGCCCTAAACCTAGTATCTCCAGCAAGGATCTCTCTTTTCAACTCCAGACTCATACACAAAACTGCCTACTTCATATCTTCACTTGGATCTTGAACAGACATATCAAAGTCACCGTGAACTCAACCCCTGACCTTTCCCCTCAAACACACTCCCTCCGTAGCTTTCTTCATCTATGCTGAGGGCAATCCCATCTTTACAGTTATTCAATCCAAAACACTTGGCACCAAGAAAGAAATTTCCATTTTAATGTGAAGCCAAATTGTAAAATCTCACATTTACTTAAAGATTCTTAATAGCTTCAAGCTCCTGTCCATAGATTGTGAAGTCTCTGAATGAGACTTTGACTACAGTTAAGACTTTGACAGTCTCCTCCTGAGATGATGACTACAAAACTCTCCTGCTTCATCTCCTGTGACTTCTGTCCTTACTCTACATGCCCAGACTTAACAAAGTGGGGCACTTCCCTACCCTTCTACTCTGAGGTCTCCTGTTTCCATCCTTAGAGTCACGTAGCTGCTTTGAGTGCCTTTCTCTCCCCCGAGCCCCTCATCTGACAGCTGAACTATTTTTCCATCAAGATGCATACACATCACTGTCTCTGTGCAGAGATCTCCCTTTGGGCCCCCAAAGCACTGGTACAGAGACAGCCAGCGGCCATCAAAGATGCTCCACTTCCTTGGGGTGACTACACTGATTTTCTTAGAAGTAGCTGGCAATTTTCCAGCCACCTTGCTCAAGGTGGAGCCATGTAACTGATTCTAGCCAATGGAATGTAGACTTAAGTGACATGCATCATTTCCAGGAAAAAATCTGAGTATCAGGGGTGGTATCCTTCATGAATTCTTCCCTTCACCCTACCGGCTGGTGACCTCAGGATGACCTTAAAAGTATGAAGTGGCAGAGGCAGCCCCCATTTGAGTCATTGCTTAGAGGAAATACAGCCGGGAGAGCTGTCCATTTAGGGCCATCCACATTGGCTTTTACACAAGCAAGAAATATTTTTTTTTGTATTAAGCCACTGAAATACGGAGTTATTTTTGACAGTAGTTACCCAATCCTAAAACATGAATTCTGTCCTATACTCCACTTGATACCTTTATATTTTTTTTAATGATGTTTATTTCTATACATGTTTGCCTCCTTATTTGTGGGTTATTCGTATCCTGAGTCCCAAGTCCAGCATAGAGTAGGCACTTAATTAGAGTTGTTGAATTTAATTCAACAAAAATTACGAAAGGGTGCTGGTAGAGCCAGAGCTGGCACGCAACTCCGCAGGGCTGGTTCTTCCCTCCCTGGGTCTGTGGTGCCCAACAGCTGCCTTCCTTTCATTGATACAACTGTCCTAACCGCACTCTCAGGACCCCTGGCCTGCAACCCTCTCCCCCACAGCAAAATAACCACGTGGGTTGTTTCCCGCCTCTACCCTGAGTGTGACACTGGAGTAATCTACATTTGTCTGGACACCATGTTTTACCTGCTATGTCAGCAAGCCCAACTAGGAAAGTTTTACTCATTCTGTGGTGAATTCCCAGCAAAATGAGTCCCTAGTACTCCTGCATGCAGAATTTTATTAATGCCACAAGTAGAGAACTTACCTATAGCTCCTCATGTGTCCATTTCCCCTGGCAGAGTCTGTGCCTATTACAGGAAGAGCCTCTGGTACCTTTGCATCCTTAGCAGCTGCTCTATGCTTTGCTCAGGACAGGTTCCATGAACATGTTTTTTAGTTGAACAGCATGGAGCAAGTTAAGGAGTAGAATTTAAATACATGATTTTTTTATTGCACTTTCATAAAGAGGCCTTTCTATAGCAAATACCCATAACCCCTTTTAATCAGCTTGAATAGCCAATTAAAGTATAATTTATTATTTATTCATATACATAATTGTATTCTCCCAGAAAAGAGCTAGAGATCATTCTTGATCAGTAAGGGACCCTTTGGTTTCCTAGAATAGTAAGTGTTTGTACGTGTGTGTGTGTGTGTGTGTCTGTCAGTATTATTGAAGAGATGGTGCTGTTTGTAGCTTTATCACTAAAGGGAGCAGAGCTACAGACTGAGTTTTTCCCAAGGCTTTAGTTTCAATTGACTTAGCAGCCTCTTTCAAAAGCAGTGATTATCCTCTTTGAAAATTACCTACTGAATTAAAAAGAGAATAACAGAAAAGTAGAAAAAGTATCTTCGGTGCAGTAATGGTTTAATACACTTTATTCCCATTGTGTGCTTGGCAAATCTGTAGACATAGGTTTTGGAAGTTATTAATAATAGAATTGCTTCTCTTATTTTCAACCTCTGTGGAAACTACATGATAATCTTTGAATCAATAGGTGTTTTCAAAGCCGCCCATCTTGAACGGTATTTACTCACTGGAAATACTTACTTAGCTTAGGAATCTTTACTGTATTGCTCCAAAATTCTTTGCGTTCTAGAAAGGCTGAGAGGTCTCAGGAACTGTTCCCATCACAAGATACAAGCTAATTGCTCACCTAAGGTAACCATGTTGCCTTTTTATTATTAAAAATTACATTATCAAAGAAGTGAATCTGGCATCTTCCTCAGTACCTCTCCCTTCCACCATGCTTTCAAAGCTCCTAGTTGCTGTGCATTTGTATGGCCAAATTAAGAACGTGTCTGACTTAGCTATCAGAAACGGGAACTGCCTTTAACTTTAGTCTGCATAACACCCTGGTTTCTTAATGCCATTCCTTAAAACAGTGCTGCCTTCTTTCTTTATTCCTGGATCTCCATGTTTGAAATGGAGCGCCTGTGCACTCAGAGTCCACGTTTAGGATTGCGAAAAGAAAAAAAAGCACTGCATGTGTTTGCCAAGTTGTCCTCACGTGGTTCCATTGGACCTCCATCTGCGAACCAGACTCATGAGGAGTCCAGCCCATACTCCCAGGGGCGACCTGGCTTGACTTCAGGCTGTCAGAATGATTGGGAGATTGCCAGCTGGTTATAAATAAAAATTTGTTGAAAAATAATGTTCGTTGAATTTATGGTGTCCCGAGGTCAGAGTTATGAGAAAGCTTTCTGTTTAGGAACAGAATGAAATCCCAAGATTCATAGAGACAAAGTGCCCCCACAAAGAGACGTATTGCCTTTGCGGACATTTAAGACAACACATAAGAAACAAGAGATATTGTGTAAGTGTGGCATGGAATTCCACACACAGTCAAAAGGCAGCTGAGTCAAAAGCAGGGGACAGACACCTTGGTCCTGGCTCCGGGCCTCAGGTTCTGATGGACAAGTGTGAGGAGCAGCCAGGCCCTGCCTCAGTTGCTGCCTCTGCATTTGACACTCCTGGATCCTTGTAGGGGTGTCCAGCCTTTTGGCATCTCTGCACCTCACTGGAAGAAGAAGAGTGGTCTTGGGCCACATGTTAAACACGTGTGACATGTAATCACACAAAAAAATCTCATAATGTTTTAAGTAAATTTATGATTTTGTGTTCACGGGCCGCAGGTTGGACACCCCTGCTTGGTGCACTGACCCTCAAATGCACAACCTATTTCATTGGCTGGGGCCATGTAAACAATGCATATTCCTGGGGCCAACCATAAGTCTAGTGGATCAGAATCTTTGGAAATGGAGCCTCAGAATCTTCATTTTTATAAATGCTCCAGGTGATTCCTACTCACCACAAAGACTGAGAACTACCCCTTTGGCACCAATACTAATGTTAGGCAGGAATTAAGATTTAGGGGACAAAGCCTAAAATTCTTTGGGCTCAGCACCGTCACCCTTATAGATATTCTCACCCTGACTTAGTGCCCCAAGGCCGATGAGTAGCTGTTGCCTTTTCATTGAGATACAATCTCCATCTTGTGTCCTAGCTGGGATTATAATTGGGATTTTGTCATATTCCTTCAGATTCTTTACACGGGTCCCCTTCAGAAGGTCAGTTCTGTGGCTCCCTGGCTGAAAGTCTGTTCCTGAACGTCCTGTGGCTGGTAATGACTGGCCCACCTGTCCTGCCTGAAAGTGAGAATCCCTTCCCTGCATTTTCTGTTTGGATCTGCCACTCACCTTTTGGAATCATCGGTGCCTGGTGTCTCTGCCACTCCCCCATCAAGACTTCTGCCTAATGCCTATCACGGAGGATTCAGAAACCACACATCTTTTCACCTGGCTTTGAGCCCCCAGGAACTCCATACCTCTAGCGCATGGCTGAGTTTTTTCTCTCTCCTCATCCAAATGCAATTACCTGTACCATGTCCAGCCATGTCTCAAAATGCAGTAAGACGCTTTCTAGGGGAAATTTCAGGTACAAAGTTCTATGATGCTCTGGCTCAAGGACCTCAAAAATACTAGGGGATATGGAGCAGGGAAGAGATGTACGAATGAATGAGTTTTCCAGGTTTTCTCACATTCCTCCAGGATGGGAGAGACAAGGCTGCTGGAAGTGGAAAGGTCAGCAAGGACACAGACGAGCCACACAAGCTGGGACTTCTGGAAGTCAGGCTAGAAAGTTAATAGTGGGTGACCCACTGTCCCAGGGTTCCCAGAACTGAGGGGTTCCTGGGTCATGAGACCTTCAGAGAGCAAACTGGAAAAGTCCCTGAAAATCCGGGATGAGGTGGTCACCCCAGAACTCAAAATCATTTGGATTTTTGCTAAATCTAAGATTTGGGATATAAAGGAATTATATTAAAAAGGAAAGGACATTAGATTTTATTTAAAGTATTTTGCGAAAATACGTAAATATTAGAATGCCTTTGAATTTCTCTGGTCTGTTGGACCATACGTTTTGAATGTAATTTTGTTCAGAGACTAGGCCCCAGCTTTTGTTCTAGTTACCTACTGATGAAAGAAAACACATGAGTATTATTAATACCGCTGCCAGACATTTTTAGAAGACTTAATATGCCAGTGACAAATGGAAGTGCTTTACACAGATTATCACAAACTACTGTAACAATGACCCTCCTCGGTGACCACTATTCTTAGCCGAATTTTACCAATAAGGAAACAAAGGCACATGTTTTAGGCAACTTTTCTGAGAAGAAACCCTGACCCTGAGTTCCATATGGCAGACAATGAAAGGGGCCTCCACTCTGTGCCAGCAGCGTACAACTCGTTAGGGTATAGGCTAGCTGATCTTACAGTCCCAGTGAAATACTCACACATACGTCCACGCCCCTGGGTGCGCATAAAGAGGGAAGGGTTCCCTTGTCAGGTCGGGGACTCCGCTGTCCAGCTGACCTCCCCTTTGCGCAGTTAGCACTTATGGAGCGCTTCCTCTGTGTCGGCCACGGTTCGCTTGTGATCTCTTGCGGTGCTCACAGCTATCTTCTGAAGCAATTGTTGCAGGCTGTGTTCTGCAGAGGAGGAAGCAGGAGCACAAAGAGATGAAGTAACTAGGCAAGATCACAAGACTAGAGAGTTGTGAAGCCAAGATAGAAACCCAGGCAAGTTGGCTTTATGCATTTAATTACCTCAGTTCTTCACTGTAATGCATATGGCCTGCAAGAATGTTAAACTATGCTGACTAGTTAGTTAGCCTAATCTCCTCATTTTATTAATAGTAAACCAAAGACCCAGAGATTATGAGATGGGAAAACAGTAATATATATAGTTGGGAAATATGTATTATAATATACATATATAAATTATATATATTATATGTTATAAATATTATATTATATTATAAATATAAATATTATAAATAATATCATATATATGTAGAGAAAACAGTATATATATGTTTTATACTGTTTGTCTCTCTAGAAAAGAGACAAACAACTGGATTTAACCCCTATCTGCCATCTATTAACTATGTAATTTGTATAGATTATTAAATCTCTCTAAAGCTCGATTCCCTCATCCATAAAATGAGGATAATACTTACTTATTGGGGAGATTTCAGGATTAAATAAGACAATGAATATAAAGTATTTAGTAGATTTCCTTGCTTGTAGTAATGGATCTATAGAATTTCTACTAGATTATTATTGTTATAATTATTACCATAACTACCTACTAGTTATTACTATCACCTGCTCTTACTACTGCCGTGACTGTAAGCCTACCTCTACTGCATCATCATCATCACGCCAGACCATACAGCAGTCAATTGCAGGAGAAGCAGGCTTAAAATCGGGCTAACTTGCCATGATGACCTATTTTCTTCCTTATCATAGAAACAACATTAAAACCCCACCAGAGAAAGCATTTAATAAAGACCTTTGGAATCCAATAGGTTATCTAATGTGGCCACAAAGTTGCAGATAAGAATGTACAAAAATTTAAATGGGATGGAGCACAAAGAAGCAAACCCAATGCCATGGAATCTTGGGCACTAGTGATGTTTCTTTAGCATAACTTCCAAGTTAAATATAAATCCAGTATTCATATTGGGTTGGGTTTCTTTTTGTATTTCTTCTGGCTTCTGTATGTGCACTGTGAACACAGGGGATCTGAGATTCGAGAGTGAAAACAGAGGGTCCACAGCCACCCCCTGACAGGGAGCCAATTTTGTGGAGCTATGTTTCCGTAAGAGTTGACAAAATAACAGACGAAGTGCAATTTCAGCTTTGTGATCGCTAACATGGCGTTGCAGAAGCCCCCTTGCCTCCTCCTCCTTTTCACATGATGAAATGTTATTAACATATGTTCATATGAATAAACATTTCTCAATAGGGGCACATGGAAGAACAGGTTACAACACTCACAAAGCATTTCACAAAGAAATTTTGATTACACTATTTTAAGTTGAAATTAAAAAAATAAAATTATTCATAATCCTACAATGTGAGATAACTATTGTTAATACTTTGTTATTTGTATTTTCTGATTTTTTCTAAGCAAATAAAAATTCATACCTAGGTAAAAATAAGCAAACTTTTTTAAAAAATATATTAAACTAAACCTTTTCCACACAGCAAAATATAATTACTACTTTCCCATATATACAAAGTCTGTCCAGAAAGTATCCAGCCATTTACTATGAAGAATAGAGACATTTATTGAAGAAGATACAAGATACAAGAAACATTGTACATAGGACAATGATGCCTCAGTATTCTTCAAGGTGGGCACCTTGGGACCTCACACAGTTTTCCCAACTGCCATCAGCTGCCCCACCACATTTTCCTGAATCTCATTGACGGTCTGAAATCTTTTCCCTTTCAAAGGTAATTTTAGTTTTGGGAAAAGCCAGAAGTTGCAAGATGCCAAATCTGGGCTAGAGAGGGGCCAAGTCACCTGGGTCATTTCATGTTTTGCCAAAAAACTGCACAAGACATGATGCATGAGTGGGCATGTTGTTGTGATGAAGCTGCCCATCACCAGTTGCCCATAGCTACAGCCTTCTGAATCATCCGCATAGTTTCCGCAGAGGAATGTTCAAGCATGACACAAAATTTCATGCAAATTCATTGCTCTGCTCACTCAGTCATTTCAAATGCAATGGCCACACAGTACACATGCTCACTCGATGGTCTACCACCCCCACTGCCTAAAACAGTGAAGTCGTCCTTGCTCACACATGCACATTCTGGTCCACTCTCCTTGGCTGCCAGGTTACATCAATGTCGCACAAATGGTTCTCATTATATGAACAATGGCTGGACCTTTTCCAGACAGACCTCTGTATGTTACATAAATTAATCATATTCCACATCACTGTGTTAAGTAGTTGCCTGACATCCCGGTATGTCAACGCACCATACGTTGCCAGTCAATCGCTGTTCATGGATTCTTGGGTTGTTTACAATTTCTTGCTGTTATGAACAATTTGTTTTTATAAACATCCTTGTTTGTACACCTTGGCACACTTGTCAAAGTATTTCCTTAGATATAAAAAATTTCTAGAAGTGGAATTTCCTAATCAAAGACTGAATATTTGAAGGCTTCTTAATATATAGTTTGCAGTAAGTACTATGCATGTATTTATTTATAATATGTACGTACAGAGTACAGAGCCAGCGCGCTTATCTGCACTCCCGGCAGTGGATATAACTGAGCCTGCCCCACTGCCTTTTCCAGCTGATCCAGCCTGCGGCTTGCCTGGGTGGCCATGGTGTCCAACAGAGAGTCCAGGAAGACCCTCTCATGGGTGCTGCCTTTGTGACACAGGGGAGGACGAGAAACAATACCCAGCTGCTGGGAGGACTTCCTGCCCCAGCAGCTGGCTAACAGCTGCTGGCAACCCCAGTGTACTGCGATGTCATACACTATCAAAGGAAAACACCATTGAAAAACAACAAGACCATCGAGCACTGCTAGACACCAGCACTGAGAAAAGTTTTGATTTTTAAGTGCTATCAGTTTTGCCTTAACAAGTTAAACAGAAAAAAGGACTGGTCACATTCACCAAGTAAGAATACTTTTCCTCCGGAAAAAAAAAAACTAGGAGAAACAAAAGAGGAAAGAGCATCATTTACAGATTTGTAAAATCTGCTACACATTTCCTGGCCAGATAGGGTAGAATATTAGAATGCCCCAGGCTGGGGGAGGTGGGAGGCAGGGGAGTGGTAGAAGAAACCTTTCTCTTGTGCCTGGGTAATATTTTCAATCATTTCCTACTGGAAGATTTAAAAACTAAAACCTAAATGTCTCAGTGGATTATAAGCAAGAGCAAAGATCAAAACGAGATAGAACAGCTCTTCCTCGTGAGGCTAGCTTTGCACCGAAGGGAGCTACTTCCTGCAGAAAGGGAAGTACCGGGACAAGTGGGAGACACTGGACATGTGTGTGCCATGGGCAAGCATGCCAGTTAGGAGGGGGCAATGAAATGCAATTCACACTTGAACAAACTAATAAATAAAGTACTTTCTTCTACCTCATAGGGCATGAGAGAACTATTTTACAAATAGTTGCCAGGTGCTTACAACTGACTTTCTCAATAGCCACTCAGCTCATCCTATGACCAATTACCCCATTTCCAATGGGGAAACTGAGACATGCAGAGATTTTTTTTTAAAAAATATTTGCCCAAGATAATACAACTACTAAGTGGAAGAGCTAAGATTCAGACCTAGGGAGCTTGGCTCTAAAAATCTACGCTCTTGGCCACATTGGTATGCCAGCTCTTGGGGCACAGTTACAGAGACGGGGTAGCACTGAAGCCCCACAGTTAGTTACCTCCTAGTAGCAGATCTAAGAGACCAAATGGCGCTTACTTTCTGTAAGCCTCAGGGTCCTCAAATAGGTGAATCTGGTTCTTGGCTCTCTCCTCATCCTTCCCCTCCAGCCTGCCTCCCGCACCCACCCGAATGCAGAGCTCAGCCTACCTGGAGTTCCCCATCCCTGCCCCTCCCCACTTCCACTGAGTTTCAACCTGAATTTTTACTCACTACCCACGCAATTTTAATTGTCACTAAAATGTGATCATCATGCCCCTAGAATCCTTTGCTATAAAGACAATGAAACACTAAATCTCATTTTTCTGAACATTTTGTAGGGGAAACAAAAGAGGGAGGGGAAAAACATTGCATCCACAAAGAAAAGTACTTTCAAACTCCCTGTAAGTATCCCCATTGGTCCCTCGTCTCCAGGCTGCCAAGTGGGGAAAGGCTCTTTCAGTCCCTTCTCCTCCTTTCAGTTCCCAGAATTCTCCAGTTCAGAAGAATTGTCATCTCTTCTGAATTTCCACCTGGGGATTTCTAAAATAAGATCTTTAAGATCTCACCTCTTTCTTTTAAGTTGTAAATGACTTATTTATTTATAAATAAATAACCGTAATGCTCCAATGAGGTGGCGGGTGTGAAACTCCCTTATAAAAATGGAGTGACACATTAACAAGAGGTTTCGTTAATACTGCCCCTGGAAAGATGGTACAAGGTGAGTAACTGAAAAAATGAACTTATCTGAACTTGTGACAGCAGGTGTGCAATGAGGAATCCGAGGGAGCATTTCTACACATTGCTGATTGACGTCAGCCGCAAACCACGCGTTGGCAGTTGGTTACATCAGAGACTATGCAGAGCTTATGAGACAGTTTACAGATCTGACCTGAAGCAACTCTCTTAAAAGTGCAAACAGACCCCGCCCTCCCAGTTTGTCATTCAGCTCTACTTTACAAAAGTCTCAAATGTATATTCTATTCCCGCTATCTCCATCTTTATCTCCACACCCAGTTGCTCCTCCTCACCTTGGAATCTGGATTCTCTCTCTCTCCCTGATGCTACCATGGAATGGTTCACAGAGACCTCCTGTTGGGAAATGCAATGGACATGTCACCTCTCATCCTCCTGGCCTACCCGACTGCGTTTAACACGTTTAAGGTAACTAGGGAAGAGTTTCAAGCAAGAAGATTCTTACTCAAAAGCAGACAATATGAATTAATCTGTCCAATGGTCTGTCTTTCTAAGTTATATAAGAAATATATTTTAACTACCTGCTTCACTGACTCAGGCAGCACCATAACATGAAAGTACAGCTAGTGTTTGAAAAATTCTACCGAGTCATGCAGCTCATGTATGAAAGAAAATTGATAGAGGTCTCCTGAAATTTGACAGTAATCCTAAAAACTTTCATGACATTGCCAGGGGCAAGTTATAAAGCAAAAACAAATTTTTCTACATTATTAATAACAAAAAATAAATTTCAATCCACTAGTCAGAGAAAAGACTGAATTACCTTTGCATTCTCTCCATGAAAAATAGTATAAAATTACTGTCTTAGGCAGAGTTGATGAGAAAGTATGTAGCCAAAAAATGTAAGAGAAAACAGTAATATGAAAATGTGCAGGGCAGTATATTAATTAAAAAATTACACTATTTTTCTGGATTTATATGTGTGGTATTTCTCAGATTTTATTAACTTATACTTTCTTATGATTTACTATTTATAATAAATATTGACTTTTTAATGGAATGCATTTGCAATTTTGTATTCTTTTTTAAGGAGGGTGTCCCATAATTGTATAAGTTCCAGGTCCACCCAAACCTGCATCCCATTAGTTACACACTAGCTCTTCTATCATAGGAATGCAAACTATTAACTCAAGCACTTTTTTGGGTAACGAAAATGAGGTATCATTATTGATATCTCATTGAATGACAGTAGTTCCTCTCATTTTTCCCATCTTCCTAAGCCCCCTCCCATTTCTCTGGCTCTGAGTACACTCACAACTGTACTACATGGTGATAATGTAGGATAAATAGATAATATCTCTGCCTTAAGTGGATTCAGACCTAATGAGGGGAACAAGACATGAACACTAATAACTAGGTAGTAACTTTTCACTGCTCTAAAGAGTTAAGAGCACAGGATGGGGAGAGACTGGTTCCACCCTGGGAATTCAAGTAAAGTGTCACAAGAAAGGTAACAGCTGACCTGGGCATGAAAGGATGGGGAAGGAAGCCTGCTGGAGAAGGGAGACGGTGCCCCACAGGGAAATATGCAGGTTAACTTATGTGAGCAGAGCATCAAAGCATTCTAAAGAACACAGTGAGATGTGCCGTGCTGGATACAAGGCTCAGAGAAACAAACACAAACAAGCCACTACCAAAAAGACAAGCATCACTAGCTTTCCAGAAGAATTCATAAGTGATAAGCATATACATGGCATCCTCTTATATGCCAAACGTTTATAAACCTTGGAAATTCGTAGTTTCAAGCTCTGGGATCGGGGAGGCCCGGGCACTGAGTTCTCCAACACTTACGAGCATTGTCACTTGGGACATCTGTGCACTTTTTCAAAGCCTGTTTTCTCATTGGTGAAGTGATCATATTAGTGCTCCCACCAAAAATTTGTCATGAGCATTAGGCCAATTACGTGTGGCATAAATCATCTGTTATCATTAGGTGACACTCACCTACCCAGATGGCTCTAGCTGTAAAGATAAATGCGCACTGCACATCTCTGTGTTACACTAAGGATTAACTTGGGCAAAGGCAGCACCTGCACCTGTTGCCAAAACAATCAAGCCGGAAGCAGGGAAGTCGCCCATCGCCACAGCATTCCTCGGAATTCCAGAAATGCTCTCACATCCTCTCTCACATTCCTTTAAGCACAGACCAGTTTTAAACAAACAGCCGAAGCACACCAGGTCAGAAATGTACATACAGGGGACAAAGGCCAAAAATCAAATCCCAGTGAAAAATAACCCTCTTGGGAAGAAATAGGCCACGTATTCTGTGGAAGATGTGATTCAGAATATACTCCTGAAAAGTCAAGGTGTCCAAACTTTTAGCCTTGGGAGGAATATCTGCAGGCTGAGCCACTTCTCATGCCTTGGAGAGAGATGTTAAAAAACTGTTGATTTTTTACTGTATTTTTCCACTACTATGTATCCCCCATAGCCTCTTCCACACCTGAAGGAATAATGGCTTGATCCTTTCCAGCGTTAATAAAATCGACTGCTTCTTTAATAGTAAAATGTGTGCATTTTTAAGGAGGGACATCAACCTCTTGGATTTAGTCAAAGACAAGTATAGAGCAGTGAGCTGTGTTACAGTTCAGCCCGGTAGGCCGTTAAATCTGTCCCTGTAGAATTAGAAGGTAAAATGCAGTTCTAAAGACACTAGAGACGGGCAGCTGATGGCACATCTGTTCCCACAGCAGACTAGTCTCCTGATTTTTGTGGCTAAGGATTCTGAAACTGTCCATATTTGCAAATTGGCTCTGATAGTGATTTGTGCATACAGGTTGGTTTTGTTTAGGCTTTTTAGGGGGGGTTGTGGTAGTACTATGGTACTACAATAGGTTCATAACCTGGACCCTGAGGTACACGCCAATGTCTTAGGCATGCAACAATTTCCCCTGAGCAAAGAAATACAAGAATGGGTGCTGTCAATCAGACCGACTCCCTGCTGGGTGTCACACGAGACTGTGTCAATGTGGGGCACCTTGGAACGTCATCATCCCCTGACTTTTTTGTAACTACTGTGTGTCGTGTCAGAAGACTGGAACAATGCTGACCATTCCTTTCTTACAAGACAAATGATGGGTCATGGAAAGAGAGGACCAAATCACTTCTTGAGGGAGGATTTTCACAAAAGGAGGGTTGTATCATTTCACTGGAATGAGGCACCTTTTGGGACCTGCTTATGTGACACTGAACAATAAGCAGCAGTCACGAGATGACCACACAGGGCATTGGGCAGCCCTGCAGCTGTGCTTACATACATAGTCACAACTTCCTAAGACAACATGTGCTGATGGACTTATGGCTTGTTATTACCAACTGAATGATTTAACCCGGCTGTCTGAGAGCAAGTGCTCACAGAACATCTTCAGAGGAAGTATTACAAAAAGGACCATTTTTGTGGCCCATCCAAGGATCATTATATGGTGACATTAGGCTAAAACTTAACTTAAGGCAGCAATAGTTTGAGGTGAAAAAAATTATGTTAAAAACTTTTCCTTTGTGAGGGGATTCATAGGAAATGTTGCTGATAACAGTTGTCACGGGGTTCCAGCCAGCCACACATCTTCAGTCTTATGTTTTCTCCCGATTGCAGTTCTCAGGAAGAAGTCCCAAATAGATGTTTTATTGAGGGAACTGTGAAGGCTTCCTATTATTCCCACATCTGCCTTGCTCATGGCTACACTTCCCCTGTCATGTTTGAATGAGGAGCGGGGACTTGCCTTAATTTGCTGGTAGTGGTGACACCTGGCAACCTGCCTTTGTCCTATCAGTCTGTCTCAGTGTCTCCGTCAGATCCAGGTGTACCAACTGTCTGTTGGATGCTGTCTTTATCTTAGGAGAGAAACTTAGGTCTGATGGTATTAACACTTACAGTAGTGTTCCCTAACTCTCCCAAGTCATGGCACTAGAGGAAATGAGTGTGTTTACACAGTACTGCAGGAAACAAATAAGGCAGTGTGGTCCAGAAGGAACCGGCTGGGGGAGCAGAGAAAAGTGGGGAGCAGTCCCGGCACCTGCGGTCATGTCCCTCCAGACAGTATCTACAAACCCAAGAGCCCAGCCCTGCACCTGCCAGGGAGAGGTCACCTTCGGCAGTATAGGTGTTTCAACAGCTCCTTCGGGAATATAAGATCCTGAAGTCTTCATGGTAGGGGACTAGGAGTCAGTATGATTTACTAAAAGGTAATAATATTCTTCTATTGCTAATTATATTTTACCCATTATTTAAATAGTTTTGGCTACTATGAAAACATCTTAATAACAAACCATTTACTTATAGCCTTCTTTTCATTTCCCAATTCTCTAAAGTCTTGGCATGAATGGAGTGGAATGTACATGGGTTTTAAAGTAAAACAGACCTCCTAGGAGTCCTGGTATGCACCCATAGGGCCTTAGACAGAGGTCACTCTGTCTGAGCCTCAGCTCTCCTGCATAAACAGGAAAATAATATCTACTTCAAAAGAGAGTTATGATTTTTAAAAAGTTTGAAAAGCTGGTGGCACAGAGAAATAGGTGCTTATTAAATATTAGTTCACTTCCTCACCATGGGAGAGAATTATTATCAGAAGTTAACCCCCCACCTGTCATCTTAGTTTCTTCCTTTGTCCTCTACCATCTCCCCTCTGTCACTAGCCTCTCCTCCTTGCCTTGTTTCCTATTTCTATAGTGCCTGCTGTATCCTTTCTTCTGTTCTTACTTTCTTCTCTCTTAATACTGGGGCAATGAGGGAGAAAAGAGAGTTTGGGTAGGAATCAACAAGTAATACGGTCATTAATTCAATTCAACTCCCAGGTTTTGTAAGGTACTGCCCTAATCATTTCCAGCAATGATAAAAAAGGAAAAGAAGTCATTTCTATCAGGCAATTACTGAGCTCCAGGCCTGTGCTGCCTCATCTCTCGGCCTCCATCGGTAGCTACACTTTGGATCAGTGGCTCTCAGCCCTCACACCGCTTTGCCGTACCAGGAAATGCCAGCACAGACCCATCAGTAGGAACAGCCTGTGGAAGTAGTGAGTCTTGGTGAGAGAAAGAAGACCAGATGGTGGGTGTTCAAGTTATATTTTCATATAATACAAGTACCTGAGAAAACAAAATTCAGCTATGGTATGAATTCACAAATCAGATACAAACCTATTGTTCCAGATCTTAAAAAAAAAAAAAAAGTCAAGGCAAACCTAAAATAAACTTAAAAGAAAGATACTAGATATTTACATCTCCTTTCTCGTATATTTGTTTCATTTTCCTTCATTATTATCTGTGATACAGGGAAAACACAGAAGGTATTTAAAGTGTGCAGATGTTCTCTGAGTCCTTCTAGCCTAATTACCCAAAAAAGCAAAGAGAAAAAGCTGACTAGGACAGCGTGGTGGAGACAGCAAGAATCGTCATACCAACAACATTTCCAAGATCGGGTGATTTCTACAAAGAATCTGCAGTCTGGACCCCATCTTCTACCACTTTTCGAAATGCTTCCTCTATTAGTTCAGATACCATGACCTTCGCTGAAAACAGCAGGCAGCGTACCATCTTAGCAAGCTCGTAAACAAAAATGTCAAATGCATTGGAAAGGCAATGACACTAACCATCTGACACTGCCACTGATATTAAGCCAGCGTAGAAGTTGGAAGCCAGATGAGTCATTTTCGTAGTCATCTCAGTAACAGCTTTGTCCAAAGGCACTACTGTAGTCTTAAAATAATAATTACTGTTGTTATTTTCCATGATGCCATCACTGGTGAGCCATGTGAGCAAAAGCATTTCTGAAGAGGTTGGGGGGTTCCCAACCATATTGATGAAATTTCAGTAAATTTGCCTATGAGATATGAGTCATTCTGTAAAGATACAGCAGTAATAAGACCCACAGTCAAGAAGCATAATACTGTCAAAAACTCCAATTTTATTTATTCTTGCTAAAAAAAAATAGGATCTGACAGATCTATTGTCATTTCATAAATAAAAAGTAACATGTGTGCACTTCATAAAATTATATTAATTTCTATATTACTATCTTTCCAATGGACCTATATTGGAAATTTCTGGCTCATTTATAGTTTTATGGTAATAAGCTTAAATATGATTCTGCAGAGTATTGTTTTAACAAGAATTGGTTTGGGTGGAGGCAGAAGAGCTGGCCTAGTTGCACGATGATGAGGAATACCATTTACATAAAAGTCCACATGAAAACTGATCCCTGGAGTAGGGCAGCAAGGTGGCCCTGGATGAAAAGAGGCAGAAAGAAGAGAGGAGAAAAAAAGAAGATAGTGTGAATTATTAAAGAATTACTCTTCTAGGTAAATTTTAACCTATAAAATGTTTGATCATGAGGGGTTTAGAAAACAAATACCTTTACAATGAAAGTTATTGATCCATCAATTTAAAAAGCAGGAGAGAGAAAGAAAGAGAGAGAATGGGAACTAGAAGTAATAAACAGATGTTAAATCTGCCTAGTTACACTCTAGGTTCCTCTATCAATTAGAATAATAAAAGCTTCTGTTCTCCCTAATACTGTAGAAATTCTAGAAATTCAGGGTGTCCAAACTTTTGGTGTCTCTGGGCCACACTGGAAGAAGAACTGTCTTGGGCCATTGTGATTTTTTGATTACATGATATTGCAATGTGTACTCATAAAAAAAAAATCTCATAACGTTTTAAGTACATTTACAATTTCGTGTTGGGCTGCATTCACAGCCATCCTGGGCCACATGCAGCCCATAGGCTGGACATCACTGGTAGATCAAACATACTCAACAGGAGACAAAGCCCTAACTAAATAACACTCACCAAAGTTATCAGCAAAATGGGCAGAAACTAAAGGAAGAGGAAATACTAGAGAAATGTTGGTTAGAGAAGGAAGAAGGGATTGGGACAAAAATATATTGAGTTTGATGTTGTAAAAAGCAGAAACAGTAAAGGATTCAGAAGAAGGATGAGGGAAAACATAAGGAGACAAGTTTTCTGAGGGAAGCAGAGTTAAGGAGTCCACTCTACACACAGCACATCCTCATGCCTCCGAAGCAAAGAAAAGCGTTTGCTCGGCTGCCTCAACAGCAGCAGCGGGATACTTCCCATACTTACTCCATGTGCTGCAGTAGTAAACACCACTCCTAGATGACTTTACATCGTCCTTCCAGCGCCCTTGTGAACAACCTCCTATATTATGCTCATTTTTACAGATGAAAAAGATCAAGTCTCAGAAAGTTGGAGTAACATTTACAACTTTTCATTCAGCATTTAAATTCTGCACCCACCCACACACTCAAACTCTGAAACATTAAAATCAACCTCCATCTTGCCTGATTCAGGCTGATGGAATGCGGGCTCCCACCTGCAGAGCAGCATTAGCAGACCAGCTTTTACGGGATGATGCACTTTCCTATCTGTTTCATTGACAATCATTTTGCAGTTTTATATTGCAAAACCTCCCCATGTCAGTGACCCAGACCATTAACAGATCAATGTTAAATGTTTCTCTTTAATGAAACATAATGAATAACAATAAAACTTCTCCATGAGTAACAGGACACTATTTCAGCTGACTTCAGTAGGCCATCATTTGAATAGATCCCTTTAATGTGGTAGCCGAGTTATTTACTCATGAGTGACTCAAAGAAATTCTTCATTTTTGTATAGAAATGTACAGAAAAATATAACTGGATGAGATAGAGAAAGTTTATGACTTATTAGTAATCGCATTGATAGACACATTCACACACATTAATTCTTTGTTTCTGGAATAAACACTTGGATTTCAAACAACTTCTTAAAATATTTTTGTCATTCTGTTTTGATGATGCCTAGCCCAAATGCTGATGTTTGAGACTCTGATTCCTCTGAACACAATTAGATTTCTTGGGTGATCTAAACTAATTGATCAAATCATAGTTTTGAATTATGGAGCTTCAAAGTCTGTGTCAGAAAGTAGAGGTACTTGTTCAAAAAAACCGAAAGCGCTAGTCACAGTTCAAAGTGATAGTATATTCAGATTCATATTTTGGCAAGACTACGTACATATTCACCAATTCCATTTTATTTTTCTCAGAAAAGAAGAATACAGCTCAGTGTTTCTTATAGCTGGGTTAGGTACAGGTGACCAGGTTTCAGCCACTGACATGTAGAGGGAGCAATCTGTCCCTTTCATGCCTGTTTTATAAAAATCCAATGCATGACCATCCATGACGGCAACCATGGAGACCATGTGTTGAAGATGGCAGCAGAACAAGATGAACAGCAACGTCAACTGCCACGGACAGTGATGTGAGAAGCAAACCTTTATTATCTAAGCCACTGAGATCCCAGAGCTCGTTTATGACGCTCCATAACTCAGCCCAACCTGACCAAACAGGAAAGTGGGCCCGGCAATGGGGACTAGTAGTATAAAACTTTTAAGATACGGCAGTGCATCAGACAGCAAAGAAGCTGGTATCACCGGCTGGAAATATGGTGGTCTAAGTTGTGCGGTGGAAAAACATTTTGTGAAATTGTTATCAAAGATAACTCGATAGGCAGACTATAGCCTATTACATCAGAAACGCTAGAGGAAGGGGGAGGAAAGGATCACACCGTTAGTGTACACAGAGCTGGCTCATTTGGCCAGGCATTCCAAGAAAGATAAGCTCAGGGAAGAGCTGGCTGGTTTGCAACACTCTGCAATACTATTTATCTCAGGGGTCACACTTCACTGAAATAACAATACTTCCAAATTTCCACAGGGCTATTACGTATTTGACATTAAGGACTATCACTGTCTACCTTAAACCCAATAGCCAAACGTCATCCGCTGCTCTATTTTTAAGCCAGGCCTGTTCAGATTGGGTGGTGGAAGGGCAAAGGCAGGGAGTGGGTGGAGAGAAAGGAATTAATATAACCATTACTCCAGGCCTTCAGAAAATCCTGAGTGAGTAGGTTACAGACTGTTTATGCTCTAGTTAAGAATGCAGTCTCTTTTTTAATAGCATTTTTGGCCTCTCCTAAATTTCAAAGAAATGCTTTTGAAAGGTTAGTGAATTTTCACATCTAGAAAGAAAATAAAAAAGGCCATTCTCTTACCACTTTCTTCAGAAGGCAGAAAGAATACCAATTCAAACGCTGTATTCAAATTCCCTTGAAAGACTATAATCTGGGGCGGGGGCAGTGGGAGAGAATGGTCTGGTATTCATTTTAGCCAAACTTAATGTTCTACTTCGGGAGGCCACGCGTGATAGTCATTGTTTAGCATCATTCCACTTAGGCCTCAAAAATGTCCATAAAAGAAACCTGATGGGGAATTTATGTGCCTCACATTATGCCAAAGCTCTGAAAAGAGTCAGCTCGGATTTGGTGACCAGTAAGGTTTCCTTCTTGTCCAAGGAGGAATAGCTGCGGCCACCATCTGGACCACATGGGGAGCAATGAGAACCTAGTCAGGGGCAGAGCCAGACAAACCATGCAGGTGTCACCCGGCAAGGCTAGAAGCCAGAAGGGTGTGAAATGGCCATGGGCCAGTCCTCAGCAGCCTTCCAACCCAGAGGAAAACTTAATGAGTTAACGGGGTGGGACACCCACCAAAATAAGAATCAGGAGATTGTGGCTCGAAAGTGAATTCTTCCACTGACCAGGTATGGGACTTTGAGACAAGTCATGCCTCCACTTTGGACTAGTCTCCTCTTCTATGAGATGAAGACTTTGGGCTTAATTACGGATTGTCAATTCAAAGCGCCGACAGGGGTCCAGCAGTGGTGGAATGGGAGATCCCCACGGACTGCGGAGCTGGCTGGGTGGAGAGCATGCGCCTGCCAGCGGGATGGCTGCCACTCAACTCCAGCTGACGACGACGTCCAGGAACACAGGCGCAGTGTTGCCAAACTTCCAATTGTTTCAAGAGAAGCTAAAATCCAGGGATTTGTATGGAAACTCCTTCAATTTATAAATGTTCACACTTAATTCTATTTTTTAAAGCACACTATTGCCCACACAAAAACTATCTGCTGGCCTGGTGCAGCCTGGGGACCACATTTGTCATAACTGTCTCTGAACTAAAAACCTTCTAAGTCCGCTTTCGTATGTGAAGATAAATGTAAACTAACTGCCTGATAAATGACATTGTATCTGTTCTATCTTGTGATGTCTTTCTTCTCTCATTTTTTAAAATGCTTTGGAATAAACTCCCACACAACGTGCTTGGGCCCTGGAGTTTTGGCTTCCTCCCCGCTCTGCTGACACTCAGTATTGTCCACGACTTCCTGGCCACAGATTCCAATGGGAATTGCCTTGCCTTCATTCTTCGCCAATTTGCATTAAGGCAGACTGTTAACTCCTCTTCTTAAAAGCCAGCCTCTTCTGGTTTTTCACATGCTTCTAATAACCGTGTCCCAGATCCTTCTGTTGTCTCCTCTTTTCCTTACACTTCCCAAATGTGCTGTTCCCAGAGACTCGGTCCCCAGCCCTCTATTGCTCTCTTTCAGTTCTTACCCCGAGAGCTCAGCTGTAACTTCAGCTTCAGCATCACGAGATTCGTTCACGTGTGCAAACCTCCCCTCGACTGAGGAGCTCCAACTCTCCATTTCCAATGGACATTTGAACATTTCTACTTGAGCTGTGCAGCCCATTCCTCTCATTTAACATGTTCCAAATTTATTATTTTCTCCAAAACGTCTACCTGTGTTCCTCTTGCTACTAATTTCTCCCTCCAGTTACTCTGAGCTGAAATCTTCATTATCTTTGACTCGCCTCAGTCACCTCCACATTCAGTCACCTATTCACAGTATGGAGAACACTCATCTCTCCCTGGCTGAGGAAGGCCCCGCGCTTCCCATTCATGGCTGCATGTACCACGTCCATCCTTCCTGCTCCAATCACGGTGGTTCTGCCACCAAGTCATCCCCTGCATCATGTGATATCCTCATCTCCACTGCCTCACAGGAACACCAGCTTACTGCATCTGGAGTTCGAAGTCCACTGTTTGGTATTTAGCCCTCTTCCCAGCCTCTGCACACAGAACACCTTCTGTTCCAGCCAAACTGACCTCATCATTGTTCCCCAAAGACTACATTTTGTTCATGTTTGGCTTGACCTCACCTGTAATGTCTACTTACTGATTCTTTAAGGTTCAGATCAACTTGCATCTTCAAAAAACTTTCTGAATTACCGAAGTCAAAGTGACCTCTTACTTAAGAGTGCCTGGCCTATTCTAGGCCCTTCAATATAAATTTCACATAGATTTGAGTGCCAGCTTTTCAAGCACCCATCCCAAGCACCCACCAAAGCCAAACCACTCGGTTGGGATTTGTATTGCTATTTCTTTACATTTTAGATCACTCTTCAGTATTTTTTCCTTTTTCTTTTTTACTTTCTTTCTTTTTTTTTTTTTAATCTGACTAGGCTTTATACTGCATGCCACAGGTTTAATTTGCTTTTTTTTTTTTTTTCTGGTTTCCAAAGATGAAAATTTTGAATGCCAATGCTAAACTTCTTGTTTTCAATGTAAGAATTTAATGCTATAAACTTCCTTTTATGTATTTCCTTTTATCATTTTATGCACTTACATGCATCCCCAATTTTTAGTGTGACATTTTCCTATTCATTCTATTCAAGAGATTTACTAATTTCCTTTGTGACTATCTCTTTGACTCAAGAGCTACTTAGAAGTACAGGCACACCTCATTTTATTGGGCTTCCTTTTATTGTACTTCAACAGACACTGCGTTTCTTTTGCAAAATGAAGGTGGCAACTCTATCAATATCACTTGTCCAACAGCATTTGCTCACTTGACGACTTTGGGTCACATTTTGGTAATTTTCACAATATTTCAAAGTTTTTCATTATTATCATAATTGTTATGATGATCTGAGATCAGTGACCTTTGATGTTACTATTGTAAGTGTTGTCTTATTTCAAGAAATTGCCACAGCTACCCCATCTTTCAGCAACCGGCAGCCACCCTGATCTGTCAGCAGCCCTCACATCATGGGAAGATCCCCACCAGCGAAAAGACTACAGCTCCCCAGAGGCTTCACGGTGATATTCGCTGTATTGTCGTGGTCTGGAGCCAAGCCCCCCACATCGTCAAGACATGTCTGTGTGTTGTTTAATCACACGTTTTGTAATTTCCCAGATTTCTTTCTGTTATTGATTTCTACTTTAATTCTTGGGTGGCCATAGAATGTACTCTCTGTCGGATTTCAATTCTTTAGGACTTCTTGAGATTTGTTTTATGGCCCAGAATATGGTCTACTTTGATGACTGTTACATGTCAATTAGGACATGTTGGTTAACAGTGTTGCTTACTTCTTCATTCCCAGTTATTTTCTCTCTACTTGTATATGTTGACATCTCCAACTATAATAGTGGATTTTTCTACTTCCTGGTATGCTTCAAATACACACTTAAAATTGTTGTCTTCTTCATGAATTGACCTTTTTATCAATATGTAATGTCCCTCCTAATCCTTGTGAATATTTCTTGATGAAGTCTATTTTGTCTCATTTTAACATGGGCCCTTCACTTTATTTCTGTTTGTGTTTGTACGGCATTTCTTCCATCATTTCACTTTTAACAGATCTATGTCTTTATAAGAAAGCAGTCTCTTATACATAGTATACAATTGGGCCTTATTATCTTACCTAACAATGTCTGCCTTCTAATCAGCATAGTCAGATAGTTGATTTTTAGGGTAACTATTGACATGGTGGGTTTAAATCTATCACTTTTTCAGTGGTTTTCTATTTTCAGATGTTCTTTTTTTCCCCTTTCCTAAAGTCATTTAAATTGTATAATTTTAATTATTTTTTTCCTCCAAAGTTGGCTGATTAGTTATACCTATGTCTTAAAATATTTAATGGTTGTCCTAAAGTTGACATTATAATTTAATTTATTAAATTAAATTATATTATAATTTTTTAAATTTATCATAGCCTGTTTTACAATAACATTTTTACTTCACATACTATATAAGGACCTTATAACAATATATTTCCAGTTCATATCTCCTAAAATGTATACTTTTGTTTTCTTACATTTATACATATACTATATGTACGTAATAGTATATATTTATATTTATGTTATGTTTATATTATAAACCATAAAACACATTTTTGATTTTGTTTTAAACTGTCTATTGTCTTGTACAGTTATTAAAAGTAAATAAAAATGTTATATTCACCTTTATTTTTAACATTATTGGCACTATTAATTTTTGTTAAATCTAAATTTCTACCTGGTTTCATACCCTTTCTCCATGAAGAACTTTCACCTTTCTACAGGGAATGAATTCTCCTATTTTTTTATTTGAAATTTTTGGATAATCAGTTTTTTAAAAGATATTTTCACTGAGCATCAAAATCTGAATTGATGCATTTTTTCTTTAAATATTTTAAAGATACCACTCTGTGTCTTTTGGCTTTCAGATTTTCCAACAAGAAGCCTACGATAATGTGGGGGTTTTTTTATTTGACTAAAATATCTTTTTTGCTGTCTGTTGCGCTTATCTCTTTATCTTTGATTACAATGATGTTTCAAATTTTCTGTTTACTTGGGGTTTTTTGTTTGTTTTAGGTATTTATCCTGCTTGCAGTTACATGAGCTTCTTGGATTTGTGATTTGATCTCTTCCTTTGTTTTGGGAGAGTTTTCAACCTTTATTCCTTCAAATATTTTTTAACTCATTCTCTTGATTCTCTTCTAGGGCTCTAATTACACATATATTAGTCCATATAATATTGTCCCACAATTCCTGGGTGTTATCTTTCTGTTTTTGTTTATCTAAAACATTATTTTTCCACTTCACATTTCAGTTTGGCTTTCCACTACTCAGTTTAGATAGTTTCTATAATTTTTTGAGTTATCTTCTAGTTCACTGCTTTCCTCAGTTCTATCAAGTCTACTGATGAATTTGTTGAAGGAATTCTTCAATTCTAATATCCATTTTTAAATTTTCTATTTAAAAATGGTCTGTGCTTATAGTTTCATCTTTATTCTTAAGTTTCCCATGTACATGCATGCTGTCCTCCTTTCTGAGTAGATCCTTTAATATAATTGTTTTAATTATTTAAAGTCCTTGCTTCATTGTCCTAACCTCTGAGTCATCTCTGTACCTGGATCTTTTGATTCCCATGTCTCTTGACAATGGGTTGCATTTTCTTGCTTTTTAAATTGTCTTGTAATTTTTTAAATGAATTTCAGTCATTATATGTAGAAGAATAGAGTCTAAAGTAACTAATATTTATGTCCCTTTTCTGTCAGGCCATTTGAGGGAGAAGGTAAGTTAATCTGGTCAAACAATAAGTATGTCTGCTTTAACCTCAGTGTACCGCAGACTTCAAATTCCTCTGGTGATGGGTGGCCATCACCTTGGGCTGAGTGTGGGACGAGAGTACCAGGCAGATTTTCTCCGTGTTCATGCTCCACCCAGAGCTCTCAGCCACCACTCTGTGTCCACCCACAGAGAAGGACTCTCTCCACCCTCTTACGTACCATGCCAGCCATTGATAGCTATTGCTTGATAGATACTCAGCGCTAGGCTTCCTGAAGTAGCTCCTTCTTTTCCTGGTTCAGCCTCAAGCTTAGGCAGGCCCTCTGTTCCTTGAACTTGAGGCAGAGCTTTTTCAGTATTTCTGCCTTCCTTCCATGGCAGCCAAATTTTCTGCTTTGCAGCTGTTGTTTACCACATTTTGCTGTGTATAATGTGCACTTTTTTGCCCAAATTTTTGAGGGAAAAATAAGGATGTGCATTATACATGAGTAGTACTAATTCTGTACCTATACAAGTGTTTTTGATTCTTTTATTTATGCTTATGCATTAAAAGTATGACTCTAAAAGGCATTAACAATATCCGTATGTGAAATAATACCCTGGAATCTGATCATCAGTTTTGTTTGTAAATATAAATAAATAAATAATTGGATTAAAAAATTAAAATGAAAGTCTTTTTTGCTGAGAGTTTGGGCCAAAAACATGGATGCACAGTATACACAGGAGCGCATTACACACGGCAAAATACAGTATTTTAGGCAGGAGTCCTGGTCTCCTCTAGTGGTGGTGAACCAGAGTGTCTGCTGTAAGGCAAATGCTAGAGATACAAAGTTGAAAAGGCATGCTCCATATCTCCAAGACATTTACCATCTCTGTTTGTGAGACATACATTAAGGTAATACAGTTGAGGTATCGCTACTATGGAGGTATAGACAATAGGAACAATAGAGCAATAGAAACATGAAGCCATGAGAGACAGGAAAGAAAAAAGATAAAAATGGTAAATCTACCAATCCTGATGACTCTGGTCAGAGCACATTAAAATTAGTGCTTAACATGGATAAACTATGTAAGGAATAAGAAATAGATGTCAAGGCACAAAGCGCATAAACATATCAAATTAATAATGTTACTCCACTGAGACACGCATGAAACCTTCACTTTAAAACAGAGACAGTAATTGGTAAATGTGTAACAGTAGAAATATCCATAGGGGATTAGAAGAAGGGGGTTATAGAACACTAAATAAATACAAAAATTCTTAGACCTTACAGGCAGCATAAATCTCAAGAGAGACTAGAATTTGGAAACCTTTGAAAAAGCAGGAACTTTTAAAAAAACATCTAACTGAAACATGCTCTGCTAAGACCACACCCCAGAGGAAACAGGAGATTTATACTTTGATGATCGAGCCAAATTAGATGTGCTACCCTCTCAATATTCAACAGGTGGGTTCTGAATGGGGCTAGACAAAAGCATATACTATATGATCCAGAAAAAATGTTTTAACCTTAAATTACAAAACAGATCTGTCCTAAAATGACTTTTTGTTTCTCTCCATTTGCCATAATTAGAAAGTTAAAAGAGCCCAGCAGCTATGTTTTGGAATAGATCCCAGATAAATTAACTTCTTTAATATTTTGTCATTAGCTCTAAGTTTTAACCATCTATTATAAATACCATAAATTTTAAAAAACGAATATAAACATCTATTCCCTTTTGTTTATAATTTCCACTCGAAGATGACACCTACAATGCAAAGTTCTCAGAAGGAAAGAGCTTTAATAAAATGTAGCCAATCGAAGCCAAATGGAAGTTTTTATTTAAATTCCTATCAGGTGTAGAGTTTTCATGCCCTCTCTGCCCAAAAAGCACAGGTCTGGGAATCTCGTGACCATGACTTTCAGTCAAACAAACGGGCACATTTCCATCATGATGGCTCCTCATCATATTCAGAAGAGAGCCAACAGCATTTTCCTGGGGTGTATTTGATTATACCATCATATTTGACCCCTAGTGGGGTCAAGGTGAAGTCAAAGGCCGGATGGTAGACCAGAAGCCTGATTGAAACCAGTGGGATACTCTTTCATTTCACAAATTGTTGACCACTTACTCTCTTCCAGGCACTCTGCTTGATGTCTGGGATACAGCACTGAACAAAACCAAAATGCCTACATTTGATGGTATCCGCACCCTATATGTAGGAAGGTGCCCATGAGGGGCATAATTAACCACAGAGTGAAATGGGTTTAATAATAATAATAATAACAACAATAATAATAAAAAAAACATGTGTAAGGTACCTATTATCTATGCACTGAATACTCTTCTTTTTAGAGGTTTATATGTATCAATGATGGGATAGTTCAATCACTATCCCAAAGGCACTTGTGGAATGTTTAAACATAGAATTTAGCCCTGTAGCAACATCGGCCTGGACCTACAACTCAGTCATGATAATCTGCAATGAGCACCAAAGAACCAAAGAGCTGAAAGCCTTTGGTTTTAAAAAAATAAAATAAAATGCCCAAGTTTTGCCTTTGGCTCAATCAGCATGTGTGAGGGAGCCATTTTCTTCTGGTTCCATTGTAACAAGGAAAAATAACCCAATTATGGTTAACTAGAAATACAAATAAAGAAGTTATGACATTTGATGCATCTTACACCATTAAGGGAGGCGAATATTGTATGTATGGAAGAAAACTTCAGCTCATGAGTTGAAGATGTGTTATTCCGCTATAACAAGGTTATGTGATATTGTAAGTATGAAAAAAAAAACAACAAAATTACACAAGTGGAACCTTCTGGATAAATATTTTGCATGTCAACCAAAATTCAACAAAGGAATTTCCACTCCATTCAGAAGGTTGCTGTGGGGCCCTTGAGTCTTCATCAGGAGCTCCTGCCTGTGACTTTGCAGCTGTCGGAGTGTGTGGCAGAGTGCCGGGCACCCACAGCACAGAAGAGCAGCCTCTTCACAAACTTGATTGAACTGATCTGAACCTTCAAATTAAGAAAGACTCTGTGGGGCTGTGACTGGTGTGGCTCAGTGGGTTGGAAGTCCTCCCACAAGCTTAAAGTTTGTTGGTTCAATTCCCAGTGAGGGCACATGCCTGGATTGCAGGCCAGGCCCCCAGTAGGGGGCATGTGAGAGGCAACTGATGGATGTTTCTCTCCCACATCCATGCTTCTATCCCTCTCTTTTTCCCTCCCTTCTCTCTCTAAAATAAAATAAAGAGATAATTTTTTAAAAAAAAGAAAAAAGAAAAGGAAAGAATGATGCTGTGGGTCTCACAGCCAGAGAGATAGATCAACGGAGTGAGGGAGAAAACTTCTACTGCCTCATTCCTGACTCTAGCAAGGTTAGTTTAGACAACTTGGAGGAAAACTCATGCTGTTTATGAGTTTCATGCTTTGTAACATCATCAACGAGGTGGAGGAGAAAGTGTTTCCTGCACACCGTCCGGCCTAAGCCAGGATCTTAGAGACTTAACTTGCCTGGTCTCAAATATTTACATTCCCTGACTGTGATTAATTAATTTGGATTATTGGGATCCGTCCCAAAACTCAAATAAACTGAAGACTTCCTTTCCCTGGAATAGGCCTGAACCAAAAGAAAGTTTTAAGTTCTGCAGAGCTTGGAAATAGGACACTAGTCCTGTCATCTAATAGAATAGCTGCCCCTAAATCTCTGACTGTATAGTCTGTGTTTACCACAGAATTTGGGACATTAGTCAGCCTGCTGAAACTCTGCCCTCAACGACAGCCATTTCGTTTCCTCAACCCTACTAAAGTTACAGTTCAGAGTCAACTAACTGTTTTTTTCTTTCTTTCTTTCGGCCAAACTACCCATGCTTTGAAGACAGTCCAAGGAATGCTAATTTGTTTCTATTGAAATAAAACCTATTCATTCTTTCTTATTAGTTTACCTTTTAAGTGGCTTTAAAAATTATTAGATACACATAAATGTTAATTAATCTGATTGATAAAATAACATGAACTCTGCTCACGTCAGTGTTACCACTGCCTCTGCCTATTACCCCTCGTATGTTGGACAAAGTGCAAGTCTCAGTGAGCAGTAGACATAATCCAAACGCTCACCTCTAGAAAACGGATTCCACACAAGAAAATAAATGTTGATACTAAAATGTGGGGAAGGGGGAAGGGCGTATTACATTTTTTTCATAATACCCATTGTATGATTTGTTTTTGGAGACCACCTAATTTCATGGTGTAACTAACATTGAAACCCACCAACATATTTTTCATTCTAAAATAAAAACTTCTGACTTGAGACGTGTTAGATGGCTGCCTTGAAGTGGCTGAATTATTGAAAATTGCCTTAAGATAGTCTTCCATGAAGTATGTATGCTTTCACAAGTTTGAATGCATTTATGTATAAGTTAACATTTTAAAAGTTTGTGCACACAATGCAACTGTCTCTAAATATTTATGAGTGTACTCGCCCATTAAGTCAGGAGACAGTCAGAAATGAAAAACTGTGTGAAACATTCTCAATCCGGTGGACACATTCAAATATCAGATTTTTAAATGAATAAACCCAATACCCTAATTCTGGTGTCTTTTTTAACCTATTAAGCTATGATTGACTACTAAAAAGCTGTACATACTTAATTTACAAAACTTGGTAAGCTTGGAGATAAGGAAACACCCATGAACCGTCACTATAATCTATGCCACACACATATCCATCACCCCCAAAGTTTTCTCCTGCCTTCTTTATTTATTGATGTTATTTTGTGGGATAAGAACACAACCCAAGGCCTCCCCTCCTAGCAACTTTTTAAGTATACAGTACAGTATTGCTAACTGTAGGCTTTGTGCTGCACAGTAGATCTTGAATTCTTGGCTGTATTCCAAGGGACTTTCAGCTTCAGATCATCACTTGCAATTAAAGGAAATGTCTGATATCACATATCGTCTGAACTACCCCAGAGTTCATAGCCTATTACGAAATTGGCGAATAAATAGAGGAAAGTAAACTGAAAGAAGTGGAAGGGCTGTATGATTCTTTGCAAGACTCAATTTAGGCAAATTCTCAGGTCTTTGGTCTAGTTTTTTATGTTTCTTGGAAATGTGCCTTCAATAGGATTAGAGGAAAAGGTCCTTCATCCACGGTCTTTACAAAAAGAAAGAAAATGCCCTCACCCCGACTGGAGTGGCTTGGTGGTTTGAGAGTCATCCTGTAAACATAAAGGCCTCTGGTTCAACTCCCGGCCAGGGCACACGCCTGGGTTGTGGACCATGTCCCTGGTTGAAATACGTATGATGTGTCTCTCACACACTGATGTTTCGCTCCCTCTCTTTCTCCCTCCCTTCCCATCTCTCTAAAAATAAATAAATAAAACCTTTTAAAAATGGAAATGTTTAAATATGTTACTTGGCTGGAAAGATATCAGAGAAGGAGGACTTTTCATGTGTGTATACTCTAAGTGAAAAGTGAATTCAATACATAGAGCCAGCTACTGTGTTAATGGTTTTTTAATTTAATTTTTATCACGATGAAATATTTTCTACATTCTGAAAAATAAATAAGGGTATAAGGTATAAAATAATTGTAAAATACTCATAAACCTTACACAAAGGTTAATAGAACATTAGTGATATTTTAGCCTCCCCCCCCCCCAATATGTTCTACCCTCTTTCCTCTCCACACCAGCTCCTCTTAGGGGTAACTAGCCTTCTAAAATTTGTATACACCCATTTTCTTATTTATTGTAAAAGTGTATGAACCCCTAGACAGTGTGATATTTATGTTTATAGTTATATGCCTTTGAGCTTCATGTAAATGGTAGGCTGTATGTTTTCTGCAACTCGCTCTGGTCATTTAACTCTATCACAGATTTAGCCACTGTGTCAGCATTTACTGTTCCTTCCTCATCCTCCGTGACTGATGGCATCAGGTATCAACCTTCAGATTTTCTATATAAGTATGTAATCTTTTGTCTTAGAAAATATACTTCCCTTCAGAGCTGGTAGAAATCACCTTCCTAGGCACAGCCAGTCACATAGCCTTGGCTTGAGGAGGAGACCACCGTGGCTGCAGTTCTAACTAGTAAAGGATTTCAATAGGCAAAGATAAAACTTCCTCATGAACATAAAAGCTGGAACAGACTCTGATAACCAAACCCATATACTGGCTTCTAAAACCCATATCCACCCACATAAATGCACATACACAAAATGTTTAACTTCATTCAGTAAAAAATAAAATATAGCCTTTTGGAAAATGTTCAGAAATAATTTTAATTAATTTAACTAGATTCATAATGGTAATATTAAGATGAATGGTCTTTTCTCACACCCCTAGATCTCTGAAATATTACATTGCTTTTGAAATTTTACTGTGTTTTGTGAATCTTAGTTAACTGTCAGGGTTTTACACAAAGATAATCAGCTTCTTCAATGTGCTTCCTTTTTGCCTTTCTAATCCTTCACTGTCCCCTGCTTCACATTCCAATAGAAATAAACCCTCCTTTCTCTGAACTCCCAAAGCTTGTCAATATTACTTTATAAATAATGGTCATCACGTCCCACCTAACATCAGAGTTATTCGTGTGCATGTCTCACCGGCTGGGCTACATTGCAGCTGAGGCTGGAACTCATACTGGAAGTCTGCGTGATTAAATTACATGGTTACAATGAGGTAGGTGACTCATTTGAAAATGCACGCTTTTTTTCAAAATCACACCTTTTACTCAATTGCAGAGGCTGGGGCCAAATAGATGCTGGTGTTTTCCTAGCTTACATTTCCACTTGACTTTTTCTTCCTATACACAAATTTTAAATCTACTGTTGTTACTAAATCAACTCTTTTCCCCTTGCTGGTTAAAAAGTTTGCATTGAAAGCAATAATGAGGAGCTAAGAAACGAACACCAATTCTACTCCCTTTTTTACATTTGATTTTCTAGAACACTAACATTAGATTTTACAGAGGAGAGACTGAGGAGGGGGGAGAGAGAGATTGATTCACACTGCCCAGAGTTATTTCCCTGAGGAATAGAGGCTTCTTCCCATTAGGTGATCAAATGCAAGAAGAAGGGGACAAGGGATTCTGTACACCAGAGATTTAATTGAAACAGCAAGGCATGACCTAGAGCAAAATAGCAATTAAAACCCCAATGTACAGTTCCTTCCCACTGCCCAGCAGCGAGAAATTGCTGAGCTCCAACCCCCCAGTGGAAGCATGAGTTTTGATGCCATTGTCTAGGAAGCTATTGTTATTGTCCCACAGGAAACAACTCCTTGAATTTGCCTTTTTTTCTGTTCAATTGCTTACAATTCAATAACTTTTTATAATCTAAAAAGAACAGTGATATCATTTGAAATTTCATTCTCAAAATGTTTTTCATGACAAAAAGAAAAAAGTATAGTTTTCTTTTTTTTATATCAAAAAAGTTTCAGGACAAAATTATTACCTTCTTTAATAACAAAAACATTATCTACAAAAATACCTCTTGAAAAACTCAAAACTGTATAATATGGTCTAAAACCCTGGGTGTTTGCTATCCACCAGGGTTGTGTGTGTTAGTAGCACACTCTATATAAGGGTTATTTCTACTTCCAGTGACAGAATACATATATTCATTCTCTTCTCTCCTTTCTTGTAGCTTTTTCAAGTTTCAAATTACATAGAAAGAATTCAAAGAAAATAAGGTAAACTGTATTTATTTGAGACTTCCAGTATTTTACTAGGCTCTTTTTTACTCTTTCCTTCTAGCTAGATTAGCCTGTAAACATACAGGGTCCAGCAGAAGTAACACCTGCTTGAGTGTGGTTGGCAGGATAATAATATGGATGTAATAATGTATACTTTTAATTTGAACATTTCACCTAAAATGTCATATGGTGTGCTTGAGTGTGATATCATTATGTTATAGAATTACATGCTTATGATTTTGTAATAAAAAGGGGCATTATTTGTGCCTGAAACTTGTACAATTAATAGTTTGTAAATGCTGCGCAATAAAATAATTTTGTTTGACTTTCCTGTCCAAGGAAAAGAGGCCAAAGTCACTTAATAGCATATGGTTTAAACCATGTCATTCTTAATTCATCATAAGGAAAAATATTTTTTATCAGGTATTCTCTTCCTCTTCAGTAAACTGATAGTTAATCAATTGTTACTTCAATTGTACATATTTATTCTTTCATTAAAATAGGTGGCAAAGAATGGATCCATGACTAGCTAGATTTAAGAGAAAGGAAGGAAAAAGAGAGGGGAAAAAGGGAAGAAAGGAATAAAATAAATGTGAAAGAAGAAATAAACCTCAGTAATGTTTATTAAATTTTTAGCGTTCTGCTAGGAATTGGCATCTAGACTCACCAAGTCTACATTGCTATGAATCCTGTGAGGGAGGGTTATGACTCTCCCTGTTTTGCAAATAAGAATGAGGAACACGAGATTAAGTCACCTACCTGGAGCCCCAGGCCCAGTGACTATGAGAGCTGGGTTCGGAGCCAGGTCTGTGTGCTGCCCAAGTGCACCTTCTCCTCCACCTGCTGGCTCGCATGTTGCCTCATGAGACAGCAAGTTGTTTTTTTAGTAAGTCTAGTTATGTGTATTGTTAAGTAGAACTTTTTGCCAAGTAAGAGATCTCTTGTACTAATTGCTAACAACCAATAATCATTGAATGCCATTTGCCCCCAGGCTCTGTGTTTTTGTAATCAATGACAAAAGTCAGCATTGCCTGGACTACTACGCAATGTACGACACAAAATATTCCTGTGATTCAGACTCAAGTTCAATCAATGCTGAGTGGGTACCAAATGGAAGTTTAAATCACATTATTTTCACATAAGAAAACACTAGGTAGAAGTCTGAAAAGATGACAACTTGTTCCTTGCTTTTGAAAAGTACCCTAAATGTGCTGTAAATCATTTCAAATTCTACTCTCTATTGTGTAAAATACGAACAAAGAGGCAATATTAGAAACATGTTAATAAGCAATAAAATCAAAGGGCCCATCTTGAATCCCTTCAAGAAATGCAAAGATTCACCACTATAAATTATTAAAAGAGTAAAATAAATGCATGAATAAAGCAAAGTTTCTGAATCCTTGGGCAGATAATTTTAAATTAGTTCAGAAAGGGTCTTGGACACCTGCCTGATTGAGTGGTTGAAATAAAAAGTTGAAACCATTCAACTACTGGTTGTTGTTTGGTTGCCATTTTTTCCCCCAAGTGTGTTGACAAGTTATCCATTTGGCAAAAATTTTTCAACTGCCAAAAAACTATTCGATGTAAGACCTTGTGTTAGATTGGTTATTTTGTGTCTTTCCAGAGTGTCTGGAGCACTTCTAGTAACAATATTATTTTCCTTTGGAGAGCCCATTTCTTGTGACTGAGGTGGGGTGACTGAGGTGGGGTAAATCTGCCTGTGGCCCGGCAGTGTTCACATGATTCAGAGATGGCCAATCAGAATACTGCATTACTACTCAACCCACAATCATTGGATGAGTACATGACCTAACAAAAGCCAGAGTACTTGATCAGATTTGATATAATCTTGTTGTGAGAGAGTGGTTCTTCCCTTTAATCAATACTCAACAGGACATATTCTTAAGGCTCCCTTTCCTAACAAATTGAGAACCTAACTGTCTGCAAAATAAACTAATAGGAAAATAGGGCCAAGGGATAGAGAAGCAAAGCCCTAGGGACATCCCTTGAAACCCTGAATCTATCTGTACCTGAAGCTGATCTAGCCTTGGGTCTATGACTTCAGATTTCAAAAAAGTCCGCTTATTTTGCTTCGGGTAATTAGAGTTGGAATTCTGTCACTTGAAGCCAATAGATTCCCAAGTAATAAAAGTGTGATGTCATTTTCTAAGTGACTGCAAACTATTGTGCATTATCTCTTCTTACTTTTAGACAACTATCAGATGATAAGAAACAAGACCAAATGAAATGGTCAGAATCATTAAAGATATCTCAGTTTTCTTGTCAACAATAATTCTGAGAGCTGGAAAAGAAAACCAGTGTTCATGTAATTCAGTCACACTGCCAAGGTGATTATGGTTTTCTACACAGACACTCGGTTAAGTTCATGTACATTTGCTCTAGATCATGAAATTTTAGAACTAAAAAGAACTTTGGAACACCTCTTCCCCATCCTCATTTTAGAGATGAGGAATCTGAAGTCTGACAACATTAAGTGAATTGTCCAGAATCACACAGCTAGTTACTGACAAGGTCAGAATGAAACCAAAGTCTGCATCCATAATTTACCAGAAATTATAAAATTATACCTATTACAGTATTCACAATATTCTGAAATAAAATGACTGGAGACACACTACAGTATCATCATTTAAAAATTGGTAATTCATTTAGTAAAGCACACAAGTGTTTCTGCTTATTTACCCATTGGGGTATGCATTAATTCTTCTGAAACGAGGATGTATTCAATGAGCCAAATTCCACTAAAGACACACAATGATAAATGACCTGAAATGGTGTCTTTGTAATACTTTTGTTTTCGTTATGAATAACTACCAGATATAAAAGGGTAGAAATAAGGATATTCTAATGGGAATTAGTAAATTTTATTAGATGTGAAAGCTGAATTATAAACTGAGTGAAAAAAATGCAGATTTTAAAAAGTGGTTTTCTTTCGGATAAGGATGGCTCATCATTCTCCCTCCGAGTCAACAGGCCGGATCTAATAACTGAATCCCAGAAACCAGCCAACGCACTGAGAGAATTCTAGTAGTCAAACAGCCTTTTTGACCGTGTTACCAGGTGTCCACCGGTGGGAACAGCATCTTTTTTATCCATACCCTTATTCTATATTTATTACTGCTTTAATAGACATAATTACTATAAAGCGTTTAGTATTCATTTGTATGTTTTTAAAACAACACTCTAATTTTCAGCCAAGAAATCCTACGAAACCCAAAGTAAACTAATTATTTTCTTTGGGAGTGGTTACAGAATTACATAGAGTACATTTGTAGCCCTAAACAGTGAAACAGCAAAGAATTGGGTAACACCCAAAGTGGCTGCGAGGACATGCAAGAAAGTCATTGGGATAAGAAGCATTTTAAAAGCTAAGTTCATGTTCATTTCAAAGCCTCTCTTCCAGCAATTTTTAATTATTAAACTATTTTATTAAAAACAATATTAACTATCTATTTCTATTAGGGTAAACTAGCTCAAAATGAGTTATTATTTTTGGTTTATATTTATAAAAACTAAATGCAGTTTCGTAACAAAATGTTATAAGAAACTCTTAACCCAACTCCAATAGCCAAATGCTGAAGAAGGACTAACATAGTGAACTTGTGGACCACAGAATTAAAATGACTAAAGGTCTCACTTAGGACTTTTCTCAACCACTTGCACATTATTTTCCTGTATCAGTAAGATATTTGTAGCTATAATGATTAATCAGCATTTGTAAATGGTCAGAGTAGGCTTTTTCCAATAACTATTTGCTTAAAGTCTGGCTAGAACACTGCTTAGCACACAGGCAGCCAGGAATGCTGTCCCTAGAAACCTCTGCCTGTTTCCCAAGTCCCCTGCTTTGCCCCCTCCCTTTCTACTGTTGAATCACGTCCTCACTTTACTTCTGTCTGGCCCTCCTGTTTGCCTCTAAAGCTCAGGACGTTTACAGATACTACTCACGCCTTCAAAATACACACACAGACGTTCCACACGTTTAGACCAGCAACTCTCTCCTTGCAGAATGATAAAACCCTCTAACCCACTCACTGTTCTACTCACCAGGGTGTGGAAAGTTGGTAAATGGCTATCTCAAAGTGCTCCCGTACACAGGTTCTTCTTACTGGTTGTTACCACTTCGTGGACAAAACAACATACAGTATGTAACCCTGCTGCTTTGCACAGGCTGCCTCCCAGGACCCTGCGTCTAGGGAAATCGTCCCACCTCATTCCCACTCGGAATTTGTGGCTGTAGCCTCCCATTGTCCTGCAGACATCAGGGTGCTCAGGGTCAGTCAGACGCTAGGGAGATTGCCGACTGTTTCTCAAGGCCCTAAACTGCAAGAAGCGAAGGTAGTTCAAAGAAGATTTTTATAAAAAGTTTTATAAAAGGACCACATGCCTTTCTCTCATTGGTAAAATGCTACTGTAAATTAGAGGACTAACATTTGAAGGCTTACTGGGTCCAGCGATTCCACTTTAATGTCAACATACTCGTAGAATTGTTTTGCTCTTGCCCCCCCCCCCCACTCTCTCTCTTTCTCTCTCTTTTTTTAAGAGTTTTCCCACATACTGCAGTTTTAAAGTGCAAATAAATACAAGACCCAGGCACTGTTTGGATTCGGTGTTCTCACTCGGAACCAGTGCCTTACAGATTATGACACACGGCACACAGAAAATGGGATTAGAAAAGGCGCTGTGGCCACCGGGTTGTCCTCGGGCTGTAGAAGGCAGGGGAACCCTTCATTAGTCTTCCCCTCAGACTGAGGAAGCTCCTGATAGCTATGTGTCACCTCTAATGTCATCGTCTCCCTCTCAGGCTTTGTCTCCCTGTCTCCCCCTTCCCTTCACTGTCTTCGCCACCTCCCCCCTCTCTCCTTGGCTCCCAGGACTGAAGAAAGACAGAAGAGCCTAAGAGTGGATCCACCATTCCCTAATGAATTAATAACCAGCCCCAGCCCCAATGCAAGCCAGAAAGGCCTTTTCAATTCCAAAGAGAGTGTTCAGAATCTTTGAAAGATGTACATTAAAAGTTAAACAATTTGGTTTCTGTTATTGTTATTGTTGTGAGAGCTGTTAAAATATTTAGGTTTTAAAGAGAGGGGTTCAATAATTGTTAACATAAATCAGTGTTAATGTCAGCTATTGTTTTTAAATACACTAAGAAAGGTTACAATGGAAATAGAAAAAAAAATCACTGTTTCTATCCAGTATGTAAAGCTAGTAGAGGGCTATTAATACAAAGGTGGTATAGCAGAATACCTAAGAGTTCTTTTTTCTTTTTCTTTTTTCTGTAACAGAAAGAAACAAGTGATTTTGTTTAAAATTACAACCAGACCTCCTAAATTAAGAAATGGTCATTTAGGTTTTATATAAATAACCATATAACATCTTTCTTACGACCAAACTAAGTAACACATTTTCCTTCACAATCATGTTTATTGTAGTTTTTGACACATGAAACACAGATACCGTAGGAAAGACAGGAAAATAAAACAGGAGTTAAAGTAATTTCATGAGTTTATACAATTGCCCACAAGAAACTAGTAAGAGATTCTCAGTTTAGTATTGAAGTCACTGCATATCCGACATAAGCAGACCCCTCCACCTGGGTGGAGAGGCACCTGGCACAAGGTCTATGTTTTCGGTAAACAAAAGATGCTCTGCGACGCAGCCTAGGACTCGCAGAAAGGGAGGCTTTCTGGGCAATGGGGCTTGACAAAAGTATTCCGCAAATAATATTATTATTCATCAAATATCACTTACACTTCCTTTTGAAGCTCTTGCTTTGGATTGCTTATGCATTTGGGTGACAGAACATGCATGTAAAGTAAGGAAGAAATTCTGACAAAGACAAGCTACCGGGAAAAGTAGGGCTCGGGCAGCTGCTCAAAACTGCACACACACGCAAGCCCACAGCACACGGTTGTGCACTCCGGGCACTCCTGCTCGTCGCTCCTCTACAAATGGGCAACACAGTAAAAAAGTGTTTGAATGGCCAGTACATAATTAAGGTTATATTTCATTTGTCATCTATGTAAATGTGGAGTCAGAAAAAATTTTTACTTGTAAAAGTAACTTGATTTCAATGCTAGGATTAATTTTTGCACAATTTTATTCCTAAGTTTAAAATAGGTGACAATACATAGAAGCATATTTATATCGGTAGCTGATGAGCTGATGTAAACAGGCAAAAATAGGGGCACGTCTTTCTTTCCAAGATATTTGTTAACCTTATTTGAAGCCCAAGCTAGTCAGGGGAAATATCCTAGGTGATCCAAAAACATAAACCAGCATTCATTCATTCATCAGTCAACATCTAGTTAGAAGAGTCTTTCTTAAAAGGAAATAGGCAGGTGCCCCTCAAGCCAGCAATCCTTCTTCTGAATATGCACCCTCACCGGTCCACAAAAGAACATGCGTAGGGATACTCACAGAAGCTTTGCTCGTGGTTACAAACAGGGAGGAACCACAACATCCATCTCTAGGGAATGGTAACATCAAAAGGAAATAGCAAATGTGCGCATGAAAGGGTCCCGTCAGAGGCAGACCTACCTCCTGAGTATGGAGCAGCAACAACGTAATGCTAAATTTTGTTAAAGTAATGAACTTAATGAGATTTAGAGCATAATATCATTTACATACATTTTAAAACATACTAAATGTTATATGTTTTCAAGAGTATAAATTTGTCTACATATATGTTTGTATATTATATAATTTAGGTATATATATGTATACACATGTGTATATAACAATAATCTCAAGAACATATATTAAGAGTGTCAGAGCAGACAGACGTCTATGGGACAAGAGAATGGGAGTGGAGATGGGGGCCACGTGGATGAGCTACAGACAGTCAGTCTCTGACACCGTGGGCTCTGAATGGAAACCGTGACAGACAGTTCTGCATGCTTGACCGAAACAGAACAAAACAAAAACACAGAAAGGACTCTGGAGTCATATTTATAGACATAGGATAGATCAACATATCTAAACAACTAGCCGCAGATCAAAATAAAAGTCACCGGAAGGGCAAGACAATAATACTGTAGAAGACACCACACAAAGTATAGATATAGATTAGAGATAACCCTAAGTTATAATATTTATAGTCAAGTACAGTTTGGAAATCTTACAAAGCTTATAATGAAACTTATAAGTTGCAAAATTTATTGATGATCTGACTGTACTTAAACATATTTAGAAAGAGAGTCACAGTAAGGAGAGACCATTCGAACAGTTCGCTGTGGCCACGGCGCTCACAGGGCACAGCTGTACCGAACTCGGGGAACAGGGGGCGTTACTGAGAGGGCTGCCCTGGTGTGACTGGGGCAGACAGTCACACCAGGCGGCACCTGCGTGGCTTCACTACGCGTTGTGGGAGTTGAGCAGCTGGTAGACCAGAAATCTACGTGTGTATGAAATTCTGTCTCGGTGACCTGGCTGTCTGAAGGGAAATGGCAGAGCGGGGTCTGCAGGAAGACTGTGGCTGTGTCCCCAGTTCATTTTACTGGGATCTGGGATCAGACAGTTACACTGTCTGAAAAGAGTTGGCAAAATTCCGTCAAAGTTGTCTCCCGTTAAAGACAACCAACCGAAGGCGTTCTGAGCAATCCATAATAGTCATCCAACCGGATACTATTATGGACACTAAAGAGAGTCTCTGTGACTTGTATTATTGTCATTTCCTTGAAAATACTTTATTAATTCAATTTCCAGTGAAAACAGATACATATACATATTATACGATTATAGTTATATAACTGATACAGTATACTACTCAGATAACAGAAGTAATATTTAAAATATATTGACATGTCTTCCTAGTTAAGGAAGTTGAATTAAATAATGCATTAAAATAAGTAGTACTAGCTTGTTTTTTCAGCAAATATATCTTGGGAACATTATTCCTTTTTAAATCCATTATCGCTATGCATTTTACCATTACTTACAACTTTGGTTCCATGAGAATGTCTTGGGAAGTTACTGAAACCACAAAATGTCAAAAATTACAAATGAAGCTAATTCTTATAACATAAAGATAATAAATTATTTGAGGAATAATCCAAGTCCATTAACTATATCATCTCAACATTATAAAAAATGTACTGAACTGAGGATTTTACCCCCAAACACAAGAAATTACAGAAATCAACCACTGTGAGAGATAACCGACAAATTAATACTGCCCAAATTCCCACTCGAGGCAAGTCGTGGGAAGCTACATCAAAGAGAGAACACTCAGCAAAATGCCCCGGCTAAAAAGTCTCAAAGACACATAAACTTCAAAGTATTTTTTGGAAATGAAAGCGAAGTTTAGGTAACCATTCACTGACCATACACACACACACACACACACACACACAAATAGCAACACTCCAAGGTGTTTATCCCATCTTCTCAAATTGTTTGGCAAAAATTATAAATCAAATCACCATATTCATGAGTGGCTATAAAGCCATATTTTATGCCTTGGTACTAAGTTGATGAAATCATAGTTAGGAGAATTGAGAAATTTGCTTCCTATTGTCTACTATTTCCCTGTTAGAAGATTGTCCACACACGGTGAAGAACAAAGATCTAGACAATGTATTATATATTTTCTATTATTTAAATGATAAAAGTGTGCAGAGATAAGGCAAGTCCTCAGATAGTTAAATGGTCACACTAGAGAGCTTATCTGAAATTCCTACAATAAATGGCCACCTTAAAAGTTTTTTTTTAATACCAAGAAGTACTGAAAAATTTTGTTGGTTTTTTTTTTCCCCCTCTCCCCTTTACAACAGAATATGGGAATGAAGCATTTTCTTGGACACTGAGTATAATTATAACTAATCATCTCCTTCTCCTTGGAGCAACATTCGTTGACGTTCCTTCATTTTAGGGTGGCTGGCTGACACAATTCAAATATAATTACTCTTCTTGCATGATAAACTCCAGCACCGTGAGCAAATACAGTGTGTCTCATTGTCAAGTGTGGCTAGACAGCAGCAGCGTAATATAGACCTTTCAAGCCCTGGTGTAGCCCCCTGCCTTTGAAATCTGTGCGATATGACAAAACTGACTTTCATTTCCCTTGGACTTTCTCAAGGTATCCTTATTAAGAAAAAAAAAAAGCCTAAAACCCATAAATTTAATCTACTGCCTGCCAATCACGGTGGTTTCTGCTGTCAGACACTCATGATACATAACCACAAAATTTAAATGTTATTGTTTCATACAAGAAGAAAATGTTGCTCACGACTACCCCAAACAGTCACGTGACAATTCAGTGCGTATCCTTTGTTTGCCTCTTCCACCGCTGAACAATAGCAAGAGCAGGAACCTGTAACAGATGGACCAAATGTGGAAGGAGCTACACAACAATAAATGCTGAAGGAGATCATTTTCCCCATCTATCTTGTAAGAGACAATTGCACGATGAGAGGAAGTTTGTTTCCTAACACATATTTCATCTCAGATTAATAGTGATGCTTGCTTATTTCATTTTCAAATGACTTCTAGATTTCAAAAAATCAAACTTATGATTTGATCACTGGAATACAACTCACACCAACTTTGGAAAAAGAAATAATAAAAGCACATAGCCATGAATGTTGAATTTGGGGAAGAAACAACAGCTTGAAACTTAAAATGAAAAATTTCCACATGGCCTACCGGCCCCAAAGACCTCTGTTTCCACCAACACGGAAAACTATATGGCTTTCTCGCACATGTTCTGGTCCGTAGTTCTAAGAAAAACGTGTTCCGTGGATGACCACAAACACACTTGACATTTTGTCCCTTATTGAATTATGGTGAAAAACCAAATGTAATTTCATCCTACTATTTTCTGGGACAGTATTTAACAATGGGCCTTCCAATTCTAGATGTGTGGGGTTTTGGGGGGTGCTTTGTTGGTTTTTTGTTGTTGTTTTTGGAGGGTATGAAAACTCTTTCTCTGCGTGTGTAGCACTGTCCAGTAAACCCTGTCACATCACGATCTGTGTGTTTATCTTAGGCTGCTCTGAAGACAATTACAGGCAGCTGGCTCTTCACTGCTTGACCTTCTAAAAACTATTATAAAGTAATCATCAACTGTTTTCATAAGCAGCTGGATAGACTTGCAGATGAAGAAACAGATTCTGACAATGGGGCTGTTTTGTTTCTTGGGGCGGGGGAACAAATTGGTTCAGCACATCCCCTGGCCTCATTCCTCCAGGATGGGAAACAGTGAAATCTAAATAAAGTTATATTAAATTGAGAACAAAAATTGTGTTTGCTCTACACATATGAGCAAATAAATCCTCAGCAGTTTTTGCTTCCAAAATAGGCAGAATACTACTGCCCAATTCAGTTAGAGAAAGAGTCCACTCAGAAATGATCACGTATATGTGGCTGGCAGCAACTGAAGGAAACCTATACATGAAATAATATGGAACCTTTGGCTACTGCATTTGCAACATCTGACCGCTTGTTATAAGAGAACGCCAGCTGCAATAAATGAATATATGGTCAATGCACACAGAAAAGGCACACGATAGAGACTCGGACTGAAGGTGTTTACCAGTTACCTGAAAAACTCAAACTATTGCTGATCAGATCCATCCACCTTCTCATAAAACAAGAACATTTTATTAGGCAGGGTGTGATGGTCTGCAAAGGGGCTTTGCTGTTTCCACGGGACGGGAGGGACGGGACACAACATGCAGTCACACTGAAGTACCTCGATGGCTCTCTCCGTTTGTTATGGACAAGGCTTGCCCTGAAGCCTTTTCAACAGCAACCTCATTTTCAATGTAACCTTTTCTTTGTCCCAGGAAACAAACCCCTGCCACCCTGAAAGCCAACAGATCCACTGTTCTGACCAGGGTGTTCATCTGATACATGGTATTTGTCTCTTGGATACATTTACACCTAGACTTCTCTGGGTATACTGCCTAAATGAAGAAGTCATTTAAAAATCAAAACTAAATAAATATACAAATCCACCCCGTGGATTACAAAACATGCTCTCCTGCCCATGTAATTTAGTCCAAAAAGATAATAAACCTGACTAAGCTCAACTGACCTACTACCCATAAAAAGTCTAAAATTCAGCAAATTGGTTATATAAGTGCATTCCAAATCCAAAAATAAAATAAAGACAAACCTAGAAAATAAAATTTAAAACACAAGAACAAGTGACGGAGAGATTTGCATTTGGTTAGCCATGTTGCTTCTACTCAAAGGCTGAAAATTCTTCGCCTTGCGTATTTAAATATGCATCAGCTCAGAAGAAGTTACACAATGTTTCCATCAGCAGAAGATGTGGCACTTAGAGAAAGCATCAGGAAAATAAAAACTACAGACGAAATAGGCATATTTGCATATTTCACTTGAAATTAGGCTATGTTGCAGCATATTGGGAACTCATATGCATTGGATGTCAGCTGAGTTACTTTTCTTTCCCCCCAAGGTGACATTGGTGCTTGTCTTACCAAATATGATGCAACTGACAAGTGTTTTCATGTAAGGAAGATATATGCCTCCCATCACCTTGTCAAGCTGAGTGAAGGCAAACTCCAGCACATCCTTTCACAAGTGATTAGGTGGTCGGAGTCATTAAAAGTCATAAAGTTAGACTGCAGCGGTGTGCCATGCATATATATGAACTCATCCAAAGCTGTCCTCCTTGAAGCAGGTGATAGCTCTCAACTTTGCCTCTGACCGAGTCATAAATTCTTGGCTGAGCTTCCTTTCTTTTAGCACACCTTTGAAATTGAACTGAGCAGTGAGTGCTGCTTTGGCCAGCCTCATTGTCGCCTGCTTCCCCAGCCAAACCTCTAGTAACTGGAGGGCCAAACATCTGATTCCGGTTCTCTAACACAAAGTAAACAGCCGGGTTGTCATTATTTGTTCTTTCACAGCACTTTTTAGATTTTCAAGTACTTTGAAAACTCCCATCGCTCAGCCTACTTTAAAATTTTCTTAAAGGGCAACAACAACAAAAAAAGGGCGGTGTCATTGAATTCTTCCATGAAATGGGAAAATTAAGGCACAAAGAGTAGAGGTGACATTGCCAAGAGCCGGGATGATCATGGGTAATCAGGAGTGGAGAACAAAGGCTCAGCTCTTACGCTATGAACCTCTACAACAGCGGTTTGCAGCTGGTGCGTCGCAAGAATTTTTAAAACCTGCAATACCTGACTATTTCGTCGGAGCACTGACCTCTTTTCCCTTACACTGTCAAATTAAAAAATGACAACAGCCAATGCAACAATAGCTGTCTGGTGTGAATGCATCAGAATTACACCTCTTTTTTGTCACATCAGCAAAAAATATCTTTGGTGTGCCACAGAATTTTAGTAATTAGTTTATGTGTGCCATGAGATGAAAAAGGTTGAAAATCGCTGGTCCACAATCTTCCCACTTTTAGCCTTATCTTTGCTCAATAAATAAATCTGATTTTATAGAAATCTAATTTTTCAAGTACCTTAGACAATATAAATTTGAAAAATTTTAAATGTACCATTTGTCTCAAAAATTCCACTTCTGAGAATTCTATCCTAAAGAATTAGTTAAGTGTAGAGCAAAAATATACACACAAGATGTTCAACACATCATTATTTATCATAATTAACAACTGCAAACAAACTAAAAAATGTCCAAAAAATAGAGGATTCTTCAAATTCTTCGATTCAGTATTATAAACCCAAAATATATTTCTGAATTATTTTTAATGCCAAGAGAAATAATCAGTGTAGAACATTTGTGAAAACAGCAAAATACAATACTTAAAGATCTCCACTTTGCTAAATGTGTAAATATGGAAAGGAAAAAGAAGTAGTAGCAGAATGCTAATTTTCTTGCTGCCTTTTAAGAAAATTTTAAGAAATACAACACAATGGTAACTACATTTACCTCTATAGAAAATTCTAATTTTCTTTTGCTAAACTTGTATGAATTCTCCATTTTTTTTGCAACAACCATCACTTACTTTTATAGTTAGAAAAAGAAAGTAAAACATTAGAGTTTCTGTTTGGATACATACAAAAGTCCCAACATGCCACAAGTCTCTTGCAAATCATCTGAACATAGACGAGTCAATATCAGCAACTTAAATACTTTAAAAAATGCATCACCGCAACACGCTGGCTCAGTGCCTGCCCTGAACATGTGAGCTTTGCCTCATTATGGGTCTGACATCATGGCTGATGCATTTTTAAGACGTGGTATCTAAATGTGTGAGTGCCTTTCTGAAAATAATTTTATTTTCCTATAAGTGGCTAGAAGTTTGTTCATCTAGCATAGATTGGACACAATCATAACTGAATAAAGTGTTGATTTCTAACTCTCCAAATGTAATAAAAACAGTTTTGGGCTTTGAGTACTAGAGCAATTAAGGACAACTTCTCTTGGGCTAATCAACTAGACACAAATCAGCTCATTTCAGCCTCCATAAACGTCATTAAAAAAAGATTTTAACCATCAGACATTTAAAAAGATAACAAAGAAAGCATGTGCTTTCGCATAACTCCTTATATTGCATTTTCCCTTGTTCTAGACCAACAACATAACACAAAAAGGCCCATGCTATTGACTATGTTACCATAACATAAACAGAAATGTCCACATGCCTACCAAGTGGAACACACATGTATAAGAACATGACTCTTTTGCACCAACATACAGATGTAATTTTCAAGCCATCGCCATAATCATTACATGGAGCAGACAGTTGAAGTAATTTCTTGCTCAGTACTCTGTAGTTGAAATGCTTTAAATATTCGAGCGTATCAGGGATGTGGCTGAGAAACTTTCTGAAGACACTAGGTTAGAGGAAAAAAGAGGCTGAGGAAAACAAACCTGAGCCCCTTGTGTAGGTCACCAGCCCGCCCCCTCAGGGCTGCGCTAGGGAAGACACCTCTGGGTAGCCACACTTGCCGGAGAGGAAGCAAGTGAGATATTCTGACCACACACAAGCTGAGCCTACTTTTTCTTTGACAAGAGACAAAGAACTGCAGCCATTTAGAAATTGTGCTGCTGGTTGTCATGTGATCTCAACACTGAAGCAGTCCCTAAAAAGTATTAAAAAATCATTTATTATTAACATAAAGACTTTGTTATTTTAAAAAAGCTATATTCAAATTCAGCCCATAAGGCAGTCCTATGAGTCTGCTTTTTCTTCTCCCTGTTTATTCACTTGGAACCACAGGGCAAATAAATAGTGAAATCAATAGAAGGTGAGCTCCAGGAGTGAAAAACAGAAAAGAAATGAAATTCTTAGATAATCAAAAAGATGAACAATCAAATCCCTGAAAAAGTCAACTTAAGATTAGTTAGAGCAAAGTTTTTTTCTTATTTTAATTCTTATACTATTTTTCTTATTGAAAAATCAATAAATACTCAAAGCAGAAAAAGTTGTAAAATAAAGAAAACATAATGAAGGAAATAAAATTTTCTTACATACTACACCAAGGAAAAACTATTATTAGGAATCCACTGTTACTTTTATGCTTTTATACATAAATAAGACTTGAAATGCATATGTATTTCATTGTGTGTGTGTGTGTGTGTGTGTATGCCATGATTTATTTAAATATTCTCAATTGTTGGTCACATAGAGGGCACCTAATGTTTCACTATTATTGACTCTGAGATGAAAAATCAGGGAAGATAAATCTTTCTGCATATTTGTGATTTTTTTCTCTTTAGAATAAATTCAAAATAGTGAAATCATTGATTTCAAAGAGTGTGAGCCTTTTAAGAGTTTTAAAATATATTGCTAAATGTCCCTCCATAAATTTTGTACCATTTTAGACTCCCAAGAGTAACATTTGTGAAAATGTCTTTCAAAATGTTCCTGTTAACCTTCTCTGTGTCTTAAAACAATAGGTTAGCTATGGAAAAAGGTACAATAAAAGCTAAAACAGTATTCTATCTGTCTAGGAATTATTTATGTCTTCTCACACGCTCAAACAGAGCACATATGTTTATTATGGGGACTGTATCCATCTGTAATGAGTGCATCAGACAAAGTACAAAAATTCCACTGGCCACATACACCCACTTATTCCTAACTGAATGAAGTATGAGCAAATGCATTTGGATTTACCGCATCACTGGCCTTTGGAGTTTTAAAAACCCTATGAATTGCACTATTCTGAATGACTTAAAGATCTAACAAGGGAGAGGCATTAACAAATTCTGTGTCTGTTGCATCATGCACGTAGCATGTACTCGGCCAACCTAGGAAAGCTAAGATTTAAAGGGGTGAAAGAACAGGCCCATCACTCAGAGTGATACCAGATGCTAATGTCCCTCAGAGCAAGGCTTGCATGCATCAAAATGCATCAGAGAATGAGTGGGTGCCAAGGTGGTAGTATTTTACTTCACAGGAGAGGAAATTTAGAGAGAATAACAAAGGAGAAAGCAATGAAAAGAAGGGAAGGGCAGAGAGTTATGGTCACGTCAGTGCACCTTCCCAACTTTGCCACACCAAGAAGAATAAGGTGAGTTTTCCATGGGTGAGGTTCCTAATCAGAAATATCCCCCACATTATTTCCTTCTTCCCACGAACCCACAGGAAGATGTTATGGCAGAGTCGAGCTGTGTGCTTAGTGAGAGAGGCAACTGCTGTTGTCCCCACTCAGTCTCCCAGGCTGTTAAACACAGGCCTTGTAGATAACACAGCATTTCATCATTCCTCTCACTACCTAGGTGGTCAACGCTGCCCCTAGTGGACACCTCAGTCAGTCTCTACGTTACAACCTAAATGGATGCATCAAGTGTGTGACTGCAATGAACAGGGACCTGGCGGCACCTCTGAAGATCAAGTACCTTTGAGGGGATTTCTGATACATGACCTTATTAAGCAGAGCATAGATAGGGGTTGTCCTTCCTGAATCAAAGGCATTTAAGTGATAAAACATTCGTATGGGTGCTGGAGCCCCACCCCATCAACCGAAATGCTTCAAGTTCAGATGTCTTGTTTACTGACCCACATAATGTGAAAACTACACAAGAACTTTTCTAAAGCTTCTAGGTTGATTATAAACTTTCAGTTGGATATTGCTGAAAGACTACAAAGAATTACTACATATGTGTTAAATTTATAGAGATCATCGCGGTTTTAAAGAGAAAACAAGAGAGGAGGCCGATCCTGGGACTCCGGCGATGACTAATGAGGAGCAAAGGCCCCACAGCAGCAGCTGCTGGCTGGCTGACTCTCTCCTTTCTCCTCCCTCCCATCAGTTGGCCGTATCCTCTACTTCAGGCCCAGTGTTCTCCTTCCAGATGGATATCTGTCCATGTTCTGGGGACATCAAACCACCAGCACAATCATATGTGTGAGGAAGCCATTACCCAAACTCAACAACCCAAGTCTTACACAAGACTCAAGTTGGACTCAGAATCGAAGCAAATGTTAAAAGCGGTTTGTGGATGTAGGATTGGTCCTTAATTAGTCTCTTCAAGGAGGGCAATGTTCTAATAGAAGTTTCCTAACACAAAAATCCAGCTACATTCCAAGTATATTCTTGGAGGGGACTATCATTCAAATATATTTTATAGAGGACAGTCACTCTTTAGTCCAGCAGTGGGATTGTTTTTCAGGTTACAAATCCTGTGACCCACCACATGCACTGTACATAATACAGGATGCTTACTGAGCCACTTTTAACGTGACCCCTGCGTCAGAATATTTCACAAAAGCAAATCTCCTTCCACCCCTTCTTTCATTAAATGCTGAGGGAGTGATCTTAGCAGACTACAGTTTGTTCTAAACAATAGTGACTCTCCATTGAAATAACATATTTAAATCTCAAAAAATAAACAATTCACACCACAATGGTTTTCAGTCCTTAGCCTCATCATTCCGATGCTTTTGCTGCTCTGAGAATTTCACTCCATTTTAAGAGTGGATTGTATTGACTCTGGTATTTGTACTTAGTCATTGTCATTTTGGTAAATTTTCTCCATCTTCTGGCCCAGATTCATTTAAAAGAAATCAACTATTTCCATTCTAAAAGCCAGATTTCACCAAAATATTCATTTTCCTGGAGCTTTCATTCTAACGTTTCCAAATTTTCTAGTGAAAGATGTATTTAAGCCAAATAGTTTGTGTTTTTGAAAACTGACTTATATTTCCACACATAAAAATGATACTTTCTATTACATTAAATAAAACTAGAAAAATCATTATTTACTAGGGTTCATAGTGACAACAATATGAACTAGACTTATACTTAAGTTACCCACCTATGTAGTAAGTCACTGAGTTACAGCAAATAAATACTAGAGAATCTATTTTCATAAGCAGGAGTTGATTTTCAGGGATCTTCAACTCTGACTGATAGTAGAGTGCACTATTTAGAGAGCTTGTGAAATTTCAGGAATGTCATATATTGGTTAAACAATTCAGAACTACATGTGTAAAGAGGCAATTAATTTGTTGAGTAAATTAAAAATAGGCTTTCCTACAATTATTTTTCTCTACAAGCTGCTAACAGTGTTGTCCCAAAGGTACAGATAAATACTCAGGCTGACCAAGTGGACACAATCCTGGAACTTCCACAACATCCCACTTAAAGATCCAAGTATTATATACTGTGTGCTTTTTAGTTGTTATTCTGTGAAGCAAAAATGCTTTCTATGTTGGCATTCCTATTTTACTGGGCACCAAAAAATGTATATTTATACTGAAAGTAGAATGAAGGTACCCTTTTCGGAAAATAGCACGTTAAGTGTTTGAGCAGGTCTTAAACCCCTTCATTGTGAATCAGTTCATTAGGTTTTCTGTTGGAGTAGGGGCCCAGCTATCCTTCTTCCTCTCCAAACCTTCCTCCCAAGGTAGTGTTCCACTGGTGTAGTTCGGGGTGAGCAGGGGCAGCAAAGAGCTTTCCTGGTCATCTGTCTGCCTTGATTTAGTACATTGATACAGTACAATGTTTGATAGGACATTAGTGACCAGAAAACATGAAATGTCACATATTCAGGAAGAAGAAAAAAATGTAGTAGTTCCATTCCCAATGTGTATGTTAAGTTTCTTTTTAGTAAAAATAAGGATCTGTACTGACTTTGTTTGGCTGTTCTGTTTTCACAGGGTAAGGTATGTGTTGTTCTATACTGATGTGGCTCTTATTAAACACTCTTATACCACGAATGAAAAAAAATGTCACCCAGATGTATCTAACTCTAACCCCCCTTCCTTTTTCACACCACACTACCTCCACTGGTGGAGCCTACTTCCTCTCCTACTGTCCACTGAACCTGTATCACAGCAGTAAACACACATGGCCTCGGAGGATGGTCAGGTATGTGCGAGCCCATCACTGGGACAGCAGGTGCTCAATAAATCCTTCGGAAGAAAGAAAAGGAGAGGGAAGAATGAGGGAAAGATGGAAGGAAGGAAGGAGGAAGGGAGGGAGGGAGGAAGGAAGGGAGGGAGGAAGGAAGGGAGGGAGGATGAGAAGGAGGGAGGGAGGAATGAAGGAAGGGAGGAAGGAAGGGAGGGAGGGAGGGAGGGAGAGAGGGAGGATAAAGGGGAGACTTTTTTAAAATGTTGTGCAGAAGTCTCAAACTTCAACGCCTGCAAAGAGAGTGGAAAGGTGACCAGTAAAACTGATCAGGTGGGGACTGGAGGAGTCTGGGGAGCACATGGTCTCTGAGCAATGAGTCAGCCCCAGCTGGCTGCGTCATGCCAAGACAGCCACATTGTCAAGGAAAGCTAAAATCTGTATTTTGAGGTGAAGAAACTCCCTACATTTAAAGGTGGCCAACTAATTCATTTTTTAAAAACACTCAATAGGCCAAATGAAAATGATCTTGTGCTAGTTTTAGTCTGGAGGGCTCTACTTTAAGATATTTTCCCTAACATATTTTAGAGTTATTTCAAAAAATATAGTAAAATAAGCAGCATTTATTCTGAGGCAGACCAACATGAAAGAAAGTTCATTTTATTGGAATATAATGAAATGCTTAAAGCCATAAAATTTTACCATCCACCTCAGGTGAAATATATTAGTGGGAAAAGAAAAGGTTACAGATATTGGTTTTTCACCTTCCTGAACATCTCTCATCCGTCCATTTCACGCCCTCTGTGCCTCCAGCCCTGCCTAGGCCACCAGCATATCCCCCGGCCCGGCGCCGTACTGAGCCCTCCAAGTGGGAGACGCCATGCATGGTGCAGTCTGCTTACATTGTACTTTCCCACGGAAAACTTCAACCATAATATAATTTAACTAAGTTCACGTGCCCTGCATTTTCATCCTTTATGCTGATGTTAATTTATTTTAGGACTCTAAGTTGAGAGTTCTAATTGTTTTTGAACAACAAAATAGAAACCTCCAAGTATCTCCAGGTTTTCCTTTTAAAAATGCATCCATAACCATCCATATATACATATATTCCCACAATGACAGAAAACACAGGAAGTCAGCTGGACAAAGGTAAATAGAAAGGCCAAAATTCATGTTCAACAACTAAAATCAATTTAGGTTTTTAAGGGTCAGACATAGCAAATGACAATTTCCTGTGATGTTCTGTGAAAGTCAAATCCTGATGGGGCCTTAGGCTTATTGACAAAATATTGGCCCCAGAATATGCTAACTCCTTTCAATTAGCAGTAAGGTAATTTCTAATTTTTATTTCATTTATACCCTATAAAATCCTGGCCTAATAGAAAAATATGCTTTTAAATCAATATTTGGTAATACTCTTCTGAATGGAATAATGTATCAAAGCATAATTTCTAAATCTGTTATAGCACCAGAGATAAGGATTTAAATTGGGTCAAATTCTGCTAAACCTAAAGTGTGTCATATTTTACAATTAAGTAAGGAGAATTTTCTACATTTCAAATCATTTCTACTGTTCTGTTCAGTTTTCTTAAAAAATGAGAGCAAAAGGCAGCAAAATTTTAATGATAATTTCTAAAAGCAAAATTGTAATATAATTTTTCACTTTTACTTATGTTTTTAGCCTCTATCAGCCCTTGAGAAAAGAGTTTCTATAAATTCATTGATCAAACATAAGTTTTCTTCAGCCTTTATTTTTTAAAAGCTCTAATTTTATATCATATGTACACCTCTATGGCAATTATGATTTCTTAACATATAGAAACCAGAACTTCATGAAATATTCCAGACTTTCATTCTCCTTATTTTTGAAGCCAATAAAAATGTTCAATTTATTTTTCAGTAGCCTTCTACATCTTATTGGTCATTATGGATGTAACATACACTTCCCAAGAACTAAATTTTCCTGACTCCTTAACTTAAATAAGCAGCTGAAACAAAGTTGATCTTAGGGAATGTAACACACACACACACACACACACACACACACGTTTCCACGTGAACAACTTGAGCAGGTATATAGTCTGTATGGTAAGATCTTTGGAGAGATGACAACAATAAAAATGGCACAGTTAGAACTTCAGCAGATTCTTTGCTGCATAAAAACAAGGATAAAAACAGTCAGAATAAACGTTTTTGGAACTCTGGCAATTAAGCAAAAGCTTGCAGTAATCCTAAGAGTATTTCAAGAACAAAGGGCTGAATTTTGGTATAAAATGCCAGTTTTGTGGCATTTTCACTTGTCCTAGTCCGATCTTCCGCTCTGCAGCTCTGGGATAGCTTTAAAAACCAAAGCCTGCAATTGTGGCAAAAACGAAATCTGCCTTCACACTGTAAGCCCACACCCCGCAGCCGTGGTGTAACCCAACACCCTATAGTCGACACAGGGGAAAATGGGGATGGGGCTCATTCCCAGGGGGTGGTCATTATTTGACTGTCTTATGGTTCCATGGAAAACCCCACCTGCAAGGTAATGTTTTTTTTACCTTACTCAGAGCCCACACAGTACAAAAGTTATTTTTTCAGGAGCATTTGTCAAAAACAGTTGGAGTCAATTGATTAACTTACTGGTTTTATAAGGCAGTGGATAACAATTGTAGTAAACGAATAGCTAACCAAACTACTTAAAAGGAAAGTCTGGGGAATGAGATGCTGCCATGGGGCACCAAAAAGCTCCAATACATCCTTGGGAATCTAGAAGCCCACGTGATGTGTAGGGCTATCCACATGTCCAGGGCTGTGCAGGTGCCCAAGAAAAGTCTGAGAAGGCCCCCCATTCGCTCTGTGGGATGATGTCGAGGCTCTGCACAAGAAAGCAAGCAATATTAGTAACTGCCTAGCTGAGAGCTGAAGGTTTTCCCCTACTCACCCATAGGCTGCTTCAGCAATACAGGGAGACATTGATTCAGATAGTCAAGAAAATTTCTGTTTAATCATTAGCTGACTGCTAAATTGACCAAATAGAAACTGAATACAGAAAGGATAGACTTTACAGAATTAGTTCAGAAAAGATACTTAGCAAACCACAACAACCCTCAGGAAGGAGGAAAATTTAATTTCTAAAGTCGTCATATTGTATTATTGAAAATGTCCATCTTTTAATAAAATATTACTAAGCATAAAAATAAGAAAGTATGGCCCATACATAAGAAAAGAAGCTATCAATAAAAGTTGCTCCTGAAGACAACCAGACATTGAACTTACTAGACCAGAACATTAAAGAAGCTATTCTAAATATAGTCAAACAACTCATAGAAACCATGACTTAAAAACAAAAGGAAAGTATGAGAATAATAACTCACAAAATACAGAAATCAATTAAGAGATAGAAGGTATTTTAAACACATACATGGAAAAATTCTGGGGTCGAGAATACAATAACTGAAATTAAACACTTACTAATAAAATTCGGTACCAAATTTGACCAGAGGAAGAAAGAATCAGCAACATTGAAGACTGATTGATTGAAATTATTCAGTGCGAGGAACAGGAAGAAAGAAGAATAAGGAAAAATGAACAGAGACTCAGAGACAATAGCAACTAAACCAACGTATGCATATGAGGAAAACAAGAAACAGGCAGAAAGTTTATCTTAAAGTAATGACCAAAACCTCTCAAATTTTATTTAAAAATTTAATCTACACATACAAGAAACCCAACTGAATCCACACAGAATACACCCAAAGAGATCTACACTTAGATGTATCATAATCAAATTGCTGAAAAATAAAAACAAAGAGGAAATCTTGAAAATAGAAATGGTTCCTTACATACAAGTAATCCCAGTAAGATTAAGAACCAATTTCTCATCAGAAACCATGGAGATCAGAAGGCAGTGGGTATGACAAATTAAAAGTGCTAAAATAGACTCAACCAAGAATTCTATACCCAGCAAAACTATCCTTCAAAATTGGAAGAGGAATTAAGACATTTCCAAATGAACCAAACCTAAAAGTATTCATCACTTGTAAAACTGTTCTATAAGAAATATTAAAGAGAGTCCTTCAGGCTGAAATGAAAAGCCACTAGAGAATGACTCAAATCCACAGGAAGAAAGAAAGGACGCTGGTAAAGGCAGTTACAGAGATAAATATGAAAGGCAGTATAAATGTACTGTTTGCTTGCAATACTTTTCTGTCTATATATGATTTAAAAGAAAGCCACATAAAGCAATGATTATAAGTCTGTATCACAGGACACACAGGGTATAAAGATACAATTTGTGTGACAGTACAGCACAAATGAGGGGAAGGATCAGAACTATCTAGGAAGACAGTTGTTATATGTTGTTATGTACTTTTATATTTCATCGGTATTAATCTAACCTCTATTCTTATATGTTAAGATGTTAAATGTTATTCCTAGGGTAATAGCTAAAAAACTAATTCAAAAATAGTAAAATAAATGACAAGGAAATTTTAATGATACACCAGAAAATATCTGTTTAACACAAATGACAGTACAAGAGAAATAGAGAAGCAAAAGGCAAAAGATAGGTATAAAGCACGTAAGAAAATAACAAAGGTAAATCCTACCTTATTAATCCATACAGGGGAATACTATAACGCTATAAAAAGAAATAAAGTACTGATTCTGGCTACAACACAAATGAAACTTGAAAACATTATGCTAAGTAAAAGAAGCCAGACTTAAAAGGTCACATTTCTTAATTTAATTTATATGAAATGTCCAGAATAATCAAATGTATAAAGAGCAAATACAACAGAAGTGGTGTTATGGTCTAAATGTTTGCTCCACCCCCCAACCAAATTCACATGTTGAAATCTGAACCCCCAAGGTGATGGCATTGAAGGGGGGCCTTTGGGAGATGACTAGCTCACCAGGACAGAGCCCTTCTGAAAGGCATCTGCGCTCTTATAAAAGAGACCCCACAGAGCATCCTCACCCCATCTGCCAGGGGAGGACACAGCAAGTCAGAAGTCTGCAAACCTCACTTGACTACACCGGCAACCTGATTGAGGGCCTCCAGTCTACAAAACTGTGAGAAATAAATGTTTGTTGTTTATAAGCCACCCAGGTCTATGATATTTTGTTATTTAATATTTAATACTCCTACCCAAGGGGGAAGACTGGTGCCATAAAAGAGGCCTGGATCAGAAAATTTATATTTCTGAGGTTCAGAACATTGAGGCAGAAGCAAGGACAGACTTGATAAGCAACAGTAGCAGATAGCAGCTAGGACCAAGCGATGTAGCAGTAGGCTCACGAGAAAGAGGCTATGCCAAGATGAGTGGTGTAATATCTCTCAACAACAGGGGCAAGCGACTTAGAGGACCACCCAGGGACCCCTGCAAACATTAAGCCTTTTCTCGCTAGCCAGGTGTATCTAGTCAGGTATACCTGGAAGCCATATCCAGGAGAAGGTGGAGGGGCAAGTACTGTGGCAGGTTGAAGATTTGCTCAAGACATTTAAAGCAAAAGAGGCTCTTTTTCATAGAAAAGAATAAAACAGAGAACAGAAGTTCTGTTTTCTTGGTAGATTTCAGAAACCACATTAAATGATCGACTCTTCCACATAATTTTGTTAAATTTAGGATCATAGTTTAAATACAATGTGTCAGACATATGTGAGAAATAATTTAGGGAATGACACACTGTTAATTTTTCTTTCTTCTGAAAAGTGTTGTTTGTCTCCGCCGTTTATTTCTTGAAAGCAAACAAAGACATTACAGAGAGGAGGTGCCCCTCAAGCACAGATGATTTCATTTCTTTCTTACCAAAGCTGATGAATAATTTTGGAAGGTTAGATAAATTGTGCTTCCTGGTTTATCTTCATTCTCATGCTTCTTTGGCCTCTTCAAAGAATTCTAATAGAAATTACTCTGTGGAAAAGTCTTCCCTTTTATTTTAATTTCAGTTGTGATGTGAATTTTTTTCATATGTATTATGTTGATCAACTCTCTTGGGAGATTTGATGTGGGAGTGGTCCTCTTAAATGTTCTTGAATTCATTATGTGAAATGAGACCATCTGTAACCTTTTCAAAGCAAGAACTCAAAGTAGCACAGTCATCTGATAATGAAAGTGATAAAAATGAAAATACTGGTGGTCGACATCATTTAACAGAACCCTAGCCCTGGAAGATTCATTCATAAACCCAGTTAGTCTCTGTCCACTGCCGTTAAGTCAAATTTATCAAGCAAATGCAATCAAATTTGAGTGGCACTAATAACAAACTATTGGAAATGGGAGCAGATTCTCAAAAGCTTTTAAGTGTATTCACCAAATAGAGACAAAATAAAAGAACCCACTAGATATGATCGATCTGGGTCAAGAAAGAAACACTCAAGAAGTTGTCATCAATGACTTGAGCCATCTGGCCAGGCTCTCTCTCTTTTTTAGGTCACAGTTGGCATCATTGTTAGCATTAAACTTTGAGTTATCACTTTAAGTGATGTGGAATATAGTATTTCTATCAGGAACAAGACAAAGTAAGGGATACATAGAGATACAGATACCGCTCCTGTTATACGCTGTTACGTGTTGAAATTAAGACAGGACGTAAAGGTGACTTACTACATCAACTTTGTAGTCAATCCCCTTTTCAGACATGCCAGTTGAGGATGAGTCACCCCACCCCCACAAAAATGTAACTGTCTGAAGATTTATACAAATTATTATCATCCAACAGCAATAATGATAATTTTTTCATACAAGGACTTCTGGTTTTCGTGGCTCTTTTGTCTGTAGAATGTTAGCAGTTTTGAGCAGTGGTATACAAGTTTTCTCCTTCAATCTCTCAGACGTTTGGTATCTGCACCAGCATCAGTGGGATCGCTGGGGAGCTTGTTAGAAATGCAGGATCTCAGGCTTATCCCACGCCTACTAAATAAGAACATGCATTTTAACAACATCCCCAGTGACTCACATGCACGTTAAATTTTCGTATGTATCAAAATGATCTAGAGGACTTATTACAACACAATTCCTGGCTTCCACCCTGAGTTTCTGATTCACAAGATCTGCAGTGGGGAAAAAAAAACAAACCTTGTATTTCTAACAAATCCCCAGTGATACATACTCATGCTGATGGCCTGGAGACCACACTCTGAGAACCCCGGCTCTGGACCACAGGATGCTGTGTGTTGCCCCTTGTTTGGTAACAGATTACTCATATTTCATGCACAATAATGAGTGGCAAGAATCTAAGTTTTTGGCAAACAGCTACTAACATGATTAAAAGTGTATTTGACCATATGGCCACAGAAAAATCTGCACATGGATGTTTATAGCAGCTTTATTCATGATTCCCAAAACCTGGAAGCCACCAATGTAGGTGAAGAGATAAATAAACTGGGGTATGTCCAGATAATAAAGTATCATTCAATGCTAACGAGAAATGAGCTAACAAGCTATGTAAAGACATAGGGAGAGTTAAGTACGGGTTACTAAGTGAAAGAAGCCAATCTGGAGAGCCCACATATTGTAATAAGATTCCAGTTATATGTCACTTTGGGAATGGTAAAATTATGGAGACAATAAAAAAGACCAGTGGTTGTCAGAGAAGGGGGAGAGGACATGAATAGGCAGAACACGGGTGATTTTTAGAGCAGTGAAAATATCTATACCATATTATAATGATGGACATATGTAATTATACATTTGTCCAAACTCATAGAATGTACAACACCAGGGGTGAATCCTAAGGTAAATAATGGACTTCAGGTGTTTATGATGTGTCAATATAAATTCATCCTTTTTTGGGGGGGGCAAGGTTGATAATGGGAGAAGTTATGCATTTGCAGGATAGATGGTATATGGGAAATTTCTATCTTATTCTCAGTTTTGCTATAAACCTAAAACTGCTCTTTAAAAAAGTCTAAGGTGATTGTTTGATGATAGATGAATAGATGATAGAATTTCTAACAACAAAATATATATTTGACCAATGAAAATACATACATGGTAGGGAGGGAAGGGGGCATTGCCCAGCTCACTAGAATTCTCCCAATCACAGCAGCTGTGCCCCTTGTCCCGTCTCCTGGCACTGTGGATGGCTGGAACCAAGGATGAGATAACAAATTCCGTCTGGCCCAGGCAAATTCCCTCATCCAAGAACTGGAAAACCTCAACAAAGATCCTTCCTCTATTTCCTGTCTTTCCCCAGGCTCAATTATTTAATTTCTCCATCAATCCTGTGAGCTGCCAATATTCTTCTAATAATTTATTCTTTTCCCAAGTTTGCAGAATTACAAGAAACGCTTTTAGTCATGATTTTTTTTAAAAGAACCATTTCCTCTGTGAATCCTTTTTTGGTTTTGTTCTACCCACATCTGAATAAGGGATCCATGAGTGAGAGCCAAAGAGTATAAATAATAAAGACAGGCACCTCTTGTGCAACCCCAAGGCCATCCTCCTTGTTCCCTATTGTTTATTGTCTGTTCAATGCAGACTGCATACCCTCTGGGAAGAGCCCAGATAAGGAATCTGTTGGTGTTGGTACAATGCCTAGAACTGACAGTCACAGGGGAACCCAGCTCTCACACACCTTTCCTTTTGTGGGTAGAGAAGGGTCATAAAACATGCTGAAAAAGGACTCCGGCAGGGTGGGGCGGGGCGCAGGGCGTGGGGCCCGGTGGAAATCAGCAGGAAAGGGGGAGGGTGGGACTCGTCTGGAGCAGGAATAATAATTCCTTGCTCCTCCAGTGCGAAGGAGGCACTCTCCACTTTGTGGAATATGCCAACACTCCATGTTTGCCATAAGTTTGGGTGCTTGAAAATAACTTTTCACCCTGCACAGGAGTGAAACTGTATCAATAATTGAACTAAAAATGTAACTATGTGAGGTGATGTTAATTAGCTTGATTGCAGTAATCAAGCTATTTGACATCACCTCACATATACATTTCACAATGTATATGTACATCAAAAACATCAAGTTGTACACCATAAACAAGTAATTTTGGTCAATTATACTTCGATTGTACTTCAGTTATACTTTGATAAAGTAAAAAAAGAAAAATAATAATTGAACTATTGTATGGGAGATCACGAGATCATACGCAGACTTCTGAAGGCAAAAATGGTCTGTCTGACTCACCTCGACTACCACCGTCACCACCATAAAAGTTTTCAATGTTTAATCCCTTCAAAGTTTTGCAAGTGAGTGTCATGCAGGTGAACAAGTTGTGGAGAATCAACACTCTCTACACTTAATTGGTACCACACCAAGGTCCATCATTAGCCTCACATGAAATCTTGTCACTAGTTGTTTCTTCTTCTGAAGCTTAAAAACATTCTGAACTAGTTCTGAAACCAACAAATAAATTCCTAGTGTTATGCGAGCACATGGAGACCACATGGGCAAGCAAGGAAGAGGGGGCAGGAAGCAGAGCGGTTTGCCTCAGATCCCAAAGTAGCTGTTTCTTCCTTTCTTTCCCTCACACACTCAGAGGTTTATGAAGATGAATTGTAGCAGGGAGGGTGGAAACCCCTGCTCTCTGAATTTCCTCAGAACAGAAATAGTGACCAGAAGTTGTAGGCATGATATTCATGGGATATTCATGATGTTCCCCCGCAACACCTCTCTTGTTCCCCTCAGCTGGGAGGGGACAGTGAAAGTCCTGTCCCTCTGCTCCTTCCTCCAGCCCTGGGCTGAGGGGGACGCTCCTCCTTCCCGGAACCTCAGTGCACCCAGCCTTCACCTGGAGCTCAGAAGCTGTTCCCTTCCTGTGACACCCAACGAATCCCCTCAATTCAGGAGGGGAAGATAAACAGCAGCCTCTTGAGACTGTGACTTGAAAAAGTTACTGCACTCTGCTTACCTTAAAGACTTCAGAATAAACACAAAATAGACGAGAACAAGAAGAGGAAGTAACCTAGATGCCAGGTGAGGCCTACTGGCCGCCAGAGAACCAGACGTGGTAGATTCAAGGCCCCAGTGTTATGCATCACCTCTGGTCACTGCTTCTCTAGTTGGTCGATCAGTTCAGCAGAGACACAGCACACCTGAGACAGAAGAGTGACCAGGTAGAGAGGTCCTTGGAAGTCTTTAAAAACCCACCCACCAGGCGTGTTTCTGTAGCTGCCTTGATTTTCATCTGACCATTCAGCCTCAGACCATCTTACTGATACCACCTTCTTTCCCTTCCTCATTTCCTCTTTCTCGAGAACCAAACTTACTCCTTTATCATCTCTTCAAGGCCATTTGGCAACCTCCTTTACTGCCTTGGCTCCCACCTTCACACGGCCTCCTGACGTCAGCCAGTGCCCACGCAGAGACCCCGCTCCAGACCGGCTACCCCGGAAACTCTGGAGGTGGGCCCAGAACTCCGTTTGACATGTATCTGTGAAGTAGTTCGGATGCATACTAAAGTTTGAGAATCATCACTTTAGGGAGTAACAGTTAAGGGACTGGTGGAAGAAAAGGTTACAAAATCACCCTGGGGATGTAAAGTATGACATAGGGAAAATAGTCAATAATACTCTAATGACTCTCTCTGGTGCCATGTGGGCACTAGGCTTACCAGCAGGATCACTTTGTAAACTATATAAATGTCTAACCACTGTGCATACGCCTGAAACTAAAGTAATATTGAATGTCAACTGCAATTGAAAAAATTAAAATTAAAATTGATTCTAAAAAGGAGAGATGGAAAAAGAAAATTTCCACAGTAAAATCAACGACAGTGTCGACAAGTGGCTTGACGGAAGGGGAGTTGAGCTGCCACCACCCCCATAACCTCTTGCCACATTACCAGTGTAGCTACGAGACAAACACCCCACCTCCCGATTCCCACTAGATCGCCACACTCTGCCACCCGGCACCCGTGTGAAAACGCATGAAGCGCCTGCAGTTGCTCTAGGGTTGCTTAGCAACTACATAAGTTGATGATATGAGATTCAAAGATGTCATATTTGTAATCAGAAAATAATTGTTACAGACAACTACCAAATAAGGAAAGGGTAGCTGAGCACAAACACTGTGGAGGCCAAACAGGATAGCTGACAATGGGTGACTAGACTCTCTTCTCTGTCTTTTCCCTGTAATTAAATTGGAGCATGGAGCAAATATGTTCAAAAGATATGCCAGTTTGGGCTTCAAATCATAACAATGAGTCGTTACAGATACTGGACATTGCATAATTATTTTGTGACATCCTAGCACAAAGGTTTTGGGATGTCTCCATACATGATCAAGGTCAATAATGACAAACAAACCTCACAAAAGATATCACACAGCCAGCAGCCTCAGGGAGGGGAAAAAGGCAAAGAAGTGTGTGGGAGGGGGCCATGGAGAAACTTAAAAGATCCCATGACCTATGTTCTCCTCTTCCCCAATTAGAAACAGCAAAAACAAACATCCTTCATAGTTCAGGCACTTTAGTGATCTGTCTCTTGGCATGATAACTATTTTTTGCCCATCCACTGTCATAACTATAAAAGCAAAGGTAATCTGTAGGACTTTCCCATGATGTTAAAAATCTTCTCCTGACTTTCTAATATATTTTATACACCTTCCCTACATACTGATATTTGGATTAGTTATACATTGCTGCTCAACAATTTACTGCAAAACAGTGGGTTCAGGAACCTGGGAGTAGCTTAGCTGTGCAATTGTAGCTCAAGGTATCTCATGAGGTTGCAGCCCAGACCTCCACCAAAGCCATATTCAAAAGCTTCACTGAGCCTGAAGGATTCAGCCCCAAGGTGGCTTACTTGCCGGGCCACAGACAGGTAAGTTGAAGTTCTGCACCATGTGCCATCTCCACGTGGCTGCTCACAAGACAATGGCGCATGGCAGCTAACTCCACCAGAGTGAGCGAGTATTCCAAGGGAGAAAGTGGAGCTTTATGACCTTGTGTGTGACGTTACATTTTATCACTCCCACCGTATTCTTTCTGATAGAAGTGAGTCTCTAAGTACAGTCCACAGTCAATAGGATGGGAATCAGACGCCACCTCTTCAAGGAAAACGTATCAAAGAATGTGTGGACATACCCGTATTTAAAGCCACCAGAATATTTCAAGTATTTATTGGATTTTCCTCCACAGATACTTTACACTCCAATTTTTTTTTGACTAAACTCAACAGTCCATACGGAATGGAGCCAAAGTGAGCAGCAGTGGCTGCACAGATCTGCACGTGTGTGACCCTGCAGCACAGAGCTGGGCACACCGAGTTGTCACATGGCAACTCTGGGGCTCAAGGAAACTGCGCATGTAACCATTCTGTGCTGTCTTTGCAACTTCCTGCAAGATTTATAACAATTGTACATAACATTCTTGACATTACAAAATTTTGGAAATAAAGAATGGATTAGTGACTGCCAGGGATTAAATGTGGGGGTGGGGGTGGGAGATGTGCGTGGTTAGAAAAGGCAACACGAGGCATCATTGCAATCACCTGTTCTCCCCTTGACTATTGTATAGCAGTTGATACACGAGCCTACACATGTGATAATATTGCCTAGAACCAAATATGCACACACATATGTATGCAAATGAGTACAAATAAAACTAAAGAAATATGAATAAAATTGGTGCGTTTTATTAATGTCAGTATCTTACTTGTAATAGTAAAGATGTTACCATTGGAGGAATCTAGGTAGGGTGGATTAGGTAATAGGATCTCTTCATAGTATGTCTATAACTTCATGTAAGTCTACAATTATCTTAAAATAGAAAACTTTAATTTACCAAATATCTTCACAAACCTGTTGTTATAGCCAAATCTGAAGTCTGCAAAGACACTCCTACCGAACACTTAATTAATATTACCACACGTGAGGCATGTCATGTTCTCACAATCATGTTAGCTGGAAGGTTTTAACCAAGATGAAAAGGTGGAATATTAGACTCCCTTCTTTTGTGGAAAGTGTGATTACAAATGCCTGATACAGCAACACAGTTACTAAAGATGTAGAACCTTAGATTAATGAAAACTATTGCTCTAGCCTGTATCCCTGCTAGGAAATGCAAGAAGAGAGTCAAATACATTGTCTTTTAAGGAACTAACAACGAAATAAAATAGAACAGCGTGCTTAAGACCAGCCTGTGCATTCAAGTGCACATCAGACCAGAGCTACCTTAATAGATTTTCCATGCAGCCACCCTAAGCTGGTTTTGTCTTCAGTCTGTGTAGTAATAAAAAGGTGTGTCTGTCTGTCGGTCTGTCCTACAGTGTAGCTGTGTTCCTATTTCTAGTTTTACATCAACTACCTGACTGCATTATTATTAATTCAGCTTTCATTCACATGGAGTCCAACAGTAACTCCTCACGTTTCCTTTGGGAACTTTAAAATAATACGTTTTCCTTTTGGTAAATGCCAAGTATTCTGATCTCTCACTTGATACTGCCAATATTAAAGAGTTATTAGACATGAGTTGTTTTTCCCCCCAAATTAGTCTGATTATAATTATTTGCTCTCACAGCTTAGTATTTATAAGTGAGGAAAAAACAAATTAAATTTACTTTTGTTAAATTATGGATAATTCAGATTTAATGAAAGCTATCATATAAACTTGTTGATATTTATTATCTAAAGGATTATTAAAACTTTCAAGAAATGCTTACTTTTGAATAACATTTTTCATGTGAACATTATAAAGAAATCAGTTAAATACCGAAAGTGATTATTTCAGGTGCTATGACTCACAACAATTTTAATTTTCTTTTTTATTAAAAATGTCTTATTTTCCAAATTTGATCTACTGAACATGTATTACTTTTTAAATAAAAAACATATTCTTGAAAACACTGATATATTTAATTTTGTGTGATAATAGTCATGTAAAAATAATATGCTCAGCAAAATGATTAAAGGAAATACATCCAAATAACCACATTGATTCTTTTCTATTGATCTATTGGTGATATTATCTCCTATTTTACCAATTTTTCAAATTTTGCATAATGAGCATTTAACTCTGTAATGAAGAGGTAATAAAAAACATATTTATATCACCTCCCCTCCTCACTCCACCCCCCCAATGCTGTATTCTCCTCAAATATCAGATTAGCAGTAGTTGCACTTTATAAAATCTCAGCTCTCATTGTCAACAGTAAAGTTTGCCAGCAGACAGAGGTGTATGCCAGTATTGGTCATTGAGCAGAGAGAAAGAAGCAAGTAACCAAACCCGTAAAGAACTTTAGCAACCACAAAAGAACTCAAGTCAAGCACACACTAGTGGCAATATGTGATTTTCCACAGAAATTATTAAATATTTCCTCTTACGTTCTTCCAATACCAACATAAGCAGCTCAGAAAAAAGTGAAGGGCATTGGTGTGGAGGCAGTTAAAGGGAAAAGCAGCCTTTTACAAAACAGAGGGAACCACAGATGCAAGTCAGACAGTGAGAATCCCTACACCTTTCACCCAGCACAACTCCACACAAAACCACCAGGGCTCCAACCCCCGGAGCAGCTTTGACAGCCTCAACACCCGCTCCCTGGTGCCAGACACGCACTCACAATGCAAAACGCCATACTTAAGAAGGAAATATAATCATCAGAGCAAAACAATTGTTGAATCAATACTGAGTAGATATAAAGACAACTTTTAACAGTGGTTCAGCGTCACAATAATGACCGGCTGTCGTTTTGCATGCTGGCCCCTGGACACAGAGGGCAGGGAGAGACGGATGACACAGGCTGACCACCCCAGACTGGTAGGCGGCAGGTTTAATAATCCAGGAGACTTACATGAGAGGATGTTTTGGTCAGCCGCAAGATGAGTAGATCTTCACACCTGCCCACGAGAATTTTAAAAGTTTGCATAGAGGCCTCAACCAGGCTCAGCCATGCATTCAACCCAAATGGTCTCGGTAACACCTTACTCTCTCAACACTACGTCCTTGAAACGGCTGGTAGTATGAGAATGGTGGGCAGGTTTCTTTATCCTCTATTTTTTCCGGCAGGTTTCTTTATCTTCCAGCCATTTTACTTAATTCTTTATTTCAGGAGTGATATCAAATTTACAAAACATCATCCACTTTTCCTAATTTCTTTTTCATAACATTTTCTTGTTTGATGACTACAATAATTCCTGTCTATCTCTGAACAGGCGAAGTAGAATGTTCCTCCTGTTTCCTGAATTATCTTTGTTTGTTCTGGGTTCATCTCACCTGTTTATTTTTGTCTCTCTGTTGCTGGGGGGAAGCTTTCTTCAGATGGCGGTCCATGGTTGCCTATTCATATGTAACAACGAGACACTAAGGCCCCGAGGAGATAACCGGACACTCTGGTGACAAACGAGGACCCGTGATTAGAAGCTTTGCTTCAGGGTGCTCTGGGGTAGAGCCTTCCTTTAGAACACTCTGAGGGCCCCCAGTGTTGGTGTGTTGGCTGCTCTGGTTGTCTCGTGCTGCATAGCAAGCACCCAAAATGTTGTGGCTCAGAGCAAAAGCAAACTTTAGTTTGCTTATGCGTCTGGAATGGGAGGAAGGATATTTGGTGTCTGCTCTGCTGGTATCACCCTGAGCGGCCCAGGGCTGGTGGCTGCAGCACTCAGGGCTCCTCAGACACCTGGCTGTACCTCTGCGCGATCTCCGCGTGTGATCACTCCAGCCTGGCAGCTTCTGGGGAGCCAGACTTTTTACACGTTGGCTCGGGGCTCCCAAAGCATGTGATCCAGTAAAAGCTATATGGTTGTATCCTTTTATTATCTAGCCCCAGAAGTGACTTTAGCCAGATCAGTAGGAGCAATGACAAGCCCCCTCCCAGATTAAAGGGCGGGCGCAGAGACCACACACCCTGGCGTCTTCACATGTGGGTGTGTATATACACATACGTACATACATGTTTCTATTTGAAAAATAACACTTGCCTCTGTTTGCCTTTTTTTTTTTCTGAGGCAATTTATTATCTCCAAAAACAAGTGACTCTGGACCCCTGTCTCAGGGTAAACGCCACTGCAGGGGGCGACACGCCGGGAAGCGCAGGGGAAGGCTGGTGTCTCCCACTCCCCAGCCCCTGCAGTTCAGCTCTCCACAGAAGAAAACCACAGTCCTCGGTCTGAATGTGAGACACCCCGCAGCTGCTGTTTGATTCTGAATGCGCCTCGCGGGCGATCCTCTTCCCAGCACTGCCCTCTCCCAGAATCTCAGCCTGCAAAGGCTCTGCCAGGAACAGCCAGACTTTTCTCATTAGTGCTCCCCTTGGTACGCTGTGGCTTCCTGTCTATTTGGGTCTATATAATTTTTACTTCTTTACCATTCAACTGGGCCTCAAAGGAAGAGACAATAAACGTTTATTGTTAATCAGTCAACTTTAACCACATCCCAGTGATAAGTCCCCAACGAGAAGATGTGTAATTAGAAGATGTCTAAGGGTCTTCCAGTTTTGAAGAACAAAGCCTCAAACTCTAAGATGAAGGTAGAAGTAGTAGTGGGGGAGAAGACAGCTCTCATGATACAATTTAACCTCGAGTTCCCAGCCTTGTCAATTGCAAGCAGCAAAACACACATGGCCTCGTGGAAGCAGATGATGGGCGCCCAAGTCCCCACTCTATTCTACTAGTTATGTCAGCAGCTGATTTAAGATTTCTGCACCTGTGAAAGGCAGGGGACACTCCCCTACCCCCAAGCCACAGCTGTTTACAGTGCAACTAATATGTTTAGAGCAACTCCTGGCCCATAGTAAGCATGCAATCGATTTTAGCTCTTATTATCTAGCAAAAACCCTAATTCGCTATTCTCATTTACTCATTTAAAATAAATTCTTATTTTTGACTGTCTGAAACAACATCAACCAAAAAATGTAATTCAGGGCACAAAACAAACAAACGAAAATCTAGTAATTAGTTAGCCGGCTTTCATTCACTTCCCCTCTCCGAGCACATGTGGATATTTAAGGCAACTTTTTTGAATTTCTCTTGCCACACTGAATATTAATCCAGAATGATGTTTTGGGTTTTTCTTCATAGCTAGTTAATATTTGTTACCTATTAAAGAGAAAACTGAGGTAGAGTTTTAGGATAAACCAATTGCAAAATTCCTATCTCTGAGGACTACAAAATGAAAAAGAAAGAGGCAACGAAGCCTAAAGCAGAAGATCTCATTTGCAATCTCACTCTGCGAGTAGAAATATTTGCAGCTGCAGGGGAAAAAAGTACGTTGCTTGGATGGTTGTGGTTTGACCCTAATCCGTCCATTGATTCACCAGTCGGATTTTTCATATCATGTTTTCTGAGTCTTTTTTTTTTAACCTGCCAAATAGATTTTCATCACTCAAAAGAAGTGAGAACCAGCTCCTTCTGTAAATATTTCCATTCTTTGGAATAGATTACACTAATTGTGCACGAAAAGGATCTGCGTTCGGTGTGCCAGTTACTACACTGTGCCTCATCACACCCAGCTTTATGGCTGTGACTTCACTTTGATGGGGCAGACGGGAAAACACACACAGAAAGCAACAGGAATGGGTACCACTCCGGAGCAGGAAAGATCTCTCCATCACACTCACTGCGCCACCCGGGACGTTTATAGAATACGGCAAGCACACAGACTGAGATGTAATCATTACAAACAAAGTACTTCACATTTCGTGTCATCGTTACATATGATAATTCTCCCAACCAACATTGCTGACAACCAAAATCAAAATATATGTGAAACAAAAACTTCGCAATTCTTTGTTTTTCAAAATCATTTAAAATTGCGTGTCCACTTGTTTTTTCAGATGGTTCGTAAATATGAATTACCAAATAGGCCAAAGCACAGGGGAAGGCTCCAAAGTAATCAGACCCAAAGTAATTAGACACTGAAGATTGAAATAAGGTTTTTCATCTCTTTTTTTTTTCCTTCCAGAAATGAAAGTCAAACACAGGAGGGGCAAAAGTAGGTTTACAGTTGTTTACATGGGAAAACACGAATAAGCTCTGTGTTTTGCATACTCGCAACTGTAAACCTACTTTTTGCCCCACTCGGTATCATGTTCTCTCAAAGGAGTATATACACTGTCGAGCATTTTCAAGTTGTGGATTTTAAGTTGTCACAACTAACTCTGAAATGAAAGAAAGTGCACTGTCCTCAGGTACGTCTCTCCATTGTCTGCCTGAGCCCAGACAAAACGGGAGGCACTCGTGCGGAGTCCCAGCCCCCTGAGGTGTGGACACCTGCCTTCAACCATCTGTAAGTGAGAACCAGTCAGGCAGCTAAGAAGATTTCTCAGTTAATCACCATCTTTCCAGGACACAATGGGACCACCTACAGCCAGCCTTCTCTCCACTGTGTGTGAGGAAATGGCTGCTACTAATGGCCCGCCCTTCCTGAAGCATTGGACAGTGAAGGGCCCACAGCAAGACGATTTGCAGAGGGCGACTTTCACGACCACTTAGTTATAAAAACACTTCTAGTGATGTTCACTCCAGGCTAGACAATAATTTTCGCCATTAGCATGAAGATTCCTATTGCACACAGATAAATCTCTCTAAGTGTTCACCATGAGAATCCACTCTGAAAGCAGTTCCAAGTCTGCTGAGCGTCCTTCACTGTTTGAATGACTCATGGATGGAAAATGCATCTCCTTTAAAAATAAGCTACTGAAAAACATCCGATTCACAAATATGAGATGGGAATCTTTAGGTGAGCAAATAGAAAAGAGCTCAGGCCTGATGGATTCCCTTAAAAATTCTGATTTTCATTTTATGGGGTCCCCTCAGAGCTTCCCATTAAACTGAGACAATTATCCATTAACATTTGTAACCAACTTTCATTGCCAGGTTTAGGTCTTCCAAGGATCACACTCTTTATTACCCTAGAGGGACTTACTGCATGACAGTGGGTTTTTTGTCAGCAATTGCCCTGATCCCTAGACATCTTCATAGGTGAAGTGGTAGGACAGTGGCAAATGTAGGGTAGAGTAAACTGAAAGGCAGAGAACATAAAGTGAGAAAGAAGATATGTTGCATAGAAACCAAGTAGGCAGACAAGAGAAAATATCTCAGGCAGGCACATACAACAAAGTAGCTAAATGGAAAGAACATCTATTCTTAAGTGGACTTAAGTCACATGGACATAAGTTCACACTCAAATCTCATCTTTGGTGCTAAGAGTGATGCAATTTGGTGTACAGATATATTGTAAACCCTTTTCTCCTCTACACATGGAAATAATGATGCTTTTCTCATGGGATTGTTGTGTGTGTTCAATGTGGGAAATATATTGCAGCACCCAGCACAGAGTAAGAAGCAATAAAATAACACAGACGTTTCTTAAACACAAGTGCACATTTTTCAGGGTATAGGAGGAAAAGCTTGGGTCATTTCCCAAAGGTCCTTTCTTTTCTTCCACATGCACAGCATGATCTTCTCAGCCGAGGAGAGGGAAGTGAGCATGTCCGACCAGTGCCACGCAGTTCTCAAGTGCACCAAGCGGCGTCTCTTTTTCTGGATTTCATCTTCATTCCCACATGTACGTGATTACAGAATCATGTCATCTATTATAAGAAGCTGCAGCTTCTCATTTCACATGAGTGATGATGATCTACAGTTTAAAACAGTTTCTGTTTTTGTAAGAGACACCAGATGATAAATTAAAAGTTACATTTTTATTCTGAGAGACCAGAATCAAAGGAAGTCCCAAGTTGGTTTTGATGCATGTTCTTTCATTAGACAAAAGTCTGCGTGTTTTGACTTAGTACACTCTTCTCTCTCCTAAACCTAAAACTACTGAGATGAATATTTTCTATTTTCCTATTTCTAACTGTGATAACTTTACCCTCATTCGGTACTATTCGATCGATTCTGAAATGTGTTAACATTATACTACATTTTGAAAAAATCCAATGATACTTTAAATACAGGTATATGCTGTTGTTGAAATTATCGTAAGAGCCAATAGCCACTGATTGAACAACTCCTATGTGCCAGACATTATGCCATGTGCCGATAATTCACTCTTTCATTTCTGTGAAAGGGATCCAGGGACATCTTTCCACAGTCATTATGGTTCAAAGGGGTCAAACTAAAAATCACCTCTCCACCAAAGTTGACCTGCACTAATGCTTTCTCACAGATCAACAGGCCATACATCCCATTAGTGAAACCTACAATTGTTATCAGCACCTGAGTCCACACCCAGAAAGTCATTACCAATAAACACAGCCCGCAGGATCCCAGTGGCCCCACACTCCACTCCACGCCTATTCCTGACTCATGACGGCCCCAAAAGTGGGCCCCAGGGGCAGATTTATGAGGAAGTGTTGACAGCAGAGTTCTACCTGCAGTCTTCCCTGCAGGAATGCATGAAAGGGAAAGGGCATGGCCTTTCACCTTTTGAATCTTCACTGGCTTCTTGCCTTTATCCTATGAATATGCTCCCCTCTGTTTTCCTAAAAGGAATCTCTTTACTTCATTTCCTTCTCTCTTGTCTTCCTTCAATGAACTTCTTGTACTGTTTCTGCCTAAACATTTCTAAGAGGACTCTGACAATTTACTGGTCGCCCATGACAATGAGGTGTTTGCCATATATTTAACACTCACACACACGTGGAATGACAATGTAAAAACTGAGGTTTAGAAAATTTTATTGCTAGAGTTCAAACTCCACATCGACCGATGCCAAGGCCTAAGTGTGGCTCCCACACCATCTCCCTGGCACATCCACGAGACATCCACACCAGCTCGGGCTCTTTCGTCTCCAGGCCAGAACACAGGCCCGTCTTCTTTTCATGTTGAAGTTTGTGGTTTTCACTCTGCAGCTGGGTTATCAAATGCAATTTATCTCTTGCACATGGTTTTCTCATGTGGCGAGAACGATCTTCCTAAAAGATTCTAAGGTATCGGTTACCTTTTGGAGTGTTCCCTTGGGACACAAGGCCATGGCCATTTAATTCTGACTCTTTAGTCTCCTCCTGGGAGAGCTGTGAGAAGAAAACTTGGAACACTTTAAACACAGGATAGCTTCACCAACAAGTCAGGGAAAGAGGAAGAGGAGTAGTGGGCGAGCAGAGGAAGATGAGGAGAAGTTGGAAGTTAGGAGAGCCTCCATTTCCAAGTCTAGTTAATGAGCATTTTAAGATTATGATTTTCCCTTGGTGAACTCCAACCAGTGGTAGATTCCACCTAACGCTGAAGATCTCGGTCCCTTGTCTCTGACTGGCTAGGCGCTCTCTGCCTCAGGACCATTGCACATCCTTCCTCTCTCCACCTGGACCCTCTTCCCCAGGGCCCACAGAGCTCTGTCTCCTCTCTCTGGACCTCATTCAATTGCCATTTTCTTAGTGAGACCTTCTTTGACTTCTATTAATAAAATTTCAATAACACTCCCTGCCCCCATATCCTTCCTTTTCTCCTTTGCTGCTTTATTTTTCTCCATTGCACTTACCAACATTTTACATACTACTTAGTTCACTTTCTTATTTTACATTTTGTCACCTTCTCCCACTAGAATGCAATGTCCATGAGGACAGGAATTTTTGCTCACTGCTGTATGCCCAGTGCCCAAACAGTACCTGGCATACAGTAAGTGATCTAAATGTCCGTTGAATGAGTGGATCCATGGATGCATTGGGAGATAAATGTCCCTCCACCTAAGGCCTCTCACTGCAGAGCTATTTGGTAAATTGATATATTCTGGGAAAAATTAGGTTTTCCTCTTTTTTAAAGTATATTTTATTGATTATGCTATTACAGTTGTCCCACTTTTTTCTCCCCTTTATTCCCCTTTACCCTGCACACCCCCTCTCACCAGTATCCCACTCCCTTAGTCCATGTCCATGGGTCATACATATAAGTTCTTTGGCTTCTCCATTTCCTATACTATTCTTAACCTCCCCCTGTCTATTTTGTACCTACCATTTATGCTTCTTATTCCCCGTATCTTTCTCCCATTCTCTCCCCTCCCCCTTCCCTGCTGATAACCCTCCATGTGATCTCCAGTTCTGTGATTCCGTTCCTGTTCTAGTTGTTTGCTTAGTTCATTTTTGGTTTTGTTTTCATTTTTTAGGTTCAGTTGTTGATAGTTGTGAGTTTGTTGTCATTTTACTGTTCATATTTTTGATCTTTTTCTTTTTCTTAGATAAGTCCCTTTAACATTTCATACAATGAGACTTTGGTGATGATGAACTCCTTTAACTTGACCTTATCTGGGAAGCACTTTATCTGCCCTTTCCATTCTAACTGATAGCTTTGCTGGATAGAGTAATCTTGGATGTAGGTCCTTGTCTTTCATGACTTTGAATACTTCTTTCCAGCCCCTTCTTGCCTGTAAGGTTTCTTTTGAGAAATCAGCTGATAGTCTTATGGGAACTCCTTTATAGGTAACTGTCTCCTATTCTCTTGCTGCTTTTAAGATTCTCTCCTCTTTAATCTTGGGTAATGTAATTATGATGTGCCTTGGTGTGTGCTTCCTTGGGTCCAAGTTTTTTGGGATTCTATGAGCTTCCTGGACTTCCTGGAAGTCTATTTCCTTTGCCAGATTAGGGAAGTTCTCCTTTATGTTTTCAAATAAGTTTTCAATTTCTTGCTCTTCTTCTCCTTTCTTGTATCCCTATGACTCGGATGTTGGAACATTTAAAGTTGTCCTGGAGGTTCCTAAGCCTCTCCTCACTTTTTTGAATTCTTGTTTCTTCATTCTATTCTACTTGAATGTTTATTTCTTCCTTCTGCTCCAAACCATTGATTTGAGTCCCAGTTTTCTTCCCTTCTCTGTTAGTTCCCTGTACTTTTTCCTTTATTTCACTTTGCATAGCCTTTACTTTTTCCTCTTTTTGTGACCATACTCAACCATTTCTGTGAGCATCCTGATTACCAGTGTTTTGAACTCTGCATCTGATAAGTTGGCTATCTCTTCATCCCTTATTTCCATTTTTGGAGCTTTGATCTGTTCTTTCATTCGGGCCATATTTCTTTGTCTTGGTGTTCCTGTTATGTAGTAAGGGGCAGAACCTTAGGTGTTCACCAGGGCAGGGCAACCCACCTTGCTGCATTGTGGCACTATATGTGGGAGAGGGGTCTGAGAGGGAACAATACCACTTGCACAGCTCTTATGGGGTTTCAGTCACTTCCCCCACTACCCACAAGCAAATTGGGCTCTTCTGGTGCTGATTCCAAGGTGGGTGGTTTTGTGTACATTCTAGGACCCCATGGGTCTCTCCTATGAACTCTCCTGTGAGGCTGGGAGTTTATCTTGCCACAGCAACCCCCACATATTTTTACAGCCAGAGGTTTTGAGGCTTTCTTTTCCCACACTGGAACCCTGGGTTGTGTGGTCTGTCTTGCTCCCCAGTTGTTCCTCCCTGTTTATCCGCACACAAATGTGGGACTGCTCTGTCTGCCACTTTGCCAAACCTGTCCTCCAGGCACCAGCTTGCCGCAAGTCCTCTCCATCCTGGCTGCCTGTCTCCACCCCTCCAACCGGTCTGGATGAATGTTTCTTCTCTAACTCCTTGGTTGTCGGACTTTCATATAGTTTGATTTTCTGGCAGTTCTGGTTGATTTTTTATTTTTAAATTTGTTGTTATCCCTGTTTTGGTTGTACAAAGAGGCAAAATGTATCTACATACACCTCCATTAATCTCCACCTCAGTTCAGTGGGGCAACCTTTCTTTGATCCTTGGCCCATGGGTCGCCAGCAAGACTTTTATTCCAGAGTTACACATAACCCCTGTGCTGGAAGGTGGCTTTCCCAGCCCATCTCTGCCATAGGCCCTGAGAGTAATGGTCCAGACAAGTGTAACGTTCACAACTCTCACACGGTGAACAGTAAAGATGTGCAGAGCTGCTTAAGTTACCAGCTCTCAGAATCAAGGCTAAGAAGCTGAAATGTCTATTCTCAATCTGCCATGTCATTTGTAGATTACAAAATCTCGGTCCCATGGGCCATAAATTACAAGGTTGACTTTTGAAAAGGGCCTGTGATATCATCACATTGCCATGTTAATTAGCAAACACCCTAACTCTTTAAAAAGCCAATTACATTATTATATATTTGGTGCTGTTTAGTGAACATTATATTCATTTTCCCCTAAAAATCTAAGGCCTCTAACAGTGTTTGTTTTCTGTTTCTTTTTTTGTTTTCTTCTGTATTGGGGGGGGGTGGTTATTTAATACACTTGGCTTGAAACTCAGTAAAGAAACATTTTAAAAGTCTTCCCCTGTTGGCCTTTCCCAAGAACAATTTATACTGGAGTCGACTGCAGGGGTTAAACACTGAGTATGCTCGCAGCTCAGATTTCACGAGCAGGGCAATGCGTGGTGTGTCTCCAAGGAATGTCAAGCCCAAGAAGCTGAAAGGGGACTTGAGAAAAATAAAACATGTGCAAATTTTAGTTGTATTTTATTACAAAGCAAACAGGAAGTCTAACATTAAATGTTCAGAGCATTACATGAGGCTCATCAGAAAGGGTTTCATTTAATGAAACCATTGTAAAGTTATAGAAATCTCAGTGGATGGTTGAAAACCTAAAAGATAGTTATTGTGAAAGCCTACTTTTAAAGTTTAATAAAATTAAACTTTAAACAACGGGCTGACCCCTGGGGGCGAATCTAGTGATGTGAGCAGACAGGGTCTCTGGAAACCTTCCCAGGCACATCTCCACATGTCAGCCTCTGGTGAATTAAGGCAGCTTCACAGTCCTTCACAAAAAGCCAACCCCAAACTCTGAGGTGCTAATTTAAATTTTTACCACACATCTAAAAGCAAACTGAAGTTCCTTATATGGTGACTTGGAGAAGATGGAATAATGGGTATCGTTGATGAGGTCTTTCCTCTGGTTTATAGCCTTACTAATTTAAAATGGAGTCAATAAATAAATTACTAGTCAATACCAATTTTTCCCAATGTGTGGTCCTAAGATGACTCAGCTGGAATCACCAAGGGGAAGGGAATTTTAGGGGGTTCTTCTTAAAAATGAAAATCCCCAGGCCTTCACCTAGACCTGCTGAAGACAGAATCTCAGAAAGTGGGGCCCTAGAGCCACCAGGTCCCCCATAAACTTGACAGTTGCCCAAGTGTAGGGCTAACAACAGAACGACTTGTGGAAACATCTGGGGAGCTCGAAGAGTAAAGCCTGATCTCACACCCAGAAAGTCTGTTGGATTCTTGGCGGTACAGCTTAGACATTGGGAGTTTTAAGGATCATCCCTGGGTGATTTTAATGTGCTGGCAAAGTTAAGGATTATTGTAATCAAGTCTTTTCCCAATAATAGCCTCCTCCATCTCCTCCTAATCATGTAGGGAAAAAAAGACATGACCATAAAATAGCTATGATCAAATAGGCAAATTTCTGTGACTGATTTCCAAACACTGCTAAGAAATTGAAGCAATTCTCTGATTATATGGGGCAACCTAAGGATTTGGGACATAAAATAGTTCAAATAACTGTCTGAGATGTGATGAATTATGTTAGACAAGAAGAGAAACCTGAGCAGTAAAGTTGTAGAGTTTACAACCCCTGAGGATAAATCAGAGAAGCAGGGATTTCATGGACCTGCTGGAACCCTTCCTGCTTCTTCCATGTGGACAAAGGAATTGGGTAGAAGAGTGACATTAATGGCCACCGACAGGCATTATTCAATGAGTTTTAAACCTTAATTATTTCATTTATAAGTCAAGAGTACCTGTTATTAATGATAATTTCCAATATTGGTAGACTTCTTACTACGCTACACATACTACAGGGAGCATTTCAAATGTATTGTCTCATCTATTGTTGTATGGCAAGTACAATCATCAGCCTAGTTACAGAAGACCAAGCTGAGATTTAGGTTAGATGTCCAAGGTTATACAAGGTTTTGAGAATTTCAAAGCCTATGTTTTTAATCCCTTTGATAGTACTATAAGTTTAAATGAAGGTTCAGTAGTCACCCTATGGTAGGAAAACACAAAGAAAAAAGACAAAGGAAAATATATTTCTGTCCAAAAAATGATTCTTCTGTCATACCAGATTACCCAAACTCTAATGAACAAGTCCCTACTCCCTGAAGTCACAATGCTTTTGTAAATGCAGGAAACCCAAAAATTGTCTCAGTGAACCCCACTTCCCTGGGGAGTCTGCTATAGGCCAATTTGTCATGGAAGGCACACTCTTCTATTTTGAAACTACAAATCAGCTCCCAGACAAATATCATATTTTGAAAGAATGAAAACATTGTTTAGAAATTAGAGAGGAAAACTAGAAGATCTATATGGAGAACAAGGCACACAATGACATGAGTTAAAGGTCATTTGCCTACTCAGTGTGAGTCCCAAGTCTTGCATGCTCACATGTCCATGGTCAATGATCTCCGTGATCTCTCAATTGCTCTCATTGCTGAGATGGGCCCTTGTCCTATTAAATACTTAGAGGATAGATTCCTTTCTAATGTTACCTTTCACAAATGGATTTTCCTATAGAATGCATTATCAGATCATTTTCTTTAAGTTTTTAAATGTGATAAGAGGACTAGGCTTGCAATGTCTTGTGGAGCGACAACCCTCTTCAGTCATCTTGGGGGCAGGGAAACCGCCCATGGCTCCTTTATCACACGCAAGTACTGCAGGTAAGAAGAGTGGGAGAAATAGGAGTATTGGCTGACTTCTGGAGTCTGGTCCTGACATCTTCTCATCTGCTGAGATACCCTTAGCCCAAGAAAGAAAACTAGGAATCTTGATTTCTTGTCCCTTTTCTACTTATGACTCACTGTGGCCTGAGCAAGTTTCTGCCTCTCTGGGCTAGTCCCTTCCTCTCAAAAACAGAGATAATGATACAGCGTTTCAGCCACTTAATCCCAGTAATGGTGCTAGAATTAATGAGAGTGTTTTGGAAAGAAAAGAAATAAAAGTCTCTGATCAAAGGTGTGACTAAGTACAGTATTTTATTATAAACAATAATAATGGGCCTTATGTTCCGGATGCCTGGGAACAGACCATTCTCCTCTTGGCCTGCATTAATGCTTGGACCCAAGGGTGTTAATTAGTGCAAAAATGTATAAACTGAAAGGCACCCTAAGGGCCTAAAGGAGTTACTCCATTTCCAAAAGTTGCCTAATTTATCCTCCACCCCCCACCCTTCCCACACGAGGCTTCTGTCTATTGTTATTAGTGGAGAATGACTGCACCCTTCTTGCAGGTCTATTGATAGATAGATGTGCTTCCTTCAATTTACTTAATAGACTATAAGGGATATGAAAGTACTGTTGAAATAATTAGCTTATATTTGAATATTTGGTCTTAACTCATTGGTGGGAGCAACCTCAAACTAGTAATGATTACCTGTGACAGTTTATAGTTGGCATTATTTTCTTATTGTCAAGATGATTTGTTTCAAATGCATAGAATGTCTGTTTGCTTTAGACCTTTAAAAATCTTCCTCTTCGTCCCCAAACCACCCTCAATACCATCTGCATTTTGGTTGACGTGGCATGTTTCCTGCTCCCGCCACTGAGCTACACCTTCTCACCCTTTGGCACAGAAGCCACCAAGTCGATCCTGGCCTCGACCTACCCATCATTTTTAACCAGGACAGTTCCAGAATCAAACAGGCATTTACTGTGTGATGGTGACTATCATAAAAATCATTACAATTTTAACATAACATCACTCAAGTTGGAACAACCAGCCCCCTGACAGCTGTCCTGTTCCCACTCTTCCATCATAAATGCCAATATCAATGTCATTCAGAGGGCAGAGGATACCGAGGAACTTGAGCACCGTTAGTAAACCATCTGAGCTTTACCAAACTCTTATATCTCAGAGATCATCCTTACTTATTTCAACATGTTACAACTGACAATATAGGATAAAGGGCAAGATCAGCCTATCCATCATGTTGAAAAACCTAATAATGAGCATAGGTGTGGTGCTCACAGTGATTTATGAAGCACGGACAGCTCAAATCACCTGAGCAATCACCTCATCCAAATTGGTACCTTACAGATGGAGAAGCATAAGCCAGAAAGGTGGAATGGCTTCTGCAAAAGATCTGTCTGCCAGTGCTTTTTCCACTAGTAAAGGTGAGGTGTGGGAACAGAAAATATATGATTTTAAGACAACTCCAGTCAATTAGGAAGATTTCTAGAGATTTAATAGAAAAATCACCTTAGGGTAACACCAATTTTATCCACATTAAGTTGAAATATTACTCCAAACCACAGTATCAGCCCTAATCTAATACTGAGTTGTGTTATGTTTCTTGAACACAAACATATCTCACACAGAGATAATTAGCCATTCAGGTAAATAAACTAGAAAAAAGAAAGGCTGGAGAGAATGGGTTTAAGATGTGTACCCACGCACGTGTTTATGTTAGCGCGACTCACTCTACAGCAGCCCTGCGTCCCTGACACCAGTGGAAAGAGAAAAGCTCTCATAGATCACTTTGATAACAAGAAATTCCCAAACGCTCCCTAAAGTATTAATCTTGAGTTTCTGAGAAGCAGAGCTTGTCACAGAGGCTTACAGAGGATCTTAATGACCTGGCAAGAAAGGAGCTGTTACAGGATGACAACTAGACAGAGAAATGCCTCCCGGCCATTGATAGTCGGAAGTGCTATGGAGACTGGTTTCCTCCGCCATATACAACAGGGTTCTGCGGAGATTCATCACACTCGATCTCTATTCTCTCCTCGTCCACCCCTCGCTACCTGAAGTAAATATAGAAGGAAAGAAATCTAAACAGCTCTTTAGAGAAATGCTCTTCAGAAAAGTCTCCAAGAATAATTTTACCTTCTCAGAAAGCAAGGAATTAGATGCTTTTTTTTTTTTTTTTACTGAAGCATGAGGTTTCAGATAATACTTGTGAGAGTTAATAAAGATTTTAATAGGTATGACTGAACAATTAAACTTTTCAGCTGCATTTTATTCTCTATTTCTTCTATCTTTTAATTACCTTTAACTTCCAAAGATTGTGTTTTTGTGTTCATAGCCTGTCAGTGAAATTTTTTGGAGGGAATAGTTTTTCAGGAAGTCTCAAACAAGCATGGAGGTGTTGCCCTCAACTGTAACTGAGTGCAGCTTTAACAAAGATCATGTAAGCCTCCGTAGACTTTTATTCACAGAAATTTAAAGTAAACTTTTAAAGAGTTTCTTTATTTTATCCATAAAATATCTGGGGTATTTCTATGCCATTTGATATTATGTCCACATTTCTTTTCTATGAAACCAAATGTATGACCAGCTTTATCCCTAAGTGTATCACAAGTAAATTAAGATAAGTAAAGCACGTATGCAATTTAAAAGAAAAAAAATCTATATGAATTCAAGATGAAGCACCAAACTGGGCTACATACTTTAGAGCAATAGCTTAGAATATGGTTCCTAGCCCAGGTATTAAAACAGTGTTTAAATTCTACCCCATGGAATTATTATTGATGATGTAATAACAATAATAATTGTTGTTGTTATCATTGAGATTGGGCAGTAGTTGGTTACCTGATGCACCCTTCATAAATATTATTTTTTTAAGATTTTATTTATTTATGTATTTATTTATTTATAGAGAGAGTGGGAGGGAGGGAGAGAGAAAGGGAGAGACATTGATGTGTGAGAGAGACATTGATCGGCTGCCTCTAGCCTGTCCCCAACAGGAGAACTGGCCTGCAACCTTGGCATGTACCCTGACTGGGAATTGAACTGGTAACCTTTCGGTTTGTGGGAAAATCCCAACCCACTGAGCCACACCAGTCAGGCACCCTTCGCAAATATTATTAATTAATTGACAAAACATTTCTATTTGAAGCTCCAAGAGATTTTACTGATGCTTTTCCATAGAAATTCTCTCTGAGAGGGCTAATTACTGTGGTCAAGTCTGTACTTTTAAAAATGAGGTTTATTTTATAATCAAATTCAAAACTCTTTTTACTTCTATACACTAACAATAAACCATCTGAAAAAGAATTAAGGAAAACAATCCCATTTACAATAGCATCCAAAGAAATAATGTACAAAGGAGTAAATTTAATCAAGGAAGTGAAAGACCTATACACTAAAATCTATAAGATATTGATGAAAGAAATTAAAGAAGACACTAATAAATGGAAAGATGTCCTATGTCCACGGATCAGACGAGTTAATCTGGCTAAAATTGTCCCTTCTATATATTTAATTCAGTTCCTATCAAAATCCCCATGGCATTTTTCAATGAAATAGAAAAAAATCCTAAAATTCATATGGAACCATAGAAGACTCCTAATAGCTAAAGTAATCTTGAGAAAGAACAAAGCTGAAGGCATCATACTTCCTGATTTCAAACCATATTACAAAGCTATAGTAATGAGATGAGTATGGTAATAGTATATAAACAGACACCTAGACCAGAAATAAACCCACACATATATAGCCCATTTATATTTGACAAGAGAGCTAAGAGTACTCAATGGGAAAAGAAAAGTCTGTTCAATAAATGGTGCTGGAAAATCAGATATCCACATGCAAAAGAATAAAATTGTATCCCTATCTTAGACCAATCACAACCAGAAGCACAAGAAACAAAAGCAAAAATGAGCAAGTGGGACTATATCAAAATAAAAAGCTTATGCAAAGCAAAAGAAAATATCAATAAAAAAGGCAATCTATATAATGGGAGGAAATATCTGCAAATTATATATCTGAAAAGGGTTAACATACAAAATATATAAGGAATTCATACAGCCTAATAGCAAAAAAAAAAAAAGAAAAAGTTTTAAAAATGCACAGAAGACCTGAACAGACATTTTTCCAAAGAAGACATACAACTGGCCAACAAGTACATGAAAAGATTTTCAACGTTACTAATCATCAGGAAAATACAATCAAAACCATGGTGAGATACCACTCTACATATGTAAAATGGCCATTATCAAAGAGTAAAGAGAAAGAGAGAGAGATGCTGACAGGGATATGTAGAAAAGGGAACCCGGAATACTGTTGGTAGAAATGTACATTGTCACAGCCACTAAGAAAACAGTATGGAGGTTCCTCAAAAAATTAAAAATGAAACTATCATGTGATCCAGCAATCCTACTTCTGTGTGGTTATCCAAAGGAAATGAAATCAGAATCTCAGACAGGTGTCTGCATCCCCATGTTCACTGTAGCATTATTCACAATAGCCAGATATGAAAATAACTTAAATGTCCATGAACAAAAGCATGAATAAAGAAAACATGAGATAAACATATATGGAATAATGGAATATTATTTAGCCATGAGATTTAAAAAGTTGCTAAACTTGCCATTTGCAACAACATGGATGAACCATGAGGCCATTGTGCTAAGTGAAATAAATCACACAGAGAAAAACAAATATTGCATAATCCCCCTTATTTGTGGAATCTAACCTTATAGAAACAGTAGGATGGTGGCTGTCAAGGGCTGGGGTAGAGGGAAATTGGGTGATGTTTGTTAAAGGATACAAATTTTCTATTACAAGCTGCATGAGTCCCAGATATCTAACATGCAACATGGTGACTATAGTTAAAGATACTGTATTATACACATAAAAATTGTAAGAGAGTGCAGTTTGATGTTCTCATCAAAGCAACAACATGCTGATTATGTGAAGGGAAGCTTAATTAGGTGATGCATTAACTTTCTTTATTACATAGTAAACATTTCACAATATTTTCATGTATGAAACCATCACATTGTACTTCTTAAAGTTATACAATATTATATGTTGATTACATTGTAATAAAGCTGGAAAAATTAATTTTAAAAATTCACAAGCATATTTTAATCAAAATCACAAGGTGACTACAGGACCAATTCATATGGAACTCTAAAAATAATGAAACTAGTAAGAGTCACATGGCTCTTACACAGTTTTCATGTTAGCCCTGAAATACCATGCGATCAAAAACCTGAAATAAACTGGAAAACGCCCCCAAAAGTTAAATTGTACATACGTAACTGTGTGTACCAACCTATGCACACTTCATTTGTAAAAATGCACTTTTAAAGCGGGCCACTTTTCCTTATTTGGGACACAATTTTATCTGGCTCAGTAATCTGTTTCTCTAAGTTGCAGCATATATAAACAAAAAACCTAGAAAGGAGGAGTAGACTTGTGGAGAGTCATTTCAAGCAATAAGATATATTAGCTGAGACGGCTTAACAAGGAGGAGATTTTTAAAAACAGAACTACAGAAATCAGATCTTAGAGCCCAAAATGCAGCAGGGGGCCATTAGGTGCAAGGGCAGGCTCCTCTGCAGTCTCAGAGAGCTTTCTCCTATCAGACCACAATAACAGCTATAAGGACATTAATGACCCTGCATCATCAAGAAATGGTTCACTTATTATTAGGAATTCTATTTCCTAAGGTGTAAAAGCACAGGATATGTTATTCTAAGCATTTATTCTTATCAAAAGAAATAAAAATTTAAAAGTTTTAAGACTTTTGATGACACTGTGAAGCGGGTCACTGTGTCAACAGCAAAAACTAGTCGATTGCACCACTTCGTTTACACTGAAGGAGGTGCTGTCCCAAATCTGGCAATCTGAGAACTGAAGAAGGGTTTGGGGTGAAGACATGTGAAGCTGCAGAGGGGTATTCCGGGCCAGGGAAAGCAAGTGCTATGACCCTGAGACAGGAGCGAACCCAAGCCAGCTGTCGGGGCTGCCTTAATGTGACCAAACGGAGGGCGGTATACAAAAAGTCGTGGAAATAATCAGGGGACACATCACAATCAGGGACTTGGATTTTGTACTAATTGCAGAAGGAAAATATTGTAAAGTTTTAACACAAGCGAGAATGGGATCTGATGCGTGTTTGTTTTGTAAAGTTCCACGGCTGCTGTATGGAGAGTGAATTGCAAAAGAGTAAGATTGGAAAGTGGGAGATGAATTATTGGGTTGTCCCAAGTAGAAGGTAATGGTGTCCAATGAAGATAGCAAGCAATCCTCTAAATAAACAAAGTGTTAGCTTAGTATCAATAGTAACACAACTGCATACTCTTCACACAGCAACACTGGTGATCAAAAGTATATCTTTCTCTCTCTTTTTTTTTTTTTAGATTTTCTTTATTTTTACAAAGAAGGGAAGGGAGGGAGAAAGAGAGGGAGTGAGTATTGATGTGAGAGAGAAACATTGATCAGTGATCTCTCATACGTACCACAAGCCAGGGGACCGAACCCACAACCCAGGCATGTGCCCTGACTGGGAATTGAACCCATGGCCTTTCATTTTGCAGGATGATGTCCAACCAACTGAGCCACACCAGTCAGGGCTCTTTCATTTCTGTTTAAAGTTGCTAATTGCATTGAACATTTCTAAACGCTGAAGCTGCCATCCATGAAGACAATCTACAGAGGTGTCTAATACACTGCTCCAGGCAGAAAGTGACCAAATTGGTGCACAGGGTACTTTCCAAAGGAGAACTGTCTACCTAATTTTTCACTCCACTTACTCTTTCCAGAGTTTGGCTTTACGAATGTGATTGATCTAAAACATACTACTGACACCAACAGCTTTATTTTTTAGCAATTCTTGGGCCACTACTCTTGCAACCTATGAATTATTTTCCAGCATGGACCTGACAGCAGATTATTTAATAATGAAATATGAACTTCGAAAGCCCTTCAAGTCCTTTACCTTTAGGTCTAAGACCAACAATAAATAAGAAATTTCTAGCTAAAAATTGTACGAATTCAAGCATGGTCTCTTTCATTGTACCGAGTTTTAATTCCCACTTGAATCTCCTGCCTTAGGCAACACCACCTTTCTAGATGAGTGATTGTCTTGAGAAAGAAAAAATACTCATTTTTTTTCATGAAAGATAAAGAATCTTTCTATTCATTACTCTCTTTGTAGATTCCCTTAGGAAGAAATCTAGTGAAAGCTAAACTGGAAAGAATGTGATCAGTTTGCCAAAAGAATATGACCAGCTCGCCAACTTGACGTAGATGGATATGTTATGCTCCAGCTGTCATAAGTATGATTTTCATTTCGAGAGTCCTCTGAGTGCCTCCAAGCTCTCCAAGAAAGCTATGGAAAATTTTACAACTATCAAAGTGTTCACCCAAAAATAGGCCCTAAGGATCGCCAAATAAGAGGTAAGAATATTTATCCAAGTGTAACGCGGTAGGGCACAGGAGAGCTGGGGTGTCCCCCCATCCTGCTTCCACACGTGAGCAAGACCTAGGGGAATCAGTAAGTAAGCGACTGCATGCAGCTAGCGCATGAACAGTTACAGCTATTCATTTAAATTCAGAACCATGTTCATGTCTATGAAAATAGAAGTAAAGAAAAAGTGGGTGAAATCGTCGCAAATTCCCATCTGAGAGACTATCTCTATCCACTCCACAGGATTTTTGTAACAAGGAAATACTGTATTCCTTTATTCAAAAATTTCTGAAGTGCCTACCAAGACACATAACTCTGGCCACTAGTCCTGGCGCTCAGTCTCCTCAGAAAGATTTTTTTTTCCAATTACAATTTACACTCAGTATTATTGTGTATTATTTTCAGGTGTACAGCACAGTGGTTAGACAATCATACGCTTTATAAACTACTCCCCCCGCCCCCACATACAGACTCTTAAAACTAACCTTCCACACTTATAAATAACTAACCGTGTCAGCTCAGGTCAGCATTGCCTGGTTCAAATCCTACCAGCTGTCTCTACCAGCTGTATTATCTTTGAGCAAGTTTGCTCATCTGTAAAAGGGAGTAATAACAGAACCTGCCTTACAGGGTTGTTAGGAAGATTATAGGAGTTTATATATGTAATGAGTATAAAGAGTCTCTGGCATATAGTAAATCTAATAAATGTTCATTAATATTATCTCTGCTTTCATCAGTCAACACCAAAAGTATATTCCCTCCCCTCCCCACCAAATAAAAAACTCTGTTCTTTAATCCCTCGAGAAAAGCAGTTATCTGGTGCCAAGCATTGGCATCACCTAAAAGTCTTTTAGAAATGCAGATCCCACCACTAATCTGTACACCTGAAATAAATACAAAATAATATCGAATGTAAACTGTACTCGAAAGAGAAAAGACAAGACAAGAAAGCAGAATCTCAATCCTCACCCCACATGAACTGAATAATAACCCGCATTCAAACCAGGCCATCTGGATACGTACTGCAATTTGAGAAACGCTGACCTGACACGCCATTCTCCCGCAGCTTCCTTCCCCAGAGCTGCCCTCCCGCAGATTTTCACAGAAAAATCTCACACATTTCCCTCACCTCAGCAACAGCATTCTCATGTGAAGAGTCAGAAACCTCCACTAACTATTTACAGGACACTCCTCAATCCCTGCCCACCCCAACCTCACCCCTCCACCTCCAGACCCACCCAGGTTCCTGGGTCTCTGAGACCTCTTCTCAAAGAGAGTTTGTGGGCTGAGTTTTGTCTCAGACTTCGGGACGCATCAGTCCTTAAAAGCCATACTTTAGTTCACTTTTACTACCATTTCCTACAACCAAGTCCTCATTTCCCACAACCCACCCCCCCAATTGCTTAGTTGTCTGCTTGGCTACATTCCACCTGTGGCTCAGTAGATGATCTGGAGTCAGACCTTCTAGAACTAGAAATCGATCTTGCCTTTGCTAATCCTGCCTGCAGGCTGGGTGCCCAGTTTCAGTCTGGCCTTTCCTATTCCTCTGCAGTTAACCTTCCTAGAACTCACCCTGTCACAGGAAGCCACATGCCCAGGCTACTCACCTGTTTTCTTTCTTTCTTTTAATCTAATCTTTATCAGGTTTTTTCATTACCATTTAGTCCCTTTATACCCTCCTCCCCCCAGCAGTCACCACACTGCTGTCCACGTCCATGATTTCCCTTTTCCTTTTTGCTCAATCCCTCCACTTCCAAACCTCCCCTCTCCAGCCGGCAGACTCACCTATTTTCATTAGGATTAAACCACCGCCAGTGTACCTACTGACCTTTTAGACGAAACAAATTTCCTCCTACCTCTTCTTTGCCAATGGCAAAAATTCATCCTACTGTCTAGATATTCTTACGAGGTAATTGTTCAATGCAATAGGTAGGTGGCTGACTTAATGGCATAGAATATTCTGACTCTGGTAGCCTTTGTTAGGAGGAATAAAGGCCACAGGAGAATAGACTCAACCTCTTCACGTAGCTGGAGATGAGCAAAAGGGGATCCGCAAACTGCACGCCACACTCAGCTGTGCAGAGGAAGTCATCTACAAATACGAACAAGGAGCAGAGACGAATCTCAGAGCACAGGCCGAACCCTGCATCCTTCACCTTCTTATGCTTGTTTTCCTCCCTCTTCAGTTAATTAGCGAGCCCTGGGTCTCTATAATAAATCTCTTTCAGGTGCTTTCTATTCTAAAGTGCCATGAGCCATACATGTTACTTGCGACATACCTCAGGAGGGACACGCAGCGGCCGGTTGGCTGTGTGGGTCTGGAGCTCTGGAGAGAGTGACGGTTGAACACGATGACTCTTCCAGGGATGCTCTTCTACATCCCTCCACCCCCTAATCACAAACTCAAACGTCACCCCTCATGTCAAATGTCACCAGGTAGAGACAGCCTCTCCCTTGTCTAAATTCCACTGTAATCTCTTCAAAAAGGTAGAGCATATTCTTTAATCTGTTTTTCTAAAACAACATAGGGTAGAGGTGACTAACTTAAATGTCTGTGACATTTTTTCCCTACTTCTGTGGGATTGCTGAGCAATCTTCCACAGGTGGCTTAGTTCCTGGTAGGCCTCCTATTCATATAACTGCTACTCAGATAACTTCCCCCTTTGGAAATCACGGGGTTTTTCTGTCACCTGTACATCATAAACGTGGATCCCCATCTGAAGTCCATGAGCCTTTCTCAGAGTCCTGTGTCAAGAAGTATGTGGCTTCAGAAAAGCGGTTTTTACTATGTGAATGGCTGGCACCTGGAAAAAAAAACAACATTGTTATAAAAATCCTGAAGTTGGGGTATCCACATTTCCCATAACATAAAATAGGGTTAGTCTATGTGTAAATTACTTTGCTTCCATCTGCTTTTCATAAATGGCAATGACTGAGAAATGGGAGGAGGAAAAAGCAGTGAGATGGGAAATTGAGTGGATATTCTACCCCCTTAACCTGCAAGACAATGTGCGATTATCCCCTTTTCTTTCCCATAACAAAGAAAACATCTCCCTATTGCACGGAGAAGCAATAAATTACAGTTAACTCTTGAACTACATGGGTTCGAACTACACAGATTCACTTATATGTGTATTGTTTTCAATAAATAGTTGGCCCCTCTCTTTCTGCAGTCTCGCACCCACGGATTCAAT